>NC_135378.1:35808940-36433940 GCF_049243985.1 Paroedura picta
TTTGGAGCCTTTGCTTGGGATTGTTGACTGATATCATTCCATTATTCACCATTTTATGCTACTCTCCGCTCTCTGCTCACTAATTTGAACATACATTTTACGGAGCCTTTTCTGTTTTGTTTTGTTTTTTTTAATTATTTAGGGGGATTGAGGCATAATATATTCTTTGTCTAAATGGAAACTCAGTTTTCTGGTGACCTGTCCTCCGAGCTCCAGCTCAGTGGCATTTTCGGCACAGCTCAGCAGCACCCCTCCTTTGTCCTCAGCCATGCATTTCAAAGGCTCACTCTGCCCCGGGGCCCTTACATCTTGCTATGCATGGGGGAGGGAGGGGTGGGGAGGCCAATAAGCACAAGGTTGCTTTAAAGTGGTGTGATGGGCACTAAATTTCCTGGCAGCCCACCACAAACTGGGAGAGGGGTGGTGTGATCAAGAAGCACTAAGGAGGGCTACAGTTGGGTGAGGGAGCCCACCCAGATGCAGATGGCGAAGGCTGTTTCCGTTTGGGGAAACTGTTGCAGATCACTCACTGTGTCCGGGCCCAAATCGAATGAAGATCGGTAAGAATGAATGCAGGAAAAATCATTCAATAAAGAATATGCCCTGGTGACAATTCTTTTGATGTAGACAGCTGTCAGAAAGATGAAAAAGTTGATTAGTAAACCTGTTTTTCTTTCACATTCTTTACAAGTTAAGTAAATACAAACGACTAAGGAAGAATGGATGTTCCACCTTTACCTTCTGCACTCATATACTTACTAGACAAAATTACCAGGTTTTCTTTGAATGACAGTCCTTCAGCTACACTTTTGATGTCACTCTGCATACTACCAAAAACTCTTCTGGGGTGGGGGGGGAGGATTTAATGAATCCTATTAGCAGATTGAGGGTTGGATAGCTGTTATTTTAGTTTTAGGGTATTCCATTTATAAGGAAATTTCAGGAAAGCCTGGAGTATTGATATGTACATTCTTTACCCATGAGAGACTCATAGGAACAGCATGCAAGTAAAGGCATGTAAATATGAATAAAGATTCTGGCAGTAAAGAGAAGATTATATTATCACAATCCCCTGAAAACATTTATTTTAAAAGTATAAGATGTAGGCTCATGGACAAAGAGTGAGAAGGATGAAAAAGGAAACTGATAGTCAGATCTTGATCTTATTGAAGTCAGTAAAAATGTTTTGTCATAGTCTTTCACGAGTTCCAACACTGTGCCTTTGAAAAGATTGATTCCTCTAGTGCATCGAAGTGATAGCCCTGATATTTGTGACTGGCAAGAGCTCTGTTAAAAAGTGGTTCATGGAGGAAACTGAAATATTTCCTTTAGAAGAATGTAGGTCAAAGGGGTGAAAAAGATGTTCTAGTTAATATGACAATTTTAACAAAGCTTTATTATATATTATTATTATATACTATATCATTATTATAAACCAAGTTCCTCTTCCATGTGAACTGCCCTGAGCCTTCGGGAAGGGTGGTATATAAATACAATAAAATAAATAAATGTAGCAAGTAGGACGTCAAAACTTTTTTTCCTTTGGAGGAAGAAACTGAACCAAAAACTTCTGATTACCGTAAAAAATGGAAGAATGAATAAATAGCTTTATCAAATAAAATGTTCTCAATATTTCTGGTGGTGACAGGTAAAGATTCCATGTTTAAGGTGTTTTTGTAATTAATTTACATAAAGATTCATATGTCCATTTGACAGGTGATTTTGTTTGCTTCATCTTGTTGCTGGCAAAAAAGCTAGGGGCTTTCCGCACTCCTTCAAAATCGCACAATGGTTGCCAATTGAAAATGCTACTGATTTGCCGTTATGCACAACGTAGTTGACAATCTGCCACACACCTGAAACCGATCTGCAAAAAGCGCTTCCTTGTAGCACTTTCAGGGAAATCCCAAAAAGTGGATTCACCCTCCGGAAAGCGCTACACTCCTGCAACCAATCTGCAACACTAGCGGGAAAGTTCTGTGTGTTACCATTGTTGTGGTTTCTACAAAGTCCCTCCCCCTGGCTCTCTCCTCTGATCTTCCGGTGAAGTGATCGCCATTTTTTTTTCTCCGAGCGAGCGGAGATCAACGCACCGGCGAGCCTCCGTTTAGCCAGTGAGGCTTCCCCGGCTGCAGTCCCTCCCCAGAGCTCTTTAAAGTCACTAAGCACAAACAACAGAGAAGCCCGTTTGCTGATGTATTTTCTCTTTATTTTTCACACTGTTTTCGGCCGAAAATCGCGCCCGTGAGGGGGGGGGATTTTTTTTTCACTCGGGGGGAGCGTAGCAACAATGAAACGGCAGCTCAAAAACACCTGCCAGCTGGAAGGGTCTCTCTGTTGCAACGAAGCAACGTATATTTGTTGCAACGGGTGTGTTGTTTTTTTTTTAAAAAAACCTTTCTTAAAGGGAAAGGGGCTGTTTGGGAGCATGCTAATGGCCGCCCATTGGCTGCTTGACGGCCAGGGGCAGGACGAGCTTGGCAATAGCGCTTCCTTTCAAGTGATTTTTGCAGAGACCGGAAGCCTGTGGGAAACGATAGAAACGCAACTGGATTCCACTACAAAGGCAGGTATGCATAACGATGAATTCCACTATTTTAAATGGCGATTTTTCGTTCAGCAAACAATTTGCTACAAGGATCCCGGTGCGGAAAGCCCCCTAAACTGGGCAGGATTGGAAGCAGTTTGAAAAGTAGTAGATTGTAATCTCCTTTTCTACCATGCCTGTCCTTCTCCTCCATCTTTTATGTCTGTCATTTAGCCTCCTTACTTCATTAACAGTGTTAATGTTGGAAGCTTAGTCCTAAAGGTCAGACCACAGGAACTTTAAAAGGTACAGTCATTCAAACACAAGGAAGAAAAACTCCAGCGTTATGTTAAGCTGTGGCATAGGTGATTCATCTCAAGTACTTTTCCTTTTCTCCCAGAGCATCTTGGGAAATGTGGTACTGAGGGTTATACTAGAGAAATGCTAAAGGGAGACTTCCAAAAATGGCCAAGAGAATGAACCGTAGTCAGCATAAAGAAGAGGTGATTTTTCTCAAATCATCAAACCAAAGGAAGTTACCCAGGACAGAATTATGGAGGAGGAAGAAGAGGAGGAGGAGGAGTGAGAGCCAGGAAAAATACAAATCCACAGGAAGCAAACAGAAATAGGTTGCAAAAGGAGACCAAACCAGTACACTGCTGGTTATGACTGGCAGTTCCTTGAGCTCTCATGGGAGGAGTCACATGGAAGAACATTGCAATTGCCATGTGCTCTGTGAACAGTTCACAGTTTCCTTGGACCAAAGAGCAGGAATAGTCATGGAAAATGCTGCCAACTGCAACTATGGGTTATATGTGAGATGCAAATGTGGCTAATCAGCCATCGTGAGCATTATTCTTTTCAGCAGTTTGTGGCTGTGGGTGCGTTGAGAGTGGG
Source organism: Paroedura picta (assembly GCF_049243985.1). Classification (NCBI taxonomy): domain Eukaryota; kingdom Metazoa; phylum Chordata; class Lepidosauria; order Squamata; family Gekkonidae; genus Paroedura; species Paroedura picta. Next base: position 35,812,365 of record NC_135378.1, read on the forward strand.
CACACATAACATTTACCCTGTGTGTCATATTTTACACTCCAACTTGTCTCCTTGGCTATTTTTCCCTCTGTGGGAGTCAAACTGCATATCTGTCCACGCAGCAGCTGTGGGGCTTGAGAACACATGAGATAATAACAGTAGGGACCAATTATTAAAATAGTTGAACCCCAGGATACTAAAAGCCAAAAGGGATATGACAAAAAATATCCTGTTAGTGACAAATTTCACATGTGCAGGCCTGATTCAGATCCAGAACCCAATGTTTTATTCCTTAAACCACCACTCAGTTTTCTTTTAATGTACTAATGACAGCATTTGGGAGGAGAGCAGTGAGCAAAGGGCTTTTACGCATGTGCACACACACACACACACCCCTGTCTGCATGATCCTGGATCAGGGCTGCACATGCCTGCCACTTACTTTATACATATGAAAAGAAATCCTTTATATGTCCTCTATGATTTCTAACTTTGGGCTGTCCTCAAAGACTGCAGCTGGTCAAGAATGTGGCACCAAAACTATGATTGGGGGTCAGCTGAGGAGAACACACACTGCCCATTTTGAAACTGCTACATTGGCTGCCAGATTGTTGGCGATGGCCTTTAAAGCCATTCACTACCTGGGGTCCAAATATCTGAAGGACTGTCTCCTCCCACATGTTCCCATGTGCCAGCTGCTCTCTTCAGGCTGCCATCTGCTCACTGTTCCCCACATAGGGTAGTCACCTGGAACTGACCAGATTCAGGACTGGTTTAAGGATCCGCAGGGCCAATAGCACCAGAACCAGTTTAAGGACTCACTGGGCCACAACTGTGGCGGGAGCAGCCAGACTGGAGGCAGAACCTCCCCCCACCGAGTAGAAAGGGGTGTCACTCTGAGGCCCATTCCGCACAAGGACCAATGTTGCCAATTGGTTCCTGATAGTGGAAACGCTATTTTTAATAGTGCAATCTCTGAGTTACGCATACCTGCCTTTGTAGTGGAATCCAGTAGCGTTTCAATCGTTTCCCACAGGTTTACGGTCTCACCAAAAATCGCTAGAAAGGAAGCATTTTTTTCTGTGCTTTGTCCCGCCCCTGTCTGTCAATCAAACAAACAGCCAATGGGCGGCTGTTATCATGCTCCTAAAAAGCCCCTTTCCTTTTAAGAACAGGTTTTTTTTTAAAAAAAAAAGAAAAACACACGTTGCAACGAATATGCCTTGATTCCTTGATTCCCCCTAACGTAGAGACCCATCTAGCTAGCAGCTGGCATGTGAGCTGGCAATTCATTGTTACCACGCTCCCCCGAGTGAAAAGAAAAATCCCCCCCCCCGCATGGGCACGATTTTCGGCCGAAAATAAAGGGAACTTGTAACGGAGCTGTGTGCTTGGTGACTTTGGGGAGCTTTAAAGCAGTTCTGTGGAGGGACTGTAGCCGGAGAAGCCTCGCTGGGTGAATGAAGGCTCGTCGGTTCGTTGCTTTCTGCTTGCTCTGAGGAAAAAAAATGGCAATCGCTTCGCCAGAAGTTCAGAGGAGAAAGCCAGGGGGAGGGACTTGGCTGGAACCGCAACAATGGGAATGCACAGGTCTTTTTAGCTACTGTTGCAGATTGTTTGCAAGAGTGTAGTGCTTTTCGGAGGGTGAATCCACGTTTCTCGATTTCCCTTTAAGCGCTACAACGAGTCGCTTTTTGCGGGACTATTTCAGGATTGTGGCAGATTGTATGTGACGTCATGCATAACTGCAAAACATTGAAGTCGTGCGGAATGGACCTGAGTGTCTTCAAAGAGGTGAAAGGGGGAAGAATAGAGGCCCTGGTCCATGGGGAGAAGGAACCATTTGGGGCCTGTAGAATATGCTACATAGACAAACTAGCCCTGACCAGAGGCTTTACTTTTTCCAACACAGCCTCCCCTCTGAAGAAGTAAGGGGAGCTCCCTCATTGAAGATCCTCAGCACCATAAACCTTATTTGTTTACAAAGGCTTTTGATGGGGTATGAACAGCAAGGATCTTTTAGGGGGGGATATAATTTTTAGAAGAAGAAGAAGAAGAAGAAGAAGAAGAGTTGGTTCTTATATGCTGGTTTTCTCTACCCGAAGGAGGCTCAAAACAGCTTACAGTTGCCTTCACTTTCCTCTCCCCACAACAGACACCCTGTGAGGTGAGTGAGGCTGAGAGAGCCCTAATATCACTGCTCGGTCAGAACAGCTTTATCAGTGCCGTGGCAAGCCCAAGGTCACCCAGCTGGCTGCATCTGGAGGAGTGAAGAATCAAACCTGGCATGCCAGATTAGAAGTCCGCACTCCTAACAACTACACCAAACTGGCTCTCTTGGTTTTTGTTTTTTATTTGAAATACTGTAAGTACTGCCATCTTACTTTTACTACATGTATTCGCAGGTTCAACATGATTGTAGACCCCTGCCTGAGGATTTCTGACACAGAAAGGTGTTCCCTGACCTATTACCAGGTCTTTTGGCAGGAACTGAACTTGGGATATTATCCATGCAATACTTGTGCTCTATCAGCAATCCACATAAAGAAAGATCCCAGTACAGAATTCAAGAGGCCCAGAATTTTAGGATAGAAAACAGAACATTCCAAAGTTCCATGTTACTTTTGGAAAGTCACAAATTCACTGAAACACATACGCCTTGTGGACGGGATAATGGCAGGACCAATGTTTCTCTATGATTACACTTTTCTTACCATCACTCCAACACACATACACACACTAAAAAATTCAGTTATGGCATATTGGGATCATAAGCTGATAAATATAGCTGTCATTCCAGGAGGTCTCCAGAACTCACCCGGAGAATGGCAAACCTAAGCCGGTGAGTATGAAAGGATCCAGCTTCAAAGCTAGTCAGTGAAGCCCTGTTTGTACCTGCAAGTCTTAAAGAGAATTCAAACCACACTCTGAAACCATAGATTCAAAGAGGTAGTATTGCCAGTCTGAAGTAGCCCAATAAAATCAGAGTCCAGTAGCACCTTTAAGATCAACAAAGATTTATTCAGGGCGTGAGCTTTTGAGTGCAAGCATTCTTCATCATTAACTTAAATTTATGTTTCAGTCTCTTTGGACTGTGCTACTAGTCTGCTATCTAAAACAACTTGTAAATAAACCTTCTGTGTCATTTGCATACAACGCTGGCCTCAGTGATCTCTTGTGTTCTTCTAGCTCACCACAAAATGTACCCTATGGCAGCAAACCCAAAGCCTTTAACTTGCTACCTTAATGACATAATGGTGGGGAAGATTTACCATTCCAAACAAAACTGGTCCCCCAAAACTGTGGTTATGCATTCCTCTCATTTTAAAGAAAGGTCTTGTAACAGCGGACAAGGGGGATCCCTATTTCAGTTGTTGGCATCATGATTTGTATGGGCCATCATGATTTGTAAGGGAATGAGGGCTGCTATAACTCTCCACAACAGGAAGTACTACTCGAAAGGGCATTCACAAGTCAAGGAAAATTACACAAGAATCTGTTGTATGGTTTCCTGCCATATGTGGTCCTATAAAGACGCCCTACATATCAGTAGCTTCAGAATTGTAGCCCCTTGAGTCAAACAAGTTCTCTAGTGTATACACACGCTGCTTAAATAGCGACCGTGGTAGAGACTAGCCCTAGCTATTCATCACTGAAATACCTGAATACATCATTCATGAGCCAAATACACACACACACATATATAAAGAAAGCTCTTTAGAAAGCTGAAATGGAAAGAGACAGGCACTGTCTGAAAGTTTAATCTGAGATTGGGTTTGACCCTTCAGGAGACTGAAACCTGATTCAGCCCCGGCACACGAAACACAAACTTTTCATTTTCTCCTCTAGTTAAGTGGTGTGTGGGTTGTGAGGTGAAGAGAATACAATCCCCCTTCACAGCAAGAGTTGGCAACACATATGTGAGCAAGAGAGAGCTCAGAAGGCAAGTCTGACCTCAGCTAACTAGTTTGGTAACCCCAGAAGTATGATGTGATACTTATCCTCTTTATCTGACAGGGCTTAATGGACTCAAAACTTGGTGATTGTTCCTTACAAAAATTCATGCACGAGAATTGCATCAAAATTGCTATTAACCAGGGTGCTTGGCCATGTATACTCATATTCAGGTTTTTCCTTAGGATAAATTCTCACATTACTCTTATTATAATATGAATTGTATCCAGCAAAACTCAAGAGGGAGAACAAAATTTGCACCGTTTCTCTCGGCAGGAAAGGTTTCTGCAGGAAAGGCATGGGCTGTATTGAAGTTAATGGGCTTAGAAGGGGCTCATTTTGTTTAGGATTGCACAGTCAGAGGCCTAGTCTTAGCAATAACGTTGTGAGTTTGCTGCTAGATTACCATAAATGAATTGGCTGCAAGAGATAACATATGGGAGTCAGGCCCTTTGACCCAAACAAAAATGTTAACATGAACCATTTTGTACAGTGCCACCCTATTACCTGTGCAGAAAAGCCATCTCAGATAGTTCCGTTTTGCATAGTTTGCTGAAGGTCAGAAGAGCGGGAGCTTTCCTGACCCCCTTGGGCAGGCCTTTCCATAAGGCTGGAGACACAATTTAGAAAGCTTCAGGATGAGCAGCTGTTGATTTGCAAGTACTCGGCAGACACCCACAGAAGCCCCGCCTGACAAACCTACCGTGGCACATAGAAGAAGAAAAAGAAGACACCACTTTTCACTACCAAAGTGGCTTACAATTGCCTTCCTCTATTTTAAATGTTTGTCTCCCCACACATGCACATACCTGCACACACATCTGTTTGAGAGAGCTCACAGCAGCCAATTAAAAACAGCAGAATCAAAAAATAACATAGTAATGATCGTAGGTTGTATCCTGCAGTAAATCTCTGCTAACCAAAGGCATTTCTTTCCATTGGAAAAAATTTTCCTTGCCTCTGCACTCCATTGTGAAATGATACCCAAAAAGCTACTACTGGGGAACCAAGAAACCCCGCAAAAAAACAGTTTTGGGGGAAAGTTGGCAGTCCACAGTAAGATGGAAGAGCTAACAAATACCATTCCCCCTTCTGTTAGTGGAAATTTACCCCAGGATGCAACCCTTAGTATATTTATTTATTTATTTATTTGTTTGTTTGTTTGTTTGTTTGTTTGTTTGTTTAGATTTCTATACCACCCATTTCTATGCAGCTCTGGGCGGTTTACACAGAACATTATAACTTACATGGAACTTATATGCTACCACACAAGAGATAAACCTTCAGTGATAAAATCTATCTGGAGAAGATGGTGATGGGTGCCTCTAGTCAATGCTTCCCAGATTCAAAAAGACTGGATTCAGGGGATCCAGTTCTATGGGCCCTCAAAGAAGATGCACTCATCCCCATTGCTTTTAATAGAAGAGGGAAAGGCATTTCCTGTTTACTGGTATTTTTGAGAAAGAGTGGAATAAAAGTAAAAGCATAAATAATAAATTTAAGGGGAACACACTCACTCCGAAGGTGTTTAAAGGGATCACAGTATCTTTAAATGCCCCTGTCAAGCCATGGGACCACCAGGAAGGGACTGCAATCCCTTTAAATGCATTTTAACTTCAGTTATTTGATGGCCTTGAAAAAATCCCAAATATTTTCAGGATATTTTGGGCTCAGCCTTTTTGGTTAGCCAAATAAATACCCCAATTTCTACACAGTTGGGGGGAGGGGGAATACAGAAAATACCAATAACGTATTTGTCACCTATTTCTTCACCTTGGATATAATGAATGCACACCCTTAGTTACAAATTGACTTTTCCCAGTCAGCTTTAATCAGCTGTTCTCCACTGCTTCACTCAGACAAATACACTCTTAACTCCCATATTACTGTCTTCAACTGTCACTCCCACTAACATTCCATCAGCTCCCACTGGTCACTCTCAGGGAGAGGCAGAACCTAACATGTCTGTCACAGGGAATTACTGAGTTTTTCTAAACCAGCACTCATATAGAGGCCATGTATACTCAGAAGGAGTACTATGTTGGGCCTAGGGTATACTTTTTAATGCAAGATGTTGCATCCTTGATGCATATACTCTTGAAACTAATAATTTCTGCTCTGTGCTTGGATGAGAGACCTTGACATTCCATGTAGGAAGAAAGGTGGGATATAAATGCAACAAACAAATGAATCTTTGATGCAGAGCCAAGCTCCCTTTCCTCACCAGTGACTAACCGCAATCATCCCTGCACATCTGGGATTCAGGGGCAGGGCTCCCTGATCAAAGTGCCTGGCCTTCAGGCAGGCTTGAGCATCTCTCCTTTCAGAAGTCATGTAGTGCTTTGCCACGTTGCAGATGGACATGTGAAAAGTCCTGAGGTTATTCTGTGGTGTGCGGGCATTTTCCTTTAATGTAAGGTTCAATTGGTTTATACTGTGTGTTAATGAAGCAAAAACAAAAAGATCTCCCTGCCATGGTTTGTGTGAAGGAATTTCACTAATGTTATTCATTTCCTGTGTGTATTAGACTGCTTGCCTCCCTACATTAAATACTTTTGATCCTAATTTTGGTCTAAATGGCAATAAAGTGCATATATAAACTGAAAGGATGCTGGTGGAAAAACAAAATACAAGCTGGGGCAAAGGAAAGAGATTGCGTGCTGCACAGGGGATATAATTTGATTACTGAAGTAATGGATGGGGAAACTATAGCGAAAGGCCACAGATGGTTCATATACAAAAAGAGGCAGCTGTCTGAAATGCCACCGTGGCAAGAGGCTGCTGCAGACCAGTAAAGGCCATTAAAGATTCCAGTGCTGTAAATAAACTTGTGGAAGGGGGTGTGGAATAAACTATTCAAAGGCACTGTTGGGTAGTGACTGCAGGCAGATGTTCTGCTTGGTGATAGGAGTGGGAAAGGGAGGCTGGACAGCACAGTTGAACTACAACAAGGTGGTATCAGAGCAATGGCCTGAATGGCCCACTGTGAGCCAATGTCATCATCAGACTGTACATGAATAAACGGCAATGAACATTGCTGGCCACTGCCACCATATGCTCTTAGACCATTCCGGTCTTCTGTACCAGCCTAATAGCATCACAAATCTCTAGACGGGCTCTTTCACTTTTGGGAGATGATAAGCTTTGGTAGCTGATTGGTGAGCTCACAACCTGTTTACCCAATAGACGAGGCCAAGAGAATGTGACATCAGCAGGATAAAAGTCCCTAGATCTCAGCCTCCAAAGCAGCAATTTTCTCCCAGGTAAGTGATCTTTATCAACTGGTGTTACTGGAGTTTGGGCGTTAGATCTATGTGTTCAAAGGAATCCAGGAACTGCAAGTTCAATCAGCTCTTTATTGTAACCCCAGCATGATGGTACAAGAGTCAAAATGGAACTGAAAAAACTCACAACCAATCCCCAACTTATATACACAAGCACACAATAGATCTTCCCACCAATGCACGCTATTGGTCAGTTTCACTTTAAAATGACTGGATCCGGCAGATGGGATCCCACCATGAATCGGTCAATTACTTTGCAGGCTTATGATCGTGCTTCGGACCTCAAGCTTGGTTTTTTGGCAGGTCTACAGATGCAACATTGGCAACCCGAATCTATGTAATATTATTATCAAATGTCCCTCAAGTAAAAACTTAGATTCTCTTAAAGGTATAATAATGGATGACAGACAGATCCTTGTGTCTGATAGTCATCAGCCAACTCCTTAAGGTTGAGTTTGAGTCTTATTTGCTATGTGTCATTTTTAAAGGCCTGTAGGGGAAATCTAAGATTTGGACCCGTAACCTCAGGGTAGAGCAAGCAGTATAAAGCATCTTACCTAACTTGCTGTTGTAAACTATTGTAAATAGGGAGAAGGAGCTACCTAAAACTCACTCCCCCATTCACCCTCAAAAGTTCTGAAAAGCCTCAGAATACATAGATCATCCATTGGTGGGGATCTGGTACTCCTTGAAGACTCCCTGATCTAAATAAGTGGGAAAGAACATAAGTTCCTTTCTGGAACAGAACAGTGATCCATATAGTGTGGCATCCTTTTCCCTTATATCCCCCCAAGAGCACTGTTCCTCAGAACAACATCTGCTCAAGGTCCCCAGCCTCAAAGAGGTTGGCCTCAACCAAGCCCAGAGCCTTTTCAGTCCTGACTCCAGCCTGGTGGAATGAGCTCCCAGAAGAGATCAGGGCCCTGAAAGACCTAAACCAATTCATGACAAAGTATTCCTTTTATCCCTCCCACAACTTCAAGATCTAGTTTTGCAGAACTTCTCTCTGCCCACTGTCTCTACCCTATACAAGATTTTAACTACTTCCGTACCCTGACTCTTACAGCACTGCATCTACAAAACAGTAAAATAAATGTAAAATAATACCTTTCTAACACACAGTGTGGATGTGAATGACAACAGACTTGCTTGATCCATTTGCTTTCAGATGTGAGATGAATTGGCAAACCAGGTGGCAACTTCCAAGTCCTTTCTGATGAGTTTGGATTGTACTGGATCATTATGTAGCTCCACTTCAAAACTCTGAAGGCAATTACAGGATTGGAGTACTTAAAGATGCCGCATATACTTCCTGTTTAGAAGGCAGAGACTTTGCAGGACTCCTTGAGGGGAAAGAGAGGACTCTAGGACAGGCTTCATGAAAATAAAAGGTAATGCAAGGAAATTATATAGCTCTGCTTCTTCAAAGCACTATGTAAGCTTTAAATAATTTAGGATGCCAGCAAAATGGTTCATTGCAAATTAATTATCCATTAAATTCCCATCTTTATTTCTCTTTCCAAGTTATTTGGGAATCACTCCCATTTTGTAAATGTAGTCTCTGCATTATATTGATGCCTTTATTTGCCAAACAGATTATCTAACTGATTTTTCAGCCTCCACCATCCCTGTAACTAATATTTCTGACACTTTAAAGCTGGTTACTCGTGGCTTACACATGTTTCTGACCTCAGCCCCCCATTAATTGGCTAAAACCTTTGTAAAACAAATGATAAATATGCAAGTCAGAAATGCAAATGTATGGATATTTGTCGTGATTATTTAGAGCTCTCAAACAGACCAATGGTCAGGCTTTGATCCTTTGCCCAACTTGAGGTTGAAGCAACCTACATGGAACTTTGCTGTGAACCAAACAGGACAGGGCAAGCTGTCCTGTTTGGGCTTGTAAGGGTCAAAGGAACACTACTTTTTTAGGGGTGCATGGCTGTGTCTATTGACGAGTCATAGAACCATTGAGTTGGAAGGGGCCAAATAGATCATCCAGTCCAACTCCTTGCTCAATGCAGGATCAGAATTTACTTTTTCATTTTAAGTCCCTGCTTCTTACCAAGACTCCAGGTGGATTGCACTTTTTAAAAAATGGCAATCAGAGCAGTAAATTTAGAACAATGCTTAGAAAGTATCAAAATTCTTTTCAGGGTCTGATGGAAAATGGGCTCCTTAGCTGAGAGAGCTTCCCTCCTGTATACTGAGAGATCAAGAGCTCTTTGTTTCCCTTCTGGAAAACAGCAAACCAAGTCATGTTTAAAAACCAGGTGCTCAATTATAGCACAACATTTCTTGGCCAATATCACACAATCAAAGCATAGCAACAACCAGAGTCATATTTATTTTCGTACTAATATTAGGGATGCCAGCTCCAGGTTGGGAAATACTTTGAGACTTTGGGGGTGGAGCTGGAGTGGGTGGGATTTAGACAAGAAAAGACCTCAATGGAGCATAATGCTATGGAGCCCCCTCCAAAGCAGCCATTTTCTCCAGGAGAAGTGATCCCTGTCCCCTGGAAATGAACTGTAAAACCAGGGGATATCTGGGTTCCACCTGGGGACTGACATCCCTAACTAATACACTTCTGTCATGCAGAATTACAAGAAACTGTGAAGAAAGACTATGATTAGGCAATAAGGAAGCAATAATTTGAAAATGTAGTCACTAAAATACAAAGTCCTTAAGGCTGATCAATAAATCTGGCTCCTAAATGTCAGGAACTGGCTCCCTATGATCCAAAGAAAATTACCTAGGTGATGTTCTGGCTTTTGAACTCGATTGCAGAATTTGTTTCAACCCACTGAGTTTTGCCCCAGAACCAGAGTATCACCCCCCCACCCCGATGACCCCAGTGTACTAACGTCACTCCTGGATGACATCAGCACATAACAATGATCTTCTGGGTTTGGGTGAGTTGGGGGGGGGGGAGTTGGGTGAGGTGTTTCCAGAAGGCAAGGAACCCCTGCCTGGACCAGTAGACATGGCAACCCTATGCAAGAGTCTTCCTAACTTTATCCAGTGAATTCACTGTGTGTGAAAGTGCAGTTTCAACCTTCCCTGCATGCTGGAAGCTTTCAGGGAGCAGTTCCTGCTTGAGCAGTGAGAATCTAGGAATCTTGTCCAATCAGATCATGAAATGCAGAGATCTTTTCTCTTGCTAAGAAGTAGGTGATGTGTGTTCTGAGACACCATTGGCATGTAAGCAGTCTTTTGCCCATACATAATCATAGAGATCACAGCCATTTTATCCACAATTCTGCACATGGTGCATACTCAAAAGTAACACTGATGGATTTTGTCTGGAGTCATTATTTATTTATATGACCATCAATGTCCTGCTATTTTCCACGAGGGGCCAGAGCAGCTGACAATATGGTTTTCCTTCCTCTGATTTATCCCCAGAATCCTGTGAGGCAGTGAGAGGTAAATCAGCCTTGGGGAGACACAGTGATTTTCCTTGCCAAGAATGCTGGTATCATCCCATGGAACAGGTATAGGGTTGGCAACTCTGAATAGGAAAATTCCTGAAGTTTTGGGGGTAGAGCCTGGTGGGAGCAGGATTTGGGAAGGGAAGGGAATTCAGTAAGGTACAATCCCATATGGTCTACCTTCCAAGCAGTCATTTCCTCCTGAAGATCTCTGCCAACTGGAGATCAGTTGTAATTCTAGATCTCCAGGCACCAATTGGAGGTTAGCAACCTTAGGCAGGTATCAATCTCTTTCTCTTTCCTCTCACCCTATCTGGGAAGGCTGGAGGAATTCCACAACTACCAGACAAGTAAGTTCGACTGAGAGAGGAGGGCTGGCCAAAATAATCCAGTAAGCTTCTGTGGCCAAGTGGGAATTTAAACCTTGGTTTCCCAGATCCTAGACTTGTGAACCTCTACATGGCACTGCTGGAATGTCACAAGACAAAAAAGTATATATTCCACAAATCTAAAGCCACGTTAACCCATCTTTGAAGCCCCAACAACTAATACACAGATATATCTGGGAACATGCTCTCTTTTCCCTTGCGGCGCCCACCAAGGCCACCCTGAAATGGTGAGATTCACAGATATGGCAATGCATACCTACCTTTGGGGCTTCTGGTTGTCACATAATAGAGCGGAATGTGAGCCATGCTTTCCAGTCTTGGTTTCCCACACCTTAACCACACCTTTAAAAAGAGATGAGTTACAGCCAGGGTGATTAAGACAGATCTAAGAGAGCCTCATTTGGGTATGGGATTTGTCCCTAGTTGGTTAATCTAGAAGTGTTTTTCTTCCAAAGAACAAACAATCAAATGTGTTGCTATTAATCATTTATTTACAGTCAACTAACTACCCAACATTTGAATGAACTCAATCTTTCCCATGTGCAGTCAATTATATCTAGGATCAAAGCTGTTTGTTCTTTTTGATGTATTATATTTGAAAGGGTTTTTAAAAAGTGCTTGGCTCTTTTTTCATCAATAGAGAGTAAAATTAGCAGCATGTGGCATGCAACCAGGCATGTTAACTGAAGTTTCCATTAGGGTTCCCTATTGGTCTTTCACACGGACAGTGAGACCAAAGAGCCAAATTTGCTGCAGATGTATTTTCATAAAGTACCCTTGGCCCTTCGCTGAATACTGATCAGGACACAATGACAGGCACATGCTCTGATGTTGCTATTTGAAACTGAGGTTGTAGGGCTGTATAAGGAACCTAGAAATTAGTGAAATACTGATATTTCATTGGTGGAAATCAGGGATTAATCCTACATGAAAATATTAGAGCAGGGGTCTAAGGGCTGCCAGTCCTCTGGTGGGACCTGGGGGTCCCCCAAAATGACAGCACATCTCTAGACTAAAGAGATAATTCCCCCTGGAGAAAATGGCTGCCTTGGATGGTGGACTCCATAGCATTATATTCCATTGAGGGCCCTCCCTGCCCAAAATACTGCCCACTTATGGTTCTATCCCCAAAGTCTCCAAGTATTTCCCAACACAATGGGTCCCTAACCTTGTTGAGCCATTGGGTCTTTTGGGCATGTTGAGAATGGGTAATGCATTCCAAACCAAAATGTCAACCATAATGGTTGACAACAATCACAGAATGTTGTAAAGTCCCACAAAATGTTAAAATGCTCAAAGCCAGGTATCCTTCAGTGATGGAACCAGTTGTTTGCAAAGAGAGGCTCTGCCCACCCAAAAGCAATACTTTCTTGCTCTTCTGAAACACTTCCTGCTTCAATCAGGTAGAAGAAAGATAGAGCTGGATCTTTGCTTAGGGGAAGAGATACTTCAGGGGAGATAAAGGCAGATGTCAAGGAACACACCAGTGGGTACCATGACATCTTTGGGCATCAAATTAGGGACCACTGTAATGGAACCTCACCTCCAGAAGTTGGCATGAGACAAGTAGCCACTTGCCAGAACATCCAAGAAAATGACTGGACCCATGGCAATGTGGGAGGGGAGTTGGTGGTGCTCACTACCTGTTTTCAAAAATTCCAAAATATCCACAGGCAAGGCAAGTATGGCAATCCTTGGTCTTCAGTAAGCCTTTTGGATACACCAGTGTGCTAACGCCACAACATCATACAGCAGTAATGTATTACGGATTAAATGTTTCTCTTGTGGATTAATTTTCAAGTTTCTCCCCCCCCCATCTCTAGTTAAACAGAATAGTTAAAAAATAGTATTATCTCGTCTATCATAACCTTAGCCTGGAAGTACGAGTGACGCTCGGGGATCTTTGACTCGTGAAAATGGATTGTCGAATATGCTTTGTGCAGCTTCCAAGAATGAAGTGGAATAATGGAGCTTCTCCAGAAAGTACAATAGCAAGAGTAAATGAAAGCTACGGGATAAACAATGGAAACTAAATAATAGTCCACACATTTTCATAATTCTGTCAACAGAATCTGCATTTCCTTGGCACTGACTTGATGAAAGGCTTGAAATGTGGGAGGGGGCTTAAGAAAGTGCAGCATTAATGATCGGTGCATGTAGGAAGGCAATGGCTTACATAGTAATGCATCTACTTTGAACCCATGTGGAAGGAAATCTACTTGCTAATTGTAGGGTTACCATGGTAAAACACAGTGCTCCTTTAATAGTAGAGTGAACTGCATATAATTAGACCATGGCAGTTTGGCTTTGTGCTGGAATAGGTTACACACACTTGTTACTAAAATTGTTTCAAGATTTTAACCTAAGAGAGAATAGTTAAAAAGAACAATGCCTTGCTAATTATGTTCCTGTCTAGGGACTGCCTAAACTTTGGAAGAGTACCTGAAAGGTGTCTGCTCAAAAACGACAAGGAGGAAAACATAAGGACAGTTTAAGAATGATCTCCCCCGCCCCACAAATGCCTTTCGATAGATTGTCATCTTAAGGAGTTTAAATCTGGTGAACCTCCAAAAAAAGCTCCTGCATTCATGTTTAGTCATTATAATCCTTATCAGTGAGACAGAACACAGTTAAGTGGAAGAATCTGGATTTAAGTCAGGATCTTCTCACTGTCTCAATTTACATCACAAAATGGGGGGAAATGATAGGAGGAAATAATGGTGTTTAAAAAAAAAAGATAAAATATATTTATATGTGCCTGGGAAGGAACAAACACACAAGCTCCCCAGAGGCTGCTTAGAAGGTGGACTGGGTGGCATTGTACCCCATTGAAATCCCTCCCCTCCCCAAACCCCACCCTCTGCAGGATCTATCCCCAAAGTCTCCAGGTTTTTCCCAACCCACAGCTGGCAACCCTACTCCCTCACAGGTTTGCAAAGGAGCTTGTAGCAACACTCAGTCAGGCCTAGCTAAGGAAAGCACGAGTGCTTAACAGTCCTCTCGATCCTCCGATGATTGCAGCTGTCACTGCAGCCATGGAAAACCCTCTCATTTGAATGAGGGTAGCCAATAACAAGACTTTCCTCACGGTGGCCCCAGTCACTTTCAGAATAGTTCAGTGCAGGCCATGGGAACTGGTGTCAGGCACCATGTGGATCACAGAGACCATGTTAGGTTTACTCTGAGGGGCACTGGCTCTACAGAGCAGTCGATGCTTTCCCAACATCTGCTGCCTGAAATTCATGTTAACTAAAGAGGACGAGGATTGAACCCAGGCCTTTCTGCAGGCAAGATGGCTTTCTGCAGGCCCTCCCCGTAACCCTGTCGCATGAATATAGGTTTTTACGAATCATGATTTCTTGCCATTTGACCACTCGGCTGCTCAGATTTCATCAAATTTCAAAATCATGTTTCATCAAGCTCCCTTCTCAAGACATTCTTTCCCTTTCACGAGGATGACAAGAGACACTGTTCTACAGAGGAAGAAATCAGTCATGAAAATCAGTCTATACTCAGCCTGCCCTGCTCTGTGAATCCTCATTTCTGTTAAAATGAGGGGAAAGTGAAGCTTAGTTAGATGCCACTTATCTGGTCTCTATTGCATATGAGGATTTTTCTCTAATGATCCATCTTTTTTACTTTTGAAGATAATGATCTTTGCAATGAGAAGGACATGCCAATGAAACAAGAAGAAGGCTCATGTGAGTAAAAAAGGTTCAGGGGTGGGGGCGAGGGGGAGAGAAGAATAATTTTTCAGAAGCTAAGATTAAATGTTGCTGGACATCAAAGCAGGAAAAAATCTCACAGGTATTTTCCAATGAATATTTGATCATATTGTGTAATTTCCCCGTGTGCTTTAATATCTATTGCTATTCCATTCCCTAGAATTAGACCATGATGGATTTGTGATTGAAACAGACCTCTTCTGAAAAGAAAATAAGAAAGGAAATCACAGGGCTGGTGTCAAATAATTCCTACAGGCTATTCTAGATGTCTGTCAAATTTACGCAGCCTCGAGGACTTAGAATAGCAGCCTGGTATAATCTATGCAGTTTACCTGCTGTGGTAG
This sequence comes from Paroedura picta, assembly GCF_049243985.1. Classification (NCBI taxonomy): domain Eukaryota; kingdom Metazoa; phylum Chordata; class Lepidosauria; order Squamata; family Gekkonidae; genus Paroedura; species Paroedura picta. The sequence continues at coordinate 35,827,476 of NC_135378.1, forward strand.
TGAAATGGCCTCAAGTAATTCACCGAGGAAGGTAAAGCATCTCTGCCAGACTTCCTGGATATGGTAGCCAGGAGCAACGCAGGCCCCTGAGACACATGAACCATCCTTAGGAGCCAGCCAGAGAAAGCCTGGGTTTCCACACTCTTCCTTTGCCTGTTGCCAGGGGTCAGAAACAGAAAAAGGGCTGGGTTTTTTTTGTACCCTGCTTTTTAACTACCAAAAAAAGTCTCAGAGCACCTTAGAATCTCCTCCCCTTCCCTTCCTCACAACAGACTCCTTGTGAGGTAGGTGGAGCTGAGAGAGCTCTGAGAGAACTGTGACTGGTCCAGGGTCATCCAGCTGGCTGCACAGGGAGGAGTTGGGAATGAAACCTGGTTCTCCAGATTAGAGGTTGCCACTCTTAACCGCTGCACCAAGCCGACACCGCTGCACCAAGAGGTGCTGAGTCATAAGCCCGTCTGCCTGGAGTCCGCAGCTAGGAGTCTCCTCAGGCTCACTTGCGTGTGAGAACGGCTATTCTCAATGCCTGGAAAAAGAAAAACATTCCATACATTCTCATGGGCATATTCCTCTTTCCTACAGCTTCACTGATGCGAAGGCTGGCTTGGCACAGAAAACTCTTCCCAGAGCTGATCCCTAGTTGACACGAAAGCCATATCCCTGACTGAGGTACTAATAGGACCTGGGGATCCTCTGGAATGGCAGCTCATCTCCTGACTGCAGAGACCAGTTCCCCTGAAGAAAATGGATGTTTGGGAGGGTGAACTCTAGGGCAGGTATAGTTAACTTGTGGTCCTCCAGATGTAAATGGACTACAATTCCCATGAGCCCCTGCCAGCATTTCAGGTAGGTTGACTACCCCTGCTCTAGGGCATTGCACCTTACTGAAGTCCCTCTCCTCCCTAGGCTCCATTTCCAAATCTCCAGGGTTTCCCCAGTCTACAGAACAATTCTACAGAACTGCATCTATCTACAACTCTATAAATAAATAGATAATCTTTATTTTTCTATCCCGCCCTTACCGTGAGGCTCAAGGTGCGTATCATCAGTGCATAAAATACAATATGTTTATAATTACATTTTACAATTCAAAGTCCGATCAATTCGCCAACTAATTGAATATTAAATGTTAAGGAGGGTATTCTTATTTAGCAGTGTATTTTACCTTGTTGTTCTAATAGCTTCTTTCCAAGGGATGTTTTCAAGGGAGAGATGTTATAGCAGCCTTTCTCAACCAGGGTTTTGGGAAAGCCTAGGGTACCATACCCAAGAAGGGGGAGGAGGAAAATCTATATACATAGCAAACTTTCCACATGAAATTCTGTTTGTGCCAAACAGGAAGGTGTTTCTCTTCTACATTCTTACACAGTTGAAAGCTGAGGAAAACATCTAGCCCCCAAAGGCAGCTTAGAAGCCTGTTTCTTTGTCACCGTTAAAACACAAGAGTCCAGAAAGGAGCAGTCAGAGCATAACCTCTGCCTGAGGGCCCCTGAGAGCTCTTGGCAGCCTTGGCAGCCCTGATCCTAAGAGATTATTCTGAAAGATGGGAAATTTTATGAGAGCAGGAATTACAATACAGTAGAATAGCCATGCAAATATGACCAAAACGATATGTTCGTGTGCATTTATTTAACAAATGCACTATTTATGGATGATTCAAAATGCCTATGAAAAGGGGGAAAGGAGAACCTCAGGGCAGTCCTGTGCCCACTGATTCCATCCAAGCTCTTTTCCTCAAAGGTCTTGCACAACCCTTCTAGAAATAACCTCAGATATTTGAATTATTGTATTTTCAGAAGTGGAGCAAAAAAGGTAGATATTTTTTAGGTATTTTAAGTACATCTGTCCAACAGCATTGCTAGGGTGTGGCAACCAGGGCACCTGTCTTGGGTGCTACTTGACGGGGGGCCACCATTATTCATGAGCCTCCCCCCTGACAACTCACCTGCCCGCTGCAGCTCTCCACCCACTGGGATGCTGGAAAAAGCCCTGCTGGCCAAGAGTTTGCTTCTCCTCTTGGCTGGGGAGGAAGGCATGGTGGTGATGTATGGCAGATGTGCCCTGGGAATCAGATGGGGTTCATCTCCTGGGTTGGAGAGGTGGTGTCAGGCAAACTTGGTGGAGGTAGCGGAGTCCTGGGGGGGAGGGACTGCTAGGCATGGAATGGTGTATGTGAGGTTCGGCTTAGGTGCATCAGCCGGGCAGGAAGGCAGCAGCATGGGGCTTGCAGGGACCTGGAGAAAGGAAGTGTAGCGGCCAGGCACATAGCCAGTTGCAGAGTCCACCTGGGCATGTCCCCACCAAGCCCTGCCTGCTCCCCCCCCCCCATGACACCAGGCCTCCTCTCACCTGCCCCCCGGCAACACCAAGCCTCATCCACCCATCAGCCCCAGGAGCCAAATACTCTAGGCATGCCACTGCACCTGTCACAGACCGACAGATGAAGGAGATCAGTTCCCCTGGAGGAGATGCATGAGGGTGGGCTCCATAGCATTGTACTCTACGGAGGTCCCTCCCGCTCCAGTCCCACCCACTTCCGGCTCTACCCCTAAAATCTCCACCCTGCTTTTAGTGCTCAGATGCGACACACAGATTGATTACCTTATACACAAACTTTTCCTGAGCTCTGGCAAATTCAGCCCTCTGCCTCTTATTTTCTATTTTCCAGGATCCTATTTAAACATGATCCCCGAAAACAAGAAGAATTTGGCATTGCCTTTCAGTGCTTTTTATGTAAATAGTGCTGCTGGGCATGTAACATTCAAACAATTAAGCCAAGTGCTTGTTCCCTGCCTGCACTTGATTGATTTGTTACCGTTTGCCCCACTTTGTGAGCATGAAACATTAACATACCACAGGACTAGACCTTAGACTGGTACCGCTCTGGATTGCAGTACCGCATATGAAGAGGCACGACACAAATAGCCTGCATGGTGTAGTCAATCGGATGTTGGACTACAATATTGAAAGTTCAGGCTCAAACCGCCAGGATGAAGCATGCTGAGAGACCTCCGGCCAGTCTCTCTCTTTGATTTACCAGATAGCTGTTGTGAGGATAATGTGGAGAAAGGGAGCGTGATGTATCCTGAGCCCCTTGGAGGAAAGACAGGAGAACAACGTATTACGTAGTGGTTGGATTAAAGTAAGGATGCTATAGCTTCAACCTGGGGCACAAAAACATGTGGAACCCAGCCAATATAAGAAGCCATGCATCTGCAATTTCATACAGGTTTCTTGTCCTCCAACATCTCATTAAAATTGGATTCTGGGATGCTAGATCAGGAGCTATTGTTGATTTTATGGCACAGTAGGTAGGAACTAAGCCATATTATGCCATTTACAGGAATGGTCCTATTGATTCTGAGGTCCAGCACAAAAGTCCAGGATTGGGCCCCAGAATCACTGCCACCCCATTGCTAGCCCCCTTGTCATGGCCAAGCAAATGTTGGCCTTCAACCCATGCAAGGTGGGCAGGAGCCGCTGCTGCTATCAGAAGCCAGCTATCCAAACCAGACATGGCATGTGCAAGAAGGGGCAGGAGCCTGCTCTTCACCTCCTTCTGTGGGAATGAGTTGTTGGGGTCCCCCATACGCAGACCCTAGGGCAGCTTCCCTTGTGGCTACAGGCCAAGACTATCCTGGCCTTGACTATGTTACAAGCAGCCGTCTTATTGGTTCCATTGAGTTGGTGCATGAAACTTTCTTTTTGTCAGCAACTAGCTGCCTCTTTTGTTACTACTTGCTAGCTTCTCCTCCCTCCCTAGTGTCAGGATGCTGTTCCGTATATCATCTGTAGCTCTTCCTTCTCCAACCACCCTTCTTTAATAGCCAATATTTTGTTTTGCTACACTCCATTTGCTCCACGGTTACATCCCTCGTAGGTTCAGCCTGAAGACTGTGCATTTTGTCACTGTAAATGTCAGAAGTCTTCTTTAGAAAGAAAGCATTATGGGCTCTTGAGTGTAACGTGCATGCACTGCATTTCTGTGGCATTTATGCCAGGGTAAAATTCATTTTCTACAAGCCACACGCACAAAGGCTTAAATCAATGCCCCAACTATATATATATAAAGACAAGGCTAGTGCATAGCTGTCTTGAAACAAAGATGTGCTACAATGTTCAGCATCACCTCGCCAGTCTGATATATAATGCCTACATTTGCTGGGAAGCTTTGAAATTATTTCCATGATCAACTGGCAAGGGGGATGCATATCTTTAAAACTTCAGTGTCTACACCCCATTAAAATAGCCATCTCCATCAGCTAATGAAAAAGAGACATGGCTCTCTAAAACTTTAAGCCGTCGTGTTCACACGCCATGTAATAAAAAAAAAAATCCAGATGTGTTCCAGTCTCAGTAGCTTCATTTCCAAGGAGACTCAGTACTCCTCAGACTGCTCTTTCCAAACCAAGCCAAGTGTATAAATTATTCCAAAATCCAAACCCTTCAGTTTAATATCAGACTCATGGGCAGATAATTTCACCCATGCTCTGAAAAAGAAGGAAATTGGAATCTTACTTCCATGCAGGTACCATTTCTCTTACTTTTAAAGTTTTTTTATATAAATGAATTGAAAGGTGTAAGAATAGTGTGTTGCGATTGAATCGTCAGAGAGCACGAAATATCAGCTAGTACAAAGTCTATACAGATGGCTCCCCAAGTACGAAAGATAGTGGTCAGTTTCCCTTGAGTTTTGAAATAGGACTGTAAGTAGTTTGAGACTTATTGGAAGGAGCCAACAAAGGCAAAGGATTTTTGACATTTTAATGGAAAATTAGAGTTCTGTACCATACAGCAAATCACTTATTGAAGCTCTTTTTTGGTCAAGTGAATGGTAGCCAGATTCTCCCAGCTTAATCTAGGACTGCTTGCAGATTTTCAGGTACCTTTGTCGTAGATTTAAAAATGTTAAATCAGCATTTGCAAGCTTCCAACAGCACACTCATGAGCAAATATGGTGGTCGCTCACTCCTCTCCCCAACGGTTCTGCCTAAGCCACAAACTTCACTTTTCAAAGGCGGTGGAAAAACTGGCCTATCTTTCCTGTTAGAAATGCCAGCTTCCAGGTGGGATGTGGGGATTGCCCAGAATGACAGCTTCTCTCCAAACTACAGAGATCAGTCCTCCTGGAGAAAGTAGATGCTCTAGAGCAGGGGTAGTCAAACTGCGGCCCTCCAGATATCCATGGACTACAATTCCCATGAGCCCCTGCCAGCAAATGCTGGAGGGCTGGAGTTTGACTACCCCTGATCTAGAGGGTGGGCTGTATGGTATTGAACCCTATCCTCCTCAGGCTCTGTCCCCAAATTTCCAGGAGTTTCTCAACTTGGCCATCCTGCCCCCTCATCCCCCACCAGTGGCCAGGCTGGATCTCACTACCCTATTTCTTGTACATTACTCTTCTCCGTTATGACTTCACACAGAAGTTGGGACAACCTTCCAGGCTGAATTGGAAGGCCAAGAAAACTACAATTTCCAGCATCAACCATGAAGTTCTGAGCATGTGTTACCATTTTGAACAGTGGCTTGTTAGGGACACCAAGTCCTGCCTGGCAAACTCCTGGAGATTTGAGGGTGGAGCCTGGGAATGAATGATAAGGTTTGGAAAGGGGAGGGACCTCGGCAGGGTATAATGCAATGGAGTCCACCCTCTGAAGTTACCATTCAGGCCCTCTACCATCTTTGTCTTTATTTTATTTATTATTTATTTTATTTATTTAGATTTATATACCGCCCTCCCCGAAGGCTCAGGGCTTGACTCAACATTGCTGTCCTCCTTCTGGGCACTGCGGCCTCCACTTTGCTACAGGTTCACCCCGGAGAGGTCTGTCTTTGCCTGCCACTTCTTGCTCTGCCTGCTGTCACTTTGCTATGGGCTTGCCAAAATAGGGCTTGACCCCATGTGCTTCTCCTTGCTGCCCTGCTGCTGCCACATTTGGAACCCTTGTTGCTGTGGCTGGAAGCCCGGCTGGACCTTTGATGGTCAGGCCCTGGTTCCCTGCAGCCCCTCTCTAGTCCCTTGATGTTCCAGCTGCTTCCTCCTCCTCAGTAAGGTGAGAATTGGGATCCCAGACACAAACTTCATATAGAAAGAGGAAAGAGAGAGAGTCTTAACTAACTGTTGTTCTGCATTCATTCAGTCTGTTCTGGAGGCAAGCAGGGAGGAAGTATGCTCAAAGGAGCAGGAAGTCTCCAAATCAGCCAGTCAGGACACAGGAGATTATTTGAATGATATCAGGAAGTTCCTATTCTAACTATGCTAAATGCCCATCTCCCCCAAAGTCCCCTCTAGGATATTCTTCATATGTTTTTGAAAAATGCAAACAACAGATCTCGCGTATTCCAACAGACCTTGGTTTGGTCACTTTCTCTCAGCCTAGCCCACTTCACAGTGTTGGTGCTGTGGAATAAAGTGGAGGAGCAGAGAACAATGTTGGGAGCTGCTTTTGGTTCCTCTTGAATAGAAAGACTGGATATAAATAGCTCAATAAATAAGTTAACTGTTTCTGCACCTCGTTTGAATTAAGGCGCTATTGGCTGAATGGCTGGCCTGCTCATGTCAGCTAAAGACACAAAATTCAGTTCAGCTTTTGGAACTCTGAAGTTATAAGACCCGCAAACATGAGAGTGTCAGATATATTTCTTTCCATGTAAAAGGTTATCTCATGCCAAAAGGCATTAAACGTAGGTAAACAAACGGATGTCTCACTCACAAGAAGGAAAGGACGTGTAATATTTCATGCGGCTGACACATTTATATACACTCAGTGATGTGAAAATAAAGTAGATGAGTATTGATTTTTACTTAGATCCTACTTGGATATGTGCGTTTATTTTACCTTCACTGACCTTTATACGATCTCATTTGGAGGAGGAAATTCAGCACATTCCATTTAATATATAATATTGGTCTAAATGAACATTTCAGCAGGTTCATTATCTGTCTAATTTACATGGAAATAGCCTTATCTAAGGTGTTTTAACAGACTAAAGATGGTGTAGAACCCAAACCTTAAAAATAAGACATAGAACAGTATCATTATGGGCTATATAAGCAGTCTGTTAAAATGATAAGAGAGAAAAAGATGGCTGGGAAAAAGAAATAATATTCATTATAACTTGGGATATAGTCCATCTTGGATGGGCAAATGACTCTTCTGCACGTTCTGCTGATTTTGATGGGGAAGAATCCAGCCTTTAGACAATTACTGGAGATTCCTAAATACAAGATTAGTTGGAGACAGACCAGGCTTTTGTCTGAAGTCAGAACAGAAGGAATTTACATCTTTTCCATTAAATCCTTTTCTTTTTGGTCTTTGTTTCATCAAGTATACGTGTTGACAGAATCTCTTCAATGCTATAAAACAGAAGAATCTGTTCCATTAAGAGTATAATTTCATGCATTTTTCCTACTATAAAAAGTGCATTTCACAGCACAATTCTTAAACTTCACAGTAATGTGAATATTCCATGTACTAAAGATTTCTTCCCTTTTTAAAGTGAATTAATGCTAAAACAACATTTAGGGAAATGCGTGTGTGCATGCATACACAATACACACAATAAGAGCCAATAAGGACTGGAGTCAGAGAGAATCCTGGGTTCAAATCTTGCTCATCCATGGAGTTCCCCTGGATGACAATCACTTAATTAACCTAACTCGTGGAACTGATGTGAATATTATATTATATTAGAAAACCTGATCATGACCTGGATAGCCCAGAGGGACAACCCAATGTTGTCAGATCTCAGTAACTAAGTGGGATCAGCCCTTACTATGATTTGTTTACGGAGACCACCCAGGAAGTCCAGGGGTTGCTATGCAGAGGCAGGCAATGGCAAACCACCTCTGAACAGCTCTTGCCTTGAAAAGTCTACGGGGTCACCTTTAGTTGGCTGTGACTTATTTATTTTATTTATCTGTTCCACATAATATATTTCTGGTAAAGCCTTGGAGGAGCAGCTGGTCTCATGGCTTAAGTGCCACTCAGTGCTTAACGCCCACTCAGGGTGGCTGTCCCACCCCTGAGTGCCTCCTCCTCCAACCAGCTTGCCCGTCTGTCTAGCAACCAACCTTCGATCCCCCACCCCTGACCACCCCCTCCTCCTTCCACTTTCCTCCGAGGTTCAGAAGGGGCAGATCTCTGCTGCATGAATGCTGCCCCTGCTGGTGAGTTCCATGCCTGGGGGCCTCCAGCCTGCAGCCTTTCCAGGGGGGAGAGGCCACCCAGAGAGTTCTTCAACCCCACCCCAATCTAGAATGCCCGTTGTACTCCTGAATGCAACGGTCTTGACCCATTGTTTATATTAACCGCCACTCCCGAACTGTGCCAGCACTTGACCTTACTTTCCACCATCAAGAAATCCTGTGTACACTACCCTAAGCTCCTTGGGGAAGGGGAGAGATAAAACTGTAAGTTATATGCCAATAGAGATAGGGGGAAAGAATAATAATTTTATAAAAGCAGGGTGAATAGAACAAAAAACAGCTAACAGTGGCCATAAAACATTCTGCAAAATGGCCCAAAACAAGAGAAAGGACACTCAGAAATTAATAGCATGTTTTCATGCATCCTCTTCCTTTTGAGGATGCATATAAGTATGACAATTATTTCTGTAATTCTGGGGGATCTCCACATCCCACCTGGAGGCTGGCGTCTCTAAGCAGGGGCTATAGGAGAGGGAGAAGAATAAGATTCCAGGCTTGTGTTGTCTCCCTGCCTGCATAAAGCTACAAAATGCTGTTTTTGGGACAGTGGCTTCTTTGTTTCTCTGAGTCTGTCCTTGCTGTTCTCTGGAATGGGCCCAGTTGTAATCACTTATCAGGGTCTGTGGCTGAACTATCGGATTAAAACCAGACTTCAGGCAGAGTCTTGTGAGCTCTGTTGCAAACAGAGACCCAGCTTGATCCAGAGATGATCAGTTAAAGGAACAAGAGGCAAGTGCCATTATCACTGGGCAAAAGGAAGGCTCTGATGCTTTTTAAAAAAAACCCTAAAACTGCAACTTCTTGTAGTCCAGGTTCTTACAGCCAGTGAGAAGAGTTTTCTTCTATCCACTTCTGCTATCGGTGAAATGTCTGTGATGGCTCTCCCTAGATTTAAATGTCTTAGGGTGGCCGCCATGGTATTTGCAGCAAAAGACCCTAGTCTTTGCTCTTTGCTTTCCCCATAAATCACTTTCCTAGTTTATCTGACAGGGTGCTAGTTTGTTATCACTCGAGATGCAGTGAAAGGTTGTCCAGGCATTTGCTTGCGATAGGCTTGGAAGGAGAATTATGTGTGCCAAGAGAGAGAGAGAGAGAAACCTGGTTCCCTGCTTCTCCTCAGTACAGAAATTATGCATTTTGCATTCGGGAGCTTTAATGATTGCCCTATTCCTATGGCAGAAATTACTCCTGGGTGAAAGAGACTGGGTGGAAAGGATGTCCTCTTAGGAAACTGGCTAGACGACTGCGCATTTCCCCCTTTTCAGAGTGGGGAGGATTTCCAGAAGAAGCTGCTTTGGGTTCCTTTTGGATGAGCAAGCTCAGGAGGCCTCCTGGGGTCCCTGCAAAAGTTGCTTTATTTTCAGATACACGCACTGAGTATAAGGGAAGGCCAAGAGGCCATCCTGCAAGGCTGCAGATGCCTCGCTTTCAGCAAATACTGTTCAATCAGGCCCTCTTGTCTCTTCTCAAAAGCAGCTGTTTCTTTACACCAGGGATTCCCTGTGAGAGTTCCCAGGGCCTCCCCAGGCTTTGCCCTATATCCGGCACTGCCATGGAAGCAGGAGACCAGCTGCTTCCTTTGTCCTGGGGGTGGTACTGTCGCATGGCTACTGTACCTGGGAAAGGGGGAGGAGCCTGGATGCCTACTCCTGCCTCAAACAATCTCCTTTCTCTCCCTCCCCCCCCCCCCCGTCCTCCTTGGGCATGGCAGAGAGGCATGGACAGCTGACATCACTTATGGCCCAATTCTGTCTTCTTTGAAGCCTGAAAAATATTTCAGGGGCTCCTCCGTGGTCAAACAGTTGGAAAAAGTTGCTTTGTACACAGACACACTCTTCCGGTCCCCTCAGCTGGACCTTCTTCTTTGGGTTTACATTCAAGATGTGCTATCTCCTAACAGTCTGCTCCCTAGTAGAGGAAGTGGTCATGTTATGTGAGAAACACCATAAATGTTTACTACTTAAACTTCAAGAGCCATCATAGCATTTATTCGTTTATGTATTTATTAATTTACAGCAGGGGTGGACAAATCATGGTTCTCCAGATGTCCATGGACTATAATTATCATGACCCCCTGCTGGTAAATGTAGTCCATGGACATCTGGAGAGTCACATTTGGCCACCCCTGATTTATAGCCTGCCCTTCTTCCCAAAGTGGACGTTGTTCTCTTCTCCTCAATTTTATACTGTGTACAAAGAAAAAGCTATGTATCAACTCACAGGGCTATTCTAAGAACATTTCCTTGGGAGTAAGCCCCATTGAGCACACCTAAGAAGGATTTTGAGTAGATCTGCTTAGAATTGCTCTTCTGCCTGAGATCATGGCACACTTCTGAGTATTGTAGAAAGCGGCTAGTAAATTGAGCTAAAACGTTAATGGGTCCAACTCTGCTGACTCAAAGATTGGAGCCCATAGAAGATTTCTACTCTCACAATAGCCCTTGCACAGGCAGAACCACTAAGATTACTCCTCGCTGTCTGCGTGTGTTAAGTGAAATGACCATATCTCCACTCTCTTATCCACTCGCCCAAGACATTGCACAGCACAAAGCATTTCTTCTGATCCAGATTCAATTGTGTGAACCATCAATTCCATTTTTTCCCCTTTCTTGGCTGGTTAAAAACTGTACCAAAGTGCTCTGTGCCTCTGCAGGCTTTGCTGTAACCATTGCACAAGCAGACCTTTGCAAAGGATCTAAACCAAAGTCCTGTCAAGTGCTGCAAAGCTTCCCTTAAGCAACTGTCGAGAAGAAACAGCAAGAAACCCACAGGCATCTTTTGTCAAAGACCCTAGCACCCACTTTAAGCCAAACCATCAAGAAAGATCCATTCACACTCAAACAGCAAACTCATATTAATATTAAAGATCAGGGTTCGTTTGTTTGTTTTTAATAAAAACAACTTCTGACACTTTATCAATGAGAAGAATCTGGTTTATGTCAAATGGACAGGATCAGGACTGAGCATAATGTAAAGTGTGTGTCTCCAAAATGGTGCCTGAGAGTGCCCGCTGACACCGTTCTTATTTATCCTATATTATTTCTTATAATTATTATTAATAATTATTATTATTATTCCCCTCTCCAAATGGGTCCCAGGGCTATGTACAAAAGTAAGAATCCAAGGTATAAAAATGAATTCTTGGAAGTGGGTGGGGCCAAGTAGGACTTTTGTCCAGCAGGGGTTCTGATTGACTACTGGGATTTTAATTGATCATGCAATTTTTTTAAAAGCTTGCTTTGGCAGCAACTGCCACCCTAGCACAAGGATCTACACCATGTTACTCAAGTTAAGCTTTGGCAATAATTTTGGGGCTGCCACCACCTCCTGTGGCAGCCATTTTGCTGCTGCGCTCTCCAAGCCCTGTCAGGATTCCAAACGCATCCACAGGATCAGATGTAAAGCACAGAATAGGGGTTACCAAAGAAGTGACATGAGTGAGCTCCAAGCGTGCTCGTGGTTTATGATCTTCAAGTGTTCATCACTGTAGTCAAGAAATTCCCAAACGTTGTGCAGGTCAGATGGATTTGCTTTGCAAGAGCTGTTTGGATGCTTTGAGGAATGCTTGTTGCTATACTGTTGCCAGCTTTGAGTCAAGAAAGCAATGTGAAATAGACATGATTAAATGAATAAATAAATCAAGCAGAAGTCATTAAAAGCTCTTCTGAACCTAAAGAACCAACCCTAGGAGAAGCATGGGAACTGTCCGAACAGATGCACTCCAGGGACTTCCTGCATGAAGAGAGGAAGGAAAAACCCCTTCCCCTCCCCCATCACAGAATCTCTGGCAAAGCTGAGAAATGCATCAAATACTTCCAGCATTACAGGTGTCAAGAGAAGCAGTTCTAGGAGTAAGCCTGACTGCTCTTCAGTAGGTGGTTTTTAACTCTTCACCTTCCCATGGAGAGCAGCAAAATTAAATCTAGTCAATATTAGGTGGTAACGGGGGGGGGGGGAAGAATGCTGAGCAACATTGTGCTCCTTTCCCCTTCCCTATCAAGCACGCATGGAATCCTTAATGCACATGCATGGCCTCTGTTGTTTAACGAGGCAAGGAAATAGGCACAAACTGAGCAATGAATGAGCCTCCGAGGGCTGAATTAGTCAACTGCGCCTCTGCTACACAAGCGTAGAAGCCTATGCCTTGATGCAAAATACTCTGGGCAGGTTTCTCCCAAATGCTATCCAAGGCGATCTGATATGCTTGATTCTAACAAGTATGTACAGAGCTCCTGGTGCAGGACCTACTGTGCAGTGGGCCAAGGCTTGCCATTTTAGCATTTTTTAATAAAGAAGTTGAAGCAGATGGTAATGAACAGAAATATTTTATTCCAATTGTTTTCCTCCCATTCAGCTTCCACCGTTTCTTTCCCACCAGAAGGCATGCATAGATGTTGTGGTGCTGTTAAAAGCCAGAATGGTGTTGGGGTCAAGAATGGAGGACTCTGATCTGGAGAACTAGGTTGGATTTCTACACACCTCCACATGCAGCCCACTGGGTGGCCTTGTCCTAGTCCCGGACTCCTCACAGGGGATTTGTTGTGGAGAGAGGAAGGAAAAGGTGTTGGTACCCTACTTTGGGACTCCTTCAGGTAGTGAAAAGCTAGGTATAAAAAAATCAGCTCTCCTCCTTCTACTTCCTGAATCGACTTTTATTCTGCTTCTCCCTCTAGACATTCACCAAGAATTCATGCAAATTTATACTCTTTCCCCAGCTGTTATTTGCTGGCACATTCTCACTGCACTGAGTTCTGGAGGCTGACCCCGAATTTGTGCCTGGCATTCTACATTTGTGGTTCTCTCCAGTGCCGCCCATGAGTCCACAGCTTGCATTTTACACTTCTGCCAGGAGAGTCAGTGTTCCTGGCTCCCGCCTCACCTCCTTTCCCTTTAAAAAAATCCAAGTATATGCAATAACGTCATGCTCCCTTTCACCCTCCCACTTGTTCTTGCAACTTGCCCCTTCTTCCCCCTCCCTTGGTAATGATGTCCCTCCCTTTTTCCATATTCTGTGCCATCAATTGCCTGCCCCCATTTCCCCTCCCCAATATAGTACATGTTATTTTTTTAAACCCCGCAGTAATTATGTTAGGATGCTCCTAAATTGTATAACAAAGACAGCTCATCTTTTTTTTTTTTTTTTTTTGTACTTGGAGAAAGCCGGAGAGGCTGCTGGATAGAATTAACAACATTCCTAGCCTTCCTGCATGAAATTGACCAAGGCTCTGTTTTCCTGCATGAAATTCACAAAGAGTGTTGTGTTGAGCATGTTGTGTTGTGCTGCTTTGGAACTCTGTTGTAATGCAATCATGTTCAAAGAGTTTTTAAAAATACAGTGGGGAGTGGAGGAGGGCAGGCAGAGACATAGCATTGGTTGAATCTCAAATGTCATCATTTGGAGATGGAAAACAGGGGAGAAAACCAATGCAACTTTTCAGCTTCCACTTTTGATTACTGTGAATTCTCTCTCTGAGGGGGGGGGGAATCACATTTTCTCAGAATTCACAAAACGTATGACAAACAAGGAGCACATTTAGCACTGCACCTGAATCCTGACATTTTAGTGTGAAAGTAATGAAATTCCACTGAGTTTATGAATGCTGTCATGAAGTTATTAGACTGCGGAAATTGTATGGAGGAAGAAAGAGGATGTTTAGAAATTCAGCCCACTTTGTCTCTTTGCTTTTTAACACAGCTGCACCTGTTGGCCTTGCTGCCTCTCTCATGAGAACAGTTTGCACTTAAGAATGTTTGCGAACATTCTATGACTTCATAATATCTCATTCTCAACTAAATACCTGAAAAAAACTTTATATATAAAAATTTCCAGAGCAATGGCTAGCAAGATGGGGATAGAACAATGAGCTTTAAGCTTCGCTAAGCTAGATGGATAGCAGCATTCATCTGTCTGTAGCAGTGGAAAAGAACAAGAGTCCAGTTGCTCCTTAAGACTACCAATATTTGTGACAAAGTATGAGCTTTCAGGAATCACTTTCAGGCGTGACCTCTGAAAGATCATACTTGGCCAGACTTTGCTGTTTCAGGAGCTAATGAAACCAGTTTGGCAAAGATACTGTATTTGTGGCAGTCAAATGTAAATGCTCTTCATCTTAATGTCTACATCATTAATATCTGTAGAAGCACAGAGCTTGCCCTAAAATGTATCCTGCCAAATCCTTGCATTTGGGGAGAGAGGCTACAGATATATTTGGACTTCTGGACTACATTTAATGCGACATTTAAATATGGGAATGTACCATCTTGCAGCCCCCTTCAAGGATCGCTGCCTTGTTGTGGCAAGGGGGCTTGCGTAGTTCAGTGAAGCTATGAGCTATGCCGTGCAGGGCCACCCAAGACGGACAGGTCATAGCTGAGAGCTCTGACAAAAGGTGATCCACTGGAGAAGGCAATGGCAAACCACTCCAGTATCTTTGCCATGAAAACTCTATGGACAGTTCCAATAGGCATAACGATATGACGCTGGAAGATGAGCCCCTCAGGTCGGAAGGTGTCCAATATGCTACTGGGGATGAGCAGACGGCTAGTACGAGTAGCGCCAGAATGAATGAAGCGGCTGGGCCAAAGCCGAAAGGACGCTCAGTTGTGGAAGTAACTGGTGGCGAAAAGACAGTCCGATGCTGTAAAGATTTTTATTCCATAGGAACCTGGAACGTCAGATCCATGAATCAAGGCAAGCTGGACGTGGTTAAACAAGAAATGAGAAGACTGAACATCGACATTTTAGGAATCAGTGAACTAAAATGGACAGGAATGGGTGAATTTAATTCAGATGACCATCAGGTATACTACTGTGGACAAGAATCTCGCAGAAGAAATGGAGTAGCATTCATAATCAATAAGAGAGTAGGAAAAGCAGTCTTGGGATACAATCCCCAAAATGACAGAATGATCTCCGTTCGAATCCAAGGCAAACCATTCAACATCACAGTGATCCAGGTCTACGCCCCAACCACTGCTGCTGAAGAGGATGAAGTTGATCAGTTCTATGAAGCCCTACAACACCTTCTAGAAGCAACGCCCAAAAATGATGTGCTTATCATCATGGGGGATTGGAATGCTAAAGTAGGAAGCCAAAAGATAACCGGGATAACAGGCAAGTTTGGCCTTGGAGTACAAAATGAAGCAGGGCACAGGCTGGTAGAATTTTGTCAAGAGAATACAATGGTCATAGCAAACACTCTTTTCCAGCAACCCAAGAGACGACTCTACACATGGACATCACCAGACGGTCAACACAGAAATCAGATTGACTATGTGCTCTGCAGCCAAAGATGGAAAAGTTCTATCCAGTCAATAAAAACAAGACCAGGAGCTGATTGTGGTTCAGATCATGAGCTTCTTGTTGCAAAATTTAGGCTTAAATTGAAGAAAGTAGGGAAAAGCACTAGGCCACTCAGGTATGAACTAAATCATATCCCTGACGACTACACAGTGGAGGTGACAAATAGATTTAAGGAATTAGATCTGATAGACAGAGTGCCTGAAGAACTATGGACGGAGGTTCGCAACATTGTACAAGAGGTAGCAACTAAAACCATCCCAAAGAAAAAGAAATGCAAGAAATCAAAATGGCTGTCTGAGGAAGCTTTACAAATAGCTAAGGAGAGAAGGGAAGTGAAAGGCAAGGGAGAAAGAGAAAGATACACCCAATTGAATGCAGAATTCCAGAGAAAAGCTAGAAGAGATAAGAATGCCTTCTTAAATGAACAGTGCAAACAAATAGAAGAAAACAATAGAATGGGGAGGACCAGAGATCTTTTCAAGAAAATTGGAGATATGAAGAGAACGTTTCATGCAAAGATGGGTATGATAAGGGACCAAAATGGTAGGGACCTCACAGAAGCAGAAGAGATCAAACAAAGGTGGCAAAATTATACAGAACAACTATACAAGAGCGAGCTTAACATCCCTGATGACCACAATGGGGTAGTTACTGACCTGGAGCCAGACATCCTGGAATGTGAAGTCAAATGGGCCTTAGGAAGTCTGAGCAACAATAAAGCTAGTGGTAGTGACAGCATTCCAGTTGAACTATTCAAAATCTTAAAGGACGATGCAGTAAAAGTGCTACACTCAATATGCCAGCAAATTTGGAAAACTCAACAATGGCCACAGGATTGGAAAAGGTCAGTTTACATTCCAATCCCAAAGAAGGGCAATGCCAAAGAATGTTCAAACTACCGCACCATCGCACTAATTTCTCATGCTAGCAAAGTTATGCTCAAAATCCTACAAGCTAGGCTCCAGCAATATGTGGACCGAGAACTTCCAGAAGTACAGGCAGGATTTCGAAGAGGCAGAGGAACTAGAGATCAAATTGCCAACATACGCTGGATCATGGAGAAAGCTAGGGAGTACCAGAAGAACGTCTACTTCTGCTTCATTGACTATGCTAAAGCCTTTGATTGTGTGGAGCACAACAAATTGTGGCAAGTTCTTAAAGAGATGGGAATACCTGAGCATCATATTTGTCTCTTGAGAAATTTATATGCAGGTCAAGAAGCAACAGTGAGAACTGAACATGGAATCACTGACTGGTTCAAAATTGAGAAAGGAGTTCGGCAAGGCTGTATACTGTCGCCTTGCCTATTTAACTTGTATGCAGAGCACATCATGAGAAATGCGGGATTAGAGGAGTCACAAATTGGGATCAAGATTGCAGGGAGAAATATCAACAACCTCAGATATGCAGATGATACCACTCTAATGGCAGAAAGTGAAGAGGAACTAAAGAGCCTGTTGATGCAGGTGAAGGAGGAGAGTGCCAAAGTTGGCTTGAAACTCAACATCAAGAAAACAAAGATCATGGCATCCGGCCCTCTCAATTCCTGGCAAATAGAAGGGGAAGAAATGGAGATAGTGACAGATTTTATTTTCCTGGGCTCCAAGATCACTGCAGATGGGGACTGCAGCAAAGAAATTAAAAGACGCTTGCTCCTGGGGAGGAAAGCTATGGCAAATCTAGACAGCATCCTAAAAAGCAGAGACATCACCCTGCCAACAAAAGTGCGTTTAGTCAAGGCTATGGTCTTCCCAGTTGCAATGTATGGCTGCGAAAGTTGGACCATAAGGAAGGCCGAGCGTCAAAGAATTGAGGCTTTTGAACTCTGGTGCTGGAGAAGACTCTTGCGAGTCCCTTGGACTGCAAGGCGAACAAACCAGTCAGTCCTAGAGGAGATCAGCCCTGACTGCTCTTTAGAAGGCCAGATCCTGAAGATGAAACTCAAATATTTTGGCCACCTCATGAGAAGGAAGGACTCCCTGGAGAAGAGCCTAATGCTGGGAGCGATCGAGGGCAAAAGAAGAAGGGGACGACAGAGAATGAGGTGGATGGATGGAGTCACTGAAGCAGTAGGTGCAAACTTAAATGGACTCCGGGGAATGGTAGAGGACAGGAAGGCCTGGAGGATCATTGTCCATGGGGTCGCGATGGGTCGGACACGACTTCGCACATAACAACAACAACAACAAACCATCTTGCAGAGTTTGCATATGTCCAGTTCTAAATGCATTCTGAGGTGGCTCTTTCTAGTTAGTGCTGAAAGCTATTAAGAAAGGTCTCGATCCCATCAGTGCAGTTTTTCTATTTTCTCTCTTCTCTCTTTGGAGAAGGTCCACAGTCTGCAAACTTCCAATCTCCTCAGCCACAAAGGATTCTGCATATGACAGCCACGAGTTGACTATTCTTGCATAAGAGTATCAAAGTGCTTTGCAACCTTTGGGGGGGGGGAGCTGTCCTATTTAATTTGCATTACCTTCTTCCCTCTGCACAGAATTTCTATCATTAACTTTCCACAGGACAACAGACATGGTCAACTTTTGTAAAACACCATTATAGAATCAAGGCCCAAAACAGATGGACAGGGTGGTGCATGGATGAAAACAAAATTCCCCTTAATCTGTTATTTCAGGTTGCTATGAAGCAAGAAGTAGCTGTTTTAAGTGCTTTTGGACGGGAAGGAACATGGAACATCATCTGAAGCTATACTTCCAAGAGGCTCTGACAATAAAATAAAAATGAAGGCAAAGCAGTGCATGGCTGCTATATTTACCCTCCAAACTTCCCCATTAAGGCTCTAAATGCATATCACATCTGTTCATTATGCATAAAACAGGACCACCCAGTCAATATGGCAGTAAAAATGCTTACGTCTTACTAGATACATTTCTCTTTCTCCCCAACTAGTTCCACCACTACCCAAATCCATCATCTAAGGTCACATTACTGTCATATCTGTCATTTTTCATAGCAGCCAGATAATAACAAAACCGATGCAGTGGTGAAACAGCACTCGGAAGGATACATTATCCTGCAAGATAATTTCTCTCTCACCCTTCCAGATCAACCTATCCGGTCTACACAAATTCATCAAAGAATCTCCTAATTCAGGTTCATCTTGTCATTGCACTGGGAATGATCCTGCCATATCCCAGGCGTCTTTAGCATATCTATCCACATAGCCATTATTCTATTACTATATCACAATCATTAATCAAGGACATCCGAGCGTGAGGTACAGTGACATTAGTTTGAGTTCCCTTTGACTCAAAAGTCACATGGGGCAGATCTAATCTCGGTTTGGAATAGGCCAGACAGGCTGGACCCTATAACCACTGTGTGATTAAACCAATGGAGTTTGTTGATTTCTTTACCCAGATGTTCAAAACTGGGTCCAAGTCTGAAAAGGCCCTGTTAAATCCCTTCACTAGTTTGTTTCACACATTCGAGAGACCATCTGAAGAACAAATATTCCATTATGGTTGGTTTTTAAAAGATTGCATGTACAGGTGACTCATAAACAAAATAAACCAGGTCTTGACCTCACAGGTGATGTGATTTTTGTGTATAAATCTTAACTTATATTAACTTATTTCTCTATTGTATGGCTAGTGTGTTATATAGAGCCTCTTGTGGCGCAGAGTGGTAAGGCAGCAGACATGCAGTCTGAAAGCTCTGCCCATGAGGCTGGGAGTTCAATCCCAGCAGCCAACTCAAGGTTGACTCAGCCTTCCATCCTTCTGAGGTCGGTAAAATGAGTACCCAGCTTGCTGGGGGGTAAACGGTAATGACTGGGGAAGGCACTGGCAAACTACCCTGTATTGAGTCTGCCATGAAAACGCTGGAGGGCATCACCCCAAGGGTCAGACATGACTCGGTGCTTGCACAGGGGATACCTTTACCTTTACCTTTAGTGTGTTATATAGGCAGGAGATTCTAGGATTCTAGGATTGTCTGGTAGTCAAACAAGAGAGGTTTGGAGGTGGTTTACCATTGCCTGTACCTCAATCATGACCTTGGTACTCCTTGGAGGTCACCAATCCAACTGCTATCCAGGGTTCTGAGGTTCTGCTACCCTTAGGTTCTGAGATCTGGCAGTATCCAGCATTCCTGGTTCGGATCTGTGTGTCCCATGATACATTATAATGACCATGAACCCAGAACAGTCTTCCCAAACTTCTGACGGAACAGGTACATTACTTCCCTGAATCACAACTGGAGGCAAGCCTCTCATTGCTGTAAATTGACTTTGAGAATCTGTAGGAGTAAGAATAACCTGCCTGGAGGAGGCACCATCCTCTGTGTCTATGGATCTGGAAGTGATTTCCTAATGAAAGGAGCTTATTCCAAAACACTGACACACCAGGCAACTTTGGCTTCGAGTGGATAATTCTGCCATGTTATATGAGATAATTCTATGACTCAGTGGTCCAATTGCACTCAGTGTGACAACATGGTAGAATTACACTCTCCCAGAGGTTAACTAGACAGAACAGTGAATAATGAAGAGACGGATAGCCTCCGCGAAGCCTGGATACTTTGCGTGGATGAAAGATTATTATTTATCGTATGGCATATATCGTGAGATCTGAAGATTGTCTGGCAGTTGGGCAAGGGAAATTTGGATGTGGCTCGCCATTGCCTTCTTCCACTTCATGACCCCTAGTGTTCCTTGGAAGAACTCCATTCAACTGCTTGGAAATACTAATCAGGGTCAGCTTTGCTTAGCGTCCGAGATTGGGCTTGCTTGGGTGAATGAGGGGCCATTTTAGCCAACTTCCCTCCTCCTGTAGATCAGGGGTAGTCAAGCTGTGGTCCTCCAGATGTTCATGGACTACAATTCCCATGAGCCCCTGCCAGCAAATGCTGTCAAGCTGTGGTCCTCCAGATGTTCATGGACTACAATTCCCATGAGCCCCCTGCCAGCAAATGCTGGCAGGGGCTCATGGGAATTGTAGTCCATGAACATCTGGAGGACCACAGCTTGACTGCCCCTGCCGTAGATCACTGAACCACCTCCTCATGCCTCGGGTTCTCTCATCTCCCAAAAGCAGCCTTTGGGGAGACAGTTGGGCTGCTGAGGCAGCAGGAGAGTGGGACTCTGCTAAGGGAAACCTTTGCAGAAATTTTGGGGGTGGGATCTCAGCTTTGAAACCCCAGCACTTGTCGTTTGTCCTTTCTCCCAGCCTATTCGCTGATTGGTTGCGGCAGGTGGCCCAGGAATCAATCACTCATGGAGAGCAGGTGGTCACTGCAGCAGCCACTCTCTCCGCCCCCCCAACACCAGCCTGTTTTCAATTCTAAACTTTTCATCCAAATGCCCCCAGGGCAACACTCTAAAAAGGCATCTGGACATCCGTTAGCCCTCCCCCCTGCACCCCCAAAAATCCAAAGAATGCTACATGACAGTGGCAGTGTGGATTTTGCTGTGGGAGACTTTTATGTACCCACACACAGAGACACGCACACAACTTTCACCTACAATATTCAGTCATATCGGTCCCTTCATGAAAGTCAAGGTGCCTCTGGGATTGGTGTTCACCTGCCCACCACCTCTGCCTGCCTGCCTGCCCTTGGCAGGGGGAGCAGCCTTGATAAGCATCAGTTTCCTGCCTTGCCTGGGGCTCCGGGGAGGGTGATAAAGGAGGAAAGCAGGATCCCGGTTTAGAAAATGAGGTTTCGATCCGCATGACTTGGGGTTGCCCCTACAAAAAGGAAATGGTGAAGGAATACAGGAGCCGCTGAAGCCGTCGATGTGTGGAGGGATTTTGATTATCTGTGCGGAAAAGATGGGTGTGGGTATTAAAAGCCCCGTGCCGCCGTTGCAGGGTTTGCACCTGGAGCCAGGGAACGAGACCGCATCGAACGGCTGCGACGGGACCCGAGAGGACGGCGGAAGTTTTGAGATCGGCGCGGCCCGGGAGGACTGCGGGGGACAGATTCCCCCCCCTCCCCGTGCCCAGGTGCGGGACTGGCCGGAGCGGAGCGCGTGCACGGCCCTGGCGGGAGGGCTCGGCGCCTCTCACCTGCCCGCCAGCCTCTCCAGCGACGCCCGCCCCCACCGGCGCTCGGGAAGGAGGGGAAGGTGGGTGCAGGTGCGCCGCGGCGGAGGCCGAGCTCCACGCCGCCCGCCCGCCGCGCCCGGGCCAGCGGCTGAGGCCAGGCGAGAAGCGTGAGGCTGCCGCCGCCGCCTAGCTGGAGAATCCCTCCAGCCCAGCGGTTGGGAAGCGGGAGTGGGCGGCGCTCCAGAGAGCCAGTGCCAGGCGGGCGGGAGGCGAGGCGAGCGGGGCGGGAGTCAGTGAGCCGCTGCAGCCTCGTTCTCTCGCTCGCTCGCGCGCTCCAACTCCACTCTGCCCGCGCGCCTCGCCTGGACATGTCTTGACGAACTTAGAGGCCGCCCTGCCGCCCCGAGCCCTGCCTGCCTGCCTGCCTGCCTGCGCTCAAGTTTGAAACCCCCACCGGAGGGGGGCGAGGCAGCATGCGGCCGTCGGGATCTCGCCGAGAGGCGCTCGGCTTCCCGGCTGCCGGACCACGCCGGGTAAAGTTGGCTTTTGCTCCCCCCCCGGGGGCTCTGGGACCCCGGTGGGCCGGAACGGACTGAAAACGAAGGGGGCTGGCTCGGGGGAAGAGGCGCGGCCGACCAGCTGGCCTGCAGGGTGAGTTTCGTTGCTTTCTCTCCCCCCCCCCATAGATTCGCCCCGTCGAGCCCCCCCCCCTTGAGCCTCAGCCATGGAAGAGGGCCATTCAATCCTGGGGGGCGCACCACAAGGGGCCCCTGCCTCCCCGTCGCCTTTTCCGCCGCACTACCTTTTCCGGAGGGGCAGCGAGTCAGCGATCTCTATCAAAGGCTGCCCGCTACCCGGCGCGATTAAGGCGCCTTCTTGCAAAGATGTGCTACTGGCTCTCTCGCGCGCTCTCTCCTTTTTCCTTTTTTTTTTTTTTGGGGGGGGGTGGCATTTATTGTCGAGTGCAACTTGTTTTAGATATGGTGCCTTCGGGAACGGGAAAGCCACGAGGATGTCTGGTGGCACAGCGCCCTCTCGCCGCCAAACCAGAGAGCGCGGCTCCGACCTGCTCTCGGAGGCCCCGGCCCGGTCCCCGCACAAGCCCGTCAAGCGCCGCTTGGGCTGGAGGCACGCCGGTCGCCCGCCTGCCTGCCCGCCCCGTTGGTTTGGGCGGGGGAGGGACCGAAGTTTCCTCGCGGGGTCCAAATTTCTCCGGTGAACGGAGAGGGAACGAGAAGCCGCTGCTTGGATTGCTCTCGGCTCGATCAGCGAGCGCGCAAGAGTGCCACCACACGTTGCGTGACGTTTTCTCCGTTCAGGGTCAACGTGAATCCGGCGGCATCCTTAAGCTCTTGGTGCGGGGACCGGTTGGGGTTTTTTTTTGGGGGGGGGGAGGGGTTCCATGTATGATGAAACGAAAGGCGAATAAAAGAAACGTGGCGAACCTACTGTGAGGGAAATCTGCTGGGTCTCCCCCAGCTTCCCCCCCCCCCCTTCGGGCTGGCTTCCCGAGGCGAAAAAAAGCGCCATTTCACTTCTCTTCCGAGCCATTAAGTTTCTCGCGGGAATGAACGGGCGGGCAGCGGTGGGAACTGGAACTAGCCCGACAAGTGCCGGAGCGGCAGGGCGGCCGATGCTTTCAAGGTCTCGCCATTCTTGTTATGTTAAGAGTAATCCTAGACGGAAACCGAGTACCGACAAGAGCCAGGCTGGTTTTCCAGTTAACGCAGAGACAAGACGAGTTCCGGGGAGGTTTTTCGCTACAGACGGAATGGCGAGGAGCAAAGAAATAAAATGAAACGTGTGTGTATGTGTGTGTGTGGGGGGGGATCCGTGCCACAGATACAGGGGCTGCCCTGCGCACAGGCCCCTGACCCCCCGAATGCTGTTGGCGTTTAAACCGGTTTCATTCCCAGTCAGTGCAAGGCCCGCAAGCCGTTCCTGTGTCTAGTCTAGGGGATTTACTCCGCGTCAAAGTGGATGGCAGAGGACTGTATGAAACCGGAGGGTTTGGGTTCCTTTTAGCCTCACGAAAGTGAACTTCCTATGCCCTGGGCTCAATCCCAGCCCAAACCGATATCAAACAGGAGGATACTGGAGTAACTCCGGGATTGCGTAGCAAAATCGGGGCCAGTGGCTAGGATTCGGGTGAAAGGTTGCATGGACCGGTGTGAAACCCCCTGACAGTGCCAGCAGCCCCCTTGCCTTAAACCCCGTGGCTTTTGACCGGAATCCTGCCGACCTCCATTGTTCCAGAGTCGAGCCAGCGGCTTCATCTGCCCTCCCGAAGCCGGCGCTTTGCGAACGTGCTTTCCGCTTCTCGCTTTGCCGGAGGCTGGCTGCAGGCTCCGCGCGGGACCTTTCCTCGCCTTCCGTACACACCGCTGTGCAAACGGTATAGCTGGGTCTCGGGGATTCGGGCGTTTGCTCATAATCGTTTCTACGTAGCGATCTAATTTCGATGTGTTTATCTTTAGAACAATTTTTTAAAAGCCCCCCTCCCTCCCCAGATCGTTCAGCTTGCCCTGAACTGGATTGCTACTATTGGCATAGCTCTGAAATGGAATTTGATACCTTCCCGTCTCCCTCCCACCCATCCACCCCCTCCTTGCCGGGTGTGGGGGGGAGTCCCTTCTGTTCCGATTGGCGAGTCGAAACCGAAGTTCAGTGTTCCCGAAACCGGTCGGCCACGAGCTGGGGGTCTTCCCTTCTGGCAGCTCCCTCCTTCTCCTGAGTAAGTAGCTAAGCTCCGGAGACTGGGGGGACGCCCGCTCCCTTTCCTCCAAGTTAGCGGCGGGTGGAGAGGGAGGAGAGTCGCCAGCCCGCCTCGAGGGAGTCTCCTCCCGTGGTCAGGCGTGCGATGAACAGTCGAGGGGCTGAAGTTCATGTGGGGAGCAAGCATCATGCGCCTCCGCTGGGCGCGTCGAGGCCGGTTGATTGCAATGGACTGATGCGCGCTTCTAGGACCGACCTGCCGCATCTCTTGGAATGGATCGGACCGGTCTCAGTCCGGGGTTAGACTTGAGTTCCCAGCACCGCGGCTGGGGTCTGGCTGCTCCGTAGGCCTGCCCCATTTACTCGCGAGTAAGTGTGGCTAGAGTCCGCAGCGTTGACGGCTGCAGAAAAGTCTGCGGCGCAGCGTGCCTTGGCTCTCTCTGGAGATCTCTTTTGCGACCCTGCGCATCTTTCCCCTGGGGGTGGGGATGGGAGGACAAAGCCCTCCTCCGATTCCGAGAGCTAATTGGCCGCCAAGCTGCCGGGGCCTCCCAAGTCGGCGTTTGTGTCTCGTTCGCCTTTAATTTCGGCCTGGATAATGAAGAGGTTTTGGTGGGAACGGCGCTGCAGAGCGCAGCTTGCGGTCCGCTTTGCCGGGGCCGGCCTGGGCGGCGAGGTGGGCGAATACTGATGAGGGTCCCGCCCCCTCCTCCGCGTCTTGCCGGGGCGCCTGGGGCGGCGGTGGCTTGAAAGCCCCGAGAGAGGGGAGGGGAGCCTCCGCTTCCTGCCGCCCGGGTTACCCCTGGAAGGGCTCGGGCACAGGCCCTTGCAGACTGGGGCAAGGGCTGAGCCACATGCTAAGGCAGATTTGCGGAAAGCCGGGTGGGTGGGTGAGAAGCCCGAACTGGGGAGGAACGCTGCTTTCCGTTTCCTTTAAAAAAAGAATACGAAAGACTGTCACGTTAGTGGTGTCACGCCATCCACCGGGGCCCTTCAAAACTTCAGAGGACGCGCGCGAGACATGCACCCGGGGGAGGGGGAGGGATGAATCGCCCGAGCCCCTCTCGCAGGCCCGGCCCTAAAGGTGTTCTTACAAGTCATCCCCCAGAGTGCCGGGAGGGGAGTGGCTCCCTTCCCCGGCGGGTCTCCGCGGAAATAAATCTCGCTGAAGTCAAGCGGGCCATACCGCCCAGCAAGTGAGGCTGGGGATCGCAACGGCTGCTTGGGAAGCCAGTGCGATCCACTGGGCTGACTTTGGGCCGGGCTGAGGAACCCCGGCTTGCACGATGCTGACGATCTAGTTTCACTCCCCCCCCCTTTTGTGTGTGGGTGTGTGTCTGCTTTGGGCCGCTGCAGCCCCTCTCCGTTCGCTCCCGCTCGGCAGACGGCTAGCGGCGCGTTTGATCCGCGGGGCTGGAAGGGCTCCGGAGCCAGATGGTGGCGAGCCGCGGAGTCGCCGGGAAGTGCCGTTGCGGCTCTCCGAGCCAGAAAAATGAGTTCCGGAGGCGGCTTGCGGCGGCCCCTGCGATGGCGGAGGAATCTGGGCAGGCGCGAGCGCCGCGCTGGCGAAGGAGCGAGCGGCCGGAGCCGGGGGGAGCGAAGAAGTCGAGGCGAGGGCGCCGGGCTGGCCACCATGCGGGGCTGGGGGCGCAGGCTTCGGGGAGCGCCGCGCACGAGGCGCTGAGGGCCCGGCGGACGAGGTGAGAGCGGCCGGGCGCGCGGGGGAGGGGAGCGGATCGCGCCTCTGCCTGGCGCGTGGCACTTTCTTCGGGGAGAAAACTTTGTTGCAAAGTTCGGCCAGCGCCGTTCCGCGCAGGGCCGTGGGGAGGGGGCGATGCGCGCCTCGGAACAAAAACTCGCCCGCTCGGCCTGGGCCGGGCCGCGCTGCGGAGGAGCTCTCACCTAGGCGAAGTCTTTCCTTTGGCTCTCCTTTCAAGGGTAGCAAGAGGTCTCTAGGGGAGTAGCCCGGCAGAAGGGGGCTGCCTGGGGGGAGGGTATTGTCCTCTTCCTCCTGTTGCTAGCTAGTTAGCCAGCCAGCCAAGGGGGCCAGGTTGTGGGTGTCTGGGGAACACCCAGCTCCTTTCATCAATGCTTGCAGGATGGCTTGAATCTTGGGGGGGGGGGGGATCCGCTTTGATTCTGGGGCCATGCGCGGAGCTTCAGAGAGAATTCCGCTCCCAGGCACAAATCGTGACCTTTTTTTGTGTGATTTTAGAACTGCCCCAAGTGTTGCTGCTGCTGCTCATCTCCCCCACCCCTTTACCTGTCAACTCCTACCTAGCCATGCTGCTTTTATAATTGGATTAGGGAAAAGGTGTGCAATCCCTCCCCTGAAGAATCCTCTCAGATCCATTTGGGGTGTTTGGCAGGACTGTTAAGCCCTTGGCTGCTCTTGTGTGTTCCCTCATTGGACTTCTTAACAGGAGTTTTTAAAAGATTAACAGTTGTCAGGGCTCTGGGGATATATATATTTGCTTGCCGGAGTTACATTGAAGAAGAGCAAAAAGTAATAGTGTATCTTACGCCCATAAGATGACAGACAATTCATTATCCACCTCCCCCTTAAGGTACAGCTCTGTCACAATTAAGTGGTTTGAGTTCTCGTGGATTTCAGTGGGAAAGTGAAATGCATGCCTAAGGCTGCAATCCTATGCATGCCCACCTGGCAGTATGCCCCATTGAACACAGATGGGCTCATTTCCTCAGTAGACATTAATAGGATTGTGTGTTGCACGCATCTCTCCACTGTGACCAAAAGAAAAGGCCAAAGATCCATCAAGTTTTCTATTTTCTGACCATGACTATCTATTGCAACAGAAGCCTTGAACAGCTTTTGAAATGTTACAAGTTAGCTAGATTGGGTCCTTTTGTTCTCATGGTGGTTTCTGCAGGATCTTCATCCTCAATCTCTTCCAAAGAAATCAGAGAAGATAACTGAGATGTTTTTGATATTCTTGCATGCCCTGCCCATTAGTTTCTCTTGCATGGTGGTTGGCATCTTGCTCCACCTTGTAAGAAAAAAATCATTCTTATTTTAGTGAGTATGAGTTAGCTCACTTATTATGGTGAATATAAATAGGTAAGAAGATGAGAGGGTTTCTTGTGTCTCTTTCATAGTTTTGGTGTGTGTTTTATGCATATACCCCACATGATTGGTGTTTTTTGGTAATAAGGTTTCATATGTGTAGGCTTCCAGCAACTTGATTCAAAGGCCAGTAATGACCAGGACTAGTGTAAATTTAAGCCAGTTAGGTTACAGTTGCAATCCTTGCTTGAGAATAAGCATTACCAAACTCAGAGTTAGCCATTATAGTAAATTTTGAATAGTAATAGCTGTAAAAGTAATCTGAACATCACACAAGAAAGAGTTATGGTGTGTTTGTTCTGTACTTATTATTGGAGCTGTAAGTCTTTGTAGAACGCTAGTGTTTTAAGTTAGTGAGTGCTTCCAGAGTCAAAATTGAGCAGTACGCAAAAGCTAATGCTTTGTGATTGATGAACCTCTTTATATGAAGCCATTTCAGTTTGATATGTACAGTTTAAAAGTTAGAATGGTTATTTAGTGGCAAGGAATGATGGATTTCTTATTCTTGAGATTTCCTATAACATTCACATCAGGGATTTTACTTGGTGCAGAACGTCTTGTGCTGGCAGAGCATATATTGGCATCACACCTAAAACATCCCGGAGTTTCTGTTGCTAATTACCACATTTTTATATTGGCATTGTGGTTGCATTCAGTTGTATACCCTTCTGGGCCAAAAGAGATGTGTGCTGTTATGGCAGAAGTCCAGGGCTGGAACTTGGAATGTTCTTCCCATGTTCCCCTATGGCCCTGAGTGCATCACTAAACAATCTGTGGCTTTAATCTTCATTATAGGCATTATAGACTGCAATCATCATCAGATTATAATATCAGAAATCTCTTGTGTCTGAATGTATTTTCACTGGCCAGGCAGTAATGGCTCAAAGCATGACTGATTGACAGGGCACAACCTCCCCTCCTCCTGAGTCATAGCTTTTAACAGTGTTAAGAAACCAGCAAATGCAGGTGTAAGAGCACCATAATTGTCACTCACAGGAGTAGCTCTGGGATACTATATTGCAGTTGTCTTCCGGTGTCTGTTAGCATAGGAAGAGAAGTCCACAGTAGTGTTTGGCACTCCCCCCCCCCCCTTGTCTTTGAGGGGCTGGGAGGGACAGCTGCAGTTGTGCTCCTGCTCCCAAAGAGTGCTGTGATGTTTTTCAAATGTGGCTTTCCCTGATGTTCAAATGCCAGGAGATGGAGCAGGTGCTGTGGGGAACTGAAGCTAATCTGAGCCAACAGTTATTGGACTGAGGCAAATGGCTGACTGCATTTCTGAAGGAAAAAAAATGATAATACGGTATCAAACTCAAGTGTAATTCTTTGACCTATGATCGGTATGTGATTCTCCCACCCCCTACTGCAGGGGTAGTCAAACTGTGGCCTTCCAGATGTCCATGGGACATCTACAGTTCCCATGATCCCCTGCCAGCATTCGCTCCCTGGCATCCGCTGGCAGGGGCTCATGGGAATTGTAGTCCATGGACATCTGGAGGGCCGCAGTTTGACTACCCCTGCCCTACTGTCTCCATACATATATACTCTCATGCCACTGTGGACATTATGGTTACTTGTATTCCTTCTGCTGCTCCCATTTGATGGCCTTGAGTTACAGTTCCCTCTAAGGCTAGGCAAATGGCAACAAGTTTAAAGTGGGTTTGCATATGGAGAAAGAAATGGGGACATTAGTCGTTTTTGTTTTCTGTTCCAGAAACAAAAATGGTCGGTCATGGCCTTTGGAAAGTTTATATGAACCTTAAGGCTTAGCAAACAGTTTTACTGTTTTAGAAATTGATAGTGAGGAAAAAAATCTTAAACCTTGTGATATTTCAGAGATAATAAAGATTTTATAGCCATAGCCCTTGGCTAAAATGTTGCAGGAATGGAATCTTTTTGGTTAGCTGAAGGTGAACTGTCGGTGATAACGTATAAGCCGGAGACTTTTATGGAATACCACTTATTGACTGAGTTGATGCATTTACTTTGCTTGGAGGCTGATGGTTTTGCCCTTGGTGTCAATACCATGCTTTCATTATGGCTCTTACGTTGTGGTAGTTCCTAGTAGCCATCAGTAGCATGGTGCAGATGAACACAAGAGCTTGTGGGTACCTGTCTACTGGGGTGCTCCTTGTCAGAAAGACAGGAAGTACTATTCCTAGTAGGTCTTGAACTAGGGTACTCACTGTAGATCCTTTGCTGGGAATAAATGGCAATGCCATCACACAATGTGGTGGAGAGATAATAGATGAAGACTGATCATTCACTAGTTCCTTGGAATGAGGTACTCAGGGACAAGGTTCTCCCATCTTTTGTGGAAAGCTTGTCAGTAGAGTTTAGGGGAGCCAAAACAATCTGATGATATGATGTTGTTCCTTTTGCAGTCCCGAGTAATAATTTTGTAACATGGCCTTTCTCACAGACAAGTCACAATTTAGACACTCCTGAGTTTTAAAATAGAGCTCATATTATTTGGATTGTTTGTTTGAAGTAACTCTCTCTAGTTACATTATGCATGAGAATGGGCATGCAGTAATATGCTATTTGAAGGCATCATAAGGTACTGTTCTTTCTTGAGGCCCATAATCTGCCATCTGAAACTTTATGAATATTTGGTAAGAACCAGGGAAGTAAAGTTTACTTTAGCCATCTGCCTGTGTAAGTTACATGGGGTTGGAAGAATGATATTCATTAGGAAAGCAGCATGGCATGTTTGAGATTCGTTTCGAGATCAGTGCAATCCTAGGTGGATTTATAACCCTCCAAGCCTTGTATTGCAAGACTGCATCAGTATTGCAAAAGGATCAATATGAGTAAAAAAACCTCATAAAATATGAGTAAAAAAAAGAGAAAACACAAAGTTCCACATGATGCTAGCAATCAAAATTAGTCATACAAACAACCTATTTCATTACTGTCCATAAGAATATGAAAAACTGACTGTGCTTCAAATGGATTTAGAAAGACTTCCGGTAA
This sequence comes from Paroedura picta, assembly GCF_049243985.1. Classification (NCBI taxonomy): domain Eukaryota; kingdom Metazoa; phylum Chordata; class Lepidosauria; order Squamata; family Gekkonidae; genus Paroedura; species Paroedura picta. The sequence continues at coordinate 35,857,763 of NC_135378.1, forward strand.
ACAGCTGGTTTCGATAAACCTTCATTAGCAGCATGAACTGGTTTGATCTAGAGGATGCAGCAGTAAATTTTCACAGAGATACCTCTTAGGATCACATTATCAGATTAGAGACAGAGCCCTATAAAGCTAGTTGCCTTTCAGAGCACATTCTAGTATCCCAACTACTGGTTCATGTTGCTACTGAAGGTTTATCAGTATTTATTATGCATCAGCATAAATGGGAAAGCTCCATTTTATGTTTAATGGATGGATAGAATTACTAACTTCAATGGCAATTTAAAGTCATATTCATTGTGAACTATTTGTTTCTGGAGATGCTTAGCTTCTAGCTATACAAAGAATTGTCCAGCTGATTCTCCATTTTAACCTCTGCATGCAGAAGTTTAGTTGTTGGGTGAATGGGAAAATGCAGCAGTACTGAGCAGTTCTTAGATGAAGCAAATACAAGCTAATGAGTATTTATTGCCTACTTTTTCTTCCTAATCAGGCTCAAAATGGTTTACCACAAAATATACAGTAAATACAGTTTCATTATACAAAACAGGACAACAGGAACAAGCTGTATCTTGGGGCCAGTATAGAATTCAGTGGCCCAATTGTCTAAGGCTGTAGTCTAAGAGCTGAGAGCTCTCTAGGGTTTGTGCTTCCTGGTCATGCTCAAGGTACATACCTGGGACAAGAACAGGGTTGGTAATGGACCTGGAGGAAAACATCTTGTCTCTTTCATACTAATTCTATTGTGGCTGCATGTGATTTTTCCCATAAATGGAGGGGAAGGGGCGCTCCATGGGTTCAGAATTTTCAGAACATTTACATTTCTGTCTTTGGTGTGGTGGATTCCCAGTATGATTGTAGATAAGCAATTGCATATAAGTGATTGCATTCTCACCACTTGTTGGAGGTACCATATGGTTTAAGCATGATTATTAAGACTGTGCCGTAGATTTCCTAACAACTACAAGCAGTCAGATTACAGGCACAGAATACAGTATTCAGAAGAGCTTGACTGGTGTTTCTTTTCTCCCTCCAGGTTTTGGGGAGCTGCTTCGATGGAGAGCCATTTTACCATGTTGCTGCTGCTCCTACTGCTGCCCCTGCAGCATTTTGGAAACTGTGAAGGAACCCCAGGAGCAAGCAGTGCTTTGCCAATGCAGTTCACTCAAGCTCACTACAACGCCACAGTGTACGAAAACTCTGCTGCCAAGACTTACATTGGGCATCCGGTTAAAATGGGCATTTACGTCACAGACTCACTGTGGGATATAAAATACAAAATAATTTCTGGGGACACCGAGAACCTATTCAAAGCTGAAGAGCATGTTTTGGGAGACTTCTGTTTTTTGAGGATACGGACCAAGGGAGGGAACACAGCTATACTTAACAGAGAAGTAAAAGACCACTACATATTAACTGTCAAAGCAATAGAAAAGAACACAAATGCAGAAGCTCGAACAAAAGTCAGAGTACAAGTACTGGATACAAATGATTTAAGGCCTTTGTTTTCCCCAACTTCTTACAGTGTTTCGTTGCCTGAGAATACAGCAATAAGGACCAGCGTTGCAAGAGTCAGTGCAACGGATGCAGATATTGGAACTAATGGGGAGTTTTATTATAGTTTCAAAGACAGGACGGATATGTTTGCCATTCACCCAACCAGCGGTATTATAGTTCTTACTGGCAGGCTTGATTATGCAGAAACAAAGGTTTATGATCTGGAAATCCTTGCCGTGGATCGTGGAATGAAACTCTACGGCAGCAGCGGTATCAGTAGCATGGCAAGGTTGACTGTTTACATTGAGCAGGCTAATGAACACGCTCCAGTTATCACAGCCCTTGCTTTGGTTCCTTCCGAGCTGGACAAGGATCCAGCATATGCAATTGTAACGGTTGAGGATAGGGATCAAGGCCCGAATGGAGAGGTGGCATCTCTGAGCATTGTGGCAGGTGACCCCCTTCAGCAGTTTAAAGCTGTGAGGACTGTTCCTGGGGGGAAAGAATATAAAATCAAAGCTGTCAGCCATGTTGACTGGGAGAACCAACCATTTGGCTATAACCTCACTCTGCAAGCTAAAGATAAAGGAAATCCTTCAAAGTTTTCTTCTGTAAAAGTGATCCATGTGGTCTCTCCCCAGTTTAGATCTGGACCAGCCCGGTTTGAAAAAGATGTTTATAGAGCAGAGATAAGTGAATTTGCCCCACCAAACACCCCTGTGGCTATGGTAAAAACTATGCCTAGTTACTCCCATTTAAAATATGTGTTTAAAAATGCACCAACCAGAATCAGATTCCATTTGAATCCTCACACTGGCCTTATTACTACTTTAGATCCCATAAAAGCGCAGCATGCATCACATTTTGAACTAGATATCATGACGAATGACAGAAAAGCATTTACAAAAGTCTTGGTTAAAGTCATAGATATGAACACGCACTCGCCTGAATTTACGCAAACTTCCTATAAAGCTTCCTTTGATGAGAATGTGCCTGTAGGTACGAGTGTCATGAGTGTGAGCGCGAATGATTTCGATGAAGGGGAAAGTGGCTACGTGACATATAGCATTGCAAACTTGAACCCTGTTCCTTTTGTGATAGGCCACTTTACCGGTGTTGTTAGTACCTCTGAGAGCATGGATTATGAATTGATGCCAAGAATCTATAATTTAAGGATTCGTGCGTCTGACTGGGGCACGCCATATCGCCGCGAAGCCGAGGTCCCTGTTACTATAGTTTTAAATAATTTGAACGACAACACTCCGCTGTTTGAGAAAATAAATTGTGTGGGAACAATCCCCCGAGAACTTGGTGTGGGAGAACAAATAACAACTGTATCTGCTATTGATGCTGATGAGCTGCAGTTGGTCCAATACCAAATTGAATCTGGAAATGAGTTAGACTTGTTTAGTTTAAGTCCAAACTCTGGAGTTCTTTCCCTGAAGCAATCATTAGTGGATGGCTTAGGTGCAAAAGCATCCTTTCACAGCTTGAGAATAACAGCTACAGATGGAGAGAACTTTGCAATGCCTTTGTATATTAATATCACGGTGGTTGCCAGCCGCAAACCGGTCAATTTACAGTGTGAAGAGACTGGTGTAGCCAAAATGCTGGCAGAGAAGTTACTGCAAGCCAATAAGCTGCACAGTCGGAACGAGGTTGAGGATGCCTTTTTTGATACGCACTCTGTGAACTTGCATGCACCTCAGTTTGGAAATAATCTTCCCCATAGCATTGAAGTAAGAGAAGATCAGCTGGTAGGTTCCAGCGTAATCATAATGAATGCTACTGATCTTGACACTGGTTTCAATGGAAAACTGGTCTATGCCATCTCTGGGGGTAATAATGATAGCTGCTTTACCATTGAGATGGAAACAGGAATGCTAAAAATTTTGTCTCCCCTTGATCGTGAGGTAAAAGATAAGCACATGTTGAATGTCACTGTTTATGACCTTGGGATACCACAGAAGTCCAGCTGGCATCTTTTAGACATTAATGTTTTAGATGTCAATGACAATAGTCCAGAGTTTTTACAGGACAGCTATTTTGTGGATGTGAGTGAAAACACAGACCTGGATACAGAGATAATTCATATAGAAGCCATAGATAAAGATTCAGGGACAAATGGAGAAGTGCGATATTCAATTCTCATGGATACAGATAAGTTTTCTATTAATAGTGTGACGGGTGTTGTGAAAGTTGTAGGGCCTCTGGATCGTGAGGCGCAGCCTGTGCATTTCCTGAAAATAGAGGCCAGAGACCAAGCTAAAGAGGAACCCCAGCTGTTTTCAACTGTATTATTGAAGGTATCTTTGGACGATGTCAACGATAATCCTCCTAAATTTATTCCATCAAATTATCGTGTGAAAATTCGAGAGGACCTTCCCGAAGGAACTGTTATCACGTGGCTGGAAGCCTATGATCCTGATTTAGGCCATTCTAGTCAGGTGCGATACAGCCTCTTAGAAGGAGGGGATGGAAGTTTTGATGTAGACAAACTCAGTGGAGCAGTTCGCATTATCCAAAGGCTGGATTTTGAGAGGAAACAAGTTTATAATCTAACTGTGCGTGCCAAAGATAAAGGGAAGCCTGTTTCATTGTCTTCCACCTGTTACGTTGAAATTGAAGTGGTTGATGTAAATGAAAATCTTCACCCACCGCGTTTTCAAAGTTTTGTGGATAAAGGTTTGGTAAACGAAGATGTCCCTGTTGGAACTTCAGTGATGACTGTGTCTGCTTATGATGAGGATACAGGACGAGATGGAGAGATTAGATACTCCATAAGGGATGGTTCTGGCATCGGAATTTTTAGAATTGATGAAGAAAAAGGTAAGAATTTATTTAATTGCTTTCCGTGTAATGTATTTTTTAAAGTAACACCACAATTACGTATGTTTGTGTTCTCTGGCCTGCTGCTGTAAAATTTGTTTAAATTTTAGACATATGGAAATAATCCCATCTCTTAGAGTACTTCATAATTTTTGTAGACTATGTAGAATCTGCTTCAATTTGACAGATTTATGAAACCATATAATGAATAAGGAGACCTGCATAGAACAAATCATGTGTGAATGCATTTCTGTAAAAGAAGGGCAATGACTTAAATATCAGAATATGGTTGCAGCCGTGGAATGCTCTGAATCTGCAAGGTGTCATGGTTCTGCCACTTCTAGGCCTTGATGTGACAGAGCTCTTTGCTCTGTCTAGGATGCTGTACAGGGATATAATTTCTGTTCTTCTGTATGATCACCTGTTGAATAAGGTTAAGATTGCTTTGTCAGGTCAGTTATTTGACTTGGTTATTGTAGCAGAAATCAAGAAACTCCAAGCCTTGGAAGTCCCAGAAAGAGCCAAGGCTAAACTTCCCTGTTCACGAATCTATGAAAAGAACATACAATGGATGGATTCCTCTCCTTCCCCCAAGCATATTTAGTTTGAACCCAGCCTGCCTTACGATCACAAGCTAGCTGTAATATCCTCATATAAACATGCACCCATAGAATCCAGACATACTTTAATGGATTCCAAGAGCTTTTTGCTCTGGCTGCTTTCTGACTCACAGCAGCTTCTTTCCTACATTGTTTTTGTCCTGTGCCATTGGATGGACAAAGGGAACTCCCTTCTTCTCCTTTTCATCGGGAAAAGTTGATTCAGATTCCACTTGTAATGAAGCTGCAGTGAACCTGTGGATGTTAAACCTGGAACAGACCAATATAATTCCAATTCTCCCACCATTTGCAGACCCATGTTTGCTTGTTCATAAAACTAGCAGTGCCACATCCAACATCACTTTGTCCATGAAGTGTGTTGTGTTTTGTGCCTGCCTGACAGATGTGTGGAATTTGAAATCTGCAGAGTATGCATTCTAATTAGTCATTAAAAAAACCTGCTGTATTTAAGATCATTGATGTTCCTTATTTGTTCATTTTATTTAAGAATAAATAAATGTTCCTTATTTTTCTTTAATACCTACCTGCAGACTTAGACTGATGCTCATGTTCTTTTTCTCTGTCCAAGTCTTGGTCTTGTGGTTAAGGGCCAGCTTGGCGTAGTAGTTAAGAGTTGCGGACTCTAATCTAGAGAACCAGGTTTGATTCCCCACTTCTCCACATGCAACCAGCTGGGTGACCTTGGGCCAGTCACAGTTCTCTAGGTCTCACCTACCTCACAGGGTGTCTGTTGTGGGCAGAGGGAGGGTAAGCTGCTTTTAGACTCTTTGGGTAGTAAAAAGTAGGGTACAAAAACCCAGCTCTTCTTGTTATATAGGCACAGTTGGTGGTAGTATTCTGAATGAATGAATTTTAAGGGACTAGTTACCCTGAAGTGGATAGTTAGGTGAGCCGGTCACACTAGATTTTGGAAGCTAAGCACGGTTGGCCCTGATTAGTATTTGGATGGGAGACCACCAAGGGACTTTAGGGTGATACAGAGGCAGACAATGGCAGACCACCCCTCAACATCTCTTGCCTAAAAAACCCTACAAAATTACATACGTTGAGTGCAACTTGATGGCACTTCCCACCTCCAGTTATGTGTTACTGAGATATCTGAATTCAGAATATCTGGAGTAAGTCTAAATATAGCGATAGATTGTAGAAAAAATTGATTTATCTTAATTTTGCCTCTCGGGGAACAAACTATAATTAGTTTAAGAAGACAATTTGATTCACCATTCTCAGCTTATAAATGACATACTAAATTTATCCAAAACATATAGTTGGAGGTTTCAAAGGGCAGAATGGCATTTATGGCATTGTTTTTGGAAGACCGTTATTAAACAAAATAGTCAATATCATTTTAAGCAGTCCCAAGAGTTCTAATTAAAATTCTCCACTTTTACCTTTCAAATTATATAACACAGATTTTACAAAGTGCACTTGTCAAACCACAAAGCAGGGCTCGAAAAAAGAATGAAGTGTATTTAATGCATGATTTCACAAGTAAATTTTGTCTTGCTGGCAGATAATATATAATTGTAGTATTCATCCTGCTCTGAAATAAATATGAATATATTTGCACAGCAGCTGCAGTAGAAGAAAGTCTTCGTTGAAATCAATCCCCTTCTGGTCATGACTACTGTTGCTTTTTATATCAGTATTTCTTTTGAGATAAGGTTATGCTCCTAGAACTAGATTTTAGTTGTTCTATAACTTTATACATGCCCTGGTATGGTCTGAGGGCATGTGATACAATTGTCTGGAAGGGAGACCTCCTCAGACCCCTGTGTATACTACTTTGTGTTCAGTAATGATAAACATACAATGATTCATAGTTTTTTTTCATGGGATGGTGAGCATGTCTGCTAAAGCAGTGGTCCCCAACCTTTTTATCACTGGGGACCGGTCAACGCTTGACAATTTTACTGAGGCCCAGTCTTTTGCCAAAGGACGTCGCTGCTGCTGCCTGAGCCCCTGCTCCACTTGCTTTCCCACTTGCGCCCCTGTCTTCCCGCCGCCCACTGGGCAGCGCTGCCAGCAGCAGTTGCACAATGCCACACCGAAGGGGAGCCCCAGCTATGGCAGCCAATGGAGAGCCCCAAAGGTGAGCTGGCAGCTGAGTGGCGGGGCAGCCCTCGAGGCAGCAGATGGGGAGGAGGACGAGGAGGAGCCGCGGCCCGGTACTGAATGATCCATGGACCGGTCCCCGGACCGGTGGTTGGGGGTCACTGTGCTAAAGAACAAATAACAGTGATTTCTTTGCATGTTGTCCTTAGACTATCCTCTGCTAAAATGAAGGTGGGTTGAGTTTAATGGAGACTTTCTGCTACCAGGAAACGCTAAAGGGGAGAGGAAAGATTCCATATAGCAGCAAGGGATCTGGCACTGGATTTCGCTTGAAGGACAGTAGCACTAGGAAAAGGCAGTTGGCGGCACAGGGAGGCAAGGCATCTGGGCAGGCAGGCAGCAGGAGGAAGACCTTGAGATGGCTTTGATTGTACTGGCAATGACGTTTAGAGAGTGGCATGCAAGCAGAGCACTGCAGACTGGAAGGGGGGAGGGTTAGCAAAACGGGACAAGTGTTGGGAGGAGGCAAGAAGGCAAAATCCCACTTCACAACATTCAGGATTGCAATAGACATACATAATCCCAATGGCCAGTTTGCAGTCCATCAGGAAAGCCCAGAGCCCTGCTCTCCCCCTAAGGAACACTTAGCAGTCCCTTAGGACTGCTTGTTACAGAAAGGTTGGCTTTCTTGTAGAAATGAAAGCATAAGAGAAAGAATAAGGAAAGAGTCAGAACAAAACAAAAGGAAATCATGCTTTGTTCTTCTGTAGGCTCTTCAGATCAGGTTTTTAGTAATGTTTTGTTTAACAACTGCTATGGAAGGAAGCTTCATTCTAATGCCACACCATCTCTTGCTTCACAAAGCGATTGTGTGTCAAACGGAATTTTTAAGGACTTTTTGATAATGCTAATGAAAATTAGCATTATTTACTTCCATGGTTATGGCAGTTATACTTTTGATTTCTTTTGGAACAAAATAATAAGGAAATTAATGTCACTTTAAAAAGAGCTTTACACTCTGCTACCTCCAATTGTTTGGTGATCTCTGGCACCAAGGAAATTTGCTTGACTTCAACCAGACCAGAGCTTTCTCCATCCTGGCCCCCACCTGGTGGAATGAGCTCTCAGGGGAAATCAGGACCATAGCGGAACCAGATCAATTCTGCAGGGCCTGCAGAAGGGAGCTCCTCTGCCAGGCATTTGGTTGAGGTTGATCAGAACCAACAGCTTCCTCTGCCCCCCCCAAGCCTCCCTCCCATGAAAATCATTGACTGATTCGTGCAACTAAGGGGGCCATCAGTACGCTGTACTTTGAATTACTGTTCTCACCATTGTTCTACTGTTCTTTTATATGGTTCTATTGTTATTTACTGTACTGTTACTGCTTATGGCTATTGATTTATCTGTGCTGTTCCCTGTTCCACTAAGTTTTATGTAAACTACCCTGAGCCTTAGGGGAGGGCGGTATAGAAATGTAATAATAAATAAAAAGGAACTTTGTCCTGCATCCTGAGACTTCATCCTACATATTAGTTGAATGAAGAAGCTGTTAGGTCAGCTGACTTGCTTTTTGAAGCTGGAGCTGGCTACCAGTTTACTGTGAGGGTGGGAAAAGATGCTGATGGATGTGTCTTTTACTCCTGGGGTCGAACGTAAATTAGAGGTTTGCTTTGCCTGTCATGAGGCGTGATGCAGTTGTGTCATGCAACTAGTGTAGCACTTCTTGAAAGTAAAGGTATATTTAGTTGATGCCGTTCTCGAGAAGAAGACGCAAGAGAAGTTTTCAGTGGCAGGCTTCATGTGGAGGACAGAACCATCCTTCCCGATTCAGTATGGGTCCACTGCGTGCTTTGCGGTCTAGTTTGATGCCTTCTAAATGGAAACAGAACGTTCATGAAAAAGCTCATAAACTTTTAGTAACTGTCACCACCTCTGGAAGGAGGAAAAATGTTGTGGCAAAGTTCATGCCTTAGTGGTGAGCCCAAGGAATCAGTTCCACCCTAGAGAGACACATTTGGCACATGGATACTCATACAGCTAGTTGATGAGTTTGTGGTTTTGACAGACTTAAAAAATATAGGTACAATTAGTTGATGGCTAGCCATGGGACAACTTAGAATTTTGTTTTTTTTTTGAGACCTATAGAGAAAGAGCTTTTTATTCTTTGTAGTTCTAAATGTTATACCAATAGCAAGTATAAGTAGCTTTAACCTTTCAATTAGATCCTGCTGAAGTCATCAGTATATCTAATTCTCAGTGCAGCCAAATCTGTGGATACTTAAATTCTTAGGTTGGGACTAGGGCTAGACAAGTCAGATTTTTGTACAAACCTGAGAAAAGAACCAAATTTGTAGAAAAATCTGAAAAATATTGGGAGAATTAAAAACTCCCAGATAATACAAGCAGCACCTATATCTTTAGAAAAAGAAGTTGGTTCTTATATGCTGCTTTTCTCTACCTGAAGAAGTCTCAAAGCGGCTTACAGTTGCCTTCCTTTTCCTCTCCCCACAACAGACACCCTGCGAGGTGGGTGAGGCTGAGAGAGCCCTGATATCACTGTTCGGTCAGAACAGCTTTGTCAGTGCTGTGGCGAGCCCAAAGTCACTCAGCTGGTTGCATGTGGGGGAGTGCAGAATTGAACCCGGCATGCCAGAAGTCCACACTCCAGTACACCAAGCTGGCATCAAATGCCATCAGTGGCTGTAGCTTGGCAATCACAACAGTATTGTGTGCCATCAGGTCTTGATTTCTGACAATAAAAGACTGGAGAAGCCGAGCCCCTTTTTAAGCAGTCTTGGGCTTGCAGGGGAGGATAAGTTGGAGTCAGGTAAACCACTAGGTGACTTGTATGACTTACTCAGGACTGGCTGCTTGCTACAGTTCAACACAAAGACCAGTCCGGTGTAGTGGCTGGAGTGAGGTTCAGATCCCCATTCTGCTACAAAATACTCACTTGGTTACCTTAGGCTAGTTGCCTAACCTACCTCACAGGGGTTTAAGGGGATGGGATGGAAGGAAACAGTATTTGTGGGAAACAGTGGGTATAAATTAAACTATAGCTGAATATGAGCAGGCAAAAGGTTGGTTAATGCATGGCAAGGACATAAAAATGGGCAAGTTCCTCATGGGGTTCCAGGAAGGAGGAAATAGTGTGGGAGAATGAAACAAGAGAAAGTGAGAAGCCCCCTACAAGTCTTTATGAGTTTCTTGACTTGTTGACCAGCACAGTACAACTCAGCCATAATTATCCCAGATAAAAGCTTCCAGGAGGAGTAAAAGAGGGAAAACTGAAGACAAGGGTAGATAAAGGTAGGTTTGCTGTTAGGTAGGAAGAAGAAACGTTACAGGGAGAAGCTATGAAGGATTCCAGGGAGGGAAGAGAAATGAAATGGGGGAGGGAAAACAAGAAGTCCTTGCAAGTACACCCTAGTGTATGTATCTAATTCTCAACATGGCCCCATTTGTGGTTGCTAAATTAAGAGACTGAAGCAACGAATAAATAAAAGACAGATCTGTCAAATATGTGAAAAAGTCCCAGCTTTGTAGAAAAATGTTATCTACATATATATTGAATTAACACACACACACACACAACCAATAATAGAAACCGTGCCTGTATTTTTATGAAATGGGTGCTTCTGAAATCTTATTGGTTCAGTGAGGAATACAACATTGCTAGGCAACCACAACAATATTGTCAGCTGAAGACTGGGTGGGGACAGATAAAAGCAAGGTTGGTCAGTGAGTGGGAAGGAGAGAAGGAAGCAAAGAAAAGAGAGAAGGAAGAAATAGTTCTCACAGGTTCTCAGTTTGTTGATACTAGATTGTGAATCTTAAGCTTCAAGATGTAGCTGTGTAAACGTGTTGGAGCTAAAATTACAGAGTTCGGTGGCACTTTAAAGGCTAAACATTTACTGTTATGTATGCTTCAGTGACCCAGAACCTCCTGCCGTTAGATTATTTACCTCCGATTGAGCATTATTTCCTAAATTCTTTGAGCTGACCTATATATTGCTGGAAAGTGGGCAGATGAGATGTCATTTGAATGACTGTCATCCTCTTCGATGTCCACCTCAAAGTGGAAAGTTGTATCCTACCTAGGAAAGATGAGCATTTTTTCTCTTCTTTTTTTCCTCTCATCTTTTATCTGAAGTGGTCCCCCCAGACCTCTGTTTATCATGAGTAAGACCCAGTGTTTGTGCTTTTCTAGTTCTTACTGTATTCATGGATTTTAGACAGAATGTTCTGAAAGTAAACAATATAAGACCTAGTCTGCAAGCAGAAGCGTCTGGCTTGAAGAGATTACAAGTGTACTTAAATCTTAAAAGTCTGAGATGAACCTGTTTCCAGTGAACCTTCTGAAATGTATCTTCTTTATGTATTTATCTACAATAATTTTGTTACAATAATTTTGAACCGTCCCTTTCTTTTCGTGGTGTACTTTTATCTATTGATTTGACAAAGCAGTTTTTTATTTAAAATGTGAACCAACTTGGGGTTGTCCTCTCGAGTATAATTGTTTCAGATGAGAGAGGGGGTAAAGATGTTGGCTGCTTTCTGACATGTGGAAACAATGTGACAGTGATCCAGGGGTCCTCACCCTGTGTGGGGTACATAGATTGAAGGCTTCCTGGATTGCAAAAATCACCCAGGTAACCTGTGGCTTAGAAACCTGACTGTTACATACTGGCTTGGCTGTCACAGCAACTGCAGTTTGTTCTGAGAAAGGATGCCTTCAGTATGCCAGCCAAGGGGTGGTGAACATGGAAGATCTCTTGGTTCGTTCTACATTTTAAGTCTCTGCTTTGCTATAAACTCCCTCATACAGGATTAAAACCAACATTAATTTAGGATGTGTTTTCAACAGCAGATGAGGTGCTATAATAACCTGATAATTATTTGACCTGGAGAGATATGGTGGTGCTGGAGTGTTCTGTTTCTGGTGCTCCAGGAATGAATTTTGCTGCTTTCTAATGACGTCTCACTTTTTCTTGGGCCCAGAAGCAAATGGTTCAACAGAGGAAACAAAGGGAAGTGCCCCTGTGTTCCTGAAAAGAAAATGAAAAGGTGGCAGAAGTAGGGCTGCTTCACTGGATTCTAGACATGGATAATACATATCGTATATTATCAGTTGGCAACTAATTATGTGACCCTGGCAAAGCCAAGAATGTCGCTATTTAGGTGGCAGCATGCCGCTTATTTCATTATGCTATAATTTGTTCACACCATAGCTTTGCCCCCTAGCTGTCTAGTAGAGGAGAAACCTAGCAGACCTCCTTTTGATAGATAATTGCAAGCATCTCTGAACAATACTTATCTGATTGACTGCTTAGTGCATGATGGCTTAAGGCGAACTTCCTAAAAAGTCACTTTTACTTTGCTTTGTTTTCTTTCTTTCTTAAAAAAAAAGAAAAACCCTCTAAACTCACCCTGGTACATATCCTAGAATAAAGTGAAAAGGGACTGTTCTGTTCATTGTTCCCATTTGTATGAATTTAACAAATATTAGTCCCTCATTCATTCACTTCAGTGTTTGAAGCTCATGTCCTTGTTTTACTAAGTGTACAACCAAACTGAGTATCAAACATATGGTTGATAAGGAGACATTAGTTCTAATAAAACTGATTCTTTCACAATAGAAAGTTGGATCAGGCTAGCCTGTTCTTGGAAGCTAAGCAGGGTCAGGACAGCTAAGTCCAGAGTCACATCACAGAGGTGAGTAATGGCAAACCACCTCTGAATATCTCTTAGCTTGAAAACCTTCCCTATGGGGTCATCACCTGATGGCATTTTCTACCACCACATTAGGATGTATGCCAAAGCCCCCAGCAACCTTTGCATGTAGACATCAGTAGCTCTTCAGAACCATGGCTGATGCTTGTCCTCTTTACCTTTGGTAAAATGTCATAGACACAGTCTTGGAAATCATGTGATGGTCTACGCTAGTGGTACTGTAGACGTCTTTTTCTTAACAGCTCGCATTCCCACCACATACCTTTTTAGAATGGGTGGTTCAAAGCAGATATGGTTTATTGGGATGAAGTCTCCAAAGGGGGAAATCCTGCTAGGCAAGCATCAGTGGTTAAATAGTGATGCAGACGGTGGCCATGAATGTTCCTCCTATCTTGATAAAGAGCTTTCACTTAATAATGCCACATAAACATTGATGATAGTCCCAGTGTTTTTTAAGCAAGTTGATGATAAAGGCTGTTTTCAAAGAATCACAGAATCATAGACTTGGAAGGTGACTCCTGGGTCATCTAGTCCAACTCCGTGAGCTATGCAGGACACTCAACCCTATCACTCGTCCACTGTAACCTGCCACCTCCTTGAACCTTCACAGAATCAGCCTGTCAGATGGCTATCTAGCCTCTGTTTAAAAATTTCCAAAGATGGAGAACCTACCACCTCCTGAGGGAGCCTGTTCCACTGAGAAACCATTCTGTCAGGAACTTCTTCCAGATGTTTGACGGAATTTCTTTTGAATTAATTTCATCCTGTTGGTTCTGGTCTGTCCCTCCGGGGCAAGAAAGAAGAACTCTGCTCCATCTTCTACATGGCAGCCTTTTAAATTCCTGATGGTTATCAGATCCCCTCTTAGTCGTCTCCTCTCTAGGCCAAACAGACCAAGCTCCCCCAATCTTTCCTCAAACGGTCTCCAAACCCCTCACCATCTTTGTTGCCTCCCTCTTGTGGAAAAGGTTTGCTGGCAGGGTCTCATGGGAATTGTAGTCCATGGACATCTGGAGGACCACAGGTTGACTACCCCTGCCCTAGTAAACTTCATTGGCCACTTGCCAGGGGCTGTTCTGCTTGTCGGAGTCACTGCCATGGAGAAGTGGAAGTCCTGTACTGATATCACACCTCTGCTGAGCTCTTTCTATTTTTCCCACCCATGGCATCAAAATCACCACAAATGTCCAGAGAATGTTGGCAACCTTAGCTCATGCAAAGTTTACATGGTGCCTTGTAAGCATCCCTCCTGAGCACCAATACCGCCCCCCAACAGTAGGGCTCTCAAGAGCCATCTTGCAGTGGTTAAGAGCAGTGGCCTCTAATCTGGAGAACCAGGTTTGATTCCTCACTCCTCCACATGCAGTCAGTTGAGTGACCTCGTGCTAGTCGCAGAGCTGCCTCAGCCTCACCTACCTTACATTTTGCCTAAGAAAGGCAGTTATAAGTTGCTTGGAGACTTCTTCTGGTAGCAAAAGGCAGGATGCAAAAAAACAGCCCTCCTTCATCTCCTGAACTCACTATAACATCAGCAGTAGTAGTGTCCGAGTGCATGGGTAGTCAACCTATGGTCCTCCACATGTCCATGGACTACAATTCCCATGAGCCCCTGCCAGAGAATGCTGGCAGGGGCTCATGGGAATTATAGTCCATGGACATCTGGAGGACCACAGGTTGACTACCCCTGTCCTAGTGCAATCCCCTCTGACTTGTGGAGGGCAGTTGTGCCGGGTGTCACAGCACCTGGCCTTTGTGAGCCTTCACTGGAACCCCCCTCCCCCGCATTTGCTGCCTGCTTGTCCTCTGAACCTCAGTAGCAGTATTTCTGTGTGACCAAATAATACAACAGGTTTTAATATAGCTTTGTGCCATTTGAGTAAACTTTGACAGTTTATGCACTAGGAACTTTGCTGCCCTGGCTCCTATGTGGGAGCACAAATCCAGGGTGGGCAAGGTGCACCAGGCCAAACCCCCCCCACACACACACACACAAACACACCGTGTGGAAGCAGTAAGAGGCGGGGCAACCTGCCCTGACTTAAACTCCAGCCTGCAGCCTGGCACGAAGCCTCCAGTGCGGAAACAGTCTCAGTGATCATAAACTTGTAGATTAACACAGTTCTGTGCCCGAGGATCCAAAAACAGATCAGTCTTAAGATTTTATATTGGATGCAAGGCACATGTTGAGCACATTTTTGTTACCACACTGCCATAAAGTAACTTGCACGGTTAATGGAAATCAGCTGATGTTCTTGAATGCCATCACATGCTATCGGTGGTCTTTGGAAAGGCTGAAAAGCTGTTAAACAAACATGTTTTTGTGCCCTTTTTTGTTTTTTTGCTATACACGGAAGGAATCTGCTGAGAGCAGTGAAGCTGGGTCTGAAATAGCCTCTGGGAGAAGCTCTTTTGGTGCCTGGTAAATACGAAGGCAACATGAAAGCTTTAGGTTTCCCACTCTCCGTCTCAGGTTGTTAGGAGTAAGCATTGTTTTGTAGTGACCCCTGTTGACTGGGTCTGATGGCCTCGCCATCTGATTTAGATAGCCCTGCCATAGGAGAGGGTAAAATAAAATCGGAGTCCAGTAGCTCCTTTAAGACCAACAAAGATTTATTCAGGGCGTGAGCTTTCAAGTGTAAGTACTCTTCCTCAGACTATGAAAAGCTGTTAGTGAGACAATGCTATTTGGAACGGAGATTCTCTCCATAAGTATGAGTCAGTTTATTCTGAAAGGTACACATGGAGAATTACATTTTCAAGTCTGTATTTTGTTGTTGCTGTTTGAAAAACATAATGATTCAATGCATACCCTCCACATTTTAGGTAAACCGCCCTGAGCCTCATGAGAGGGCGGTGTGGAAATATAAACAAACAAGCAAATAAATAAATAAAAATCTTAAAGTGCGTTTTGCTCTGCTGATACAGATGCTATATTGCAAATTATTTCCTACTGAAGCATCTGCTTAGCTCTTGAAATATAGGTTAAGCTCAATAGGGTTAGATACACATTACCTCTTAATGTTTATTTCTCTCCCCTACCCTTTCCAGATTCTAAAGTTTAATCATGTGTCATTTCAAGCCTTCGGAAAAGGCATAGGTCTGTGGAATATTCATCACATTTGCTATTTTGTAGGATGAGATCAGGAACAAAGTGTGGAGGTCCCTTAATATAGCAGGCAAAGTTGATTTAACATAACAAATGTCTTGGCTTATCGAGCCAGATGTTTTAATCAGCTGATTACTGTATTTTAGTCTATAATATTAGCTTATTTTATTCTATTATAATTTTACCCTGCTTGGTTGTATTTGCCTCTTATTGTTATGTCAATAAAGGTTTATTATTATATAACAAATGTCTTGGCTTCCCAAAGTGATATAAAATCCTTCGGAAACAAACCTGAACAACAAACAAAATCAAACCACATAAGTGAAAAAAGAAGAAAAAAGTACACTGTCAGATTCAGCAGAATCTGGCAAGTAAAACTGTTTTGACTTTCCCACAGAAGGCCAGCAGAGTAGGGCGAATGGCAGAGCAGAGCAGGTGTGCTTCTTGGCTCCCACTGGAGCAGGGTCTGCAACCTTTTACAGTTGGAGAGCTACTCAGTGTCAAATTCCAGGACCAGAGTTCCACAAAGAGGCAGTATAACGAAGACTAGTTAAATAACTGGAAATATACAGCTTAACATTACTGATAATTGATGTGTTGATAAATAATCCATAACATTTCCGTAGTTGCGAGTCCTTTGTTAGGAAGTGGTGCACATGAAAGCTTTTTAAAAAGTAATAACAGGCAGGAGCTCTCAGTGCAGTAGTTTTGGTGCGTTAGGCATAAATCTCTCCTTTTTGCACTCACGTTACTGGGAACACTCCACTCGTGTTTTCTATATCACTTCTGAAAGTAATGCTTTAGTCCCAATCTTTTCCTGCCATTCCTTTATGTGCATGTTATTCTAGCATCCTGCCTTCTCCTCCTGTATATATCATAACATGTAAAGGCTTCATCTTAAGAAGCCATCAATTGTAGACCCCTGAAATAGAGTAAGTGACAGAATGTGGAGAGATAGAAGCCTCTGCAATTGTCAGTCAGCAAGATCTCACGTGTGGGAGAACAGGCCCCTGAAGGTGTGTAAGATCCAGTGTGTTCAGGGCATTGACGGTATAGCCGTACCTTGAACTGGGCCTTGAAGCAAGTAAGAGAGCCAGTACAGTAGACAGATACTATTTCCTCCCACTCCAGTTGATCGACAAATAGCTCTACTTATAACTTCTAAGCCGCTTTGTAGGGCAGTCTGGTGTGAAGCAAATGAGAAGTTACCACTACATTTCAGCCAAGGAGAAGGGGCATGATTGGAGGTGTTAGATACATTTGTAGAAAGAGAACCAACATATTATAATGGTTAATGAGAGGACTATGCCCCCTAAGATCTGGATTCAAATTCTTGTTGGAAAATTCTTGTTGCTACTTGGGGCAATCAGCATAATCTACCTCTCGGAGTTGCTACAAGAGTTGAGTGGGGTGAGTAAACTGCATCCCTGAACATTTCGAGTGAAGGCTTAGAGGGCCTACACCCGCCAAAGAGTATTATGCTCAACTAATAGCAAGTGGCTGGTGATCCCTGGCCCCAAGGAAGCACACCTGGCCTCAACCAGGACCAGAGCATACTCTGTCCTGACCCCTAGTTGGTGAGTGAGCTCCCAGAGGAGATCCAGGCCCTGACAGAGCTAGCACAGTTCCACAGGGCCTGTAAAATGGACCTCTTCCGCCAAGCGTTTGGTTGAGGCCAGTGAAACCAACAACATGTATTGGGTCCTCCAGAACCCTCCTCCCAATCTGACCAGTCTGCAGGGTTATGGTTGAAACATTTATAGTTAAACAGCAAAAAGTTAAATATTAAATGTTCAATATTATTTTACTGTTGTTGTTGATATTGATGCAGTTACTAAATTCACGTTGTATATGTCTTACTAGTTTTCATGTTCCCTGTGAACTGCCATGAGCTACAAAGGAGGGTGGTGTAAAAATGTAAGAAATGAAAATCAAATAATTAGCCATTCACACTATTATGTCCTGCATCAGGTACATAAAATGTGGACAATATATATGTGCAGATATCTCTGTACACTTGTTGGTGGACATTGGCTCAGTGGTAGCAACCTGGTGCATGTAAATTATTTCCACTGTTAACTTGACGGTTGTTGGAAAGACCTGTCTACTACACACTGCAAACACATCTGCCATGTAAACTGACCTTTTTTACTGTTTAAACAACCAGTGTGACTTGGTTTAGGCTGTTGTTCCTCATGTCACTTACCAGAATGATTCTTCCTATAGCAAACAGTGGCATTCTACAAGTAAGTTAACGAGGTGTCAGATCTGACCATGCTTGTGTAAGAAAAGAAAACATCTAAATGCAGCATGTGCATTTGTTTTGGCAGGAATGCATAGTTTGAGAAGGCAAAGTAGTTTCCTGATTTGCGTATTTATTTTAAAATAAATACCTGTACTTATGTATACATTTTCCCCTTCAGTTTCCTGTGTTAAGGAAAAGAGCCAGGCGTGACGTTTGCTGTAATCCCTTAAAAAGTTGGAGATTTGAGCTGTTGAATCAAATCCTACACTATTTATGGATTTATTTATTAAATATATTTATATATTTATATGACGCTCTCCCCTGAGGCTCAGCCTTTGCTTACAGAAACTGGGGTGGGAGTCCAGCCAGCTTTTTCCATTGATCTCAACTTTGTCTCCTCCTTTCTCCTGCCTGCATTCCACGGCTTTTGTCCATGTAGGCCCCATGGTCCCCAGCCTTGGGTAGTCAAGGGGGGGGGGGGGAACCCCTCTTCACTTTTCCAGCAGTGAAGATGGTGGCTGGATCCAACCCCTTTTTATCTTTGGTTAAATTGTTTTCCAAATCTTAATGAGAGTCCTGTGGCTAGGTTGTGTTTTGCAACCTGATTTCCGTTTAGAACTTTAGTTGGCATCTAACATTTGCTACCTTTATTTTTATGTATTTATTTTATGCATTGAAACTGACATGCCCTGTGTCAAACTATCTGCAGACAGGAATTTAACAGCAGTTTAACTAGTTGGGTGTGTTCCATAGCCCAGGGGATTGTTCCTTCGACTTGACTTGCTTAGGCTGTGAGCTTAGGCTGTCTAGAAATTAAATAATAATAATAATAATAATAACTGTTTTGTCCTCTACGCCTCCTTCCTGCTTTCTTCAGCATGAGCACTGAAAGGGGGAAAAAATAGAAACTCAGTTGCCACATTTATAAGCAAAGGCTAGTGGATAATCATAAGCTAAAGGAATCCTGAATTCTGCAGTTTAAATATAGTTGCATATTTGAAGGTGGTTACTGGTTGTCTCTAGGCCAGGAAGGGAAACAAATGCTAACTGTGGCTGAAGAACAAGCATTGAATTAGTGGAACCGCAATAGGTGCTGGTGGGTGATACAGAACTGTCGTGGGAGCTTCATGCTTACCTTTCTGCTTAAAATCCTGTAACTGATTTGTCCTGTAACTGCAGAAGCACGAATGACCTGACCACTTCCTGAGGAATAAGTGTAAGTCTGGAATCTATGACTGGGTCTCCTGTGTTTATAGAATGAACAACGCTGGCAGTTAGATTGGGGCTGTGCTTCCCATGTGCTAGAGAGAAAGGATTAACCTCGGGGCCTCAGCTCTGCCATCTGACTCTGCTCAACGGCTGTTCAGTGTGTGTGTGTGTGAGAGGTGATGGGAAACACCAAAGGAGATCGATCCTCTGGTCCCTTAATCCTAGGAACCTCGGTGTTGTTCCACCAAGCCCATCCCAGCAAGAACATCAGCAGAGGAAGATCA
This sequence comes from Paroedura picta, assembly GCF_049243985.1. Taxonomy (NCBI): domain Eukaryota; kingdom Metazoa; phylum Chordata; class Lepidosauria; order Squamata; family Gekkonidae; genus Paroedura; species Paroedura picta. The sequence goes on from NC_135378.1 coordinate 35,877,335, forward strand.
ACCTGGAGATAAATGCAAAGGCCACCCTCTGATTCTGGTACTGCCAGTCCAATCGCCTTCCTGCCTCCTTCCCACCTTTATTCTTCTTCCTTGATGGGTCCTGCGTTTTCATAGGCTTGAGAAAGTGGGGCTTCTGTTTCATTTTTGTTTCTATGCAGCCCATGCAACTGAGAACTTTAATGAGCTACTTGAAGGCACAGTTTTTATTTGTTAAAACATGGGGTTGGATCTCCATAGGCAAAAGGAGGAGGGGGGGGGTCTAATTTTCTCTTATCACCTGTCTCTACGGAGACCTCTGATTTCTCCCTCCAAGATATATATAAGGGCCCCTCGTCCATCAAGAACAGCATATCACGGTATATTCTGGGCTATTGCAGGCAGGATGGATTGATGAAAATAATTTTCCCTTATGCCTGCACAAATATAGGTTGGATGCAAGCCATCCCTATTTTAATTGGTCACGAACAATGCAGTGCATTTTTATTAAGGGGACATTTTCCATACTGTGTACTATGTATACACAGCTATGTTTCCCAGCCGTATTCTGCATGATTGCACCATTTCTAGAGTTTTCTTGAAGCCTGAAGAATGCCTCAGGGGTTTCTCAATGGTAAAAAAGTTGAGAAAGACAGGTCTACATGCACCACTACAGGCTGTACAAACTCCACCGGCTATTCTGTTTCAGAATGGCTCTATAGTTGGTGATCTATTTTTAACGTATAGGTGTTGTCAAGGGGCATCACAAACATGTGATGGGAGGATAGGGAACCACTGGATTCTGGACCAGAATACTTGGAAGCCAGCCAAAGAAACCTGGGGAACAAGACATGTCATGAAGTGAAGAGATGCTATGGAGGAATCTTTGCCATCCCCTATTTACTTCCTTTATATCGTATTTTTCTGGGAATTTGATTTATTTTTTTGATTTATATCCTGCCATTGTCAAGGAGCGTCTCGTGGCAGGTTAAAATCAAAATATAAATCTCCACAGAAATAAAATTAAACAAATTTATAACCCCACAATGTTCAAATTGCCCAGCAGCGGAATAAAAACCCTCACCCCCCTCCCTTCTGACTCAACCCTTCCTACCCAGCGCCTCAGGAGAGTACTAGGGGTGCCTGGCCTACCAGATGAAAACATAGCTGTTATTAATGTACTAGCAAGAAAGCCCATTGCAAGCAGGTATGCAATGGAAGCTAGGACCCGGGGGACAACGGGAGGTGCGGATCTCTCTTGTGTGTCTCTGTCACTCACTGTGTGTCTCTTGGTGTGCCACGCAGCAGAAGGCATAGCAGGTAATTAGGAGGGAAGGAGGGCTGGTGTGTAGTTTGGGGCAGCTCTCTCAGTCTCTCTCTCCCTCTGTCGCAGCAGTGGTGGCTCTCTCTGTGTCTCTGTCAGCAGTTTGGGGCAGCTCTCTCTGTGTCTCTCTCTGCCTCCCTCGCAATAGGAACGATAGGAGGGAATGAGGGCTCGTGTTCAGTCTGGCAGGGCTCTGTGTCTCTGTTTCTGGCATGTCTGAGAGGAATGTGGCTAGCGTCCAGGGAGGGAGGGCGGGTGGGCGGGAGCTATAGGGGCAGGGCCAATCAGGGTATAGCCAGTGTTGCTGGCTGCACCCTGATTGGCCCTATTCCAACTTGGACAGCCAGACATATTCCACCCCAGGCTGTTTCACAATTATTATAGAGGAACCACAAATAAGGATATATGGAGGGACCTTCACCAGATCACCTTCACCCTTGCCTCAACCAAAGATGTGGTGGAAGACCTGTCTTACAAGCCCTGGGGAACCATGGAAGCTCCTGCAGAGCCCTCAGCTCTTCTGAGAGTGCGTTCCACCAGGTCGGGGCCAGGAATAAATGCAAAGCAGATTACATCCATCTCCTCACCATCTCATTCTCAGGACAAGCCTGTGAGGTAGGTTAGCCTTTGAGTGTGTGCCTGGCCCAAGGCCATCCAGCAAGCTTCAGTGGCAAAGTGGGGATTTGAACCTGTGTCAAATCCTGGCCCAGATCCTGGCCCAGCAGTTTAGTCACAACACCCTGGTGGCTCATTTGGTGACATGTCTTGCCATCCTGTTATCCTCTCAGCTTGCATGCAAAGAGGCAGATGGTGTGCTGCTGTTCTCTGCACAGCAGCATGTTTTATCTCAAAACTGCAGCAAACAAATGGTAGCTGCAGACGCTCAGGACCCAGCAGATGGGTTTATGCCATCTACTCGAGGCCCTCAACCAGTGAGCTGAAGAGCACTGTGCATCAGTTCTTTGTGGTGAATAGCCACCTCATCCTAATACCTAGTGGGGGTTCTCCTTGCTGTGCAACTCCTACCAAATGTAGTAATGCTCTAGTCAGCAGAAAGGAGTCTAAGGGATAACTGTTACCCAGGGTGGAATATGTGCATGTACTATCTTAATGGAGAAAAATCCAGAGTAGGTACTGTAATGTTGCATCATTTTTGTGAGAAGTTGTTTCTTGTTCTGAGATCTTTTGTCTCCTGGTGATTTTGGCAGTTGGTAATGTTGAGATTTGTAGATTTAAAGCATTTTCACAGGTCCCCCCTCCCCCAAGAATTTAAATTCTGCTGTAGTTTATCCCTGCCAGGTGATCATTTTCCAGCAGGGCAGAAATAAGTGGTCTGAAAACTCCACTTCAATAACTCTGTGCTTCTCTTTCCCAAAGCCTGTTTTAGAAATGCAGAGTGGGCTGCATATTGTAAGATTCTTTCCTCTCTCTGCTTAATCTGTTGTGATCTCTGGTGGGGGTGGGGGAGTCTGTCTGGAATTTTTCTGCATTGCCTGCTGTAAAAAAGCAGAGTGCATCAGAGTGATGATAAAACTAGAATGTGTGCACTGTCTGTCTCTATCATTTTTGGAATAATAACAGTTCCTTTCTGCTTTTTACCTTACTTTCACGAAGGAATTGTGATAGCAAAAGTTCAGCCTTTGTCATCCTGTCTCTTTTGAAAGCATGACATTTTTCCTTTGTGAATAGAGCATCAAAGTGCAGGGACTTACCAAACGCAGCATTCCCAGAGCATGCCTTCCTTCTTCCTGAGCTATCAGGAAATTAAAACCCCATTATCAGTTTTAAAAAGGGACATACTTGAGTGATGGCGGTTTTATACCTTTTTGTTTTTTGTAATGACCTGAACAGTCAAGTAATCAACGAATGTAATGACATTTGGATTGGGATTTTGATTAGTTTGTGGGAATATGCTAGGTATGTGAACTGATTTTTAAAATATGACTTTCATAAGCTTCTATTGAGGAGAAGAGTATGCCGCTTTTCTCTACCCAAAAGGGGTCTCAAAGTGGCTGACAATCATCTTTCCTCTCCCCACAACAGGCACCCTGTGAAGTCGATGAGGCTGAGAGAGACCTGATATTACTGCTCGGTCAGAACAGCTTTATCAGTGCTGTGCTGAGCCCAGGGTCACCCAGCTGGCTGCATGTGGAGGAGGAGTGGGGAATCAAACCTGGCTTGCCAGATTAGAAGTCAGCACTCCTAACCACTACACCAAACTGGCTCTATTAATAAGAATTATTAAAAATTAGAGATCTAAAAAAGGTACATGTGATATATATATATATAAGCATGAAAAGTAGATGCAACTTAGAAAATATGCAGGCTTTGGGATTTAGCACTAGGCCAGGAACTAACTTTGCTCCTCTTTCATTTGTACTGTGATTTGTTTTTGTTTTTCTTTCATTCTTTTACTGAATATCCAACTTAATGAAGAGCTTGATTGAAGTCAAAAGCTTGCATACTGTTCTGTCATATTTTGATTAGTCCTAATATAAGGTATTAGAGTTCTTTCAGATGTTTAAATTGTGTAGATCTGCCAAATAGTGCAGTTGCTGAAGCTAGCAATTTTTTTGAAGGTATAAGCTTTAGTGTGCACACGCTTCTTCAGACACTGAAATGGAATTTCTCCAAATAGGTGGTGGCAGGGTGTGTGCATTAATTTCCAGGAAGGGCTAGCTAGAGTCCAGATGCATGAGTAATTGAGCAATTATAGCTAGCAAATTATGAATGATGATGATTAATTTCATTGACAAAGTGGTAAATCACATTAAGCTTAGGTAAGAAACTAATTGTTATTGCATTTCAGTCCCCCCCCCAAAAAAAAAACTTTACAAACTAGATGAGTGGTTTTGGAAATACTGAAAAATGTAAATCCCTACTAATGCAGTCCTAAGCACAGTTACACCTTTCTAAACCCACTGACGTTACTGTTTAGGATTATATCGTACCTGTTCTGCATTATAAATGTTGCAGGGAAGGGAAGAAATGCTTGTTGCTGCAACACTGGACTGGTCTGAACTTGACTGTCGACTGATGTACATTCCCTGCTCTAAGCCACTCATGTCCTCTGGAAGGCTGGTGGTGATGGTGCAAAAATGAGAAGTCCCAACAAAGGCATTATTGAGTAGCTCTTTGTTGGGAGCACCGTAACTGTACGTGTCCTCTAAAATCAGTTTGAAAAAAATTATAATTTTCCTTTTGTTTTCCTCCAGAAATCTTGGAAGCCTTACTACTTGCAGTTCGTGAAAAAAAAAAACTTTGCAGGCATGGGAATAGTCACAGCGTAGATTCTCTTCCCTCTGCCCTCCAGGGTTTTCGCAGTGCTCACTTACATCAAAGCTTCAGCAATATGCAATGGTTTGTGTGTATAACAACTGTATTAATTGCCCCCAAATTTGACAGGCAACCATCTTAGTTGACAGGAGAGAAAAGCTGGAGCGAGTGAAATAACCGTAAACCAGTATGACAATAGAGGCTGTCCGCTCTGGTCCCAAAAGACTTCTTGAACTGGAAGTAATATGTTGAGTTTTAAGGCTGCCCCCTCAGGGATTGTAATTGCATCATCTTTTTCACTCACTGTCTTGAAGTATGCTTACACTTTGTACTTCAACAGACTGCCCTCCTCCCCACCCCCACCCTCACCCCAGCAGTGTCCAAGTACTAACTGGGTCTTTCATTTCTGTGTGCTGTTTTTCTATAGACCATTCAGACAATTGATTAAACCTTTTTCTCTATAAATTTATCTTGCTTAATGAACTGTACACGGTAAAGCACTTTTCTTTCGAAAACATGCTAAAAGGAATCTGAAGAATTCAAATGGGATTTTAAAAAAACCCACCCAATTTGTCAAAAATTGTTCTTCCTTATCCCCCACCCCCCAAAAATAATCTTGAAATCTTCAATTTTCCTTTTCCATTGTTCAGTAATCTCCAGTAATTCAGTAGTGCATCTCCAGTAATGCATCTTATTTTTATTTTGTTTTTGAAGCAGCATGATTAGGCCATATTCTTACTCAGCTCTTGCTTGATTCCAGCTTTTCTTTTGCATAGCCAAATCCTACAGATCAGCTTTTGGGCTGCCTCAGTTTTAGAATTGTTCTTTTTTTGTGTGTGTTTCTTTTTCTGGCTCCTTGCTTACTATCTCCCCCCGCCCCGGTTCCTTTAGCCTGGGTGTAAAAATGATGGGAAAGCATCATTCTGTTAATTTTATTTATTTATATTTATTATTTTTATATTCCACCCTCCCTCGCGGCTCAGGGCGGTAATGAGGGTACTGTTGTTAGTACATAGCAGGAGGGAGGCTGACTTGAAAAAGGAATATGGCAGCATCACTGGCCGTAACTTTCCACTGCATCCTTTCTGTTGGACACATTCATCAGGTCACAGAGTATTCACCATACAAACAAGGTGATATGTGTATAAATGCTTAGCTGTATTCTTAAACTGACCGTGCTATGGCTTAAGGACACCAAATGTTCTCTTACATTTCACAGTGTATTGTTTTACTGAATGGGGTTTTCTCCCAGGAAAGTGTTCTTAGGATTGTGGTCATAAAGAGATTTAAACTCAGTTCTTGGTGGAAAGTGCCATCTCTGCAGCTGTCTTAGGGTGACCCCTAGGGGCAGGGTTTCCCAACCAAGGTACTATACGGTACTGTGAAGGCCCCTCAAAGGTACTGCAGCATGGGAGTTTTCAAAATGGCAGCTAGAGAGAACCCTCCCACCCTGTGCCTGCTATTTCCAGAGGAAAGAAAACATTTTAATTTTGTTTTAATTCTATCCTTCTACCCTCCCAAAATGGCCAATGATGGGTCTGGAGAGGGGTGGGAGGGGAGAGCCCCCAGCCATTTAAACTTGTGCTGTCCTCTTACTTTTAAAAGTGTGATAGGAAGACGGGGCCCGCTGCCATCACTCCCTAGTACCTCAAAGTCTAAAATATTTTAGTGGTACCTCTACAGTTAAAAGGTTGAAAAAAGCTGCCCTAGGACTTTCAAGGCAGGAGACAAACAACTGATTTGTCATTGCCTGCCTTTGTATAGTGACCCTGGACTTCCTTTGTGGTCTCCCAGCTTGGTGGTCTAAGCTGATCCTGCTTAAGTTCGAAGATCTGATGAGATCAGGCTAGCTTGGGCTATCCGGGTCAGAGCTTAAACCCAGTAACATATAGTGAGTTCAGTGACATCTTATCTGCTTGCCCCAGTTTACAATAGAGGGCGTTGTTTTTTGCAACTTAAAAATCATTCAAATATGTGGGTCTTTATATACACACAAACCTATTAGCTTGCAAGAGACTCACCCTGCCTAAGCTAGAGCTAAATTTGAAAGGATCTAGGGCAGGGGTAGTCAACCTGTGGTCCTCCAGATGTTCATGGGCTACAATTCCCATGAGCCCCTGCCAGCAAACGCTGGCAGGAGCTCATGGGAATTGTAGTCCATGAACATCTGGAGGACCACAGGTAGACTACCCCTGATCTAGGGCATTCCCCTTTGCAGCAAATATCCTTAATTGGAACTTCATTCATATTAGTAATTATTGATAGAAATGGAAGAACACAGTCATCACAGATTAAGTGGACTTTGCTGTAGGGCAACATTTGTACTCATGGGTGAAGAAGGTATTCACCTTTCATGGTCATAGCAGTGCATGCATGCCTAGCTGTACTCACAAGTAAGCTAGAAATGGCTTATCACCAGCCATGCTGGAAACATAGGGTACATACAGATATATCATTTGATGGAGCCTTACTTTTCAGCTGGCAGCTGGTTATATAAACGGAATCCATGAAAATCAGCATTGTGTTTTGGGTGCCTTCAGGTGGAATAGATACTTCTTTGAGCCAGTGTTAAGAGTATCGAACTATGATCTGGGAGATCCCCTTGTTCCAGTGCCCACATACACACACCGTGGAAACTTGCTGGTTGTCATTCAGCTAGTTACATAGCCTTACCTAACTGACAGGATTGTTGTGCGTATAAAAGAGAGGAGAAATGTTTAAGCCGCTTTGATCCGCCGCTGGAGATATAGGCAAAATACTGATGAGGTAAATAAATTAATGAAGTAATCTGATGGCTTATTAACACAAGCAAACCATTGCTTGATATTTACATAATAAACACTTAAGTGTGTGCCAGGCCATAGTTTGTCACTGGACTACAGTATACTCTTTCCCTAGCTCTTCCAGCCAGCTAGCTTTACACATATGATGTGACCAAAGCAATGTAGCCCCCCCCCCCATGTATGATGATGTTATCCGTTCAGTCGTGTCCGACCCTCGGTGATTCTATAGGCAAGTCTTCGCCATGTGCCCCTGTCTCTGACTGCTTCTTTTGGTTGGTTCATGGTCATCCCTGTATCGGCTTTGATCGTGTCAAGCCAGCGGATCCTTTGGCGACCGTGTTTCCTTTTGCTGCTGACCATGCTGAGCATTAATGATTTTTCTAGTGAGTTTGATTGCATGATGTGTCCAAAGTAAGTGAGCTTTAGCTATAATATCTTCCCTTCTAATTACATAGTTGATTTGGTTCTCTCTAAAACTATCTTGTTGGTAACTTTGGCTGTCCATGGTATTCTCAGCATTCGTCTCCAACTGTATATGTGGCAAATAAAATCCAGGTTTTAAAGAAGATATGTCAATGAAAAGAGTTGTTTCTTAAGGGCTCAGAGAAAGACACCTAAAGCTCTAGGATTTGTTGGTGACAGCCTCATGCATGATAACACAACACTTGTTTATGAAGGCATCTTTCTACTAAGATACTAAGATTTAACATCTTCATATAGGATTCTTTCTGTCTGTCTTTCTCTGACAGTGCTGTGAAATCTTTACAGATAAACAGCAGAAGAGTTGTTTGCCTGTGATGAAACGTATTGCATATTTGTGTCAGCTATTTGAAATTGCTGGTGCAGTATTTCTAGACTTCTTCGGAATGAAGAAGCAAGTCTGTTGCACAGAAGGCAGAACTTGCCATATTCAAGGACAATTGGAACAATTAGCAGAATCCTCTTATCGTTAATTTTATCCAATCATAGTAGGATGGCTTAGCCATTGGGAAAAGCAGATTTGAGCAGGACTGTTTAAAACTGTAACAGTCTTTAAAAAGTTGATCACGTTCAATCTATGTGCATTTAATAAAATTAAGCACTTCTTAAAAAGGATATTATTAAAGCATATTAATGTTAAAAACTAGTATCGTTGAGATTATTTTTTTAAAAAAATGGGCTTCTGACTTCTGATTCTCTGCAAATAAACAGCATATTTTCCAAAAGGCCTAACCTTTCTGTACATTTCATTACATTCCTGTAAAGGAATAAAGGGTTAATTTGAGCATGGATCATTAACATAGAAGGCCATAATGTTACTGTTGCTTGGTTACCTAGTGTTGCACTCTGTACAGCTGAAATGGGTGGTGGGGATTAATTGCATCTAGTTGGGCACATTATGGCAGCCTATATTGCCACCTTACATCTGCTTGGAGGATTTCTTTTTGGAGGAAGAGAATGAATAAAGTTAAACTTAGAAAATCCATTAGCAGTTAATGCTAGGGTTCTTGTAGATTATTCTTTTCTGCTGTATCATAGTCACATACCTTGCTATCATAGAAATGTAGTTTGTGTTGGTGAATTAGTGTCAATAAATAAGATAAATCTGAGGATACGCCAGTTTTCTGGATTATAACCTTAAAACTACATAGTAATCAAGTGCAAATAGAATACTAGTGTTAAATTTATTCCTGAGCAAAGAGGAGTAAACTGAGTATCCAGAATATCCACAAACATTCTAACGGTTTTCCCTCTCAGATACGGGCAGGAAAGTATGTGCCATTTTAGGGAGGAAAATCATGTTTCATCATCGGTATTTAGTTTAAATTTTTTTTGTTGCTGGGCTGCCTTGGATATGGTACTCTATTTATACAAAGCACAAGCTGACATTTCAGCTTAAATGTATTTTTTAAAAGGTCTCATTCCATTCCTTCTTCAGCAAGGGATTGCTTCAAGGCGGTTACCGGATGGTAACCAGCTGACATTTTAAGGGCTGAATGGTTCCTTGTCTCTATAACAGGATGTGCTTTCCAGCTTGGAGGCTTGGGGGGCAACCCATTTTGCATACTGGAAAGAATCTTCTAAAACCATCTGGGTTTTATTTCTTTGTGTATGAGGAAGTGTGAGTGCACATGAAACTTTATACCTTGCATAAACCTTTGTTGGTGTGAAAGGGGCCAACGGACTCAAACTTCATTCTGCTGCTTCAGACCAACATGGTTACTCACCTTAACCCATATAAATTAATCTGATTATTCCTGTTTGGTCTTTGCATCTGTTAAACCACTTTCATTATATTATGTGGTAATTTGCTGCTTATTCTCTACATATATGTATGGCTTGGTAACTTCCATTTCAATGTATCAGAAGACATGTCTTCAATGTATCAGAAGACATGTATGTCCACGTAAGTTATACCAGCCTGTCTCAACTTTTTTACCATTGAGAAATCCCTGAAACATTCTTCAGGCTTTGAGAAACCTCAGAAATGGCACAATTGTGCAGAAGAATATAGATGGGAAGCATAGCTGTGTCCTTGCCCACCCGGGGCTCCTTGCCCCGTCCAGGCCCATCACTAGCCATGGGGTGTGTGTATTTCAACATGACCATATATGGTCATGTCATGCGATAAATGTTAAAAAAAAAGAATAGAAGATAAACTCCCACCCATTTGGGAAGCGTTTCCAGGGCTGTCAAGAAAACCCAGGCTTTCATGAAACCCTGGTTGAGAAAGCCTGCCCTTATACCATAAATAAACCTTTTGTCTTAAAGGTGATACTAGACTCAAACTTTGTTCTGCTGCTTCAGACTAACACAGCTACCTACCTGAATCCATCTGGGGCTGTTTGCTTGAGTCCTTCTATATGGATGGGCCGAGCAATATACTGTCCTGATTCAATGCTCTTAGCAAAGGTTGCAAAGCTTGGCTGTGCTTTCACTAGGCTAAACAGAGAGGAATACGGGCTGCTTCAGGTTGAGAGCGGGGAATTCTACCTTTGGGAATTCTGCAGGCTGAAATAGTTTTGGTCTCTGCTTGCCCAAAACAGCATGGTTGGCATGGCTATGCGTGAGCTGACTCAACAGCCACACAGAGAGATCTTACAACGAATGGAGACTAACGTTTTCTAATCTTCTGATGATTGAGGTCCCCCTCCCCCCCCACAATTAAATTTGGAGGCATGTTTTACATGAGAAAGCTTTGCTTGTAGAATGTGTAAGCATAAGAATGACCATGTCATTGTAGGAAGTCATTGGCTGTGCTCCCGTATGAGCTTGGCATGGCTCTTGACTGAAAGCAGACAAAGATTCAGTATGGCTAATGTGGCTGTACCTCTGCATTAGAAATGGGCAAATGATCCAATCTGCTAGCATGGATGACAGTTCATCATCTTTAGATGCTGACTGGTAAGGAAGAAAGACAGAGTGGTAAATCTTGCCCAGATACAGTGGACTGCCTTTTCTAGCCACCTTTGATCATTTCGTTATGTTTCATGGCCTGTTGCCTTGCCACAACAAACAGTTTAAGTAGCTGTTATTCAGACATTTCAGTGTATGCCAAAACTGTTTTCTAAAGAAGGTGATATTTGTTATTCTGTATCAGTTGTTCTCAACCTTGGGGTCCCAACCACATTTGGGGTCACCTGGCCCCTTTCATGGAGTCGCCAAGTTGGTAGCCACCACCACAGATATGGCGGCGGGTGGCGGCATCCCATGGTGGTGGGCGGAGGCCATGGAGCCATGGCACTGGTCACCTCCACACTGCCTCCTGATTGTTGTGCACCTGCACACACGCCTGCACCTGTATGCCCGTGCACCCACTGCTGCTGCCGCAGTTGGTGTTGTGGCATGATTGCAGTTGAGAACTGTTGTTCTATATGTTGCTGATGCTTTTCTACTTTGACACACTTTAGTCTACAGATGAAATGTTTGTCAAGTAGTATTGTTTAATTTTGTGGTGGATCTGCATAGTGGTTAGAAGAAGGTTTAGGATGCTTAAGGATGCTTTGGGCTGATCCTGCATTGAGCAGGGGGTTGGACTAGATGGCCTGTATGGCCCCTTCCAACTATGATTCTGTGACTACAGAGATCAGTTCCTCTGCATAAAATGGATGCTTTGGAGCAGGGGTAGCGAAGGCTGGCATGGGAATTGTAGTCCATGGACATCTGGAGGGCCGGAGTTTGACTACCCCGGTTTTGGAGGGTGGACTCTATGGCATTGTACCACACTGAGGTCCCTGCCATAACCAGAGTTACAAGAGTTTCCCTACACGACCACCCTACCCCTATATCCCCTACTGGTGGCCAGGGGGGACATGGCAACCCAAATTTTATGAGAGCTGGAAGTATCCATTCATCCATTTTGATAGCAATTCAGGTCCGCAAAAAATTATGCGACACGTAACACTCTCTTCCTCTTATGCATAGAGTTTGACTGAGATATTTTAAGAATTTTGGGATTCCTCATCACCGTTTGACATATCATTTGTACAGTTGCTAACACAGTGGTTCCAACTCTATGATTCTCAGGTGATTCTACACAGAGAGAAAGCATACAGAAAACTCTGTTCTTCAATTTAGCATCATCAGAAGATGGTTTGTAGATCCAGCCTTGGTTGAAAATGGTGGCATAAATGTTAGGTTACCAGGAGCAGGACAGAAAGGGTTTTTAAGTTCTTTATTGAGAATATGGAGTAGCAGAATGACAGACTAGGATCAGAGAGGCCCAAATTCCAATCCCACTGTGCCATGGAAGCTTGCTGTGTGATTTTGGGCTAGTCAGAGTCTTTCAGCATAACATACCTTACATGGTTATAAAAAAATGGAGAAGAGCAGCACTATAACATACTTTGGGTCTCTGTTGGGGACAAAAGTGGACTCTTAAATGAAAATATATATTTATATTCATGCAAATTCTGATTCTGTTTACTTATGGGAAATCTTCATGCAATGTAGCATATAAAAAGAAGAGGAAGGGTAGTCAGAAATGGTTTCCATTTCTCACACAGTTAGATGAAAACATTGCATAGGTCATTTTTAGAAGTACTTTTATAACTTGTTACTTCTTGTTTTTTATTTATCTCCTTTTGCTGTTTTCTTTTTGGAACATGGACTAGAAGATAACAGACCTAGACATAAATGGTGAAGAGGAGGATTCATGACATAAAACAAGTTTTATGTATGCTGAAAATAAAAGGCTCATATGTCTTCATTTCAGTCAGGCAAAAAAATGGGATTGTGCACTATGAGGATTTTTTGTTGTTGCTGCTGCTGCAATGGGTTGTGTATTTGCTGCTTTACAAATGGAAAATATATTTTAGTTTTGTCTGGAATATGAAGGGAATACAAACTACAAGGTTGCATTCTAGTTAATCATAACTGTGATAACACATTTCAACAGCAATTTAAGGATCGCATATGTGGGTGAGGAACACTGCTATCTTTACAAGGTACATATGCTGTATCAGGCCAGGGTTCATTTGTGAACTTCTGGAATGAAACAAGATTTGAAGCCAAACTGCCAGATCTCTGTAGACCAAGTTAAAACAGTACCTACGCTGGCTTCATTCATTCAGATGTCATAACAAAATATAGTTTAAGCTACAATAATACATAACCTTCTCTTGCTGCCATGCCTGATTGTTTAATTTATTTACTTTCTTCCTTTATATCCTGCTCTTTTCCTTGACAGGGATACAAGGCAGCTAACATCGGCCTTTGTTCCTCTTGTTTTATCCTCACAGCCACCCTGTGAGGAGGCTTAGGTTAACTGTGCATGATTGGCCAAGGTCATTAGGTAGTTTCCCTGACAGAGGGGGGATTCAAAGGAGTAGCCTTGTTGGTCTGAAGTAGCCCAATAAAATCAGAGTCCAGTAGCACCTTTAAGCTCAACAAAGATTTATTCAAGGCGTGAGCTTTTGAGTGCAAGCCTTCGTCAGACTAAGACGAAGTCTGACAAAGAGTATTTGCACTCGAAAGCTTAGGCCTTGAGTAAATCTTTGTTGGTCTTAAAAGTACTACTGGACTCTGATTTTATAGAGGGGGGATTTGTAACTGCATCTCCTGAATAGCAGTCCAACATTCTCAGCATTGCATTACTCTCTCTCTCTCTCTCTCTCTCTCTCTCTCTCTCTCTCTCTGTCCTCCCACCTTCCTTGCCTTGCCACATACAAATCCAGTTGAAAAGGTCTTGATTTGATCTAACCATTTTGCTGAGGTACCTAGTAATATATTACATAGCCTTTTTTGTAGAACTAGATTGTATGAATGTTCACAATAATCCTTACAGCAACCTTGTTAAATAGAACTCCTAGATTTTAGTGGGAAGCCGAAACATACTGGCTTGTGTAAATCAAGGTCTTGTCCTAAGCTGAGATCTGAACAAGCATTTTCAGCTCATAGTTCAGGGTGTGCGCTGCGACACTGTCCTAACATTCTCTCTCTTTAAAATAATAATTAAATGCTTCTACTTTGTTTCTGAGTCTGTACTGTAGCTTGCAGTTACAATTCATATTTTGCAGCTAGAGCCTCCAGGAGCCTAAGGCAAATCTTCAGCTTCTCTCTGTTCTTACAATATTAATTGCTTTATAAATCCTAAAGGCAGAAAGACTCAAGCGAAATTAAGATCCCAATTCAAAAGAAAAAGTGTTAAAACACGTGCACTAAAAAAGGAGTGAGTTTTGCCTGGTGCAGACATCTTGGGGCATATTCACTGCCTCCTGCTCTGGCATGTGGATGCTCATTTCTGTTTCACGGTTTCCTCCAGCTACAGTTTGGCAAAATGTGTAAACTGTGGGCAGTATGGTTTGAGACTGCACTTTGAAAAGGGGTAAATAATGGTTTAGAGATTAACCTACCTACAGCTTCCCTGTTTGCATATTGCAGAAAACTATTGCTTGAGCAATTACTGTGTATAGACCCATGGCCCATTCCTGATCCAGCGGCTTAGAGAATCATCTTAACTGAACCACTGTGTTAGCAACTGTACAAATGATATGTCAATTGGTGATGAGGAATCCCAAAATTCTTGAAATATCTCAGTCAAGCTCTATGCATAAGAGGAAGAGAGTGTTATGTATCGCATAATTTTTTGCAGACCTGAATTGCTATCAAAATGGATGAATGGATACTTCCAGCTCTCATAAAATGTGGGTTGCCAGGTCCCCCCTGGCCACCAGCAGGGGATATAGGGGTAGGGTGGTCGTGTAGGGAAACTCTTGTAACTCTGGTTATGGCAGGGACCTCAGTGTGGCACAATGCTATAGAGTCCACCATCCAAAGCGGGGGTAGTCAAACTGCAGCCCTCCAGATGTCCATGGACTACAATTCCCATGAGCCCCTGCCAGCCTTCGCTACCCCTGCTCCAAAGCATCCATTTTCTGCACAGGAACTGATCTTTGTAGTCACAGAATCACAGTTGGAAGGGGCAATACAGGCCATCTAGTCCAACCCCCTGCTCAATGCAGGATCAGCCCAAAGCATCCTAAAGCATCCAAGAAAAGTGTGTAGCCAACCTTTGCTTGAAGACTGCCAGTGAGGGGGAGCTCACCACCTCCTTAGGCAGCCTATTCCACTGCTGAACTACTCTGTGAAAATTTTTTTCCTGATATCTAGCCTATATCGTTGTACTTGTAGTTTAAACCTATTACTGCACGTCCTTTCCTCTGCAGCCAACGAATACAGCATCCTGCCCTCCTCCAAGTGACAACCTTTCAAATACTTAAAGAGGGCTATCATGTCCCCTCTCAACCTCCTTTTCTGGAGATGAGCTGTAATTTCATGAGATCCCCAGGTCTCACCTGATAGTTGGCATCTCTACTACAAATATACCTACCTAAAGGATATTAACTCATTTCATCCAGCACCTCATCCCCTTCCCAACACTGCTATTGCAGCCAGGAGTTCTTAGTTGTAGCTCAGTTTCCCTTTGACAACAAAGCTTGTCATGACAGCCAGACATCACTCTATGTCATGAGGTGGCAGAAATAGAGCAGACCCTGTCTATGCAATGTTGTGATGTGATGTTGTCTTTGTTGGCTTGAGTGTTTTTTGGTGCCAGAACCAAGTAGGCATACAACAGAAATGGCACTTGTTTAAATGTTTTTAAGGTCGCATCGTACACTAATATTTCTCTTCATTTTGTGAACCAGGATTGACAAAACAAACAAATAAACCCAAGCTTCTAAGATTTCTATTCTCAGTCCCTCTTAATTTTGTCAACCAGTGTTGATAAAAAGAAATTCTAGAGTAAAATTATTCCAGAGTGGGACTGTAAATCGATATCCTATTTGATTTAATGTTTTATGTATTCATGTATATCATCACCTTCCTTCCCAATGGGGATCCAAAGCAGTTTCCATGATTCTGTTTTCCTCCATTTTATCCTCACAATAAGCCTGTGAAGTAGATTAGGTTGGGAGCTCATCACTGGCCCAGACTCAACCACCAAGCTTCCATGATAGAGTGGGATTTGAACCTGGGTCTCCCAAATCCTAGTCTGACATTCTAATCACTACACCTCGTTGGTTTTTTCATGTATTTTGTGACTGGTTCTAAGTCACCCTGAATAAAGGAATAGCTGGGCATCCTTGTTTATAAATAAATAAGAATATGTGTGTGGATAAAATATGTATTTACCCATTCCTTGACATAAATCAATCCAAAAAGTTACTGAGTTTGATTTTATTTGCCTAGCTTATTAGAATTCCTGTTAATTAAAATTATAATCAAATTTTGAGCAAGATGTTCCAGACCAGAAGTTTGTTTTGTTTTGTTTCAGATGTCACGCCCAGGATATGGTCTGCTAAACTGCATTTCCATGCATTGCTGGAAAATGATTGCAGGTTTTGATTTCCATTACGGAGTCATTAATATTATTAATGAGCATTCTCATGGATAAGTACACTTAAGGAGGATTATCCATGGGAATTGGGAGTATTACAGTTTGTTAATGGGATAGATTTGGCATACAAAAAGCTGTGTCAGCCTTCAGCAAATTAATAAACCTAGGGGGTTTTTGTTTCAGTAATTACTTTGGCTTTTTATACTGAATTTATGTGAGGGGAAATAGGCCCTCCCCATCACTGAGGCAATTTTTTGTCGGTATAGATTGGCTATCTTTTAAAAGCAGGCGTAGTTTGTCTTATATACCGTTGTTCTTTGAGCTAATTAATCTTTTTCTACCATGTTCTGTATTTCATGAAGGCCTGCCTCCAATTGCTGCTTAAACCATTATGTAAGCTGCGTAGAACATTTCATCAACTGTTATGGGGTAGTGTCTTACTGCAGACAAAGTTAAATGTTTGGGGGGCATCCCTCCACTTGCTTTTGATAGCTAAAAATATACCTTGGAATTAGAGCTTTCACTGCCTTCCTCTTGGCACACAAAAAATATGCTGTGTTTCAAATGAGATAAATATAGCCTTCAAATCATAAAAACTAATACACAAAGTTTTGAATACAGCACATGCTGAAAGTAATGGAATCCAATTGTACTCCCAACATGTGGTTTCATCTCCACATGCACAGAGATACTGGTTATGTGGCTGAGGAAGGAGACACAGGGAGCAGATTATCAGCTGCCAGGCAGGAGTGGTATTTAACCCCTCCCCTGTCCTCCAAATCTCTATGGGAAAGATTCTCAAGATTTTTTTTCTCCCATTTCGATTTTTCTCCCTATATCAGAGCCCAGCCTGACAGAGAATCTTCTTAAGAACAGTCTTCGGGGTAGCACTCGACTTCTACCTGTATGCAAAATTTCCTTTGCAAATGCCCACATTCCTGCTCTGTTTCCTTATAGCAGGAAGGAACATTGAATTGGTATTTTGGGGGAATGTCTGGTTTGGACCTGAGAGAAGCAGCATCTTGGGTTGTGTTAATCGTACACAGCTAGAGCCTTGTTCTTGAAAAGGGCAGCAGTTGTGGCTCAGTGTTAAGAGTATCTGCTTGGCTTGAAGAAAGCCCCAGGTTCAGTGCTCAGCCTTTTGCAATTAAAAGGATCGCGTAGACGGGGATGCGTAAGATCTGAGACCCCAGCGAGCTGCTGCCAGTCTGAATACACCGTACTGATCTTGATTGACCAAAGATTTAGTGCAGTATAAAGCTGCTTCATGTGAGAACCCAACATACATCAGTCAGTGGAAGGGCAAAGTCTGTCTTGTAGTTTTTAAGCTTATCTTATCTTGAAAAGGATGAGGAAAAATACCAAGCATTTAACACTGAAAATCTTGGTTTTTATCTTTTAGTGAGTGTGCAGACAACTGTGTCTTGGAAAACTTTCAAAAACCACATTTTCTTTCCTTTTTTGGGAATGTGTATACTTATACTAAACATTTACAGAAACAAAATAGTTGAGTACTAATGGGTTTTATACCATAATCTTCTCTTCCTGTTTCAAAAGTCATGACCGCCCTAACCTGGCCGGAAACCCAGGACTGGTTAACTGATTTTGATTACATAAAAATGGTCCGGCTGGTGGTGAGGAGTTATCTCATTGTCGGCCTCGCTTTCTTTTTAGTGGCTCTTGTATGTTCAAGCAAAAGCTTTTTAACACGCTTTGTGAATGGAAATCATAATTTTCATTAGTTGCAGGTTTCTTCTTTTGATTCCCCCCACATACACACATGTATACTCCAACTATGTCATCTTGTATGGTGTGTGTACTTTTGTGATAACTATCCTGAAGGGTTCATACATGACTTTGGTTTGTACTTCTCGTTTTCTTTTAAATGAGGGGATATCAAAATTCTAGGGCAGCTAGAATTTGTTGTTGTAGCGAAATAACATTCCTTCGCTTCATTCAAATAACGACTTGTCTGCCTCCGAATCGGATTTATAAGCAGCAACACGCAGAAGAGAAAATGTTTGCTTAACATTCTGTGATTCTTTTTTCCACCATGAAAGAATGGGTGAATGATTCATTTTGAGCTGTGAGGCTTAGTCAGCTCACCCTTCCTCGTGGTAATCATTAACAAGTGCAGTCAAGCTGGAACAAGTGCAAAGAGCATGATCACAGGCATAGTGTCTGCCTGATGAGAGGAGGTTCAAGGAAATTGACTTGTTTAGCCTAGTTTAAAAGAGGAAGCTGGATGAGTATGTATGTAGGCCACAAATTTGAGAGGAGGAGCAGGATTAGACAGCAGAGTTGCTTATGTTAAGAAAGATTTTAAAAATTGGTGGCTCTAAATTGTTCATTTATGTATCTCTGTTGTGATGAGGAGGTTTCTAGTAGTTAGATTTTTATTTATTTACTAGGGACAAAGCCCATTGCATTCAGGAATACAAAGGGCACTAGATTGGGGTGGTGGTGGAAGAACTCTGCAGAAGGCCTCTCCCTCCCCTCAGGACCTGGAAAGGCTGCAGGCTGGAGGCCCCCAGGCAGGGAACTCACTGGTAGAGGCAGCTCTCACTTAGCAGAGATCCGCAGCCTCTGAGCCTTGGAGGGAAGTGAAAGTAAGATGGGGTGTTCAGGGGTGGAAGGGGTGGATTTACCATAGTAAACTGAATGTATTGGGACCTCTTGATAGGGCTGTCAACTCCAGTTTGAGAAAATCTCGAAGGGCTGAGGGCAGGGCCAGGGGAGAGCAGAATTTGGGGAGGGATGTGATACTATTATGTTCAGTGCCCAAAAACGTCACTTTCTCTGGCGGAACTGTAATCCGGAGATTGGTCATAATTCCAGGAGAACTCAGTTTCTTATTTTTGCTGATTGATCATTCACTAGTTTGGTAGCTTAGGCCAGTGGTCCGCAACCTTCTTGAGGCTGCGGACTGGCGGCAGTGGGGAGGGCGATCGCCCGGTTGCGCATGCACGTTTGTGGCTGCACATGGTGCAAACGTGCATGCGCGGCCCTGCTTCCCTCTCCCCCCCCCCCACAAAAAGACGTTTGCCGGGCCGCAAGCTAATAGGCTGCTTTTGCGGCCGATTTGCTTGCAGCCTGGGAAGTTTCTTACTGGGGGGAGGGGGCGGGGAGAGGGAGCCACGGCCCGGTGCCAGGGTCTTCGCAGCCCGGTGGTTGGGGACCACCAGCTTAGACCACAACTAACCATGGTGCTGTCCTCAGGTTCTGGGGATGTGCCTTCATTTTCTAGTGTTGGGGAAAGCAGCCTTAGAGTGCTGTGGGTTGTGTGTCATCCTCAGCACCATTTCTGGTTTTTAAAAAATGTTACAGGGAAGGCAGAACCTCTTTTCCCCATGTTGCATTGGGCCCCTTTGGGGTTCAGACAACTACATGGAGTCATGTTTACCCCAGGGACAGCCTCATGTAGTTGCACTGTTACTAACCTTGTCAGAAGGTGTCTTTTCACTGCTTCAGTTCCCTCAGCAACCAGACAGAGACCCTTCCCATCTACATTTACAGCAGCTTCTGATGGTGTCATGTACAGCCCCTGGTTCTCTAGATTTGTATGTTCTTTATGCTTAAAAGGAGCGCTCCAACTTTCCTTCTAGTTCCTCAGTCTATAAGCAGGAGAAGCTTGTATGAACTGAATAGTGTGGTGTGTGTGTGTGTTTTAGCAAATGTTCCTCCTCAGAGGCTTATAATTGAGCAGGCCTTGATCTGATTGATTTCAAAGTAAAATTAAATACATTCCTAAAAGCTGATTTATGACTTCTACTCCCCAGCCCCAAGAACGTGCTTTCCTTCTTTGGGAGAGGCACGAGAATTAGACAAGATGATGAATGAGGTGTTTTTCATCTGTAGATAGGCCCATAGCTAGAAATGTTGTTAGTAGGCCTATGGATCGGACTACCAAAAGCAGCCAGGATATAAACACACATTGCACGATAGGTTTAAAATTAAATGTGTTTAATGTTACATACTATTATAAATGTTTTAAAAGAACCTAATGTTTTCCGAGTGCATTTGTACAGCTTGGTGGGGCCTGGAGCTCTCTTAGTCCTTCTGGAGAAAATGGCTGCACTGAAAGGCATTGTACCCTGAGGAGATCTCTTCCCACATTCTGCCCTCTTCAAGCTCCTCCCCCAAAATATCCAGATAATTTCACCATACAGACCTGTCAGCCCTACTGTGAACAGACTTGACCTGAGTCTGAGGTACCTGAAGGATCATCTTCCATATGTTCCCACCAAGATTTCAGGCAGAAGTCCCCCTGGTTATTCCACTAATTCAATACACTTTGGGGGGGGGGGGTACATGAGAGAAGGCTGTTTCTGTGGTTACTGCACAATTACAGAAAAGACTCCCTAGAGAGGAGCTCATGGCCCCCATCATCAGTCCTCAGGAGTCAGTTGAAGACAAGTTATTTAGGACTGCCTTTTGATTGATTTAACTTTTGTTATTGATTGGTGGTCCTGACTGGAGTTTTAATCTGTTACTTTTATAGGTTTTGTTACTTTGATTGCTTTTTAAATAATGTTTTATTTATTCCACAAACTGCCTTGATTTCTGCAGATGAAAAAGGTTGCTAACAATTTTTTAAATGAAATTAATAAACCCTTGGAGTGCAGTCTCATGCCCCACCTCCACATGTGGCTGTGTCACAGTATCAATACTGAAAAGACAATTTTGGGGATTAGTCAGGCACATGAAATAAGATATTTTGTGGCTTCCTGAATGGATCAGATCAGTTGAAATCTATGTATCTGTAGCCCCAACCCAAATATTGTAGCATTTACAATGTAAAGGGGGAACAAACCACTCTTTAATCATACACACCTTCCTATGCTATATCCTGACTCCACAGTCACTCCACAGTCACTCCATTTAGGTTGCTAATTACAGCCTTGCTATATCGACTTCAGAACCCAATAACAGGGTAAGAGGGTAGAAATAAACCTGCCCCAACTAAAGCATCATATACTTCACTGAAAAGGAATGTGCCTTTTCAAAGCATTTCAAACAGTGGGCTGTCTAACGGCTTGGAAAACAATGTAGTGTGTTTTACCAAATGCAACACAGATGCACATTTCAACACAACATACTAACATGGTGCTATGTCTGTTTCCTTAAAGTACAATCCTAAGCATGTTTATTCAGACTTATGTTGCTATCCTAAGAACACTTTTCTGTGGGTAAGCCCACAATATGGCTTACTTCTGAGTAGATCTCATTATTGTTGCACCTTTAGTCCAGCAAATGAACATAACCTTGTGCTATGTTTGTTCCTGAGTCTGCAGGGCTGATTCTGTTCATGAGTTCAAGGTCTACTCTTACTTCCCTTTTCATTTTTGCACAATAATCCTCCATGTCCTGATTCAGAGGCAATCCAGCCCACACCTTCCAATACTGGGATGTAATCTCATTGTAGGGAGGATGAGCATGCAAAGAAGAGATTTGCACAGAAACTGAAACTGACATGTTTTGAAGCCAACCCTTAATGGGTTTCATCACTTAGTTGAGCTAAGAACCCCTTTTCTTGCCCCGTGGGAGCTGCTTCTCTGTCATGCAACTCTGCCTGGCTGTGAGAGTCTTGAATGTGAGTGGAAGGGTGAATGAGTGAATACTGCAATTGGGCTCATCTTTCCCACTCATTGACATTCTGCTGCATGGGGTATCACACTGGGAAAGGAAGTCCCACATGACTATGAAGGATCAAGCCTCCTTCCAGACAAAGAAGGCTGCTGCTTTTGCATAGGGAAGAGAAATTGATGAGAGGCTTTTCCAGAACACTTGGAAACTAGTCAGTTTCATGCCCTGTGCAAGACTCCAGTGAGTTTTATAAATATTGGATTCTTAGTGATATATTTATTTTTAAAGTATTTATAAGCAAAACTCTCAGTCAGTTGTTCCTGAAAGTATCACGGCGCATGAGACAAAGAACTGTGGTTTTAGTGCTATGATAGCACTGTCCAACACATAACGTAGACACTCATGGACCTCACTGCACATGGTAGAGAAGACACAACTTGTTCAGAAGAAACTTGGTGAGTTTAGCTAGGTCAGGGTTTTGTGAAACCCTGAGGTTTCCTGATGGTCCTGAAAGGGCTTTTTGAATGGGTGGAAGTTAATTAATTTGTAATATTTTAAAATTTGTTAAACATTTATCAGGTGATATGACCATATGTGATCATGTCAGGCCCCACCAAATGGCCAGTCATGAGCCTGGAGTGGCCAGGAAGGAAGGGGCCCCGGATGGGCTTGCATACCGCTATGCTTCCCAACCATATTCTGCAGGATTGCGCCACTTCTGGGGTTTCTTGAAGCCTGAAAAATGTTTCAGTGGTTTCTCAATGGTAGAAAGGTTAAGAAAGTCTGAGTTAGGTCCTTAGTGGGGTCCAGTCCTTCATGTGCCGCTGAGGGTGTAACCGGGAGTACTCAAGACCTCAAGATTGGAGAAAAGGGAGCTATTTCATCCAAGTCCTTCACAGGTAGTGATTTTGCTTCTCAGGTTGGGATCCAGAGATTTTCCTCCCTTTGATTGGCCTTCCAGTCTGCTTTAAATAAGGGATGGTCTGCCATATATGCAGCCAAAGTCACACCATCAACCATTGCCCCCCCCCCAAAAAAAATGATAAACCAGAGTCAAGGAATATAGCTGTACCATCCTAGCTACTTCTTTGCCTCCCTGAGTGTACTTTTATCTCCTGTTGATGCTGCTATCTTATGCTTGGATTGGTCCCACTGTGACCTTGAGGTAAATCACCTGCTTGCCGTGGGCAGTCCTGAAAACTCCTGTTCTTTGAGGATACATTTCTGATTACTGCAGAGTTTGTACACTTAGCACTAAAAGCAGGAATAAAACCAAGTAGCATAAAGTTATATCAGTGGTACAGTAATGGTGTGCGATTGTAATTTGTGTGTGCGAACAAAACTGCCTCTGAATAATGTGCTGCCATTAAGTTGAAGAGGTTCAAATACACAAACTGGCAATTTATTTTAAGTTTAATAGCCTGGCTTTGCTACATTTTACAGGCATTGGCAGATTGGCAACAAAACAGCCATTTGTTGTTTGAGGGGCAAATGATGTGGTGAGATGAGAATGTGTTCAGGATATGAATTTGAACTTTAAAATCTAGCACTTGCTTGCTTTTCATATTATCTGAGCGATGTGCTTTTAATAGCCAGCTTCTGCAGTGACATCTGGTGGTAGTTGGGAAATTCCGAATGTAGCATTTGAAATTGACATAAATACCGGGGTTTTTTGGCAGTTTAAACATGGTTTTTATTCTAACACTTGGCACTGCCACAAGATTCTTGGTTGTTTTCGCAGTGATGCTCTAATACAGCTGTCCTTCTGGTATTTTGGCCCTACAAACTTGTATATGTAAGAGCTGCTTTAACAGGTCAGAATTAATGTTGAGTCAGAGATTAGCGTTGTCTAAAAACTCCCCCCATGATTTTGTATTTAGAGCATGGCCTGAAATTGTCAACTGTCTTATTAAAAGGGTTGAGAATGCAATAGGAATGTAAAGTAGCCAGGGTTTCCATTCACTGAACATCATGGAAACCAGGCTCAAATAAACATCCGCAATAATCTTTTATCGCTTCGCTATATAATATAAAAAGCTAAGGCCTAGGTGGGCGGAGAATGGGCGTGGCCATTCCGATCTTTGGACCAATCGGACTTGAAATATGGACCAATAGGGAGGTGACACAGCCCACCATCCAGACAGGACAGGGGCAATCTGGCAAGCTCACATCCAGTTTGTCCCTGGCTGCTGACAGGGACATAGTTAAGTGACCTGGGGGTGTGTGTGACCTCTTTTCCCCTTTAGGCCAGGGAGCCTTCATACTTGAATCCAACACTTGAATCCAGCCCAATCAGGGTACGGCCAGCTTGGGCCAGCCCCTACGCAGCCCACCCTACCAGGAGCTGCAGGCCACGGCAAGAAGGGAGTGGTGGCAGCGACTGAGGAGGCGGCAGGAATAAGGCTGCACAGGCAACATGGTGGCGGTGGCAGGAAGGCCCCGGCCAAGAAGAGGACACAGAGAAGAGCTTGTTGTCCAACTGCAGCTTGCTTCCGACCAGGAAAAGAGCTGCACTGGCCATGGCACCTAGTGGCTCCATGCAGGGGACCCGATCAGACCAGGCGAGAGGGCTCCCAAACTCCTCACTCACTGGGGAAGCTGCCCCTCTTAGTGCTCCTTCCCAGCTCGCCCACTGCAGTGCGGCTTCTCCAGCTGGGAGTGAGGCTGCTGCTGCCACCTCCCGGCTTCTCCCCCTCTCTGCGGCAGGCGGCCAGACAGGCAGGCAAAGCGAGCATGGGAGGCAGCCACACTTGAAAAAACAACAACAAACCCTCTCTGGTAGACCGTAAATATTAAGAGTTTTGTCTAGCCAATATATTTGGAGAATTCCTGAGAAGAAGGCCTCTCTGTCCTGGTCATATTTTTGGCCTTGTTTGAGGACTTTTCCTTGTCGCATCTCTAATTTTGCTTGTGGTCTGTGATTATTAAGTGCCGTTTACTGATTTTTGTACACTCTTTCAATGGAGGTTGCCTCATTTTCAATTGACTTTGAGCTCAAATCATCTGTATCTTAAAGCTTCCATAATATAGATCTAAAGCTTGAAATTTCCTTTTGTTCCTTTTCCAGGTACTATTGTAACCGTTGATTTGCTGGATCGTGAAACAGCTTCCCATTACTGGCTCACTGTGTATGCAACAGACCGTGGTGTTGTGCCTCTTTCTTCCTTCATTGAAATCTACATAGAAGTAGGAGACATCAATGACAATGCTCCACAGACAACTCGGCCCGTTTATTACCCCGAAGTCATGGAAAATTCACCCAAGGATGTGTCAGTCATCCATATAGAGGCAGTGGATGCAGACTCCAGCTCCAATGACAAGCTGACCTACAAGATTACTAGTGGGAACCCACAGGGATTCTTTTTCATGAATCCAAAAACAGGTGAGTAAATATCAGATTCTTCTTCTATGATTTTCTGCACTGGTGGATTGGTTCTCCAATTTTTAAACAGAAATGAAAAGACAACAGAGGGCTGAAGCAGCTGAGGTTCTGTGTTCTGCTTTGTGTGTACACAAGGAGTCCGTGGGTATTGTCAAGGATGGTTGTCGTTTCAGGAATGATCCACACCTTGAGCTGAATAGTACGGTACACCTGTCTTGAAACTGTACTACTTCAGAAAGTATATGGATATCATGTTTAAATGCCCCTCTCGTAAAAATCTCTTGGCATATTGGGAAATTGAGATTTGGCTAGACACTTGTTCCTTCATAGGCTCATGTTGCTAAGGTGTTTGTTTGCTTTTAAGGTGGGGAATGCAACTTCCTGTTTATATCATCCAGTGGTATAACTCCATCTGTCTGTCACATCTCTGTCCCACCCCAAAAGCCAGGGATGGTGTCTAAAGTTCTCCTGTTGTGACTGCACAGTAATTCTGTACCATGGGTTAAATCAGCCTTTCTCAACTTTTTTACTGTTGAGAAACCCCTGAAACAGTCTTCAGGTTTCAAGAAAATAATATATATATTAATTAACTCTGGCCCATTCTGGAAACCTTTCCAGGGCCATCAAGAAACCCCAGGGTTTCACAAAACCCTAGCTGAGAAAGCCCGGGGTAGACTGAGGTAGCCTGGCTGGCCAAGGTCATCCAATGCGTTTTTGTGACTTAGTTGAGATTGGGGCCTTGGCCTGCCAGGTCCTTGTCTAACACTTGAACTATTACTCATCTTCTACATTTTCCATAACAACAACCATCTGTGGTAAATAAGGCTGAAAGTGAGTTACCGGCCAAGGGTTTCCATGGGAACTTCATAGCTGAGTGGCAATTTGAATGAGGGTCTCACACCTCCTAGTCCCACACCATAAACACACCGACTTCATGTCTAGGAGGATTGTGTTATTTAAGCCTACTAAGAGATTAGTCTTCTGTCATGGAGAATATATAATGATTTTTCCTTCCTGCATCAAACCCAGCTGTCTTCCTTATCATTTTTTTGATATTTGGAAAACAGTTTCAATCCCCATCTGGCTGGGAGGACGGTATTGTGGAAGTCGTTTTGACTATTTCATACCCAGCCCTTAGCCGATTACAGAGGCAAGTTCCATTGTCACTGTGTAAATCTAGGCCATCACATCATTTGTGTTTGGGGGAGGAGGTTTGGGAATTTTAAACTTGAAACCAATCAGCTCTCTTGCAGGAAAAACTGAGCCATTCCAGAGTGTTAATACAGTGCAGTGGATTTCTGCTCCAATTTGTTCTGGAGGCCTTGAACTGCTACTTCATCAAGAACTGCTATAATAACTTTCACGTGAAATTTGTATTTGTATGAGGCTAACAGGGCCAGAGGGTGACAATCATGCTGATCTTTCTAGTCAGCAACTTGCAGACTTTGCTGGTCTATATCTATTTCAGCAGCATTTATTGTATCATTAATACAAGACTACATTTTTGTGTCCTGGATTTAATCTTGTCAATGGGGATAAAGACCCTGGGGGCAGGGGAGAAAACCAAGCTAAGATTAAATGTGCAGCTTTGATGGTCATCCAATCTTGGTAGCTGCTATCTACTTTTCTATTCTATCATTTTGATCCATGAATCCGTCTGTCTAAAAAGGATGGTTTATACTGTTCATTAGCTTTTCAGACAGTTTCCTTAACCTCTTTGCCCTCCTTCTTTCAAGCAATGGATTAAGGCTAAATATGCTATGAATTTTCTGTCTTAGGTCTTGCAATGCATACAATCTGGTTATTTGGGGGCTGATATTACTGTCTCTTGCCCTTGCCCAATTCCTCCATGCCTACCCTTTGAAAGCTTGGGTGGGGTGAGACATCCTGGATATTCCATTTGGTATCATTGTAGCAAGGGAAGGACTGACAGTTTTGAGCCCTAAGTATGAAATACACCTGCCAGTAACTTTGAGGCTCCTATTTTACTTCACGGCTACATTCTAACAGAGCTAAAAAGGTAAAGGTAAAGATATCCCCTGTGCAAGCACAGAGTCATGTCTTGGGGTGACGCCCTCCAGCGTTTTCATGGCAGACTCAATACAGGATGGCCTTACCAGTGCCTTCCCCAGTCATTACCGTTTTACCCCCCAGTAAGCTGGGTACTCATTTTACCAACCTCGGAAGGATGGAAGGCTGAGTTAACCTTGAGCCGGCTGCTGGGATCGAACTCCCAAGCTCATGGACAGACAGCTTCAGACAGCATTCCTGCCACTTACCACTCTGGGCCACACTGATAATTTACACATCCTTTTATTTCAAACTAAAGTGTACAGGTGAAATCCTTGTATTTTTTCCTTTCTTGTAAGAAAGATTGTTCTGTATTGCAGGAGAAACCTCTGTTCCCCTCCCTCAATTTTGATGTTTGTTTTCCTACTGGCTGTCAGTTTTCATAAATTTTTGCCTCTATCACTTTTGTCTGGGTACAAGAGGGGATCCCTTTACTGTGAACAAATTCTATCCCTCTGTCTCCTTAAACTTTGAAGAAGAGAAGCACTCAGTTGTATTTTGCTGTTACAGTTATAGCATGGTGTGAAATTGGAAGACAATAGTTGTGATTTAAGCTTCCCAAGTAGTAATGGCTCAGCCAAGTGAGCCACTTGAATTCAAGTGGAGCAAAGGAGAGTCTTGTTAATTACCTGGGGACTACAACCATTAAATTGCAACTTTCAAACAAAAAGGGGTTGATTGACTTCCTGCTGAGCTGCCTCTGAATCTGTTTTACATGTAAATAGGTTAACCTTGCCCTGCTTAGAGGTTGCTGGATTCAAGCTGCATTAGAAGAGTGAGACCCAGACCTATAGGTTCTAGGGGAGGAAAGAATTTTTAAATGAAGCCTGTGCTATCTCGCCTTGTGGCAGACACAGAGTGTTCTGGATGAGGCTGGTCAGGCCTGATTCAAATGTGGGCATGCACTTCAGAAACGGTAGGTGTGTAGTTCGCTTGCTTGTATCAAATCATTTAAGGTAAACCTCAACAAACTCTAGGTTTGTTTTGGTTTAATACCAAAGTGATACTATTAGAGAATCTTTGCCTCCATTTTACTCTTTTATTAATGCATAATAATTATTATATTGCATTTTTGACATTGTATCAAAATGAAAGCAAAGCCCAGGCAAGCCCAATCCTGCCAGAGCTCTGAAGCTAAGCCTTGGCTAGTATTTGGATGGGAGACCTCTAAGGCAGGGGTAGTCAACCTGTGATCCTCCAGATGTCCATGGACTACAATTCCCATGATCCCATGCCAGCATCCGCTGGCAGGGGCTCGTGGGAATTGTAGTCCATGGACATCTGGAGGACCACAGGTTGACTACCCCTGCTCTAAGGAACAGTAGGGTCATGACACGGAGGTAGACAATGACATCACCTGCAAACATCTCTTGCCTGGCTGCCTGACAATACAACAATCATAGGATCTCCTGACTACCCTACACACATGCCGTGCAATAAATAAATAAACACAAGAGATCATTGAAATGATCTGATCAGGAGCTTGTCTTACAGGCAGCTGAAGAAGCTTGAAGAAGGTATGTTTTCCTGGCAAGTGTGTTTGCCACAAAGTTCTGAGGATGCTTAGTGATGATGCACCTGGGATCTCATTCAGCATGGTAGCTAATCGTACCTTCCTTCATATGCTGTTGCTGATGAGGCTACTCACATGTTTGATTTCTACTCTCATCTGAAAGATATTTAAGATTGGATTTGTCCTTTTGGCTGAAAAATTGAATAACGTGCCCACTAGACTGGCGTGTGCAAGTTCTTCTGTTTGCAGACTTTGAGACAGCAGCAGCTAGACTTCATTTGCAAACAATAATAGAGACATGAGGAATTTGTGGGGAAATTCGGATGCATTTCTCTTAAGGATTTATGAACCTCAAATGCACAAAATAGCATTTTGATAGCAGTTAATGTCTTTCATCTGTGTAGCTTCAAAAATTTAGATGTGAGCATGATTTTTCGTTTGCTTATAATCACTGTTGGTCTGTCTTTCCTTGTAATTGAGAAGTAATTATTTGTTCTGTTTATTATTTTAGCAGTATTCGAAAACTAAGCTCTACGATATACAGGCCTGTACTGAATGTACTGAAAGTATTTTAGATGGAAGAATTGTTATATTTCAAAGGGCAGAGGAATCTCACAGTGAGTTTAGGAGTGTCTGTCGAGGTGTAAAGTTATGTAGAGAGCCAAGGGCAGCTAGCCTCCCATACATTTGCTATCCTATTACAACTTTTCTGACCCTTTCACCAACTACTGCAGACAATTTGGAGATTGAGCAGAATGAAATAGGAAATGTCTGCAGCTGCAAACAACTTCCAGGGATTTCCGATAACACTGGGAAACTGCCTAGTTGAGGAAGTGGAGAACCTATGATTGTGCAATAACCTGTCATAGAGGAAGCCTCCCTTGTTTAATTATTTCCCCTGTAGTTTTAGTCAGTTACACATTCAATTTCAGAGAAAACCTGGATTTTCTTTTTATTTGCTATATTCATTTTTTGGCAAGGAATGCATTTCTTCTGTCTGCTACAAAGCACCTTGTGTATATAGTGCTTAATAAATATTGTTTTCCAGTTTGGCAAAGGATATACAGTTAAAATAGATGTTATGCTCTAAATTGTTGGATATTGGTATATTCACTATCAAATGTAATGACTGCATTGTCAGAAACTTTTCACAGTGATTGACAATGCAGCTCTAAGAGTTAGCTTGTGCGGCGTGGTGGTTAAAGAGTGGTGGATTTCAGTCTGGAGAACCAGGTTTGATTCCACACTCCTCCATGTGCAGCCAGCTGGGTAACCTTGAGCTAGTCTCCATGGATAAGGAGACACCAAAGATTACATCCCGGTTCCTGGAATCTGCTCTCTCTCTGTCCAGGCTGGGTAGGCACATTTCCGGTCTTGCCCTTTCCTGCCCAGCCAGAGGACCACTGTCTTTAATGGGTTCACCCTCTGGTAGCTTGCTCTGAGCCACTCCACCACATTTGACCACTCTCTGCTTAGCACTTCCAGCTGAATGTGCATTTGGATGGACATATGGATATGTATTGCTAGTTTATGTTCTTTTGAAAACAGTTCCATGTAGACAGACCACATCCACGCTCAGTTACCACTTAACCCTATAGTTCCTGATCCCTGTCAATAAATTGTGTGTGTACAGCCTGTAGATCTCCTTGGAAGAACTGGTGGAGGAAGCTTAGGTAGCACGTTGAGGAGTGAGGGGTAAAAGGAAGAAGAAAGTCTCCTTTTGTGCAACTTTTCCTTTCCCTGAAACCGTAAGGATGGTTGGATTTTGCGGTTTGTTGACAGCTTCCTTCTACAGCAGGTTTTTTCAACCGGGCTTTTATGAAGCACTGGAGTTCCTCGACAGCCCTGGAAGGATTTACCAAATGATTGAGAGTTAATATATGTTTTAAAATTTGGGAAACATTTATTGGGTGATACAACTATATATGGTCATGTTTCTCTGCCCGCCCTTCCCAAAATGGCCTGGAGGGGGTGGGAAGGGAAGAGGTCTGAGGAGGGTAAGTACACAGCTATGCTTCCCAACCATATTCTGCATGGCTGTGCCACTCCTGGGGTTTCTCGAGGGATGAAGAATGTTTCAGGGGTTTCGCAATGGTAAAAAAAGTTGAGAAAGTCTGTTTTCACAGTGTATATATTCTACTGGGGAGGCACTCACTCCACTCCACTCAGATGGAGAAGGCATTATTTGCCTGATATTGCAAATGATTAGACTAGAGCTGGAGTCTTTTGTGCACTTACCTGTTGAGTAAGCCCCATTAATTGCAAAGGGAATTCCTTCCCAGTAAACATGAATATGATCAGGCTGCACCTCTCAAAGTTTAAAAAAAGTGTTCAATGTAAAGAGAAAAGAAAAGCTACCTCTTGACATATTTTTAATCTCCTTTGGAGCACTCTATTTCTTTCCTCTTTCTAACAGACAGGAAGTATCAGTTTTCAAAATCACTGCCCTCCTAAATCATTTGAGACGACTTTTATTTGAACAAACAGTACAAAAGCTGCTAAAGGCGGTGAAAGAAAGCCATCTCAAAAAGCTTTCTCGCTAAGTTCTGTTGGAAGCATTTTGTTCAAATATTAGCTTCTTTGAGGGGGCGGGAGGGACCTTCCTAGTCAAGTGAACCGGATGTCAAACAAGGAAGCCATCAACACAGGTAAAAATAGCTGTCAAACGACATTCTGATCTTTTTGATTGTGCTTCCCTGCTTCCTATCCAATGTTTACCTTAAACAAAATGGAATGGGGTAATAGAATCATGCATCAAGAAAGATAAGATAAAAGAAACCTTGCACAATAAAGTTCATGCTGAATCGTTGCAGTCATGCCAGTGCTATTGTGTATATCTGTGGAACCAGAGCCCAAGTGGTGCAATTTGAGATATGGGATTGAATTCTCCGTGCTTGCACTTAGCATCCTTCCAGTGGTAAAAATGGGTAATGATTTGATGCTTCTCACAATAAGTGCACAGGCACTTCTGTTTTTCATTGCTTAGCTAACTCAGCAGTCTGATCGTGTGTGACCAGCTTGCTAGACCGGCTGCATATTACACTTGGTGCCATTTTACTTGGGCTCTGACGGAGGACCTGATGAGAGGGCTTCATTGCACCAAAGTCATACGTTCTCCACAGATGTTGTTTGCAGCTGAGCTCCAAAACCAGGAAGTGATGTGGGCAATGAGTGGAAAGAACTTGACTTGTGTTTTTAAAGGACTTACAGTGACTGCAGCTAAGTCTGCTCCAAATTAACATCCCTGCAGCATGATAGCACCAACTTGTTTTCATGACTTCTTTTGCTTATATACTTAAAATGTATTATGTTTTTTTCTGATTTCATGGCATTGTTTTTACTTGTAAATCACCTCAAGATCCAAGGAGGCCGTGTATAAATTCCCTAAATAAAAAGCAGCATCTGGATGCAGTGGCAAATGTTGCAGGGATCCGTGCCTGTGTGCCTCAGCAGCCACTACTCATGAGGATCGTGAATCACTTAGCCAAATGGTTTTGTCTTCATATAGTTTAAAATTGTTCTGTTGGGCAACTTGTGTTGTCCATTACCGTTAAATCTTCGCCTCCATGTGGGAGGAGAAAGTACCATCGGGAAATAATGTTGTTTTGACATTTGAGACTATAGTGAAAAAACTGTTTAAATATCTCAGTGCTTTCAATTTCTATTGATAGAGGAACCTTTTACTCCTGAGCTCCCTTCTTAGTACACAGTGGCCCCTGTTGGCCCCTTTTTGCTACTGTAAACCTGTCCTAATGCATAGAATTGGGGGTGAAATTTTGGTCCTTTATTTATTTGTTACATTTCTAGTTCGCCTTCTTCCTTGGGGGACTCAAGGCGGATTACATAAAAACACACACAATCCCATAAAATCCCCAATTTTTAAAGCCACCCACCTCCAGGTGGCAGAAAAATAAGGGATAAATTCATCCACTTCCCTCCATAACGTCCACAAAGGGTTCAACAGATGATGTAGCAAAAAAACTGGGGGTTTTATTGCCTAGAATGTACAGAGCTTCGTATGACACCACAGGCATGGATAGTAACATTTGTAGAACATGTCTTATATCACTGCAAGTATACTAAAAAATAAAATTCATCATGAAGTAAGAGAACACCCGCATACATGGCACACACAAAAGAAAACTTTGAACTAAGCCTAATTCTCTGATCATTACTCATAAATATTACTTCTGTCTCTCATATAATTCAAGCTTTATACTCCAGCTGGCATTGTCCCTGACAGAGCAAAAAGCATTAACATTATTTTTAGAAGCTGTTAAAACTATGCTGCCAGCTTGGAATTTGGTCTAAGGACCGCAAAACATTATGAGCAGAAATGTGTGTATTGTATTTGAAGCTTAAAAGCTGGATATTTCAACAATATAGTTTTAAATTTTTAAATAAAAAAACGCCTTTTATTATTTTTAGGATAGAATTCAGAATAGGTTTTGTTTGTTTGTTGTTTGGTTCTGACATGTTTTGGAAAGCACATAAGGCTATATGTACTGTAAGGAGAAAGAATATAGGCTTAAGGAATTTAATGGGTCTTACAGGAGATAATGGGATTTACATGCTCAAAAGTTTTGGATTAGTTGTATATTTAATCCCTTTAATCCGCAGTGGGCACATTTATCTTGATTTGTATTGCCCGGTTGCCAGTAAATTTGCAGGTGTTCAGAAATACTCATCCTGAGTTTTCAGCAAACTCCTTGTGCGGTGAGTGATGCTGCTTTAGCTGAAGTTGATTAAAGCTAGAGATGGCAATGGCCATTAAATTCATTGGTTGATCATTGGGCCTACTCATTAAATAGCAAGGCACAAGCAAGGGGCATTTGATTACTTCTCAGCTGAAAAAAATGGCTCTCAGCATAGGGTTATAAAATACATGTGATGAAAATTGGCTCATAGTAAATAAATAGCAGTGTAGCCTTAAGAAGAGTCACACTGTTCTAAGCTGGTTAACTTTGTGGTTTGCTGATTGGATGTTAAACCACTCCAGGGAGGCACTACAGTTGCGAAGATTCCATGTCCCTGTTAAGATCCCATGTTTCATACAGAGCTGCTGCTATGCGGTGTCCTGGTAGCTAGCATGGTCTAGTGATTAAGCATGACAGACTCCCATCTGGAGAACCAGGTTTGATTCCCCATGCCTCCACATGAAGCTTGCTGGGTGACCTTGAGCCAGTCACAGTTCTCTCATATAGCACCTGTTGTGGCACCTGATGCTCCTTAGGTATAGCAAAAGGTGGGATGTAAAAATAATCCAAATTTGAATAGGACAAGATAGAGACAATGTTACTGTTTTTATGCTCTTGCTGGATTTTCCCCCCTAGATTACTAGTTGTTGCAACTTGTATGAAATTTATGCCTGTATTATGTTTTACTTGGTAAGAGAATTGCTTACAATCACCTACCCTTCCTCTCCCCATAAGAGACACCCTGTGAAGTAGGTGAGGCTGAGGGAGCTCTGAGAGAACTGTGCCTGGCCCAAGGTCACCCAGCTGGCTGCACATGGTGAAGTGGGGAATCAAACCAGTTTCTCCAGATTAGAGGTCACCGCTCTTAAAACACTACATGCTGGCTCTCTTGAGCAGGGTCAATGGAGAAGCAGTATAGAAATCTTATAAATAATTTGATTGTGTGTGGTTTAATTCCCCTGACCCCTGGATACAAATCAATAAAACATACATTTACTTTCCTACACAATTCCTAGAGGTGATTAGCAGGAAAAAGTAATTACAGCACTGAAACTGCCAAGCTTGCCCAATATTACCTTGGCCATTGTTCATTGTTGTTGATCTTGTAAAACAATGTATCTTTAGAAATTGAAACATTTTCATTCTGCATCTCTAGGGATATAGCAAGGTTCATAGCTCGAAGTGGAGTGTAAGCCTTATTTTATTTTGGATTTGGATTTGCCCACAATCTGTGCCATTTTGCTAATGGAATATGATCAATCATGCAAACTGTTGTGATACAGTTACTACGCACCATTTTGGCACTGTAATAGGAAAGTTATCAGAGGCTTAATCATCTTGATGCCTTTGTATCTCCTGATTTCCTTTTTTAGCTGCTATGCTTTGTCTGTCTTGTACATTGGTAAGCTTTAAAAAAAAAATCTGGACCCATCTTAATTCCCTGTTACTTGGAAAACTGATTTTTTTTTTTTTTTTGCAAACATCAGTAGGTTCCTGATATTTTCATCCACTTAAAGAGGGACCAGTCCCAGGCACATGCACAGTCTCATGCCTGTGTTTGCAGTTTTTGCTGAAACTTGTTCTTAGGTTTCCTGACTGCTGATAATGCGGCAAATGTTTCTGTGAAGTGTCAACTATGAGATAAAGTAGCAAACTTTGATCCAGTACATGAAGTCCTGCAGTTTTTCCTTGGCAACATGCACACAAATAGTACTCAAACAATGACTCAGCTGTGTACTTTAGTGACTTTGTAATGCTAGGACAGTGTTTGATTCAGTTATATGCACATTGCCTTAATTCGGTAATCTGCACAGTATTGCTTATCCAACTATTCCAGCCTGTATCTTCATAAGAGAGCAAAGAGACTGCTAAGTGACAGACACTCTCAGGTCCAAGAGTATTTCCTTGTCCTGTATCTCACTAACTGTGTTTTGAGTTTCAGGTAACTGGTGTGTAACTTGAACAATTACAAATGCTGCTATAAGAGAACTTACTGAAACCACAGTTTAAAAAAATGGTACCATCCATGTTTAAAATGAAGAGCTTTCCAATACATCTTGTCAAATAAAGAATTGTTCTGGTTTTGAGATAAAATGGATGTTATTCCAAATCTCAGTTTGCATGATTAAACATCAGCTTTTAACCAGGTCATGCAGGGCTAGCTCTACTGTTGCGTAAACTGGTGGCCTCAGGTGGTGGCTTTGGGGACTGTCAGTGTCCCCAAAGCCACCTCCTCCCCACGGCTAGCCTCCCATCGTGCTTTCCTGGTCTTTACCCTTGCTACCTCTGTCTAGGAACTGGAGAAGCTAACCTTTGCCCCTTCTTGTTTAGTTGGCCTTACAAAAGGACCACAAGCTATGTATGTTCAGTGCTGTGGCGTGGAAATTTTCTCGTAATATATTTTTCCATGAAAATTTTCTTCTTTACAAATGTAAGTAAAGTCTGTTTATCTGTAGTTGTGCTGGGAATCGGTAATGTTTGATCAGTTAAATGTGGGAAATAAGGTGCTCCAAAGGATCTCCAGGACTTTACATGGTCCAGGCTCATACCTGGTATATTTGCCTTGTTTTGCTAATATGGTTTAACTTTTAATGACTTCAATTTGTCTTGTAACAGTGTGTATGACTGACTGGACTTGCTGAGATTCCTGTCTTTTGTGATAGGGCTATGGACACAAAGACCACCATTCTGAAATCGCAACCACCTTAAACTTACATTGCCTTGCAAATGCTTTTGAAAGTATTAGTTGAGAAATCCGAGGACTGTAAAGGTAAAGGTATCCCCTGTGCAAGCACCGAGTCATGTCTGACCCTTGGGGTGATACCCTCCAGTGTTTTCATGGCAGACTCAATACGGGGTGGTTTGCCAGTGCCCTCCCCAGTCATTACCGTTTACCCCCCAGCAAGCTGGGTACTCATTTTACCGACCTCGGAAGGATGGAAGGCTGAGTCAACCTTGAGCCGGCTGCTGGGATTGAACTCCCAGCCTCATGGGCAGAGCTTTCAGACTGCATGTCTGCTGCCTTACCACTCTGCGCCACAAGAGGCTCTTCTGAGGACTGTAGCCTAAGAAATTAATTGTACCTTTGCAGAGTTGTGTGACTAATGGTGGCATGTTTTGACAGGCTTTTCACGTACACATTTTTTAACATCATTCACTGGAAAATTGCAACAGTTTACTGCTAATATTGCGTGTTCATTATTTTTTGTAATGAGATTTTTTAAATAATACTTTGTTTTCCCACAGGTCACTTGTCTGTCTCACTCTGTCAACTTGAAGCATGCGCTATAACATATTTAAAATTGCATAACGTGTTTAGAATTATTTAGAATTACCTGCAATTCATTTGGGGAAGCTGTAACATACTAAATGTAAAATGCTAAGTCTTGTTGCTTCATCATTGTGATTATTTGCAATATACATTGTCATATCCGTGGAGAGCTTTATGAACCAATTACAAATGTTTTGAAGTTAAATTTTACTCATCAGTAGACACAATTACTTGTGCTCACTGACAAATACTCATTGAAAAACACTTTATTCTGCCACCTCCATAACATAGTTTACTAAACATATACAAATTATAAAGCATTTTCAACTTTGGTGGCAGTCCTACGAACATTTGCCTGGGAGTAAACCCAGGATTAAGATTATTTATTTTTATATTATCCTTATCCATTGTTCCTCTTAATATTTGTGAAACATCCCTGGGGTGGAAAATGTCTGGCTGTCCGAGATAGAATAGGGCCAATCAGGGTGCTGTCCAGATCCTTCCCTGGACCCTAGCCACTTTGCTCTCAGACACCTGAGAGGGACACACAGAGAGCCCTGCCAAACCGCAAGCGACCCCTGATTACCTGCTATGGCTCCTGATGCAAGGGAGACAGAGAGAGAGAGAGAGAGATCTGCACCTGCCAGTGTCCCCTGGATCCTAGCACCCATTGCATTCCTGGTTGCAATGGGCTTTCTTGCTAGCATTATTATATTTATATACGGCCCTCCCCTTAGGCTCAGGGAGGTTTTTATAAAACAGGAACAATACAGATAACTCAGTCATTATAAACAATAACAACACTGTGATAACAGATAGAACAATATAATAGAATAGTAGAACAATGGTGAGGACATTAATTCAACAACAGTATATTGATATTGGTGTAGTGGTTAGGAGTGTGGACTTCTAATCTGGCAAGCCGGGTTTGATTCTGCACTCCCTCACATGCAGCCAGCTGGGTGACCTTGGGCTCGCCATGGCACTGATAAAACTGTTCTGACGAAGCAGTGATATCAGGGCTCTCTCAGGCTCACCCACCTCACAGGGTGTCTGTTGTGGGGAGAGGAGATGGAAGGCAACTGTAAGCCGCTTTGGACAGAGAAAAGCGGCATATAAGAAACAATTCCTCTTATTCTTATAATGCCCCTGTGGGTTGGATGAATTGGCAGTGGTTTTCATGGAAGGTAGGCTCGTGGACCCAAATGCCTGGTGGAGGAGCTCCCTTTTGCAGGCCCTGAGGAATTGTTCAAGTTCCGTCAGGGCCCTGATCCAAGTTAGACTTGTTATGTTCCATTCTTTAATCAACCTAAATAATGCCCCTCAAAGAAGAGCTGCTTTTCACTACCCAAAGCAGCTTACAAGCACCTTTCCCTTCCTCTCCCCACAACAGACAACCTGTGAGGTAGGTGAGTCTGAGAGAGCTCCATGACAACTGCTCTGAGAGAACTGTGATTAGCCCAAGGTCACCCAGATAGCTGCATTTGGAGGAGTGGGGAATCAAAGCTGGTTTTCCAGATAAGAGTCGCTTCTCTTAGCTAGAACGCCATCCTGGTTTAAGATTGCTCCCTTTGTGTTTCGACCATTTTATTACTTAGAATTAGAATGGTTTTTTTTCTTCCTGTGAGAAAAGACAAAAGATGAAGTAGAATTGAAGCTGAAATCTTCTTCTCATTATAAACAGTTTTAACAAACCATGTATGGCTGATAAGGCTTTCTGGGCCATCATTCTGGTTGCCTGAACAACCAAGGCCAGCATCAGGGTTTTTGTTTAGCTCAGCAGCATAAGTGTTGCAGGGAGAAATCAGGAATGCCTAAAGGAAAACTGCTCAAATAACTGGCCATTCCACAAGCCCCTGTAAGTTAGTTGACTCAGAAATAGTTGAAATTTTTCCATAAGCCAAACCTGGAATTCTTTCGGGGAAAACAAATTAATCTCGTAGGGTACAGAGCAGTGGATTTCTTTCTTTGTATATTCATTTACCAGGAAGCTAGAACAAACAATTTTTTGAAGGCTCTGTGATGAAATGAAGACCATTTCAACTACACTGGCGGATTGTTTGGGGAAAGTGGTTGAACCGGTTTGTTAGGCTTGGGATTTAAGCACCTTCTTGCATTGTGTTTCGAGGGGGAGAAGTGCAAAGGAGCCTTCCCTGGCTGAGAGACATTCTTGGCTGATTGTAGGAACCAACTTGAAAATGGGAAAAGACTATCTTGTCTCCTTAGATTTGATTCTTAGTATTTATTACAGGGACACACTGAGTATTAATTTTCCAGCCTGAAAGTCAGCTTGCCATAGCAGTTAAGAGCAGTGGACTCTAATCTGGATAACTGGCTTTGATTCCCCACACCTCCTCCTCCTCATGCACCCAACTGGGTGTCCTTGGGTCAGTCCCAGTTCCTCTCAGAGCTCTCTCAGCCTCACCTACCTCACAGGGTGTCTGGTGTGGGGAGTGGAAGAGTAGATGATTGTAAGAACTTTTGAAACTCTTTCAGGTTTATTTGTTTGTTGGTTTGTTTTGTACCCCAATGAATACATACTTCTAAAGAAACTGAAGTTTTGGCATGTTTTTTAAAAATATGTACAGTTTTGTGATACTTTGGTTGTTTTTAATAGGTTTTAACTTGAATATAGAACAGCTGCATTTACAATGTAAAGGAACATTGTGGCTAATGCACATTTTGCCTTATATGTCACTTGTGAGAACTCCTCGAAGACAGAGAGAGCCAGTTTGGTGTAATGCAGACTTCTAATCTAGTGAGCCAGGTTTGATTCTGCACTCCCCCACATGCAGCCAGCTGGGTGACCTTGGGCTCACCACAGCACTGAGAAAACTGCTCTGACTGAGCAGTGATATCAGGGCTCTCTCAGCCTCACCCACCTCACAGGGTGTCTGTTGTGGGGAGAGGAAAGGGAAGGTGAATGTAAGCCGCTTTGAGACTGCGGGTAGAGAAAAGTGGCATATAAGAACCAACTTTTCTTCTTCTTGAAGATTCACGCGTGCAATACTCATCATCATAATTTCATTCTTGTTTAGCACTGCTGGGCACAACATGTTATTCTGATTAAAGGAAAATAAATCTGTCAGTTTAGCCTACAGCCTCTCAGGATCAGT
The DNA here is from genome assembly GCF_049243985.1 of Paroedura picta. Taxonomy (NCBI): domain Eukaryota; kingdom Metazoa; phylum Chordata; class Lepidosauria; order Squamata; family Gekkonidae; genus Paroedura; species Paroedura picta. Next base: position 35,917,147 of record NC_135378.1, read on the forward strand.
ATTATTTTGCTGAAAGGATAAATTGATAGCTGCAAAGTCTCCTCTCATGTATGTACACATGTCCATATGATTTGTTTTGGCAACAACAGCCAAGATCTGAATTGAGCATATTGTTATAACTTGCTGGGTTGAAAGTGTTATTTTTAAAAAGTAACACAGTTATACGTATATATTAGCAAGAAAGCCCATTGTGCAAAAAAATGGAACAGGCTCTAGAGAACTGTTGCTGTGAAGGGCTGGCCAGAGGCCATTGCCCAGGTGGGACACACGCGCACCACTCCGCCCCCACCTCTGCCTGCAGGCTGCCCTTCATTTCCGACATTGCTGCTCACCTCCAGACTATAAAGATCGGCTCCCCAGGCAAAAATGCCTGCTATGGAGGGTGAACAGAGTTGTTGTGCAGAAGAAACTGTACACGGTTATTGTGGAGATGAAAAACTTGAGGCCTACCGCACAGGGTCGTTGGGCATTTGAGGCCTTCCACACAGCATTGTTGTGCATCCTGTTTCACTTGCACAGCCACCCTGTGTGGTAGGCCTCAATTGCTTGGAGAGGAGGGGAGAAGAAACACATATGGCTTGGCTGCGTCTTCCCTCCACAGGGAGGCCAGACACAGCAATACTGTAAGGGAGAAGGGGCTTTTTGCACCCTCCCAGTCCTCCAGCTGTTAAGCCAAAGGGGAAAGCTATCTACCTCATGTACATCCTTTCCAAAGGAAGGAACCCACAGACACCCCTGCATTGCTTTTGGAAGAGTGTCATTGATGGCTGCCTCTCAGCCTGACACAGATAGACAAAGGTATATGTTCCTCACCTCAATCTATTGCTATTAGAGGCTTCCATCACAGCAGGCTGAAGGGAAGGGATGTGGAATTCTGAGCAAGAGCTGCGGTTGGCTCTGAGTGGGGGAATATTCCACCAAAAGGGAAAAGGCAGTCCGGTATCATCAGCGGTTGCTGGGGAGATTCTTTGGACCACAGGGCATGCTGGTTAACTGGTGATCCATCCTAGATCACAAATTCCCTTTTATGTTGATGATTATGATGATGGTGATGATGATTATGATGACTGTAGTCCATTACATTCACACTGAGCTACTTTTCCCCATTATTTCTCCCTCAAGACCTGATGAATTACTGGTTTATCTTTGCAGGTCTAATTACAACGACAACAAGAAGACTGGACCGAGAACAGCAAGCAGAGCACATATTAGAGGTAAATTATGCTCTTGTTTGCATCTATGCCTTTCCCATGCATATCTCCCTAAATATGCTTTTCTCAAAATATGGGTTCCTGATGTTTGCTGCTGGAGATGTTCAAGCAGAAAAGAGACTCACCAATGTTACAAATTTCGACTTGCAGGGAAATATTGCCGACCAATACTGTAACATTCTCCATCTTCAAAACCCAGTTTTGACTGTGGGTGGCATAGCTAGCTTTCCTTGGCTTGTTTAAAGAACATCCTATGTCATCCCTTGTATTAGCTTCAAAGATGTAAAAGAAGTCTGAGTCCTCCCTGCCCTTCCAGTAGCCTGTAAGTGCATAACTCTCTTTGACCGAAAGCCCTTGTGTCAGTCTGGAAAAGGGAGGCAAATGTCTAAAGTAAAAGTTGTATGGAAGCAAGTGATGCAACTGAATTTGGAAATTTGGAGAGGAGGTAGGAATTTTTCTGCTTTCACCCCTGAGGAAATTATTAAAGGTTATGGTTTCCTTCACTTCTTGAGAGTTTTAACTGTAGGAGAAACTGGGAGTCCCTGGAACAGTGTTTTCAGCACATTTTTCTCTCTCAAAATCTGTTGCTTACAGGTCTAATTCAAATTATGACATCAGTATCTCCCCAACCCCCAACCTGAAATTGCCCAGGAAAGATGCTGTTTATTTTTTATTTATTGCTTACTTTAAAACATTTTATTAGCTGCCTTTCTGCCTTAAGGAACACAAGCTGCTTACAATATAAACAAAAATAAAAATCCACTAGATTACAATTAAATTACAATTCTGGTTTTGACCTTTAAGGCTATACGCGGGTTGGGACCCACATACCTGAGGGAATGCCTACCGCCCTATATCCCCCACAGGGCTTTACGCTCAGCGGGGGAGAATCTCCTGATCGTTCCCGGCCCTAGAGAAGCGCGCCTGGCCCGACCAGGGCCAGGGCCTTTTCGGTCCTGGCCCCTACCTGGTAGAATGAGCTCCCGGGTGAGCTGTGGGCCCTGCAGCATTTACCAGCTTTCTGCAGGGCCTGCAAGACGGAGCTCTTCCGCCAGGTTTTTGGTTGAGGCCAGGGTCAGCGAATGAGTGCCAGTATTCCCCCCCCCCTCCGGACCTAGTAAGTTAGATCTCCTCCCCACCCTCCCTGTCACTCTGATAGCAAAGGATAGGAATAATGAGAGCTTCTGCCATGTTGGGATTGTTTTTAAAGTCTTTTAATGGGTATTTTAATGGGGATAAGACTATTGTGACCCGCCACGAGCCTACGGGAAGTGGCGGGAAATAAATCTAATAATAATAATAATAATAATAATAATAATAATAATAATAATAATAATAATAATAATAATAATAATATCATAAAAGACAGCCAATAAATAGAAAAACGAGATTAATCACATGTGGTCCTAAATAAAATTGTCCTCAACTACCTTTTAAAGGTTGAAAAGGATAGCACAAGGCAAGCGTTATCCCTTTATTTATTTATTAGATTTTTATACCGCCCTTGCATACGGCTCAGGGTGGTTCACGTAAAACATTGCAGGGGTAATACATAGAACAGTCTAAACATATAACACAGTCATAAATAACATAACAACAGTGGCTTCAAATAGAACGACAACTTAGACAAAAGCCCAGGGAGGTCAGGCTGCTTCAGGTCAAGGAGGGAGTGTCTGAGGAGGTACCAGTGGGTGTTATTGGGTCAGTCGAGTTTAAGCAAATGCCTGGTGAAGGAGCTCCCTTTTGCAGGCCCTGCAAAATTGTGGGAGTTCAGTCAGAGCCCTGATATCTCCAGGGGTCTCATTCCACCAGGTAGGGGCCAGGACAGAAAAAGCTCTGGCCCAACGTGCTTCTTTGGGTCAGGGATCACCAGCCAGTTGGTGCTGGTGGAGCGTAAGGGTCTTTTGGGGTCAGAGAGATGGTCTCTGGGCCCAGACCACATATGGCCTTGAAGGTAAGAAATAAAACCTTAAGCCTGATCCAGAATTCAATTGGGAGCCAGCTGAGTTGTTGAAGCATAGGCCTGTTTAGGAAAATGGCCTATTGGAGGAAGGCTTAAATCATCCACTCTGTTCATGTCAAGGCCCTGGAACACCTGCTTTTTTATAGAGGGAGAATGCTGGTGACACTTGTCAGAAGGCAACATTATTTATTTATTTATTTATTTATTTATTTAGATTTATATCTAATATTTATATATTTATATTTATATCTATATTTATATTAGGGAAAGGCCTTCAAGCCCTGGCCACTGGCCCATCAGGGTAACTGATCGTTCTATGTAACAATATGCTGGATTCCAGCTGGGCTCTACTTATACTCTCGCTTCTCATACCATTATGCATATATACTGCAAATCTCACAAGGTTCCTAGACTTTGTTTATGTATGAATTGCTTAGAGAAACGACTTTGTATACTAGTATGTCTCTTTTAGAGATATCCATTTCCTTGGAGCTTTGTTTCCCACATCAGCTCAGGCAGAGTAGTTCAGCAGTGGAGTTGGCTGCCTAAGGAGGTCATGAGCCCCCCCTTATTGAGAGTCTTCAAGCAGCGGCTGGACAGATATTTATCCTGGGTGCTTTAGGCTGATCTTGCATTGAGCAAGGGGTTTGACCAGAGGTCCTAGATGGCCCCTTCCAACTCTATGGTCCTATGACATTCTACCCATACTTCTGGGATATGTTTTTTGCTTGCTGCATTGAAACCATCCACAAAGCTCACATACTTCCACGCCAGGTTCACAGTTGATGTAGTAGAGACAGGCCACTGCATTTGTATGGTTCCCAAACGGCCTTAATTCCAGTTACTGTACAGCAGTACAGCATTGTGCTGATTGTATATAAAATACTGTATTCCACCCTGCTAGTTAATGTAGATTTGTAGCAACCCTGACAGTGAGGATCTCACTCAGTCATGTAGTTGTGGCTCCTCGCATAGCAGCAGATTAATGTTGTAATCTGAGGAACCCCATTGTCTGATCTCTCGAAGGTGCTTTCATTGCCACAGCGTGTATGTTTTCCATGTGTTTATTTCTGCCCTTGTTGTTCACCCTGCTGGCTCCAGGAACCACAGGGAAATCTTTGATAGTCGCAGGAGACATAAGAGTGTTTTGGAGCTCTAAGGATGTAAAAGGAGGGTGTGTGATATCTGCTGTGAAATTTAAAGGCATGATGATATGAAAAAACCCAGGGAACATCCAAAACGGCGAGGGTTCTATTTAAAATGTCGCTGAAATAAAAATCGGATGATTGCTAGATGTATTCCATATGCATTCTAGCCCACTATGTGACTATCAGCAGTTGTCTGACATCTCAGCTATACTGGTACAGTCTTTGGTTTGAAATTCATTCATTAGAAGTTTGAATGATGGGACTTAGGACCGTGTGCATGTGAAGCATATAGTATTTCTTCACAGCCACTCCTACCTTCATAAGTATCAGTTTCTAGTGAGTATAGGTTGTATGCTGTTCCTTTTTCCTTTTACTTGTTTTCCTCTAGACGAGGGATTCCCCAGCAGGGGTCTGCAGCTTTCCCTTCCTGCCCTAATTAACTCAGCCACATGCTAGGAAACTGGCTACTTGCATTGCTCCCCCTCCTGAGCAAGAGTGAGCAACTTATCTCATGGTTTCTGTGCCTCGGAGGGGGCAGAGCCTGCATGTCTACTCCTGTCATCAACCGCCTCCTGTCTCTCTCCGCTCAGTTCTCCTCGAACTTGTCTGTTAATGTGGGTGGTGATATCACTTCTAGGGGGTGAGGCAGGGAGGCATGGCCGGGCTCCCTGAAGCCTGAAAAATTATTTCCAGGGGGCTCCTCCATTGTCAACAGGTTGAAAAAGGCTCCTCTAGACTGTCACTTTATAGCAGCCTTGATAGTCCAGAGTCGTCCAGTCTGATCAGAGCTCAGAAGCAAAGCAGAATTGGGACTTGAATGGGAGATGACCAAGTAAGACTCCTTTAGATTTAGCGTTCAGAAAATTCGTCGCACAGCCATGCATCCACACAGGTGCAGGAGCTTGAGAAGTGACATGGCTAAAAGTGAGATCTGTTGGGCCCTGGGAATATGCAAGAAACAAAGTGCTGCTCTGCTGCAGCCATTTCCCTTGATTCCTGGGAAAACATGATTTCTAAAGGTTGGCTGAGTGTTACTCAAAAGAGGAATGCTGCTTTTACAGACCATCACACCTATACACAAGCACAATACAGATGGGCAAGAAAATGAAACATATTGGACCATTGAGATTTAAATGAAGAATGCCTTCTGTGCTGTAATTAGATAAAGAGTTCACAAAACTCTGCATGATTACCTGTTCAAAGTGAGCTCTCTGGAAAATGATGAGGAACAGGATGCTTTTCTGATTTAAGTTCTCTCTTGTTCATGACCATTCTTTTTTTCCTGTCTTCCCTTCTCCCTTTCTCCTTCGTTGCCTAGAGTACAGTGTGTTTGTCAAAACAGTGAATTGGAAATGATGGTATATAAAATAGGGGAATCATTACTGCTTAGCTATAGCTGTTGAGTAGCTGTTTTTTGTGGGGCATTTCAAAACCTTCTCCCCCTCCACACACACATTTTTTTTATGTTGATAGGTTTGTTTGTAAGTTTTGGGCTTAATCCCAAACATTCACAGAGTGGTGGCAGTGTTATGAGCAGCTTGAGCCAAATGCTGTGCATCTGGCTAATTAATTGAGCATTAAAGTGTTGACCAGATGGAGTAGCAAGTTTATTCCTTGTTTGCTATTAAAATTTATCCCACATTTCACTCTTGTTTGCATAGCAGCAAATACAAACATACTGGAGTCTGTGTCCTGTGAGCCTCCTCCTGGGTTTTACATAGAACCATGAAATGGTTTCTTGGTTTTTAAATACTGCATATTGCATTCATGCCATCTGCATACTAGCTTATCTGTGGCCTGTTGTGAGAATTGGGTGGGCTTCATTGCTCCTTTCTCTCCTCTCTCTGTATGTAGTCTAATGAAGGATTTCCATGTTCATGGTGAACCACAGAGTTAGATGCAGCCATCAGTGAAAAGGGAGTGAAAGGAGGCCTCTCTGACCCACTCAAAAAGGGTAAAAGGTAAAGGTATCCCCTGTGCAAGCACAGGGTCATGTCTGACCCTTGGGGTGACGCCCTCTAGCGTTTTCATGGCAGACTCAATACAGGGTGGTTTGCCAGTGCCTTCCCCAGTCATTACCGTTTACCCCCCAGCAAGCTGGGTACTCATTTTACCGACCTCGGAAGGATGGAAGGCTGAGTCAACCTTGAGCCAGCTGCTGGGATTGAACTCCCAGCCTCATGGGCAGAGCTTTCAGACTGCATGTCTGCTGCCTTACCACCCTGTGCCACAAGAGGCTCTTTCAAAAAGGGTACACTTGAGATTATGTGACCTGCATGGACAACAACAGGAGCCATAAAAAAGAGAAGAATTGACCAAGATTGAACAAAAAAAATGTGGCTGAAACCAACCCTTAGTTTGCCATTGCGTCCAAATAATATCATAACGTTTGTTGTGGTTTGTTTTTTTCTACACAAACCCTGGACTCCAGATTCAGTCCTAGGTTAGAATCTTGGCTTGCAGGAGAGAGAGCAAAACACACTAGAAGTGCAGTAATGAACTGTGGTCTGATTAAGAAGATACTTAATCAGATCACAAAAGACTGCAAGAAGAGGGGAAGAATCTCTCCCCTCCAAGCCAGGTGCATTCATATAAAAGGAGAAAACTGCGACAGTGTCAGATTGAAACAAATATTTTAAGAATGTCTTCAAGTAAACTTACTGGCCATTCTTTCTGCAGCTAGCCACACAATCCTAAGCCTGTTAGAGAGCCAGTGTGGTGTAGTGGTTAAGAGGGTTGGTATCTAGAAGACCCAGGTTCAAATTCCAACATATGCCATGGGTGACCTTGGGCCAGTCATACTCATTCTATCCTACCTCGCTGGGTTGTTGTGAGGGTAAAATGGAGGAGAGTGATGTGAGCTACTTGAAGGTGTCCACTGGGGAGAAAGGCCATCTATAAATGAATTAAGTAGATAAAGAAATATAAATGTTTACTCAGAGGCAAAACTTGCTGAATTCCGTGATCCTACTTTCAAGTAAGGGTGGCTAGCGTTACACTGTTTGCTTCCTCATCACTGTGTGCCTTAGTTTCAGAAGACCAGAATGATATGTTTATTGGTATGTGCCCACACTTTAGGGTTCCATTCATGAACTGCGTAGAGGTCAGACTGTGGCTCTCCAGATATCCATGGACTACAATTCCCATGAGCCCCTGCCAGGATGTGCATGAGAGTTGTAGTCCATGGACATCTGGAGAGCCACAGTTTTGCTGACCTTGGCATAGAGGTTTGCCTGGTATGTGAATTTCCAAGACATAGACAAAGCTTGTGGTGTTAACAAGGCATTCTTGGCACATGCGTAGGGTCCTGTTATTAATGAAAACATCTCTGGAACAGTTTTCCCTGGGAAAATATTGTCAACACAGTTCTTCCCAAAGAACTTCAGTGCTGTTATATCCAGCCTCCCACCCCATCCCCAGTGCCACATTTAGGCAGTCATGTCTAAAAACATTCAGCAGCTTGTCTTATATGGGAGGGGTCAATTGGTCTCTTGTTTGAAAATCTCTAGTAGGATGGGCAAAATTTCTCCCAAAGAGCTGAATGCTTCATCTTCTGTCAATTGCCGATGATTGCAGCAGGGCAAATGGTAGTGACTGTCAGCTATTTTTGTGTATATCTCACACTGACAAAGGAGGCCCATCAAAGAACGAGGGTGGAAGAGAAGGGAATTACAGATAAAAAGAAAAAGTCAGAGAACTGGACAAATAGAATGGGAAAACAGGCAAAAAAGCTGTGCAAGAGCCCATTTCATTGGAGGAGGTAGCAGAACAGAGGAGCTGGAAACCCTCATATGCTACCTTTGCCTGCATTCGTTGGCCATAGAGTCCCTCCTCTGTGCACCAACTCAGCGTCACAGAGATGATCCAGGAGCAATCCTACACATGCACCCGTCTGAGTTCTCCCCTAGGGTTTCATATAACAAGAAGGATGTGCCATGAACCCAGGTCACATGAATGATGCAGCTGCAGATCTTACTGGCCTGTGAAGTGCCTGGGTTGAGCATATTCGCTGCAGTCCCTGTTTGTTTTCCTTTTTTCTGGGGAAAGGTGAGCACAGGTACCAAGGGAGCTTGAATTGGCTCTGCAGGCAAGGCTGCCTGGGATGTTAAGAGGGACATATGTTGACAAGTGAGTTAACTAACAGTTCAAGTAGTTGAAGCTTTTAATTGTGCTTTTAGCTGGCTGTGTGAGCTGCCGGCTGGGTGCAGGAGCCAGTTTGGTGAGTGATGGCTTCTAATCTGGATATCCAAGTTTGAATCCTCACTCCTCCGTTTGCAGCCAGCTGAGTGACCTTGGGTCAGTCACAGTTCTCTCAAAGGTCTCTCAGCCCCACCTACCTCACAGGGGAGAGGAAGGCTAGGTGATTGTAAGCCTCTGGAAGATTCCTTTGGGCAGTAAAAAGCAAGATATGAAATAACAGCTTTTTAAGGCTGACAAAATTTAATTAAGTATGCCTAACTTTCTGAGTTGCTGCATGATCCCGGATGTGGGTATAATTACTTTAATTAGATAGTTTGCTGATGTTGAAAGAATGTTTCAGTTTTGGCATACTTGGAGGATAATCATGTGGGGGTATGTGTGTGTTTGGCTTCAGTGTTTCATTTGCAGAGGCCTGTTCTGTGTGATGTGCTGCAGATGTCATCTGACTTCCATGCTGGCACTTTTCATCCTAGGAATGCCTCATTTTTGCAGCGCACTCCTGGGCCTTCAATTTTTGGTTCTGCCTCTCTGGCTTCCATTGCCTGGCCTGTCTTGTGTCAACATAAGTGCTTGCACTTCTTTCAGCCACACAGCAAAAGTGCTAAATCACTGTGGAGACTTTGGACATTTGGATTCTGATATCCTAGAGCAGGATCTGCTAATTTAAACTGCCATGTCAGTACTCCACTGGCTTTGGAATGATGCATTGTCAGTACATGTCTGTTGAGCAAGATCAGAGTCTGTCTCTGCAGATAACACTAGTTGCAATATGTATGAGACAGAAAAAGCAGCTAAGTTCACTCCATAAATATGGGCAAGAACTTTTGGACTTACAGAGGAGAAATACTCAAACATGACTTGCAATGTCAGTTAATAAAAGCACTTTGCAGTGTGGGTTTACACGAAATAACACCTTTGATCAGGAAATAAGGAAGACAATTTTAGTTTGGTGGCTGGATGATTTCTGGGAATGGAGGGGGACTTATTTTTGCCACTCACACACAGAAATCTGTGGTTTCACTCCTATTGGTCCTGGGTGTCCCCTGGGTGGAGCAGCACATGGCGAGGGGCATTTTTTGGGGCTGAAGAGTCTGCTCTGCTGACCAAAGTGCCTTTTATCAATGGCAATATTCTGCGGGATCCCATTTTTCTGGCATATTTGCACATTTCCAGATGGAAATGTTTGAATTCTTTTTAATATGGCAATTTTAAAGATGTTGCTTTCTTTTAAGTTATGATCCTCTCAATTTAGGAAAGATATCCTTGATTATTTTTTTGAAGCAACAAAAATGCATTATGTAAACAGTGTTGTAGAAAGAGAAGAGTTAAGTGCTAGTACTATAGTAACAAATACCTTTCAACATTGTAAATTCTTCCAACATTTTGCAACATTTAATGGGTGTTTCATAATCTTTAAACAACTTTAATCTGTGTCCATTAACACCAGTGTGCTGTACAAAAATCAGTGGTAGAAAATTTACATATATGGTGTAAAAATGCTGCAACATTGAATGAAAATGTTTACAGTCGTTCTTAGAAATGCAATGGCTGTGTCCAAGAGTAAACTTGTTTATTTTTGTGAAATTGCTTGTTGTCCTCCATAGGTGACAGTTACAGATAATGGTATCCCAGCAAAGTCAACCCTTGCTCGTGTCATAGTCAAGATCTTAGATGAGAATGATAATAAACCTCAGTTCTTGCAAAAGTTCTACCAAATCAGATTGCCTGAACGTGAGAGACCGGAGAGGGAGAGGACTGCCAGAAGGGATCCTGTCTATCGTGTTTTGGCAGCAGATAAAGATGAAGGCCCCAATGCAGAAATATCCTACAGCATTGAAGAAGGTGATGAGCATGGCAAATTTTTTATCGAACCGAAAACTGGAATTGTCTCATCTAAGAAGTACTCTGGTGCCGGAGAATATGACATTCTTACAGTAAGTCCATGTTGAATTTTTGCATTTGTTTTTACAAGCCATCATCAGAGTCTGTTCTCTTGTCATTTCATATTCTGAACGGGTGCTTTAAGAGGCTTGGAAATTTCAAAAACAAGAAGAATCAAGTTGATAAAGAATTAAACTTTCAAAAAGAGTGAATACACTTTTGGTAAAAAAACAAATGTTGAAAGTGTCAAGTTTCAGTTTTCCCACAAGTTAATTGTATGGTCTTTGCAGCAGCTGTTCATCAGGCATTAAAAGTAAATCAATTTTGGGCCAGAATCCACAGAACTGCTTAGCTGCGTATCAGTGACACTTTTGCTTGCTTTGCTTGAATATTCCAAAAAGTAGTTCACCATGCAGCACTGAACACAACTGAAGTCTACCCATGCAATCCTAAATAAAGTTGGGCCCTTTTAAGTCCATTGAAACCAGTGGACATAGAAGAGTGTTCTTTTGTTAGAACTGCACTTTAAAGCTTTAAAGCTTTCTTGGGCTTATAGAATTATTCCATGGTTTTGGCCTCTGTTAGCTGTAATCCAGCCCTCTGATGTGATGGTGTATGCATGGTCTCAGTGTTAATTTCAGTGCATGTGCCTGTGAGTGTCTGTGTTTCTTCTCTGTTTTCACTTAGTGTAGTTCAAATAACTAAACTTCTTTTGATATGTCATAGATCAAAGCTGTGGATAATGGGCGTCCGCAAAAATCATCAACAACTCGGCTTCATATAGAATGGATCCCAAAACCCAGTCCAGCTCCTGAACCAATTACTTTTGAGGAATCATTTTTTTCTTTTACCGTTATGGAAAGTGATCCAGTAGCTCACATGATCGGTGTAATAGCTGTTGAGCCACTTGGCACTCCACTTTGGTTTGATATTACCGGTAAGAATGTTTTAAGATTTGCTCATTGTAAATTTGTTGGCGATTTTTCGGGATCGTTTTGAGCTTTCTAGTCCTGCTCCCAAATGATGGGTGAACAACTAGAGGTACAAATCCAAGCAAGACTTTCTTTCTAAATCAAACGAAATCAACTACTAGAAGGGGCTTAACTTTGAAAACTCTGTGTATGTCATTAAAGGCCGTGATGATGAATTCTTTTGTGATTGTTGTAATTTAATATGTGGCATAGTTTTGATAACAATGTAGGGAGCACTAATTGGGTAGACCCCTTACCCAGGCAAATTTGTGTAGTGTGGTAGATGATCCATAAGGTCCTAAGCCACCTCGCTTGGTCAGGTTGTGGATGTGCCAGGAACAGCATTTAGGGCCATAGACCCAGTGAGGCATCATGGGTTAGGGTGACAGATTAGGACTAAGGAAGCACCGTTTCAGAGCCCTGTTCAGCCACAAAGCTTGCTGGGTGAACTCACACCAATCACACACTCTCAGTACATGATGACCCAGTGGAGAGCTCATGGTACACCTATGCTCTCCCAATTGCACTGGTTCCAGATTGGAGACCAAATTAGGGTCAAGGTTCTGACCAAGGTTTGGGACTTCCATATCTCCTGGACAGCCTCTTCCCATATGTTCCCCAAAGAGCATTAAGATCTAATAGTCAAAGCCTACTTAGGATCCCCAGACCCAAAGAAATAAAACTGGCCCGAGCCATTAAGGAAAGGATGGGTGGGCTATAAAAATTATTATTGCCTATCTCATGGCTAGCAACAATAAAGCTAGTGGTAGTGACAGCATTCCAGTTGAACTATTCAAAATCTTAAAGGACGATGCAGTAAAAGTGCTACACTCAATATGCCAGCAAATTTGGAAAACTCAACAATGGCCACAGGATTGGAAAAGGTCAGTTTACATTCCAATCCCAAAGAAGGGCAATGCCAAAGAATGTTCAAACTACCGCACCATTGCACTCATTTCTCATGCTAGCAAAGTTATGCTCAAAATCCTACAAGCTAGGCTCCAGCAATATGTGGACCGAGAACTTCCAGAAGTACAGGCAGGATTTCGAAGAGGCAGAGGAACTAGAGATCAAATTGCCAACATACGCTGGATCATGGAGAAAGCTAGGGAGTACCAGAAGAACGTCTACTTCTGCTTCATTGACTATGCTAAAGCCTTTGATTGTGTGGAGCACAACAAATTGTGGCAAGTTCTTAAAGAGATGGGAATACCAGAGCATCTTATTTGTCTCTTGAGAAATTTATATGCAGGTCAAGAAGCAACAGTGAGAACTGAACATGGAATCACTGACTGGTTCAAAATTGAGAAAGGAGTTCGGCAAGGCTGTATACTGTCGCCTTGCCTATTTAACTTGTATGCAGAGCACATCATGAGAAATGCGGGATTAGAGGAGTCACAAATTGGGATCAAGATTGCAGGGAGAAATATCAACAACCTCAGATATGCATATGATACCACTCTAATGGCAGAAAGTGAAGAGGAACTAAAGAGCCTGTTGATGCGGGTGAAGGAGGAGAATGCAAAAGTTGGCTTGAAACTCAACATCAAGAAAACAAAGATCATGGCATCCGGCCCTCTCAATTCCTGGCAAATAGAAGGGGAAGAAATGGAGATAGTGACAGATTTTATTTTCCTGGGCTCCAAGATCACTGCAGATGGGGACTGCAGCAAAGAAATTAAAAGACGCTTGCTCCTGGGGAGGAAAGCTATGGCAAATCTAGAGAGCATCCTAAAAAGCAGAGACATCACCCTGCCAACAAAAGTGCGTTTAGTCAAGGCTATGGTCTTCCCAGTTGCAATGTATGGCTGCGAAAGTTGGACCATAAGGAAGGCCGAGCGTCAAAGAATTGAGGCTTTTGAACTCTGGTGCTGGAGAAGACTCTTGCGAGTCCCTTGGACTGCAAGGCGAACAAACCGGTCAGTCCTAGAGGAGATTAGCCCTGACTGCTCTTTAGAAGGCCAGATCCTGAAGATGAAACTCAAATATTTTGGCCACCTCATGAGAAGGAAGGACTCCCTGGAGAAGAGCCTAATGCTGGGAGCGATCGAGGGCAAAAGAAGAAGGGGACGACAGAGAATGAGGTGGCTGGATGGAGTCACTGAAGCAGTAGGTGCAAACTTAAATGGACTCCGGGGAATGGTAGAGGACAGGAAGGCCTGGAGGATCATTGTCCATGGGGTCGCGATGGGTTGGACACGACTTCGCACATAACAACAACAATCTCATGGCTGTGTGTGTGTGTGTGGGGGGGAAACAAGGATGAAATGGGGAAGGATGTACCCATGTACTGTATGCCATTCTGAAATCCTTTGAAGAAAGGACAGAAAGGTACTAAGTAGCTATGCAGTGATTCTAATGAGTCCAACCTCTTAGAAAGCCAAATCCTTTGGAGAAAGCCCATGGATTGCGTAAGACCAGTAGATATGCCCACTATGCTTTAGAACCAGATTGTTTAGGACCACAGCCCAAATAATGTTGTAAATTTCTTTTACATCTAGATATTGGTTCAAGACAAAAAGAAGCACAAGGGAAGATTCTGAGACATAAACTGTAGCCAGTTAGATGAGTTCACATCTTGTTAGTCAGGATATTTCAGCCTCTGCTTTAAATACCTTTATTGCACATTTTTACTGTTAACTAATGGCATGAACTAACTTGATTGACATCTTTTTCTTTCTTCTGTGTTTGCTTTCCATGCTTTCTTTCTTTTGGGCTGTGCCAGGAGACAAGCTTGCTAGTGAAGTTTTTTACATCTTTCAGATGGCTTGTGACCTGAACTGTACAGCAGAAGGTATCTGCTGAGATCACATAATTTATTGCCAGATTATGAGATCTAAAGTGAAAGCATAACCACTTAAGAATAATCTAATAACACTGGAAAAGTACATGTGTGTTTTCTGGCAGGGTTTCCTTCCTTCCTTCCTTCCTTCCTTCCTTCCTTCCTTCCTTCCTTCCTTCTTTCCTTCCTTCCTTCCTTCCTTCCTTCCTTCCTTCCTTCCTTCCTTCCTTCCTTCCTTCCTTCCTTCCTTCCTTCCTTCCTTCCTTCTCCATGAGTTTGTTGTTAACTGTTGCTTCATGCCACATTTCAGTCAAAGAATCAATACAAAATGATTGTTTGGGTTTAGTCCCAAATTGTTCATTCTGTACTTTCAGTACACCTAGACTAGGGATTCCCAACCAAAGGTTTGCGGAAGCTCTGGAGGGTGTCCACAGCTTTCTCCTCCTACCTTAATGGACTCAGCCAAAAGTTAGGGAACCAACCATTTCCATTGCTCCCCCTCCCAAGTGTGAGTTATTTCATGGTTTATATGCCTGCATGCCTACTCCTGCCATAAATCATCTTCTATCTCTTCCCCTACTCAATCACCCTTGAGCCTGCCTATTAATGCAGGTGGTGATGTCACTTCCAGGGGCATGGCAAGGAGGCGTGGCCAGATGACATCACTTCCAGGGCTTCTCTAAACCTAAATAATTATTTCAAGGGCTCCTCCATGGTCAAAAGGTTGAAAAGGGCTGACCTAGACTGATGGGTTACTTACTGCTTCTGTAGACTAACCTTAAGAGATAATGTTGAGGTGTAACTTTGTAAGAATAATAGGGCACTGTTAGATGGTTGCTTTGTCCAGTGTCAGGCGTGTTGATTTGGCCAAGTCATATGGGGGCATTAAGGACCCTATGATCTTCATGCTTAATGAATCAGATACCAAAGTTAGTAGGATTAGTAAGCCATAGATCAGGGTCACAGGAAACCTACTTCTGAGCTAGTTGATGTCCGTTCCATGATGTCTGTTCCATACACTTGTGTTCCCACTTTATGGAACAGGTTATCAGAGGGGGTCAGGGTACCACCAGCCTTGGAAACTTGGCTGCTTTATTCACCAGAGGTTTTGATAGAGTGTAGGTTTTGGGTATTTTGTCTCATTTATTAGATTTAATTAGGACATTATATGTGTATGTGTAGGAGGTGAAATAAGAGCCTCTTGTGGCGCAGAGTGGTAAGGCAGCGACATGCTGTCTGAAGCTGTCTGTCCATGAGGTTGTGAGTTCGATCGGCTCAAGGTTGACTCAGCCTTCCATCCTTCCGAGGTCGGTAAAATGAGTACCCAGCTTGCTGGGGGGTAAACGGTAATGACTGGGGAAGGCACTGGCAAACCACCCCATATTGAGTCTGCCATGAAAACGCTAGAGGGCATCACCCCGAGGGTCAGACATGACTCGGTGCTTGTACAGGGGATACCTTTACCTAGGAGGTGAAAATTTGTCATTTCATTGTCTTATGGTGTTTTAATTATATTTTGTAAATTACCCTGAGCCATTGGGAAAGATGGGCAGTCATGATTTGCCCAACTTTTGCAAGAAATTCAGCAGTGTTGAATAACCTATATTGAGGCAACTTTGAGCAGAATCCTCTGATTGTTGAAAGGCAGAAACACTCTCAAAACATTTCCATTTTCTGATTTTTAGAATGAAATTGCAATCCTAGAATACATTTACTTAAACACAGATGCCTTTTATATAAGTGACACTTATTTCTATTATTTATTTATAATAAGGACTGGGGGTGAGGTAGCCAGCACCAGAGTAAAAAATGGAAATTTGGTGAAAGACCCCAAGGAAGGGGGGGGGATATTGGAGGGGAGGGGCCTCAGTGAGATCTAATGTCACAGAGTCCTCCCTCCAAAGCAGCCATTTTCTCCATGAGACCAGATCTCATTTGTCTGGAGAAGGTGCAAATCCTGGGAGATCTCCAGGCTCTACCTGGAAGTTGGCAGCCCTACCTGAGCTCCATATACACTTTTATTGGGATGGACACATCACTCAAGATGAGCTACAATTTCAGTTTTAAATTATGAAGTCCTTATTAATTATTTTAATAAATTAATTTGTAATTTAAACATGGGCAAAAGAAGAAACATATTCATAATTAGGACAAACGATTTTGCCATCACAAAGATTGGCTTGATGACAGTGGAATCTAATTTGTCCTAATTTAATATGTCTAAAAATCAAAACGAATAGAAATTAATGGGTAATATTTATCACAGTTGACAACATTTGGTTTTAATAATTATTGTACTGTTTGAGGCAATCTGCTCAGACTGTTACAAATATTATGATGATAATCCATTAAATGTTTAGGTTATTGAGTGTTATTGAACTATATTTCAGAGCTACATTTCAATAGAGACGTAAACATTTTGTAAAAAGGTAGAACATAGTTACCC
This sequence comes from Paroedura picta, assembly GCF_049243985.1. Taxonomy (NCBI): domain Eukaryota; kingdom Metazoa; phylum Chordata; class Lepidosauria; order Squamata; family Gekkonidae; genus Paroedura; species Paroedura picta. The sequence continues at coordinate 35,933,749 of NC_135378.1, forward strand.
TTTTATCACATTGAGCTCTTTTGTGCCCTCAGTGTAGTTCTTCCCCCCTGAAACTTTCCCCTCAAGGTCCAGCCTCATGCTTACAATCCATGGAGTACTGCTGTTGAATAAGCCACATATATTCAATGACATTTCATTAGCAGCAGTGCTCAGCAGCCTGCGCCCACATTATTATTGTAACATGTGTCCCATGGCTACACAAGTCCTTTTAAGCAGAAAACAATTTGCTATAAATACAGAAGAAGAAGAAGAATTGGTTCTTATATGCTACTTTTCTCTACCAGAAGGAGTCTCAAAGCGGCTTACAATTGCCTTCCCTTTCCTCTCCCCACAACAGACACCCTGTGAGGTAGGTGCGGCTGGGGGAGCCCTGTTATTATTGCTCCGTCAAAACGGTTTTATCAGTGCTGTGGTGAGCCCAAGGTCACCCAGCTGGCTGCATGTGGAGAAGGAGCGGGGAATCAAACCAGGATCGCCAGATTAGAAGTCCGCATTCCTAACCACTACACCAAGCTGGAAAATACTGTTGCTTAGTTTCAAATGGATGTCTTTGGTTTAAACCTGTATTTTAGAAAAAGCTTGAGAAGAACTATGTATCTTTAGAAAGAAGAGTCCCCAAATGGCATAGAGGTAGATCAGCTTCCAAAATGACTTGGGGGTAAACTGGGTCCATGTTTGTGGACTTTGTCCATAAGGCAGTCACACATTCTACCTTTGAAGGGAGAGCAAAGGATGAAAAATAAATCCTTTTGGAACACAGCTTTGTGTCAAATAAATAGCACTTAGTTTTGATACAAGGTGTGAACTGTCTCCGTCTGCTGTAGATGACTAATCCAGCACAAAGCTTCAGATACATCCAAGCTGATTTAGTTTTAAACTTGCATTAAGAATCATAGCAATAGGTATCCTCATGGAATTATGCAGCAAAACAGCATTTTATTAACTTCTGTCTCGTGCGATTTCTTGGACCAGGTGGCAACTATGACAGCCGCTTTGATGTGGACAAGGGCACTGGAACCATCATTGTTGCTAGACCTCTTGATGCAGAACAGAAATCAAATTACAACTTGACAGTCGAAGCAACAGATGGAACCAGAACTATTGGCACTCAGGTAATGGAATTTCTAATGACATGTTTATTGAAAAGAGAATTTCTAGCTGTCCCCCATTTTTCCCTTGGGCAGAATTACATTGTGTATAAATTAGAGGATCTTTATGTGAAAGGGAAGTGGTTTCCTGTACAAACAGAGTACAATAGTGTAATGTTGGTTAGCTAAAGGAGGGAGGTTACATGTAAGTAGATGACTTCCCCCTGAATCAACATCTTTAAAGTCATATCAGGTTCCAGAATTAGAAGAGTAAATACGAAGCAGAGACCAAGCCTTGCAAATGACTATTCAGCTAGCAAGAAAAGGATTAATAATTTAAGACGCCCCCAAAAAACTCGGCCAAAGGTGGAGAGGATCAAAAGCTTGAAATCAGCTTTATGGCCAGGGTTCATTACATTGTAATAGTGAAACTATATCATTTCAATGGATGCAGTATTTTTTGTTCTTAAAAATAATGGATTGTATCCAAGGAATTGTAAGCTGAAAGAAAATAGCCCTTCCACAAACACTTGGCAAGGCTTGCACAACAGTTTGGCATAATAATTAGGTGCTGTATCAGTTCCCAGGCTTCTGTTTGTACCAGATGTTGCACAAGCAAGATAAAGCTGAAAACATCTTGATTTGGTTTCACTATTATTGCACAACACTCTAACGTGGTTTATAAAACAGTCCTTCTGTCAGCAGAAGATGCCTTCTGCATGTGAATGAGTAGCCCAGTAATGTGATATTACCTAAAATTAATGTTCTATCATTACACTGATTTGGCCCAATAGTTTATCCAGGCCAGATTCTCTGGTGACCATTCCAGTGTGATAGTTGTAGCTACACCAAGAGCCTGCTTGGTGTAGTGATTAAGAGTGGCAGCTTCTAATCTTGTGAGCCGGGTTTAATTCCCTGCTCCTCCACCTGCAGCCAGCTGGGTGACCTTGGGCTTATCACAGCACTGACCAAGCAGTAATATCAGAGCTCTCTCAGCCTTACCTATCCTGCGAGGCTGGTAGAGAAAAGTGGCACATAAAACCCAACTCCTCCTCTTCTATATTTGCTGCATTCAAACTACATGTTTTTAGGTTGAATTTGTTATCTACTATGAGTGCATAATGTTTTCAAAACTATTATAGGATGAAGCTTTGAGTAAGCATATTGTATTGTTATTACCACAGATCAGTTCAGTGTATAATTCCAAATCATATGATTCCCAAGTGATAAAATACATCTAACCTTTTCCTACAGTTAGGGCCTACAGCAGGTAGCTTATGAGCTAGTTCACCAGCTACAGAACATCTACATGCATCTCTGAGAATATTCATTAAAAGATCTATTCTTTTTAGGCTTTCCCCCCACATGTTCAATGTTTTTATTTCATAGAGTCTTTCTCTTGTGCTACTTAACTGGTAACATGATTTCTGAGGCCCTTCTGTTTCTATGACAGAAAAAAGGCTATTATTGATTATTTAGAAGTAGCTCACATTAAAGTAAAGCTTGATGACCCAGGTCCACGCATTGTATCTTCCACATGGATGGAACTTGGAACATCCTCCATATGAATTAATCAGTCTAATGGTTGTAACTTAGAGTTGTTTATTATGTAGACATGTTCTGTTATATGCCAATAATGGTAGTCCATTTGATAAGCCACTCTACACAATGTCTTAGATTGGCAAAGCTTTTGTCAACAAACTTTTGAAATGAATCTTTGCTGCCTCTGTTCTCTTACAGAAGCTCCATATTTCCCCAGAAAGTTGTTCTTGGGGGGCAGGAGACCTTAGGAATGACATTTAATCTGTCATAGGCAGAGTTCATCAAGGAGAAACCTCATCCTTTATCTTGCACAAGCAGAAGAACCCTCAGATTCACATAGCCCATTTAATTAATTATACTACATTTCTAAACAGGCTTTGCTTGCACCAGTGTGTTAAAATATGGGAGTTAAAATTGTGGGCTTCAAGTGATGGATATGGCCTCTCCAAGCAACAGCTATTCTACGATTAGAAGAGGAGCTGGTGTCTGGTAGAGAAGCTTAATATATTTCTGTGGACAGGAGTTGAGTCTCATTCTGCAACTAAAAAAGGCCCCTGCTTCGAAATCGTGTTCCTAGGGGACAGGGAACCCCGAGGAACAATATCTTGCAGGAAGGGGGAGCTGAAAAGTTTGTGCTCTGCTGGCAGAAATTCTTTCACCCATTTATCATTTTAACAAGTTCAGTATATAATAGTTTGTGGAAATACTTGAAAACCATGAACAGTATTGCAATAGCCAAGCTATACCAGTCATGCATAGAGAAATGGTGCAGTTTTTCCTTGAGCGCCTGAGTGAATGTGCATCCTGAAATGAGGGAACAATGTAGATGATTTAACCATTTAAGTCAGTTAAGTAGTAATCTATGTGGCTTAGTGCAGTGGCTAAGAGTGGCAGCCAGCTTGGGTGACCTTTGGCCAGTTACAGTTCCCTCAGAGCTCTTTCAGTGCCACCTACCTCACAAAGCTATCTGTTGTGGGGAGCATAAGGGGGGCAATTGTAAGCCATTTTGAGACTCCCTTGGGTTGTAAGAAGCAGGGTACAAAAATCCAGCTCTTCTTCTCTTTCAGTGAAAATAGCTCATGATCCAATAAAACTGCCTCAACACCTTTTTCTCAGCGATGGTGTTTGCTTAATAGGGCTGTGAAAGTGCTCTGTACTTCAGCTCCATAAAATTGCTAGGGACAGTGTCTCCTTTCACTGCCTTTATCATCTAATTTCAAATTTATGTATTTACTAGCCTCAAAGCCCATTTAAAATAAATGGGCTTTGAAAGGGGAGAAGGGGAAGGGAAGGAGAACCCCCCCCCCCCTGCAGCTTACCTGATTGTGGCTGTCCTCAGCAGCAGAAAGGTAGGCGATGCTCCAGGAAGGCCCCTCAGCAGACTTCTCGGGTACAGGGGCGGCTCTCCGCTAGTGCACCTGGCGGGGTGGGCCCTTGCAGCTGCCCCTGGGCCCAGGAAGCCTTTTCGAGGCCTTCCCGGGACTGGGAGCAGGTCTTCTGCGGTGAAGCCAGCAGGGAGGGCCCTTGCAGCTGGGCCAGGGCCCAGGAAGGCATCTCAAGGCCTTTCCAGGGCTAGGGGCAGCCGCAAGGGACCTCTCCCTTTCAAAATCCACATGTCATTTTTCAGCTGCTGTCTATGTTTTCTGTTGTCTCCTGTCTCTTAATGGAGGAGACAAACATTGCGGTAGTAGTATCCGCAAGAAAGCAGAATGCTATTTTATTGGGCTTTTTCCATTTCCATCTTGAAGGGATTGATGTGGTACATTGCTAAATTTCACTTTCCCGTTCTGCAGTAATTAAACTGCATTCATTTGTAGAAACAACAGAGCTTCTTACACATGACCAAAATGTGCCTTTAGTTGTTGCTGTTGTTTTAGAGACTTTATATCCCACTTTTCCATTATAAATAAGAGTCAAGGTGGTTTCCCTATTCAAAAAACACATAGGAGAACACTTGAAAAAATAAACATAACTAAAAACAATAGTATAAGAGAGCAGCAACCTAAAAAACAAATACTGTAATAGTAAAATAAAACTGATGATTATAATAGCATATGAAAAATCAAGAGTGAAAATCTATTCTACAAACTGAAACATTATCAAGTGAAGGAGAAGAAATGCTAAATGCATTACATTGTAAGAAAATCTTAGCAAATCTACAGAAGTTAAAGAACAAAGGAGCCTGACAAACTTCATGAGCAAGGGAATTCCACAGTCTGGATGGCATTGATTTTAAAAGTTCTAGTTTAGTCTTTAATTTAGAGAGATTTCTTTTTCAGGTTGTTTTCTCCTCCCCACCCCCAAGTTTCCATGAAGATACATGGCATGAATTAAATGGTGATATGAGTCATACTTTGCTTAAATAAGAGAAATTAAAGCAAGGGTTTTGGGGACTTATCAGCGTTGTGCTGAATGTCTGTAAAACCCAATATTTGTTAGACAACTATGATAAACATCACTGAATTACAAATTCTTTCATAGAACATGTTCTAAAATATATTTAAGCCTAGCAAGCTGCATGAGATTACTCATGTCACAAAATACTTGGCAAAGCAGTTGGGACACAATAAAAGTTTAACAAGCCTTTGATTACTAGCCATTTTTCCTTGTGTTATATTAATTTCATGAGCGAAAAGTCAAGTTGTTATCAAGTCATTATCTGTCTAAAAATAGAAAGCCAACTATATGGCCGCATTGTGAAAAGAAAGAAAAAAACCTTTTGATTGTGTCTGCTAAATGGGAAGGCTGCCGTTGGCTGCAGGCCATGAACATCTGTAGAACATTTGATGCTTTAGTGAAATTATTGAAATAACTGCGAAAAAAATAGCGAAGCGCTGCAGTAAGCAAGATTATTGTTGGAGGTTTATATGCAGCCAAATGCTGAGTGGGATACTGAATGAGAATAAATGAATTTAGAGTCTTAAGTAATAACTTTGACAATGTTAAAGATGACTAAGGAAGAAAAGTGATGGGCAGGATGAAAACAACAAAATTCCTAACACTGATCCTTTGTTGTAACAACCTTAAATGAAGAATGTTCTTAATAGGAAGTGAAAATAAATGCTTGAACAATTCAGTTAAGTTTACGGAATAATAATTTTACAGTCCCATCTACTTAGTAATGATTGCCGTGGTTATCAACTTTTCAATAAGTACAAATCATAGGCATTTGAAGTGTAATGTGTCGATTCTCCAAAATTAATGCACATATTATTCTTTGGAATGTGATGACATTTAGGCTCTTTTCATTTACTGTGTTTCACAGTTTGTTCCCAATTTCCACATAGACCTTTCTTGAAAGCAAAATAAAATTTTGTTTTTAACCCTAGGATCATGGTACAGTATAATTGTACAGTATAGTTTTACAGTATAGGATAGTTGTACAGTATAGCTTTTCTTGTGTATCCACACACAGTAACAGGACTGAAAAGATCTTACCTTCAGTTTTTCAGCCCAGGAATGCACATGTCACACCTGCCCTTGACTTTAGCAGCTCAGCAGTCACAAAGGATGTCCACAGCCAAGCATCAAGTTTGAAAGGTACTTGGAGGATAATGAACCATGCCTCCTTTGAAGCGACTCAGAACTACTTTCCTACCTAGTGAGCATGGCTAAGCTATCAAAATCATATTGAAAACAGTGCCATTGTCTCTTGGTCCTCAGAGAGTAAATGCTAGTTTTTTCCCCCCCATTAAAATGATAACTATTCTTCAGGGACCCCAACAACAGAATAAGTCATGTTACGAATGGAGATCTGAAATGCAGTATTTTTCCACCTCAGGTCACATATCAAAGGAGCTTATTTTAATTTTCACTTGTCTTGGTTTTTAAAAATGTAATATGAAGTGGAGTTGGTACTTTTAAATAGAGAATGTAAATAAATCAGAGCATTTTGGCTGTTCCAGTGTATTTGAGGTGCATCACTATCTTCCTTGGCTGAATCTGGTTGCATCGCTTATTTCAACTTAGCCTTGTAAATTACATCTATGTTTTCTACTTCGGTACATTCTGATGTAGTAATGATCTGTTCAGAATATTCGACTTGACTGCTTGGTTTGACTTTGTGTTTCTCTAATGGAACCTCTCTTTTTTTAACTTAAATCACTGGTTCCCAACCTTCTTGAGTGTGAGGACACTTTTTAAACATCAATTTACTGATATATTTATTGTATGTCATGTGTGTAACATAGCCAAGAGATCCCCTAAGATTGCCTGGCTGCCAGGCAAGAGACATTTGGAGGTGGTTTGCCAGTCTCTACATCATAACCCTGGTATTCCCTGGAGGTTGGCCTTCCAAGTGCTAACCAGGGCTGGCACCACTTAGCTTCCAGGATATGACTGACTTGATCAGGCCTGCCTGGGCTAACCAGGTCAAGTTTTTTATTGTCAAAAATTGTATGGACCCTCCAATGTAATTGTACTGTTAATATCTGTTGGTTGAGACAAAACCTATTATGTTTTTATTAATGCTTTTAACTGGACTTACATAGGTATATTTGAAAAATATAAATGCATACGTACAGGTCATGTTATAATTCAGTATAAAAGTATACGGATATGTTTCTTTATTTACTATACCGAGTCATTTAATGAGATGGTTGGTGCTGTGTTGCAGCTTTCAGAGACTGGAATTCTGGTTGAAGAGTAGACAGTATAGACTAATAACTTGACACAGTATAAGAAAGCTTCTGTGCTGGCTGTCAGACTCAGCCAGAGGTGTTGGTTTTCTGCAGCTATTCAGCATGCTTGAAACAGGAGAGGGAGTTCGAAGATTAGTCAGCAATGCGAGGTGAGAAAGCCAGAGGTTCAGTCAAGCAGGTATAGGAGATCCGAAGTGGGTGGTTGGTTCCAGTCAGGGGCCAGTCTGTCCAAGAGGTCTGGCAGGATTTCAAGCAGGGATCAAGCAAGGTGGGTGTTGGCTTGAGCTTTGCACGTATTTGCATCCACACAAGCCCAAGGTCTCAGCTCTCCTAATAAGGGTGATGCCAGAGATTCTAGCTCTCATCCTGCAAACAGTCTCCTGGTTTTGCTAATTGTTGATGAGGCCACTTGCAGGTGTTCCTTCTACATGGTGATAGTTCCCATAGAGTCTCCAGACATACAGAGTTGAGAGGGCTTGGCCCCCATGGAGACAAGCCCAGAGCGGAGGCACAGTTAGGAAAGGCAGAAATTTGGTCCAAGCTGGACAGATTAGTGAACCCGACTAGTGATGACTCTGCACCCCCACAGAGGTCCCCAACTTACAGTATGGGAGTCCTTTTTATTTTATTTTATATTTATTAAACTCATAAACTTTGTGATCTTTGTTGTCCTAGAGTGCAGCAAAACTGTAGTCCAGTAATAGATGCAACTTTTGCTTTTCTGTTTTCTTTTAACTGATTTCATTATTTTCGGTGATGTGCTTAAAGTTGTGTGGGAAAAGATCATTGTAGCCTTAGGATCATTTTCTAAAAAATTATGTGCCCTGAAGTTGAAGTTGTGCAGTTTGCATTCAGAAAACTCACCCACTCTTTGAGCATGCACAAGGAGGTTTTGTACTTGGCTTCTTTGACAGCATCCCTCCAGCCTTGCTCAAGGATTTCTCTTTTGAGGCTGCTAATTGCAAAGATGGTACATGGGTTGGAAGGGGGGGGTCTGCATGCTCAGGAGAGTATGGTAAAGAGCCTTACTAGGTATGCCTAGCTTTGGGGGAATACATATAGTGTTTCTGTGGATCCCAGTCAATATTTCTGTAAACATATCTTTGTTTAGAAGGTAGCTTCTGTATTGTTTGTCTTGATTTGGATGTTGCTATCACTCGGTATGGGTTTTTTTGGTTTGTTTAGTGGGAGGAAATGTTGCCGTATTCCGTTCTCCATTGCTTTCTGATTGATTTTGCATTTTCTTCATTATCTTTTAATAATCCTTTTTATCTCTTTGCCAATGCAGGTGTACATTAAGGTTATAGATACAAATGATCACAGGCCTGAGTTTTCTACATGGGAGTACCAAGTCACTATACCAGAGGACACAGTGCCCGAGACAGAAATTTTGCAAATCAGTGCTTCAGACAGAGATGAGAAGAATAAGCTAATTTATACTATGCAGAGCAGCATTGATCCTGTCAGCCTTAAGAAATTTCGTCTGGATCCTGCAACTGGCTCCCTTTATACTTCTGAACACTTAGATCATGAAGTCATCCATCAGCATATCCTCACTGTTATGGTAAAGATGCCTGTGGCTTATTCTTCTGAAATATTACTTTTTGTGTGATGAAAGCAAAGACTTCGGAGAGCTGGTAGAATGTAAGAGCTGCCAGAGTTGTGAATTGAAAATCCTTAGTGCAGATCTCAACTTCTGCCGTGAATGCTTAGACAAACCACCCTCTCTCAGTTTCAGATGTTCAACTGCAGTGAGTGGTGAAAAAGTATTGGTGGCACATTCTAGAGTCAAATTGGATCTGTGCCCAGGTTTGGAGGCTACCTGTCACTACTACAGTACCTCTCACAGATGAAGATGTATATTTTGTTTAGCTTGGTGTAGTGGTTAGGAACACCGACTTCTAATCTGGCGAACCTGGTTTGATTCCCCACTCCTTCTCCACATGCAGCCAGCTGGGTGACCTTGGGCTGTACACAGCACTGATAAAGCTGTTCTGACTGAGCAGTAATATCAGGGCTCTCTCAACCTCACCTACCTCACAGGGTTGTGGGAAGAGGAAAGGGAGGTGATTGTAAGCCATTTTAAGACTCCTCCTGGTAGAGAAAAGTGGGGTATAAAACCCAATTCTTATTCTACTATGAAAACAATGTTTTGCAGATTAATCACATTGGAGCATTTGCATTGCTACACACCCATAAGAACAGCCCTGCTGGATCAGACCATGTAGTCCACTATCTTGTCTAAAGCAGTGCCCAACCAGTTCATTTGGGTGACTAACAGGGCATAGAGGCTGAGGCCTTCCTCCAAGGATTAGTGCCTCTGAATGTGGAGGTTCCCCTCAGTCACCATGGCTAGTAGCCACTGATAGACATCCTCCAAGAATCTGTTTATTCTTGTGGTCATCATTTCATCATCTGTCAGCAATGTCTACATTTTAATCACACTTTGTGGAAAGGAGTATTTCCTTTTGTTCACCCTGAACCTACTATCCATCAGTTTCAATGGACGGCCTTAACTTCTAGTCTTTTGTGATTCTTTCAGTTGCAAGGAGGTAATTTTCCCAGTTTAAGGGTTTCTAGCAAGGAAAATATGGGTGCCCAGAAGGAGCATCATGAACTACTGCTTTTTCTCCAAAAAACTTTTCACACTCTAAAAGACTTTTGTGGGGCTGGGATTGGTTTTGGAGGGTTTGTACGTGACAGCACACAGACTACATTCAAAGGGTGCAAGTGCTATACCACTAGTTTCCTTTCTGCCTAATTCCAGTCTAACAGCTAATGTTGCATGTTACTTTTTTCTGCCAACATACATGAAAGGATCACAAAATACTAGAACTCAAGGCTCAGAATGCTCATGAGGACTAAAGGCATGTAAAGCCACTTTGGGGGAAGACTCAAGTTCTGTTTTGAAAAAAAAAACCCTCAAAATTATATTTTCCTACATCCTTATAAGTGTCTACTGACTGTACAGATCCTCTCTAGCTCTGTACTTTCTCTTATTTTGGCTTCATACATCCATTTTATCAATAGGCAGATAATTTTCATTCACAAAGATTTTGTGTGTCGTCTTTGTAGGTCTATGCAACCCACAAACATGGCTTGCTTTTATTATGTTTAATTGCCCCATCAGTGATAATTATCTCTTTCTGACTTTAATAAACTTAAAAATGAAAGACATAATATGCTAGCTGTTGTTTTAGGTCCGAGATCAAGATGTTCCCATCAAGCGCAACTTCGCTAGAATCATCATTAATGTGAGTGACACGAATGATCATGCGCCCTGGTTCACCAGTTCCTCCTATGAAGGGCGAGTGTATGAGTCTGCAGCTGTTGGGTCAGTGGTGCTCCAAGTTACAGCACTGGACAAGGACAAAGGGCAAAATGCAGAAATCGTTTACTCCATAGAATCAGGTATATATACAAATCTTCAGCATCATGCTATCTTGAAAAGGTGATGTTTGATTTCCACTTAAAGATTCCATGTTTAAAATTTAGGGATATAAAAACAACTGCAGATGCATTAGGCAAAGTTTTGTTAGACCCAACATCTGGCATTCAGTTTATTAGCTTTACAGCAGTGTCCTAAGCAGGTCTACAAGGAATTGTGCTAACATCTATACCGAAAGGCTTCCTTCCAAAAGGGTGTAACTAGGATTGCACTGGTAGAGGGTTTTAAAATCTGCATGTATACTTTTATTCCATGAACTACTAGCCAGTGTAAACTTGGATTACATAAAGACAGTAATCCCAATCTGTTAAATCCATTAGTTTTTATCAATGTCTCCTTTACAAATGTGGTGGGACATATCCTTTTTCTCAAAACATTGTTAGGATTTCCTGCATTAATTTTCTGAAATCACTGTTTTTCATAGTCTAAACTGTAACTTATCAAAGCAGTAACAAGAATCATCAGTTGAGTGAGGTCAAGTAGGTCAATTCTCTTTGTGAGAACAGAGGAAATTTGGTACCATTATATGAAATTTCATTACATATAGTGTGTGACAAATCTATCTTCACTAGATTACCAAATACTTTAATAAAGGTAACTGGTAGGCTTCTCTGCACTGAAAGTTATATAGTCTGGTGCCTATTTTGATGATAGACACCCAGAGCAATGCCTCTTCTCCTGTTCATTCTTCACCAGGGAGGGGTGTGCGAAGGTGATGTGGAAGAAATTACTCCCTGCGAAATCCTCTTGTGACATTTTTAATTTAGCCCGGAAACAGACTGGCAGTCAGTGGAATTTGCAAAATATAATTGTAATATGATCCCAGCAAGTCGTACCTCACAAAACATTTTCCACCCTTTCCAATTACAATTTTTTTCATGTGTGTATATACTCTCATGCTCTTTCACACATCTCCTCTCTTTTTTATCCACAGAGTTTTGTGGGAGGAAATGTTAGAACTTTCTCAGCATTGTTTTTCTAATATCTTGAGCTAATAAACAGCTAAAGCATTAGGGCTGAAGTTCTAAGCATATGAAATGAGCATTCCTTGGATGCTTGTAATGGCTTATAAGATTAGTAATGGGATATTCTAAGAATGGCACTCTGTTTGCAGCCTTCTATAGGAAAAAAAAAGATAATATCAGCTGCCTACCCAAGTACATAATATAAATGCTTTTACTAGAATATTTTCATGATGTGGTTATGGCTTTAGAAGTAGTTATATATTCTGTGATCTGTAATCAAAATATAAGAATGAGCTATTATTAACTGGGAATCTTAATTTTTGGAATTCCTACAAGGTACAAAAACCTAGAATATTATCCTCTTAATTTTTGAAGAGCTTATTTTGATGGCTTTTGCTAATCATTCAAATTGTATTTGGTTTTCCTAAAAAGTTTTAAGTATAGAACATTGCAAATTTTAATTTTGAGTAACTTGTAAGAAACTTTTAAAATATTAAAAATTGTTAGTTTTAGGGATAACACCATGAGGGAAATATCCGAGCATATTTTCACAGTATATTTGATATAATCTATTGATATTTGAAACAGTGCTTTTGATGAACTGAAAATATGCTCAAAGTATTACTGTCACTCCACTTAGAGTGGAATGGCTATAACATTTATTCTGGGTTTTCTTTACACGAAAGAAAGTACGCTCTTTCCCAGAGGAAGTGTTGTGTAATATATATAAATAATTATGCATTTGTGACCTTACATGGTCACAAATGTTTGGTGCAACCACTATGCTCACCTGTTTCCATTACAATGTAAGATTATGAAAAATGTATTTAGTTATAAGGAAGTTTTCAAAAAAGTTTCCTGTATCTTGAATTGCATACAGTTTTTGCTGTTTCATAAAAATACGTTCTAAGATACTTTACAACCTTATATACAGTTTTAAAAATATTTATAGCTGTCAGCATCCATACTATACTCTCCGTCATTATTAATTGTGCTTACTTCTGTTCTTTTTCTTTTTACAGGGAATATTGGAAATGCTTTTAATATACATCCAGTCTTAGGCAGCATTACTACTGCAAAAGAGCTGGACTTTAGCAGTCAGGAAGAGTATACTTTGATAGTGAAGGCCACAGATAAAGGGATTCCTTCAATGAGTGAAGTAACACCAGTACACATTTCTGTCACAATCTCAGACAATGCATCCCCGAAATTCACACTGAAAGAATACTCCGCAGAAATCAGTGAAAGCAGCAACATTGGCAGTTTTGTTGGCATGGTTACTGCCCATAGTCAGTCATCAGTAGTTTATGAAATAAAAGATGGTAACGTTGGTGATGTCTTTACTGTTAACCCAAATTCTGGTGCCATCACCTCTCAGAAGACACTTGATTTTGAAACATTGCCTTTTTACACTCTCACTGTTCAGGGAACCAACATGGCTGGCCAGTCCACTAATACTACTGTATTGGTGCATCTTCAAGATGAGAATGATAATGCACCCACTTTTATGCACGCGGAATACACAGGACTCATCAGTGAATCAGCATCGATTAACAGTGTTGTTCTAACTGACAAAAATGTCCCTCTAGTGATACGAGCTACAGACGCTGACAGGGAATCGAATGCTCTACTTGTCTATCAAATTGTTGAACCATCTGTCCACAAGTATTTTGCCATTGACTCTAGTACAGGTGCTATCCGGACAGTAATGAGCTTGGACTATGAAGAGACAAATATATTTCGCTTCTCCGTGCAAGCACACGATATGGGGACACCACGCTTATTTGCCGAATATGCAGCAAATGTTACCATTTATGTCATTGACATCAATGACTGCTCTCCAGTGTTTTCCAAAGAGTATTATGAGGCAACCGTGCTAGTGCCAACCTATAAAGGGGTGAAAGTTGCGATTGTAAATGCGACAGATGCTGATTCAAGAGCCTTTTCACAGTTAATGTATTCAATCACTGAAGGCAACATTGGGGAAAAATTTTCCATCGATTCCAGAACCGGGCAGATAATTGTGCAGAACACAACTCAGCTAAGAAGCAGATATGAATTGACAGTCCGAGCCTCTGATGGCAGATTTGCAAGCACCACTTCCGTAAGAGTCAATGTGAAAGAGAGCAAAGGAAGCCAGCTGAAGTTCACACAGAGTTCCTACCATGCTGTTGTCCAAGAAAATTCCACAGAAGCAAAAACAATTGCTGTTATTGCTGCTGTAGGGAGTCAAATAAACGAACCTTTGTTCTATCACATTCTAAATCCAGACAGCAGATTTAAAATTAGCTACACTTCAGGTGTCCTTTCAACCACTGGAATACCATTTGATCGTGAACTGCAGGAGTTTTTTGATGTTGTGGTAGAAGTGACAGCAGAGCATAAGCCTTCTCTTGTTGCCCATGTTGTGGTAAAGGTCACTGTAGAAGATGTAAATGATAATGCTCCTATTTTTGTCGACCTTCCATATTACGCCACTGTTAAAATAGACTCTGAAGTGGGCCAAGTTATTCGCCGTGTCACTGCTGTGGATAAAGACTTTGGTAGAAATGGAGAAGTTCTTTATTACCTCAAAGAACATTATGACCTCTTCCAAATAGGAACCACTGGTGAAATCTCACTCAAGAAGCCGTTTGACCCAGATACACTCAATAAAGAATACATCCTCACTGTAGTAGCAAAAGATGAAGGAGAACCAAGTTTTTCTGCAGAAGTGACAGTCCCAATCACTGTTGTGAATAAAGCCATGCCAGTGTTTGAAAAACCTTTCTACAGTGCAGAAATACCTGAAAATATCCAGATCCACAGCCCTGTTGTCCATGTGCAAGCAAATAGCCCAGAAGGGCTTAAAGTGTTTTACAGCATCACCGACGGTGACCCTTTCAATCAGTTTACCATCAACTTCAATACTGGAGTTATCAATATTTTTGCCCCCCTGGATTTTGAGGCCCACCCTGCCTACAAACTGAGAATACGTGCAACTGATTCTCTGACGGGAGCCCATGCTGAAGTGTTTGTCGACATAATAATTGAAGACATCAATGATAATCCTCCTATCTTTACTGAGCCATTTTATGCTGCCACCCTCTCTGAAGCATCTGTAATTGGAACATCTGTTGTACGTGTCAGGGCTGCAGATGCTGACTCTGGAACAAACAGAGGGATTTCCTATCACTTGATAGAAAACAGCAGCAAAAGCCATGATTATTTCCACATTGATAGCAGCACCGGGCTCATTCTGACAGCACAGAGTTTGGATTATGAAAAGACTCAACAACACGCATTGCTAGTAAGAGCAATAGACGGTGGGATGCCTCCATTGAGCAGTGACATTACTGTAATTGTCAGTGTAACAGACCTGAATGATAACCCACCTGTGTTTAACCACCTGCTTTATGAAGCTAGCCTCAGTGAACTGGCCCCCCGTGGACACTTTGTAACTTGTGTAAAGGCCTCCGATGCAGACCATTCAGATGCAGGCAAGCTAGAGTATTCCATATTAACAGGCAATGATCACATGAATTTTGCAATAGACAGCAAAACTGGCGTCATCACCCTCTCAACCTTGTTCAAACAGGCTCTGAAGCCTACTTACAGTCTAAATGTCTCTGTTTCCGATGGGGTCTTCAGAAGTTCAGCTCAGGTTTTCATAACTGTAATTGGAGCCAATTTACATAGCCCCATTTTTGCTCAGACTGAATATGAGGTGGAACTAGCTGAGAACGCACCATTGAATACACTGGTGATTCATGTTGAAGCAGTGGACAAAGATCCCGGTGACTATGGCCACATCACATACCATATTGTGAATGATTTTGCAAAAGATAGATTTTATACTAATGAGAGAGGACAGATATTTACCTCAGAAAAGCTTGATCGTGAAACTCCAGCTGAAAAAGTAATCTCCATCAGGCTCATGGCGAAGGATTCTGGGGGGAAAGTGGCCTTCTGCAGCATTAGTGTCATCCTTACTGATGTTAACGACAATGCCCCTTTGTTCCGAGCCACCGAATATGAGGCAAATATTGGAACCGATGTACCAAAAGGTACTTCCGTCATTAAGGTTTTAGCTTCTGATGCTGATGAGGGCACTAATGCAGACATCACTTACACGATTGAAGCAGAGTCCGAAAATGTTGAAGAGAATTTAGAAATTAATCCTTTGACTGGATTAATCACCACAAAGGAAAGTTTGATTGGCTTGGAAAATGAGTTCCTTACTTTTTTTGTTCGGGCCCTGGATGGTGGATCCCCACAGAAGGAGACTGTTGTTCCTGTCTATGTCCGAATACTCCCCCCTGAAGTGCTTCTCCCAAGATTTTCAGAGCCTTTTTATTCTTATACCCTTTCTGAAGATACTCCTGTTGGGACAGAGATAGATGTCATACGAGCAGAACATGCTCTGCCCTTGCTGTACACTCTAGTTAAAGGGAATACTCCAGAAAGCAACAGAGATGGATATTTTGTAATAGACAAGCAAAATGGAAAGTTGAAACTTGAGAAGAGCCTTGATCACGAGACAACTAAATGGTACCAGTTTTCAGTGCTAGCACATTACATGAATGAAAATTACCAAGTTGTCTGTTCGGTAGACATAAGCATTCAGATAAAAGATGTAAATGACAATGAACCCATTTTAGAGTCCAATCCCTATGAAGCATATGTTGTGGAAAATATGCCAGCTGGGACAAAGGTCATACAAGTCAAAGCGCTTGATCAGGATTCTGGAATCAATGGCCATGTTACTTATATGTTGGAGACCACACAAGAGATAGATATCATTGATACTTTTGCCATAAACATGGAAACAGGATGGATTACAACTCTAAAAGAGCTCGATCATGAAAAGCAAGATACCTACAAAATTTCTGTCGTTGCATCTGACCGAGGCGAGAAAATTCAGTTGTCTTCTACTGCAGTCGTGGAGGTTTATGTGACTGATGTGAATGACAACCCTCCACGCTTCACTGCAGAGATTTACAAAGGCACAGTCAGTGAAGATGATCCAACTGGAGGAGTTGTTGCTATATTAAGTACTACCGATGCTGATTCAGAAGAGGCCAACAGACAAGTCAACTATTTTATCATAGGTAAATATTTAGAAATATGTTGTTGGCATGTCCATTTGGTCACGGTTTTCTTTTAAATAATAGGCATATAGCATTGTTTCTGCCACTTAAAACCTGTATCACCTCTCTTTCGGTTATTTGTGAGATTCAAGTAGTAGGAATGGGGACCTTCAGCCTTAGTTTGGAGATGTTACAAGAAATGTGGAGCTGCCATTGAGAATAGTGGCCTGTTTAAAGGAGGGGTTTTTTTGTTCCTCTTCTTAGTACTGTCATTGTCAGTCTGTGTATTTTCCTTCAACATAAGATAACATAAGATGGCATAAGATAGCACGTCTCATTATATTATCATGTTTAGGGCACAATTGGCTTAATATACAATACAATTAATTGTATTTTATTTTTCAAAGGATCTTGATACAATTTTAAAATGGCATTTTCAGTGATTTAGTGTTATTTTGCAATGTTGATTTTATGTGTCCCTCCAACACTTAATTGGTAGCACTTATCTGCATTCAAAGTAATATTTATGAATATCACTGGGGAGCCTCCATTAGGGAAGGGCATGAGCCACATTTTTGTAGTTCAATTCATGGTTCATGGCTGAGCCACCAACGGAACAACAAACCGATATGTTGGTTTGCAGATCTGCTTTCTACTTGCTGTGAAAAATCTCAGCAAGCAGAAAGTATGGCTTAAAAACATTTCAATCAAACAGCTGAATGGCAGAGAGCAGAAAGCAAGGGGTTTAAATGGGTCAGAGATATTTAAATTTCTGCTTTCTGCTCCCCACCACTTAGCTGTTTATCATAAAGAACAGAAAGCAAGGCTTAAATGACTCAGAGATGTTAAAACACCTGCTTTTGGCTCTTCGAGAGCTGCCTTAAAATTTGTGGAAGTTTGTGGCAGTTCTTCAGTTTATGAAAATTGCTTTGCAAACCACAAACTGACCAGCATTTGTCAAGGACTTTGAGTCAGTTTGTGCACATCCGTAGCCTCCATGTCATAGTGACTAGAGTGCCTGACCAGGATTGGGACAACTGGGTTCTGACATCGACGTCTGCCATATTATCCTGGCCCCGTCACAGTCTCTCAGTCTAATCTACCTCACAAGGTAGCTGTTGTGAAGATAATGGAAGAGGGTATAATGATGTGATGAGCCAACTTTGGTACTAATTAGAGAGAAAAGCAGGATATTTTTTTTTAATGCATAAGAAATAAACTCTGAGGTTTAGCACAAATCAGAAATGTTTCTTGAGTCATTGTAAGCATATAATCCATTTCCTGCTAAACTTGATCTGTAAACTCAGCTCTGCCAGAGTTGATACAGCTTGGGGCATGAGGTCCTGTGCAAGCAACACCTTTCTGCTTGCAAAAGATGCAGTTCCTTAATGTAATCTTGTCCCAAACCTCTTTTCCTCCTCTCTTCAATCTAAAAGCGGCTTACTCGGATTAATGATTTTTTTTGTTATTATTAATTGTTTAGGAGGTGATATGTTAGGACAGTTTGCTGTGGAAAATGTACAGAATGAATGGAAAGTGTATGTCAGAAAACCCCTGGACAGAGAAGTGAAAGATCATTACCTTCTCAACATCACGGCCACTGATGGGATGTTTGCAACAAAAGCCGTGGTGGAGGTGAAAGTCCTTGATTCAAATGACAACGATCCAGTTTGTGAAAAGGTATTAGCATGAATTTTAGTATGCTTTCATTTTTAGCACGAACAAAATTGTCATAATCATCATATCATGAACATACATAAAACTAGTGGGACAGATGTATGCAGAAAAAGATTTCTTAAAATAGCCTTGTGAATAAATGTGCAGGAGTTACTAACCTGCAATAAGCAGCACCTTTAGGTGCCAGGGAATAGCAGTGCTAATTCCCTCATCAAGGGGATTGAATGAAGACACTGATTGGAACCAAACTAGTGGGCTTAAGGTTGCAGCTTTGTTCAGGATTGTATTGTAAACTGTCTACAGTACCTGTAGATGTTTTTTTTCTATGAGTTAGAGCAACTCTATTGCTCCTTAATTGACTGCTTTTGTGCTTCACAGCCTTTGCTTCATGTCCCATATGTGAAAATCTTTTAACACCCATCCCAGTTTTTCTATATTTATTCCTTCCATATTCTAGTTCCATAATATTTATTTTGATTTTTAGCTCACCACCCCTGGAAGACGGCTTGTGGTGGGTTACAGTAGTCATTTCCTAATAAAACCCATCAAAACCCGATTACAATCCTAGCAATCAATTAACCAAGCAGCGAAAAAACCCTATCCCCACCCTCCAGATGGTACTCAGGGAAGGGGTATAGGCCGATGACCTGGCTTGGCCTGGGGGTGAGCAAGATCTTCCAGCCCCCTGGCCTCAACCAAAGACCTGGCAGAAGAGTTCCATTTTGCAGGGCATGTAGAACTGTAATAGGTCTGTCAGGACCCACAGCTGTCCTGGGAGGTCATTCCACCAGGTTAGGGCCAGGACCAAAAAGGCCGTGGCCCTGGTCAAGGCCAGGTGAACTTTCCTCGGGCTGGGGACTTCCAATTCATACCCACAAAGCAAAGAACCCTGCGGGGGGAGCATAAGGAGGCAAGCAGTCTCTCATGCATGTGGGACCCAGGCCATGTATGGCCTTAAAGGTTAAAGCTAAAACCTTGAACCAGATCCAGGCTGCAGCTGGTAGCCAATGCAGATGTGGGCCCTCTTACCTGTGAGGACCCTAGCACCTATATTTTGCACCAGTTGCAGTTTCCAGGTCATGGACAAGGGTAGGCCCGTGTAGAGCAAGTTACAGAATATTGTGATGTTTTTCATTATTACTCTTAAACCCTTTTAGACAATGTACACGGAGGCTGTTTCAGAAGATTCCCTTCCTGGCAAACTCATCATGCAAGTCTCTGCCACAGATGCAGATATTCGTTCGAATGCAGAAATTACTTATACCCTGCATGGTGCGGGGGCAGAAGACTTCAGACTCAGTCCAGACACAGGTAGTATTTATGGGGCCCTCAGAGATCATCTGTCTGTTTTGTTAGCTGTGAACTGTAAGCAGGTTGCTTAGAAATGAATGATAAAACCATGGATTAAAATGTAGGGAACTAAAAACAATGAGTTGGAATTGTGTGCATATAAGAAAGGCGTTCCAAGGTATTCCAGGTATGGCCTTAACTATCAACTCTCAAAAGTTAAAGGCCAAGCCAGTGGGTTGGATCCTGTTTAAAATTTCTGCTGACTGAAACTGGAATTCCTGGAATTCTGTCCCCCAAGAACAGAAAGTCCCTTATTGTTTGGTCCTGTAGCAGAATTGGGGAGGTGAGGTGGTCCACTTTGCTGGTGGAAATCTCTTCTGGCTGTGGAGATTCTCCATGGGATTCAGGACTTTTTCTTTTCATTAGGACTTTTTTAGTCCACCTTTTTCTGTAAAAAGGGTCAAAGAAGGGTACAATATTATTCTAAAGCTGCATCTCAGAATAAGACAGCTAATCATTAGAATCTGCAAATACAGCAGTCAAAATAGATTCAAGCAAGTAAAGTTTAATCAATATACAGGGTGTTATGTATAAAAATAAAGCAAAGAACAGCATTCCTCAGAAATTTCAGAGTCTGGGGATAAGCAGGGGAGGATGTGGTTCTGCTTGAACATTTCCTGGAATCGTCTTTCTGATTTTAAAATTATTTAAATTTGCCCATCAGACTTGAACAGACCTTTATTCTGATCCATTAGGATTTTTCTGTAAGTTTTTAGCCTTTTCAAAATAATATCTGTATTCCCCATCAAAGTTATCTCTTGGTAGTTGTTCATCATTCTTTATGCTTCATCACAAAACATTTAGTAGGCAGCAGTCTATATAACGTATGTGCTTTAAAATGTCTCTGTTTAAGCCACAGCTTCTGTTAGCACCTGAAGGTGGTAAAAAAGTGCTCTGACTGAGAAATCTAAGGAGAATATATGCAGTCTCAACACACGAAGCCTTTTAAGTGGGTTCAACATTAAGTAGATTGCATTTCTGGGTCTGGTTTATCAGTGTGTGCTAATTGCAGTACTACATGCCAGTTTGCAGGTGAGAATGGGCAGATACAGAACCAGAGGTGGACATTTTCAGCTCATTAGACAATATGTCAGCTAGAATTCTTTTCAAAGGAGTCAGCATATCGGATCAAACGCAGAGTAACCAAGTGATGTCCTTGCCAATGTTTGCAAACCAGGTCTGAATTGTTCCTGCATTTGAAAAGAAACAAAATTCAGTTGACTTATTCTAAACTGTTTTCCATTTTCTAGCCACATAATGAATAATATCCATCCTTTCAGAAATGTTTGTTTCCCACTAGGCCGCTGATAGATGAATGAGCGTGATTCTTTTTTCCTCCCCAGGGTACGCCAATGTATTAAGCTGCACACTGGCAGATTTTCTAGCTTGTTTTGAGATAAAGTAATTAACTAAAATGTCCAAACACACACACACAAAGCTATTAATGGCTTTCTTCCAAACATAGAAAGTGTATTGTGGGGTTATACTTAACATGAAGCCTACAGAGGAAAGAAATCACATAATCAGGGGTACCATTGATAGTGACCTTGGGCTAATCACAGTTCTGTTAGATCTGGTCTTATAGAGCAGTTCTGTCAGAGCTCTCAGCACCACCTACCTCACAGGGGAGAGGATGGGAAGGTGATTGTAAGCTGCTTTGAGGCTCCCTTGGATAAAAGCAGGGTATAAAAAGTTCTTCTTCCCTTCTCACCGTTTCTTTCCCAGTAACTTTCTCAATATTCTAATTGCTGATTGTTGCTGCTTCTTATGTCTGTCACTGGACTGTTGTCAGTGATTCCCAGCCTGTTCAGTCTGTGGGTGCTTCAGGAATGTTGGGAAAGGCCAATGGGTATCATCTCATAATAGCTGTCTTAGGGAGCAGGGCCAATCACAAACTGGCCACCAAGGGATACAATACTGGCACTTTGCTTTGAGAAAAATGCTGTTCTGTTTCAGTTTCCAAAGGAAAGGGAGGAGTTGCTTCCTGTCTGACCACAGGAAGAAGCTGCCAAAGAAATGTTTGCTAAACTTTGTTACTCAGTTTTCAAGCAGCGGTCAGCCAACTCGGATGTTCAACAAACTGAATATGCACAGTTACCACAAGATTGTTCAAAGACCTGATCAATGTCGATTGGCCTTTACTGCTTTGCTGTGCTTTATCCATCCCCCAGTTTGCTGCCTTTAATCCCCTCCACCCCTTGCCCGGTCTTTTGTTTACCACATTTTGAAAGCTGTGGGCATCCTGGCTCTGTTAAGTCAGGCCAGTTGTGCTGATGGGGCAGCCAGTGCCAAGGGCAGCCTGCTCGGTTCTCTCCTGGCATATTGGAGAACTACTCTGTTTCGCTCAAGGGACAACTTGCTGGACTTGTTGCTGCCATACAGAATAATGCCTCTGCCTTTTAAAATGATGTAGAGGAACTTGTTGACCTTTTGTGCCCTGCTGAAGCCTCTTAGTGTGGCGCCATTGTTAAACAGCAGCAGTCATTGTTAAATATGCCACTGGGGGAGAAATGAATCTTTCTTTTAAGGGTAGCCACTTATGTCTAGTTATTACAAAACAAAAAATGCACCTCACCATCTTACCTTCAAAACAAAACGACAGCGAGAGATGCTCAGGCCTTGTTATTAAAACCATTTATTTTCCTTTGCCTTTGTCATTTCATGTACAGGTGAGCTGAAAACATTGGCAGCACTAGACCGAGAACAGAAAGCAGTTTATACTCTTACAGTCAAAGCTTCAGATGGCGGAGGAAGATTTTGCCATGCCAATATTGTTCTCAGTATAGAAGATGTGAATGATAATGCCCCGGAGTTTACTGCTGATCCATACTCCGTCACAGTCTTTGAAAACACGGAGATGAAAACGCTGCTGACAAGAGTGCAAGCTACAGATGCAGACTCAGGTAGGACTTCTCAAAAAGCATTCCTAGCACAGCCTTAACTCTGGAATGAACGGTTTATCTGTCGGCTTTCTTCTTTGATGCCTGCTATCCAGTCCTGTCCTCGCAATGTGCTTGATGCGCACAGAATATAGATCATAAAACTTCCAGGAAATCGCTTAATAGTAGCCAACATATGCAGGTGTTCATTTTCTCATTGAACGTAAAGGTGCAAAAAAACAGAAATTAAAAATTCATACCTGCAGAACAAACAACCAGTAACAGCTCTTACTGTGCCCTTAATGTTTAACTCGATTGCATGACCAGTGTTGGAAAATGCTGCTAATTGCTATGGTGGATCCTGAAACTGTGTATATCTTCAGATTATGTTTAGAAATACTGCCAGTCCTTGAGGGGCAGCTGATTCATCTGTTGCATAGGCTAGAACCCAATATAGTGTATCCATGGAAGAAAGGATCCCCCAGGAACAGTGTTGGATGGGGAGGAGATTCTGAATTTAAGCAAAGGGAGGGTGAGAAAGTTGTGTTACACAGGTGAGAATCCTTCTGCCTGTGGAAATTCTCCACTGAATCCTATCCATTGTTGCCCTTTTAAGAACTGAACACTATATTGCGTCCCAGATTTTTCAGTCAGAGTGCATTTGATCAAAGGGATGAGTAGATAGTAGATATATGTTGCACAAAATATATTGGCACGACTCAGGCACACCACTATGACTGATCTATACATTGGCATATTTGAGTCTCTCTCTCACACATACACACAAAATGCAAGGGTTAAAAATAAGAAGAAGGATGGTGGTGAAGGGTGGATGGAAGAAGCTTCAAAATGAAGGTCAAGCGTTCAAAGTTACTTGCATGTTATATATTACTGTGCAAATACTAATAAAGATCCAGTCAAAAGATCATGTGATAAGATCAGCAAGCATAGTCTGTTGAATAGTGTACATTGACTTCAAATAAGGAACATTTTCTTCATGCAATTATTCCCAAGACTGATCGAGACCAAGACTGAAACTTTTTCGCTGAGGTACAGTGAATGTTGAATGTCCAAAGGGTATCTGTGGTGCTATAATGGGAACATCAGCAGTGGCAAATTAATTGTTCTGAAAGGCCCCAACTACTGATCATTCTTTTACACATGCAAATGCTCTTAGTTTTCAGTGGCACCGATCATCTTTTGCCCGGCATCTTAAACAAGCTGAGAGCTTTAGAATATACTCTGGGATGCTCTGCAGTGCAATTTCCTTGACAAAGCCAAATGGGAAGAGCTCCCTGTAGATAACACATTTGAAAACCCCTGACATCAAGGGAAAGAGGCAGTTTACAGAGACCATAGGACATGCTGTGTAGAACTCCATAGGACAGATAGCTCTTGGGTGAGTGGTAATTTTGTCAAGAAGTCAAGCTACTGCTGGGCATTTGTAAATTTTAGCAGCTTTCAGGATTCATTGACTCATATATGCAAATGTAGAGAATAGTCACAGAATAGTTCTGTGCCAGTATATTTGGTGCACAGTTTTTTTAAAAAAATCATTAACTTGATTATCCTGTAATGCAAATTTATATTAATATATGTTAGTATGGATATTTTACCTGACATACCTATTCCATGCTTGAGTTTGAATTAACAGAGGGGGTTTCTTCCATTCTACTTTAGAAGTGTAGAGGTCATATCATAAGAAAAACTAGATTTGATTTAAATGAAAGTAGAAGGGAAATGGGTGGAAGGAGATCTGAGAGATGCAGATGACATCACATTACTGGCAAACAACATTTAAGAATTGAAAGGATTCCTGACGAAGGTGAAAGCAGAAAGTACTAGAACAAGATTGCAGCTGAATATCAAGAAGACAAAAGTAATGACTTAGGAATTAAACAACTTGAAGATTGACTATGAAGAAATTGAAATTGTTCAATATTCTCTATTCTTTGGCTCTATCATCAACAAAAAAGAAGACTCCAACTAGAAACAAAACGAAGGAGATTGAGATTGGGAAGGGCAATTACAAAGGAACTAGAAAAGATCCATAAGTGTAATGCTGTGTGGCTGGTAGGGAATACAGTAATATTCCCCATTATTATGTATGGATGTGAAAATTGGACAGTGAAGAAAGATAACAGAAATAAAAGTAGATTCATTTGAGATATGGTATTGGAGAGTTTTAAAGATGCCATGAGTCGCCAAGAAGGCAAATAAGTGGGATCAAGATCAAGCAAACTGAGGCTATCATACTTTGGTCACATTGTCAGAAGAGGCACTAGACAAGACAATAATGCTAGGAAAAGATGAAGGCAACAAGAAAACTGGAAGACCCAACATGAGATGGATGGACTCAAGCAAGGAAGCCATGACCCTCAGTTTGTAAGACCTGAGCAAGATTATTATTGATAGAATATTTTGGAGGCCATTAATTCATAGGGCCACAATAAGTTGGAAACAGTTTGACAGCACATAAAATTGCACCTATTTTCTTGCCGACAATGATAGTAATTCTACTTGTAGAATTCGTTTTTCCCCTTGCCCGGAGTGATTTTCCATCTTACCCAGAGAGTACTGAGTCAAGACTGATTTTTTTGCTCAGTCTCACCCAATTCCAATTCTCACTACTGCTCCCATCCCATGTGGCTTTTGTAGTGTCCCATGATCACCAACATTGTCTTTTTTATGGTCAAGTAGAACCCCTCCTCCTTTTTGCACCGGTGGAAAGGTTGCTTGGATCCAATTTGTGACCACCCATTGAGTTTTACAGTAACTATCATGAGATATTCACAGTCAGACAAAATGATGGGTAACAAGTTATTTGGGTAACAAATTCCTTATTTGGGTAACAAGTTCCTTATTTTAATGGGAAAGCTTTGTGTCTTACTAACTTACTTACTTACTAAGTTCTGTATATCAAAGACATATTTCTGCTGAAGAAATGAAGAATTGGAACTGATGTTGTCTCTGTCAGTATTTATTTTGTAAAGGAATCCACAAGAGGCCTTGCAAGGCCTTTTTATTTGCTAGGGCAGTGGTCCCCAACCCCCGGTCAGTGGCCCAGTGCCGGGCAGCGAGAGCTTCGGTAGCGGGCCACGGCTCCCTCTTCCCGCCCCCCCCCTGCAGCGAGAAGCTAGCCAGGCCATGAGCAAATCGGCCGCCGAAGTGTCCGATTAGCTTGCAGCCTGGCAAGCTTCTTGCTGTGGGAGAGGGAGAGGGAAGCGTGCCCGCCGGCACAATCGCACATGCGCGGCAGGTCCGCGCATGCGCATTTGCGGGGGCTGTCTCGCATGCATGGGGCCCCGGATCGCCCTCTCTCCCCACCCCTTGGCAACAGGCCGCAACCTGGAAAAGGCTGCAAACTGCTATGCTAGGGCATTTATTGGGGAACAAAGCTTTTCTGAGGCTTTATGCTATTAGTTTTCATTGTAATTTTTTAATTGTCATTTGTAAGCCACTTTGAGCCACAAGGAAAGACAGGCTATAAGTATTTTAATTAAATAAATGACACGGCTTACAGAGAACATCTACATTAGCTTATCTGTTGTAGAAATCACTCAGCTTAGAGTAAGCTGACTTTTAAAATATTGTAACAACCAAAGTTTGAGTCCCGTGGCACTTTTAAGACCACCAGAGTTTAATGGAGCTTCTGTATCCATGCTGAAAGAATACCGGTTTTGGCAGAAACCTACATCTCAACATGAAGATGACTGCATATGTGCTTTAAAGTTTTATTATAAATGGTTCATGTAAATTCATAATGTTTACTAAGACATGTGTTTGAGAGTACCATTAATTGTTAGGGGGCATTGTTTTTTTTTCCCCCAAAAAAACCACAGGAGTAAATCGGAAGATTCACTATTCCTTGGTAAATTCTGCAGACGGACAGTTTTCTGTTGATGAGTTCTCTGGAATTGTTCGGTTGGAAAAGCCTCTGGATCGGGAGCTGCAGGCGGTATATTCTCTGATTGTGAAAGCCGAAGATGAAGGTTCCCCTAGAAGGCTGTCTTCTACCAGTGTTCTTGTGGTTTCTGTTCTGGATATAAATGATAATCCACCTGTTTTTGAGTACAAAGACTACAGTGCAACATTATCAGAAGACACAGTGATCGGAATGGAGGTTCTGCAGGTTTATGCTGCTAGCCGGGATATTGAAGCCAATGCTGAAATCACATATTCAATAGTCAGTGGGAACGAACATGGAAAATTCAGTATTGATTCCAAAACAGGTAACCCTACTGTGCTAAATAAGCTGGACAAAATACATTTACAGCCTAATCTGATGCATGCCTACTTAGAAAACGGGTGTCTAATGAGAAAGCCTACTTCCCAGTAAGAGTGTACAAAATTGCAGACATTTGCAATGCCATCTTAGGTTCCTTTGTCCCCCTCTCTATAATGTGTTCTATTAAAACAGCAGATTAGATGCATTAGATCTGTTACATTCCATATGAATAGAACTCATTCATCCAAAATACCTAAAAGAGATAAAATGATTAATGCAATGAAAAGTGTTGGCAATTATTGTTACCAAAAATACTATTTTCAGTAGATTTTTCTTGTTACCCATCCAGAGCAGAGAGCTCAGTTTCATCTTATGTGGTAATGCAGTGTTCTCAAGTAAGAGGAGCACCTGCATCAAAAGCATGATAGACTGTTGTTAGGCATTCTCTTCATTTGTTCAAAGTTTGAGTCCAGGGGCACCTTTCAGACCAACAACAAAGTTTTGATTCAAGGCATTAGCTTTTGTGTGTATTCACATGTCCTCTGATGCAATGAAATGGGAATTACCAGTCATGCATCTAGCGGGAGGGTGAGCAGTATATCAGCCTACAGAATAATGGAGATGTTTAACCAATTCAGAAACCGAGTAGGAATAACCTTAAATATGTCAAAATTAGAGATTAATGGGCAGATGCATCTGTCATTGTGGGGTGTGAATTAATTGCAACCCTGCCCTAACCTTATACCCTAAGCTTGTTATTCCTATTTGGTCCTACATTGTCATTATGTTGTAGGGTGATGTACTGCTCACCCTCTACGTGTAAGTAATTCCCATTTCATTGTGTCCGAGGAAGTATGCGTGCCCATAAAAGCTTAAACCATGAATAAAACTTTGTCCATCTGGACTCTTCATTTTGTTGCTTCAAACCAACACAGCTACCACTTGAATTGTTTTCATTTGTTTGTTTACTAAGATTTACCTGGCGTGTGATACAGTTTGTTTTCATCATATCGTAAAAAGGAAAAATATACAGAAGTTATTGTGAACGATAGGACATAGTTGATTAGTCCTGCCAACCAGTTTGGAGGCAAGTTTCAGACCTCAACAAGGTCTCTCAGCAAAAGTTCTATGGTTTCAGACCAAAGTTGAAGTCCTGGATTTAGTAACACAGTCCAAAAGTAGATTCCAAGTCTTAAGTAAAGCAAGCAAGTGGTAGGATCATCAGCAAGGTTTCTGACAAATTGACCCTACGTTGGCTGCAAGTTTATATAGGGAATAACCCTACAGGTATTGCTGGGTCCCATGTGAAACTTCTTCTCAGCCCTCCTGGAATGCTTTGGGAGACTGTGATGGGCTGGTCCATGCTGGGGCCTACAGATCTTGGTGGCTGAGGGTGTTGGTGTTGGTGCTAGCTTAAAGTCCCTTTGGGGAGGCATTAGAGTCTGTCTCACTGCGATGGTCTGCTAAGTAGGGCTTGGTTGTCTGCCTCTTCTGAGGACACCTCTATCCATTCTAACCCAGAGCAGTCCAAGTCCAGATTGGATCCTGTGGATCTGCTGCACTAGCAGAAGAGCCTCTTGCATCAGGAGAAGTCTCCTCCTGGCAGAAGGAAGCTCTTGCACTAACATAATAGATCCATGAGATCTGATCTACAATTCAGAAGAAAGTGCCATTGAAATAAAGTTAGCCACTACTAAATTCAGTCATATTATTTGAAGTGCAGTTTGTTTCTTTTGATCAGGGCTAGTTTCTTGTATGTGAGACTAACTTTAAAAGTTGCATTTGGTTGTCCTTGGAGTGGTAATGCATTCAGACTTCCAGGGGAAATTCTAAGAATGAGAAATATGGCTAGAAGAGAGTGTGCTCCAGTAGTATCCCTTGACTGAGCAAAATATGTCACTCAGGTTCCCTGTGAAGAATATTCTTCTTTTCTGCATGGATCTACCACCACAAGGCAAAAGAATGCACCAGTGTGTACCTCCCCCCAGAGATGCCATAGTGAGGGACGGTATCAGGGCTGGTTTATCCATGTAGCACATGCTATGAGCCACACACTTCCAGGGGTCCCATGCGATGCCTCCTCTCCCATGGAGCAGGATCATAGCCTCTTCCCCCCCCCTTTCCCACTTTAAGGACACTTTGAGTAACACCCCTTTCCACTATGGGGGGGGGGGCCCTCCACCCCAAGTCTGGCTGCTGCCATCACAATTGTACTCTTCTTAGGGCCCCATGAATCCTTAAATCACTCCTGAGTGGTACATAGATTAAATGAATGAATAAATAAATAAATGCATACATACAAAAATACAGCTGGAAACTGGGAGACTGTTCCTTAAGTTATTTGTTAAGTAACTTGCAAGTTACAGTTATTGCAACATGCTATAATAGAAAAATGGTTTTGCAAGTGAATTTCCTCCCCTCCTCTTTGCAGGTGCTATTTTTGTTATTGGAAGTCTTGATTACGAGAGTTCCCCTGAGTATTATCTGACTGTGGAAGCCACAGATGGAGGGTCACCTTCCTTGAGTGATGTTGTAACAGTGAATATAAATGTAACAGATATCAATGACAACACTCCAGTGTTCAGTCAAGACACTTATACGGCCGTAATCAGTGAAGATGCTGAGGTTGAACAATCAGTGATCACGGTTTGTATTTCCATTTCCCTCTCATCCTCTCTTATTTTGATGCACTGATAGTTTTGTTTGGGAAAAGGGCAGCTGTGCTTTAAAAAGCGAAACACAGGGGAGAAGTTGTTTTTCTTTGTCATTGCTTCAGTTTTCTAAGCAAGTATTCAAAGCCAAGCTATAAGAGCAGTGCAGAATCTGAACTATTTTTAGGGAGGGTTATAATCCATTGTGCAATAGGAATGAATTTTCAGGGAAGTGAACGGGATATCACTTTAGCTGTTCCTCAGGTGTGGGAATTCATGCCTCGAAGACTGTAATGTGTTCCATCAGTAGCTGAATGTTTGGGGTGTTTTTCTAAATCAACATAATCGCCTACTGGTACCTGTTTGAAATGATAACTGGATGTCTTGTAGGTGATGGCAGCTGATGCTGATGGGCCTTCAAACAACCACATTCATTACTCGATTATAGATGGCAACCAAGGGAGCCCTTTCACAATTGACATTACCTTAGGTGAAATCAAGGTGGCTCGACCTCTTGACAGAGAGAAGGTAAGCATCTGCATTGTGTAATTTGGAGCACAGCCTTCCAAGCAATACTGCCACATAATCATTGTTTCATTTCAGCAAGGAAGACTTTGCTTGTTTCAAGCTTTCAGAGCTCATCCACTTTATAATTGTGCAGACTGTACAGTCCCAGAAGGGATAACGAGTTAGAAGGTGTCCTCTTGTCCTCTTCTCTCTGCCTGTGTCTTATATGTCATGGAGAGAGGCTAGGATCCTTGTCCCTGTCAAGTTACCTTTGCATAGGCTGGGACAGTTTGTCACTGGTATATTTCATGCGCATATTAAATTAGCCAGTTTGTGCTGCTTCTGGACATAGTGCCTGATTAGACAGGATAATACCTGTGGCAGTTCTGCCCCAGCAGCAATTGTTATAACAACAGCATATGATGATACGTCCAGTGGTGAGGACAATTCCAGTTCTCCAGGCCATGTCTTTAGGCTCATGAATGTGCCATCGGCTCTTTCCTCCCCTCTCACATGCCGGTTCCATCCCCCACTTCCTTCTTTCCTCGAGCCATTGTTCCCCGTGATGTCCAAATTGGAGCATATTATAGCTTGAGCCAAATCCAAGTCATAATTTCCAAGATGCCTTCAATAAATAGTCAATTTCAATAAATAGTCTATAGTCTATGCTCTGTGCTAGCCATCATTCGCCAGTTTGGACATCACAGTGAACGATAGGCAAAATGCAAAGAGAAGCGTGGGCGGAGCTCCATTTGGGTCATTCCTGGCTTTGCTCACTCTCTGTCTCAGGTGTAGTCAAAGTGCGGCCCTTTCAGATGTCCATGGACTACAATTCCCATGAGCCCCTGCCAGTGTTTGCTGGCAGTGGCTCATGGGAATTGTAGTCCATGGACATCTGACAGGCCGCAGTTTGACTACCCCTGTTCTACATAGCCTCATGGTGAGCCCTGATATGGCTTAGTGGGCTCTTGCCCTTTCATGAACAGAAATGTGTCTCTTCCCGGAGATGATCATGGCTTTGGATCCAGCCGGGCCTCTAAATTTGAAAAGCCTATGTTGAAAACCGCCTCACTCCATCTACCTTCTTGTGTCGCCTTGTAGGTAAACAAAATGGCTTAATTCAAGAGAATTCTAATACAGTTTGCACGGAAAATGCAGCCTGGTTCTTTCCACTATTTATTTCTATGTTTGTGTGTTTCTGTTTTAAGTTCTCAGGTTATACTCTGACAGTCCAAGCATCGGACAGTGGGAATCCCCCCAGAGTCAATGTAACTACGGTCAATATTGATGTATCTGATGTAAATGACAACCCGCCTGTGTTCTCAAGGGGAAATTACAGCATTATCATTCAGGTGATTGAGACATTGCACTTTCGCATTTGATGCCTTCTGTGCTGAGATTGCTGACTCTCATTTGGCTTCTGTATTGCTAGCGACCTGCTGTCATAACAAGCAGTGGGACTATCAGGGCAGGGGGGAGGTCTGTAATACCTCAGTCAATAATCGTTTGTTCCAGAATGACACATCTCTGGTGCTGAAGTCCTCTGGCATGTAAAATTGTTAATACTTTTATTGCAGTCTCTGTTTTTGGAGATTGTAATCTGCGGCTGCAATTAATTAAATGAAATATATTAGGAAGAGTAGCTTGCCGATTCAATAATGCTGGTTCCCAGGAAAGCAATAGTTAGCAAGTAATAAGCAGTGGAAAAGAGCGTCAATGCTTTCTTTCCTGAGAACCAGCTTGGTGTAGTGCTTAGGAATATAGACTTCTAATCTGACAAGCTGCATTTGATTCCCTGTTCCTCCTCCACATGCAGCCAGCTGGGTGACCTGGGGCTGGCCACAGCACTGAGAAAGCTGTTCTGACCGAGCAGTAATATCAGGGCTCTCTCAGCCTCACCCACCTCACAGGGTACCTGCTGTAGGGAGAGGAATAGGAAGGCAATTGTAAACCGCCTTGAGACTCCTTCTGGTAGAGAAAAGCGGCATATAAGAACCAACTCTTCTTCTTCTTTAGTGTAGTTTGGCACCTTTCCCAAAACAAATTTTAATTATTGGAGTGGCATCAGAAGCTTTGATTTCACCCTAGCTTAAATTGGTAATAGAAGTAGCATGATAGCCCGGAGGAAAATTTGATGAAGACAAAGAAAGGAAGATAGCGAGTTTTGTCCTCTAACCAGATGACCAAGATTTAAGAACATACAAAGAGCCATGCTAGTCCAGCATCCTGTCTCATACCGTGGCCAACAACAGGGTATAGAGGTTGAGGCCTTTCCCTGATGTTGTCTCCTGTCAATTGACATGGTAGTTGTGATATAGCTCAACTTATGGAACATTTCATTGTCTCAACTACTTCAGCAATTTCCAAGAGAAATCACAGCAATGATTCTTCCAGTAGCATATTTTTTGTCTTTCTAGAAACCCAGCATACTGACTTGATTACTAGTCTTACAAAGGCCACTGTTTCTCTAGCACCCACTTGTGGGTGTACACTGTAAAAAAAACACACCAAATTTTTGTTCCTGGAAACCTGATCTCTATGCAAAAGATAAACCCAGTATTGCATCAGGGTTATTTAGTATAATTTTGATGCAAAACAAGTTAAGCACAGGTCTCTCCCTGCATAATAATGAGAACTACATTTATTTGTTGAATTTGTTTTATGAAACATGTCATCTTATATTAAGAAATATAGTTCTGGGTATAGATGATATGTAGAAAAACACCTTTTCTTGCATCAAATTTAAACTAACATATAGCTTCAGAAAATTAGATTGAATTGAAATTAATCCTCCGTACACTTGAGGGGCTTTGCAGTATTGCAGGAAAGTTGATTAAGATGTGAGACTGAATCCGCACTATTGCTGGTGGAAAGAATGTAGACTTAGTTGCATTCTGCCCTACAGTCCTTTCCAGCCCTGGAACCGAAATTGTGGCTGTTCAGGTTCGTTTGGGGCTAATAGCCATCAGAGCGGTGGGGGTGCAGAAAGGGGTGGAATCACACTCTCCTTTCATCAGGCAGAAAAGGCTGTTTCTCTTGTTCCACATTGCAGCCCTTGATTTGCACAGTTGATCATCAGAATGAATCCGATAACCCCAGAATTTAGTTTCTCAGGATTAGAAGGAACTACTGGAGCAAGGGGATTCAGCAAAAAGACTTGCCTTCCACTAATGGTCATCAGGATCCAAGTTACAGATCCCATTCCTCAATGAGATATAATGAAAGTATAGGATAGTAAAGTCTAGTAATTTTGAAGAATATTATAGAAAACTTTTGTTTCTGGATTTTTAAAAAAACCAAAATCGCATGTTCTTGATGCTGAAAACATTGGCTGTGGTCCAGAAGGTAGCAGAGACATACATGTCAAAATTTTGGTTTTCTCCTCAAAAATTTCCCCTAATGAGTTTAAAACACTGCAAATATAAAATAATATTCTTAGTGAATATGTTACGTATACAGACCTTAACATGCTTTTCCAGGTCTCAGAAATGTATCCGTGTTTTTTCTTCTTTTTAAAATTTAGAGAAATTTGTACAGCATTCGGGGGGAGGGGGGAGTGAGGAAATTTGCAGAACTTTGAGTGCCCTAACTATGTTAAGAAACATTATTTTCTCCCCAAAGATTTATACTCTACATTTTTTTAAAAAATTGACAGTAATGTTAACTAATTTCATCTCAAATTCAAGGGACAGTTTCGGTTGTCTTTCGGTTGTCACGTGATGGCCGTTTTCTGTCATCCCCTGCAGTCTGTTGTCCTGTGGCCTGCTGTGTGTGTGAAGCACAGCTCTCAAGATGGCAGCACAGACATTTTACAGAGCCTGGAGTGGGCTGTATGGATGAAATGGCCTCATAGATGAAGCATTCCAAGCGATAACAGCAGCCACATGTTGAGGCTTAAAATAACCTCCCTGTGACAGCAGCAACACGAAAACCAGCCCTAGCTCATTCCAATTATAGGCCTGTGATAAAACACAATATCTTTTCCAAAAATCTTTTCGCCATATCTGCTTTTACATCCCCTTCTCCTGCTTTTTATAGGAAAATAAGCCTGTCGGGTTTAACATCCAGCAGCTGTTAGTAACAGACAAGGATTCATCCCACAATGGACCACCTTTCCTGTTCACCCTGGAGAGTGGAAATGAAGATAACGCTTTCGAGATTAACCAGCAAGGAATCCTTACAACTGCTGTCCAGCTAAAACGCAAAGTGAAGGACCATTATTTGCTTCAAATTAAGGTATGCAATGCGGTAATATTTATTTTGAACGCTGCCTTTGTATGTCCAAAAGGATTGCCTAATGTGATTTAACGGTCATGCAAAACAAATGCAACTAAGCAACAATGGGGGAGGGGCGTGGCACAGGGGTCACACAGGCATTCTAAGAACTTGCAGCCACATAAGGAGCCAGAGCAATAGAATCAATAATCAGTACAATTACAGAGGCAGTCATTAATGACCAAGCTCCCTCTGACAGAGCTGTGCCATGGTGGTAGATAAACATTTTCCTTTGCTGCTGTCTCCGCTAATTCTAGCCCATGGTCAGCTGGATTCATTGGGACACTCTAGATGCAGTTATCTCCATTGTTTCCTCCTCACAAAGCTGAGAAGTCTATCAAGGTCTTGCAAGCCAGTAGTGGTAAGGACAGTGGCCTCTAATCTGGCGAGCCAGGTTTGATTCCCTGTTTCTCCACATGCAGCCCGCTGGGTGACCTTGGGCTCATCACAGCCCTGATAGTGTTGTTCTCACAGAGCAGTAATATCAGGGCTTTCGTAGCCTGACCTACCTCATACAGTGTCTGTTGTGGGGAGAGGAAGGGAAGGTGATTGTAAGGCTCCTTCTGGTAGGGGAAAGTGGGGTATAAAAACCAGCTCTTCTTCTTCAAGCGGGAGGTGGTACACAGGATCTGTCTTGTCAACCACCTGGTACATTTTCCTCCTTGTGATTGGTCAGGAGGTTCCCTGGGAGACCTTTCCCTTGGAACCAGTCCTTCAGTTTCCAAGGTAGAATTGTAAACTCAAACTCAGAAACCTTTATTGGCATACACAATCACAATCCTAGGATTGTGTCTTCTTCGGGTAGGCAGAATTGTACTAACATATCCCCAACCGTTGTCAGACATGCATAAAATCTGTTTGGATGCCTGCTTTGCTATTTTGACAAGGGTACAATGCTGCGGAAACTGAGCTGCTTGGGGTAGTGGTTGAAAAGTTGGCTAGGATGTGGGGGGACCCAGGCTTATTTCCCCACTCTGCCATGGAAGATTCCTGAATGACGTTGGGGCAGTCACACATTCTTAGCATAGCTTCATTGGGTTTATTATGTGAATAAAACTCAGAAAGGGAGAATGTTGTCAGCTGTTTTAGATCACTATGGGGAGGAAGACAGGAAAGAAATTGAGTTAAATAAATAAATTGCACTATTTTGGACTAGACAGTAGCCATATAGACATTAAAAGCTATAGCCTTCCCAACATTGCTCTAGAGAGCGGGTTGATATTCCAGTGAGGCAAACATTAAATATCCATTTTCATTATCAATAAGTAGCTCTCTTGTTCAAATCATTGCTTATGTCAGTGATCTCTTTGTGTGAGCAATTTAACACTGGAGCAATAAACTCACACAATGCCGCAAATTCTTTCCTACAAACAAGAAAAGTTGCTTTGACCCCAGGCTAATACAGCATTTGCATGAGTAGCTGGCTGAATATTCGGACTGGCTCTTGCCAGTGAAATTGGCTCTATGTCACAAAGATGAAGAATTCCAAGCAACAGCACTGGGGCCAGAAACCTCGCCCTGTTTAAACTGAGCTGTGGGAGAATTTCTGGCTCTATCCAAAATAGATGACCGTTGTTCTTGACGGAGTACTTGGTAATATGTTTGGAAAATTGTAATTGGATGACTTGTATATTAAAAAATGTACTGATTGGATAGTTTTGTGTGTGACTTATGCATCTGTCGAAGAATGGCTTTATTTGAAATTTTAAACAAGAAAAAGTACTGTGAGCACCATCTACAGTTTGGGATTGGCTACTACACTGTTGAATGGAGGCTTTGGAGCAATGCAGAACTTTCTGAATTACTGGAAATCCAGAAACGTTTCTTAGTCGGCCCAACTATATTTCTCACAATCTGTTTTGATTGTGAAATGGTACCCATTTTTCAAAAAAATTGTCATAGGATGACCAGCAAGCAACAATGTTTGCCACACGTACCCACATCCATTTTGCATAAGTGGTTTGTTAGCCTGTTGCTTTAATATTGGGTTTTGATGATCTCAAAAAATAGTAATGTCTTGGAAGAGACAGTTCTTATGTCAGTGCAGGTTCCTTTACAAAGACCGTATTCCTGCTCACATTCATTTTTATGGAGAAGCCCAGTTCACGCGTACAAGGAAAATGTGAGTCCTGAAATGAAGGGGGAGAGGTGTTCCATGGGTACTTCTGAGACCCCAGAACCCATTCATAGTATTTGAAATCAAACAAACAAATACCTTTATTGGCATGATCATAATAAAACATCTGTATAAAAGACAAGGCGATTCAGATCCCAGATCACTTGGAGAAAATCCCGTGGAGGAATTTTGCAATGCCTTTGATTACTTGAGGGTTATGATCCAATAAAAGAAAGTGCACGATTGTTGCAGGACTGTGAATCTTGCTCGCCTCCACGAGAGGGAGTATGAACCGTTCTCTCAGGTAGTTATGTTGCTCACAAAAGAGGAAAACGTGTTCCACTGACTCGGGTTTCATTGCAGGACAGGGGCGGAGTCTTTCGGCATATTGGATTTTAGTGTACCGACCTTTAGTCACTGCCGTTGATAAGAGGTTCAGTCTTGCTAGCATATAAAATCACTTCAGGGAAGGTTATTTTAAAGATGTAAAGTACTCCGGGATCCTTCTTGCTGGGGGATAGATTTCAAAAAAGATGGAAGAGCATGTTCTGCGTGCGCAGTATTTGAAATGCAGCACAGTAGTGCAGCTGATTGTCCAAATGCAAATGGACATTTGCATCCAAATGCAAATAGACATTCCTTCACCTGGAAACTACAACTAGTGCAGAATGCAGCTGCTCAGGTCCTCATAGTAACTTCTTAGAGAGCCCATATTCATCCCATCCTTTGGCAGCTGCACTGGCATCCAATTGAATTCCAGATCAAGTTTAAGGTGTTTTGGTTAAGGCCATCCATGGTCTGGACCCAGTGTACCTAAGGGACCGCCTCTCTGCCTATGCTACCTGAAGAGCATTGTGCTCCATCAATTCCAACAGGTTGGTGCTCCCTGACCCCAAGGAAGTACATCTGGCCTCAGCCAAGGCCAGGACATTCTCAGTCCTGGTCTCCATGTGATGGAATGAGCTCCCGGTGGAGATCCAGGCCCTGTTGGAGCTGACTGAGTTCCATAAGGCTTGCAAGACAGAGCTCTTCCTTCAAGCCTGGATAACCCCCCCCCCCCCCCGCCACCCCCAAGGAAACCTTGTTATTGTTGTTAGGTGCGAAGTCGTGTCCAACCCATCGCGACCCCATGGACAATGATCCTCCAGGCCTTCCTGTCCTCCCTGGAGTCCATTTAAGTTTGCACCAACTGCTTCAGTGACTCCATCCAGCCACCTCATTCTCTGTCGTTCCCTTCTTCTTTTGCCCTCATTCACTCCCAGCATTAGGCTCTTCTCCAGGGAGTCCTTCCTTCTCATGAGGTGGCCAAAGTATTTGAGATTCACAAGGAAAACTACTACTTGACAATTTACATCGGAAAAAAATTGCATGGTTGCACTGAGATGTTTCTAGTTTTAATTTTATGATTCGTTTTATTTATGTTTTAATTAGGGTTTATGTTTCATTGTTGTTGTTAATGAACTCCTGTTGTTCACCACCCTGAGCCACTAGGGAGGGCCATATATAAATTAAATAATAATATTAATAACAAATAAAAAGCTCTTTGTATGCTTGCTAAGCTCAGTGGGCTGCAGAATATCTTTGGAAATGGTAGCAAAAGTAAGACATCCTCACACATAGAGAGAGGCTCTGAACTGCATCCCACAAGTTGGAAATAAATAGCATTGAATATTTTAAAATTACAGCATTATACTGTACCCTAGTAATCTTTCTGTCAAGTTGTGTGTTGCCACCCAAGACTTTCATTAGACCTTTATCTTTGTAATAACTACGTATGCACATAGTTACATTGCACTTCAAGTTAAAAGCTGGTAAAATTGAGCAGACATTCATTGTTGGTTTCCCTTTAGGTGGCAGATAATGGAAGACCTCAGTTGTCATCTTTGACATACGTTGACATCCGAGTCATTGAGGAAAGCATCCATCCTCCTGCCATCCTGCCCCTAGAAATCTTCATCACAGCCTTCGGGGAAGAATATTCCGGGGGCGTCATTGGGAAAGTACATGCCACCGACCAAGATGTATACGACACTTTAACGTACAGCTTGGATCCCAACATGGAATCCTCTTTCTCTGTCTCCAGCACAGGTGGCAAGCTGATAGCTCACAAGAGGCTGGACATTGGGCAATACCTCCTGAACGTTACTGTTACAGATGGGAAATTTACAACCTCCGCGGTCATTGCAGTGCATATCAGACAGATCACTCAGGAGTTACTGAACCACAGCATAGCTATCCGGTTTGCCAACCTTGCCCCAGAGGAATTCATTGGTGACTACTGGCGCAATTTCCAAAGAGCTTTACGGAGCATCTTGGGGGTCAGGAGAAATGACATACAGATCATCAGCTTGCAGCCCTCAGATCCTCCTTCTAGCCTGGATGTCTTGCTTCTGGTTGAGAAGTCAAGCAGTGCTCAGTACCCAACCAGAGCCCTGCTCCACAAGATAAACTCCTCTGTGGCAGACCTTGAGGAGATCTTAGGTGTTCGGATACTGAACGTTTTCCACAAGTTGTGTCTGGGCCTCGAATGTCCTTGGAAGTTTTGTGAAGAAAAAGTTACGGTGGATGAGAGTGCCATGTCCACCCACAGCACAGCCAGGCTGAGTTTTGTCACTCCACATCACCAGAGAACCTCGGTTTGCCTTTGCAAAGGTAAAGAAAAAAGCACACAGTGTGGTGGGGAAGGTGTAT
The DNA here is from genome assembly GCF_049243985.1 of Paroedura picta. Taxonomy (NCBI): domain Eukaryota; kingdom Metazoa; phylum Chordata; class Lepidosauria; order Squamata; family Gekkonidae; genus Paroedura; species Paroedura picta. The sequence goes on from NC_135378.1 coordinate 35,972,875, forward strand.
AATGCCAAAGAGGACTGAATAGCTAGATGTGTAGTACAGTATACATTCGGTTCGTCATTTGCTTTTTATCCTGCCATGCTACAGTCAGTCATACGATTGAATATTTTGTAAAAAGGAAAAAACCAATTACAACTGCAGTAAGCAAAGCGAACTCATAACTACTACTAAAAGCAGGAGTCAGTTTTTAGAATTAGCTGGTTATGCAAAGCAGGCTTCATGGAACATTTGACAGCATTTGACTGGATCAAATAATAGGCAGTTAGACAATGGATGCTATTTGACAATTGAATGCTATGCCAATTCTAATATGTATTAAACACAGAAATCGCCTTCGTTTCCCCTCATTATGTTAAAACCCAGTGGTGAGCAGATTGAATAGCCCACGCTTGCCTGAATTTGTCAGAGCTTGGAAGCTAAGCAGGGTCAGCCATAATTAGGACTTCAGGAGGAGACAACCAAGGAAGTCCAGGGGTTGCTATGCAGAGGCCGTCCACCTCTGCTCATCTCTTGCCCTTGAAAAAACCCCTGGGGGGGTCATCATGAGTCACTTGTGACTTGATAGCACTTTATTATTATTAATAATCATCAGGTGCATTAGCTACTAGTTAACTGCTACATCTGTTATGCTGCAATCCTGAAAAAAGCTAAAACTTTCTAAACCAAGTGATTTCAATGTTTAGGACAGGGGTAGTCAAAGAGCGGCCCTCCAGATGTCCATGGACTACAATTCCCATGAGCCTCTGCCAGCAAACGTGGGCAGGGGCTCGTGGGAATTGTAGTCCATGGACGTCTGGAGGGGCACAGTTTGACTACCCCTGGCTTAGGATGCTGTTGGTAAGCACTTTGAATGTTCTTTTTGTGTGTGGGGGGTGGGGTTACTAACATAATACTTTTAATCTTCTGATGAGATTTCATGGCCAGCATTTCTGCCACAAAAAATCTCTAAAACAGCCTTTAAGAAACAGCATTGTAGGGCTGTTGTAAAATTGCATGACCTTCAAAATCCAGATTACTTTTAAGGGTTATGAAAACAGTTTAAATGTATATATGGATTTAGGAAAGGGAGATGAAATAGCCGTAACCATGTTGAGAGGCAAACAGGAACAGAACATCCTGTGAGCAATTCTCCTAGCAGGAGCTGAAATTATAGTCGTTCAGAAATTCCATATCCCTCATGATTTCTTGCTGCCTGGCCTCTTTCCTTGTCACCCACTTATCTTGTGTGTTTGTTTTTTTTTCCCCACCTGTTTGTGCCTGAAGAACATTAAGGCTTTAACTTTTGACATCCCTGATTTTAAAAACTATCGCATTTGAAAAGAAGAGATTAAAAATAAAGCGCTGCTCTCTGTTTTTCAGACGGTAGATGCCCTGTTTTGAGCAGTGCGTGTGAAGGAAACCCCTGTCCTGAAGATACAGAATGTATAGCAGATCCTCACGAAGGAACATACACTTGCCTGTGCCATGGAAGCAGTACGGCCCAGTGTCCTGGTGAGAGTTTCTCTCTTAATATCCTTTGGCTGAGGCTTCAGTCATCTCACAGCCAAGTCTGATTTTGAACCATGTCTTCATTTTCTTTCTTAATACAGCATCAGTAGGCCCATCACTGACTTTTACTGGAAGCAGCTACGTTAAGTACCGCCTCATGGAAAATGAAAACAAGGAAGAAATGAAGCTTACCATGAGGCTCCGGACATATTCTGCCCATGCAGTTGTCATGTATGCCAGAGGAACAGACTATAGTATTTTAGAGGTTTGTTGCTCTCAGTGCTCATAGCCTTTTAATTACGTGGGAAAGGGGGTTCTTGGGTTTGATATCCAAGTTTAATGTTTATGCAAAACATTGGCAGTTGTAAAATGATTGGTTTAATTTCAGTCAGAGTGGAAAGATTAAAACTGAAAAGATTAAAAATGAAAACAGCCAGTATTGAGCTGGTAAACTACAATAAATAAACTACAATAAATCAATCTATATACATACACCCTGACAAAATGCTGAAGGTTCCGAAGCCTCCTATTGGTCGAATATTCTCCCCCCTCCCCCCAGGGCCAATTACTGTTCTTGTTCTGGATTCCACACACACACCCTTCCCTTCTGTCCTGCTGTGAAGGAAACCTCAACAGCTCCTGACTTAGGGGAGGGACATGTTTCTGAGAAATCTGTGGGCGTGCGTGTGCTTTCCTTTTGAGAGGAGAAAGCTTTCCCCTCCTGCCTAGATGTTGGCTGACAGGGAAGCCACAGAAAAGCCCCTTCTCACTTAAAATATTTCTTGAGGCTTGGAAGTGGGGCCTCAAAAGTGTATAATGCCTCCACAACCACATAGCAGCCACATAGCCAGCCACATAGCACCCCTGATCTTTTTCAGGTCTAAAAACATTACAGAGAGGAGGTAACGTTTTCAGATAGGTATAGGTTCATGTTCTGGAATTCCACACCACCTAGATGTGCATAAACTTGACTAGGATCAAGAATGCCATGCACAGAGAGACCTCCTCTTAGGGGTGCCAGCTTCCAAGTGGACCCACACCAAACCATGAGCTAGCGCCTGTTGTATTATGGCAGGCAATGGGCTTTACTACTAGGCTGCAAGGCTGCACTTGTACCTTTTTTAATAGCTAATTCTTTAGAGCAGGCTTTTTCAACCAGGGTTTCATGAAAATGAATGAAAATTCCAGTTAGTAAGTCATGACCAGTATGACCAACCCCCACACACTTCCCCACTCTGAGGTAAAATAAAATGTTCCCTCAAAGACAGAACAGACCTTGTAGCATTATTTCAGTGTTATAAAATAAATCAGGCTGTCCCACTCACTTGGCTTTACTCAGCCCTAGAACATTTTGAGACGTCGTAAGATCTCACCGTTCTTAAAACCTTTGTTGGAATGGCACAGAGGCTTTCTTAACAGCAGCAAACAAAAGATTTTATCTTATGAAGAGGAAAGGGGTAGTTTGGAATGAAGAGACTGAGTTTTTAAATACAAATCAGTTATTTTTCAGTTTAAAAGATCTTGGTTACTGGCTCTGAGAGGTTTCTTTATGCTTTTCTTAGTTCTTAAATTTTCTTAGCACTGAGTGGATATAATTTTCCTTTCCTTCATTCTATCATCATAACAACAGCCCTGTGAAGTAGGGGAGGCTGAGACTGGCTTCAGTTCACCCAGTGAGTTACACGACAGTGTGAGTCTGTGAACCCAGTTCTCTCAATCCACATCCAGTACTCTAATCACAGTACTGCATTGGTTATGCAGTTTTCCTGCAGAGTTCTCCTACTATGGCATATTGTGGGAAGGAACACTTCTGTCCTTGGTAGACATGATTAAGACATTAGAGGTCACTTAGAAGCCAGTGAGATGTAGTGGTTAAGAGCAGCAGCTTCTAATCTGGAGAAGCCAGGCTTGATTCTCCACTCCTGCACATGCAGCCAGCTGGGTGACCTTGGGCTAGTCACAGTGCTGTTAGAGCCATTCTCACAGAGGGGTTCTCTCAGAGCTTTCTCAGCCCCACCTACCTCACAGGCATGTAGGGGAGGGGAAGGTAAGGCAATTGTAAGGTGTTTTGAGACTCCTTTGAGTAGTGAAAAGTGAGGCATAAAAACCAACTCTTCTTATTCATTTCTCATTGGGTGGCGGGTATGGGTGCAAAGTGGCCTCAGATTGCATGCTATAGGAGCCTTTCTCCATGGTAACAAGCAATCCAGGATAGCATTGTATGGTGATACTGCTACTTTTTCTCTTATGCTTAGATCCACCATGGAAGACTGCAGTATAAATTTGACTGTGGAAGTGGTCATGGAATTGTGTCTGTGCAGAGCATTCAAATCAATGACGGCCAGTGGCATTCAGTGTCTCTTGAAGTGGATGGAAACTATGCCAAGCTGATCTTAGACAGGGTGCACACAGCATCGGGTATAGCCCCTGGCACTTTAAGGACATTGAACTTAGACAACTATGTATTTTTTGGTGGCCACATTCGACAGCAGGGCACAAGGCATGGAAGGAGCCTACAGGTTAGCAATGGCTTCAGAGGCTGCATGGATTCGATTGTGCTTAATGGCCAAGAATTGCCCCTAAACAGCAAGCCACGGAGTTATGCCCACATGGAAGAATCCGTGGATGTGTCTCCTGGATGTTTACTAACCACCACAGGAGATTGTTCAAGCAGCCCATGCCAGAATGGGGGCATTTGTAGCCCACTGCTCAGTGGAGGTGAGTTTTGTTCTTCTTCATACTGCTTATTTCATGTTACGTAACAAACATTATTTAAATGGTTAATGCAGGTATTAATGATATTTAGGTGGCCACTTTATCTTACCTAGTATTCCACAGGCAGGGTTTACAGTCTCCTTGTTTATATGTCTCCAAGCAAAGTTATTCTTCTCTGTTGAGTTGGCTCATTTCAATGTAGCTTAAGTGTATCTTATATTTCTGCAGGTTGTATCACACACGTTCCTTGAAAATAACTGAGAAACTTTGTTTCTTACAAGTGGAAGGAACTTGCTGCTGTCAGAAGCTGTGGAGTTGAGTTCCAGCATACCTAATCTGCATATTAAACACATTTCTCCAGATGTTCAGATTCTCTTTCATCATGCAGCTTTTTTATATTGCAAACCTGTAGTCCCTTAGTGAAATCGTTCAGAACTGGGTGCTTGTATGGGCATCTCTCACACATGAACGTTTGCAAACATTTACAAAGCTTTAAATAATAGCTCAAGTACAGTGATCTATTTTAGTATCTTGTAAGATATGTGATATGTAAATATAACATGCATTAAAACCAGAGCATAAATACAAACCCAGTGCATAAAGTTAAGAAGATCACTCAGTTAGACACTTGCTTTAAAAAAAATTAAAATATATTTTTTGGAAAAAGTGAAACGTGTCTGGACAGCAGATTTCTACTGGGGTAGTATTCCCTACAGCTGAATTTGTTACTGAAAAGGTCCTTCATTTCCTACCTGCTATGTTAAATATTCTAAATCATCTTTATTCCAATCCTGATACAATGCAGGGGAGACATTATTCCTTGAATTATGGGAATATGGTTGTTGTTGAAATGGCTGCTGCTATTAACCGATTTTAGGAATCTTTCCTGCATACATCATAGACCTGCCCTACTGCATGAGCTTCACTGTTTCCAGCCCGTCCCTTTTAAATGCTTCTGGGTCACCCATGAGTGCTTTTGTGCTGTGTTATTGGATAATCAGGATATAGCATGTTAGCTTTTCGTTAGGCGTAGGTTGAAGGAAAATATCATATGCCATCATTCTCAAGCTATAAAAGATGGAGGATAGTTTTATTTTGTTGTATTTTCATTGCAGGTTATAATTGTAAATGTACAACTTCGTTTATGGGAGTGCACTGTGATGTCAGCGTCAACCCATGTGCTTCCAATCCTTGCCTTTATGGTGGTACCTGCATCCCTGTTAATAATGACTTCATCTGTCAGTGCAGAGGACTGTACACAGGTCAAAGGTATGGCTTCCTTGCTTATCATTAAGGCAGATTTTCATCTGATGTCATCTTTTCCAGTGCATGCTCTGTTTTCAGAACCTTTCCTCTATGATTGTTCATTATGGGTCATGCATTTGTTGAGCTGATTAAAAATTAGTTAGTGAAGTGGGTGTTAAATAATGGTTTAAGTGTTCACATGGCAACATAAAGGGCTGTCAAAGTGGAAAGAGAGAGGTTTGTGTTGACCAGCACATCTGTCATGTGAAAATAGTACTCAGGGATAGATTCAAGTATATAAGTTTTTGAGTGCAATCACACTTCTGATACAGACTGAAGTATGCTTGAATATGAAAGCTTACACTTTGAATAAAACTTTTGTTGGTCTTAAAGGTGCCAGAGGACTCAAACTTCGTTCTACTTCAGTTGGCTCTGTCTACCTACCAAGTCTGGTTCTTAGTATCAAAACCAGATTTTTCTGGACTAATGTGTGGTATTTCCATTATGTCCTCTGCTATTGTGTCTACCAGGGAGCCTGATCCAATGAGTCACAGAGCATATTTAGAAATACTGGAGACAAGTAGAACAGAATTGTATCCAAGGTCATAACTGAAGCAAAACTTATAAAATAGATCATTAATGAGATCTCCTTGCTTTCCCAGGTGTCAGATCGGTCCATATTGCAAAGACAACCCATGCAAAAATAGTGGCAAGTGTATCGATAGCTTAGATGGGCCTGTTTGTGAATGTGAAGCAGGTTTTCATGGAGAAAGGTTGGTCATTTTGTACTCGTATTTTTCCAAAGTTAGCATCACAACAGGTGGATAGAATAGTTCCAGGGGGATAGCCATTTCAGTCTGTTGTGGCAAAATAAAACGTTGTCTGAAGCAGTGAGCTCTGAAGGGCAGAAGCTCATACTGGATTAAATGCTTGTCTCCAAGGGTAGCCATGCTGGTCTGCTGCAAATCATCTAGGCTCTGTAGTCCTTTTAAAGATTTGGGTTGTATGAGCTTTGGAGAATCAAAGCTCTATCAGAGACCACGGGAAAAGAGCTTTAACTCTCAAAAACTTATACTTCAGGAATCTTGTTTGTCTCTAAAGTGCTACTGGAAATCCAACTGGACTAAATTTAAGGTGCCACTGGATTTGTGCTTTGTTTTGCTAAAAGAAAAGAGGCCAGTGAAAAGAAGTCGTTGTGGAATACAACTTGTCCTTTTAAAACATGTGTTGTTATGTAGTGTCTCTTTACTGTTTCAAGTGTGTTAAGGCTTCGGTGTTTGAAATGGGTTACAGATGTTTATGGATTATACCAGACTATTTCACCAGATTATGCCAGCTTTAAATCAGCCATCATCATATTGTAATACTTGAACACACTATAAAGCAAAACAAAATAGAAACCCCAGGATCTGCTTTAAGGCCTTGCTTTCATTTTTCAACATTTGTAGTTATTTTACGCTTCAGAAAGAACATAGACTCACTGGAATATAAGCCTTTCATTTAAGTATGCAAATGAATCCAAAGTAGCATTTTGAAATGAACTAACAGGGTAGCTTTGAAGTGACAGTTTTCAGCGGAGCAACATTTCAACAGATAATTAGAAATAACCATACTCAGGAGTGGGGTTTTTTCCAAATATTTCATAGAATAACAGAGTTGGAAGGGGTCTTCTGGATCATCTAGTCCACACACACACACACACACACACACACACCCCGGCACAACGCAGAACACCTTTGTCACTATTCTTTTGCTTTTCCACATACACCCCCCCCCTCCCAAAGAGGACTTTTCTTCAAAAAAAAGAAGTCCTCTCAAGAAGCAGGAAACCAGCTTCTTTAATTCTGAAGGCTTAGAAATGTTCTGAATTTCTCAGCCACGTTTGTCCAGAGTAGAGTGCTGTGTGGGCCATGAAATAAAAGCCATTTATAAACTTATTTTAGGGACCATTTGCAAAGTACTTTCTCATCCCAATATAAAACACAGGAATCTCACATCTGTGTATGCTGGACAAGCTTATATTTAATTTTCATAGTATTTTTAATTATATACCTTTAAATGACCAGCTGTATCACACGGCTATTTTGTACTTTCCGCAGACTTCAACCTCGCTACATATAGGCTGCATTAAGCACCTTCTTTTGGCTCCCTCTGTTTTTCCTCATGACTTTGTGTCCCACCTGCAAGAGAATCATGACCCAGTTTTGGAAACCAGCTTACAGTTTAAGAATCACTACAACAAAATCCCAGCCTCTATCTGCTGTTTGTATTAATAGGAATAGCAGTGACTTGCTTTACATGGATTATGCAAAGAAAAGAGGGATCAGCCCCTAACAGATCACAGGAGTCCCCTCATCTGTAGTATAAGTGTGGAATACAATAAGTTGTATTCCACACCTGACACTTCAGTTCACAGGCAAAAATACCTCCTCCTGTACTTATCACGGGCAAATTATGGGTTGGATACAACCCACATTTCCATTGGCAGAAAAATAGATGATGAAATTCCCTTTGACCACTGAAAGCATCATGGGCAAAAGCCACATGGGACGGGGCTGGCTTTAAGGAGGGGTATTGAGTGCGATTGAGCAGAAAAGCTAGCCAGATCTAACAATATGTGCAGTCTTGTGACAGTATTCCACCATCCTTTGCATTTGTCAGGACACGTTAGTGAATGTAAAATATTAATAAAATGGCATCAACAGTCCCTGTACCACTTTTCATCTGTTTACTCCAGGTGTCTGTCAGATGTTGATGAATGCTCAGAAAACCCCTGCCAGAATGGTGCTCTCTGTGAGAACACCTACGGTGCATATCACTGTAATTGTAGCCATGGATTTGGAGGAAAACATTGTGCTGACATCCTTAATAAATACGTTTCAACCTCTTGGAACATCGGTTTGGCAGAAGTCATTGGAATCATCGTTTTCATAGTGGGAGTCTTCATACTGGTTGGGCTTTTTGTCGCCTGTCGCCAAGTAATCAGGAGAAGGAAGAAGAAAAGCCAGCCGGAACCTGGAGACAAACATCTGGGAACAACAACACCTTTCTTACAGAGACCATACTTTGATTCAAAACTGAATAAGAACATTTATTCTGACATTCCGCCCCAGGTGCCCGTGCGTCCCATTTCGTATACTCCAAGCATTCCAAGTGATTCGAGGAACAATCTGGACAGGAACTCTTTTGAGGGATCCACTATTCCAGAGCATCCAGAGTTCAGCACTTTTAATCCAGATACTATGCATGGCCATAGGAAAGCAGTGGCTGTCTGTAGTGTAGCCCCTAATTTGCCGCCACCGCCCCCATCTAATTCTCCATCAGATAGTGACTCCATACAGAAGCCCAGCTGGGACTTTGACTATGATGGTAAGCCATCTCTTCCCTTTTTGCATTCAGAGTACTTTGACAGAGATGCTTGTTTTGAAACGGGTCATGGAAATAACTAGATGCAAAGTAAAGTGCCGTCAGCAGTCATTTACGCTTCCAGCCAGACATCAAGTGGCACGGTATTTCTTTTGCCTGGTGATGACAAAAATTATTTGACTGGTTCAACTCACACTTTAAATCCTTAATTCTTCTATTAGAGTCAATAATGTAACTTTACAAAGCTTCTGTAAGAGTTTTAAGGGGGGATGTTTACTCGCAAATATCCCCTTCCTCATTTTTACTTTTGGTTCTGTTCTTTCTTGTAGCTAAAGTGGTAGATCTTGATTCCTGCCTTTCGAAGAAGCCCTTGGAAGAAAAGGTCTCTCAGCCTTACAGCACCAGAGAAAGCCTGTCTGAGGTCCAGTCTCTGAGCTCATTCCAGTCTGAATCCTGTGATGACAATGGTAGGTAAACATAGAACACCCTTTCTATGTTGCCCTGTTTTTTTGCCTGTGTGCCTCATATTAACCTTTTTAATATTATTCAGCATCTCTATGCAAATCTCTATGCAAAATGCAGATTTTGTGGGCTGGCTCTGTACCAGCATATAAACCAGTAATTGTTAATATTTAACATTTCATGTCTAGTTAATTATATTCCAGATAGATAGACAGACAGACAGATAGATAGCTTTGTCAAATATTTGTGATTGGTTTATAAATATTAAAAGTTAGTCATGAAATAAGGTTTTGAAATGTCTAAAACTGGATTACAACTTCACCTGTTTCCTTTTTTTCCCTTACTGCTGCCTCAGCTCCCATATGGATCAGAGCAGTACTGAGTGAAAGCAGAGTATGAGGGGGCTTGCTTGTAAGTCTGACTATATTAGTAATGAAGGAAGTTGGTTCAACAGGACTTGTCCAGTAATCGAGCAACTGTCTGCCCTGTACCATGATGAACTCTGTGCATGACAAATGTTGCAATTTACAGAATCAGAAACCTTATTCTTATCAGGCCTTGACTCATAAAAAAACATGCAGCGAAGTCGATTTCTTTCTATTCAGAATCCCAATTTTTCTAGAGTTCTATTTAAATCAGTGCTGAACTGTCTTTTAAATATATTTTTTCTGCTTTTACTTCTAACATTCTCCAAAGGGCTGAAATTCAGGGAAATAATTGGCCACAATCTCCAAATGCATTAGTAATCAACTCTTATTTGGCCAAGATGTCCTGTCCACTAATTTCAGTGCACTGACTTGTTTATGGCCTCAAATTAAAACTTCCTTTTATTACGTAATAAAAAGTAAATTTTACCATCACCAGCACTTAGAGTGAATTTGTGTGTGTACGTATACATGTGTTAGTGCTTTCATTATTCATGGCAGGAGCACCACAATAGAGGTAGCCTCCCCAACCATTCTTACATTTAATGTCATAGCAACACACATATATCATGGTTCTCCCTGTGGGCAGTTCCAGGTTCCAGAAAACGTATTGTGATGTGTTGCGGTAAGAAAGGAATGCAAATGGTAAACATGAAACTTAACTGTTACTACAAAAAGTGTCATTCAGCTATAAACATGTAGGGTTGGATCCAATGGACAATTGGGGGGGGGCGCGGTCACTGATCTTTCCCTCATGTAGCTAATCTTTGACTCCTGCTAGCCACCTGTGCCCCCAGATAAGTATTTCTGGGGTGTTTGGGCTGCAGCAGAAGGGGGAAAGCAAAGAAGTCCCGCACTGCTAATTGAAATTCCCACTATGAGTAGAGAACTGCGGGAGACAATTTGGCTGATTATTTCAAATAATTCCCTTACTATTGTTTCTTCCAGCTCTCTAGCTGTGTTACCTGTCTGTTCACTTTCCTATCTCCCATTTTTCTATAGTAACATCATTCCCTATCTTGGGCTCTGCAGGAAATTTTATTTGTTTTGTCTCCCCTTCTCTCAACTCTGCATATTATCCCTGTTTTGTCTCTTGGTTCCTGTTTCCCCTTCCCACAAGCCTCCATCTCAACTTTTTTTTACATGCCCCTGTTATCTTCTTTCTTTTGGCTAGTTAGTTCCATAACATCTTGTGAAGGTGTTTATCTATGCTATTTACATCTTCCATCCATCCTGCCATCAGATCTCCAGGTCTCTGGTGAGCCTTCACTCAGCCAAATGGGGCCTCATAGAAGCTACAGTTTTATCAGCATTCTTTGGGTTAATCTTTTCAGAAATTAGAATGTTTGTGAACATTCCATGCATTCTAGCAACTCAGCCCAAGGCTGAGAGGAAGAGGTCCTTACAGACAAACAGGACATAGACAGCAACTACTTTTAGGAGTCATGGATTTCATAAAATTCTCTTTTTTCAGAATGGAAATAGGATATCTGGACTTAACATATTTTAATTTACCACCTGCAGTTCTTTAAAATTCATCAAAAGGGCTGAAGATAATCGATTCAGCTTTTCATTGAGAGCAGATTCATGCTTTACTTTTTCTCTTAAAAATTAAAATTCATGTACAGCTTCTCAGCTGTGAATAGTGAATGCCCCTGTAAACCAATGCTTTTCTTTATCATATTCAGAGAAGCAGTAATCAGAAAATCTTCTATGTATCTTTAAGCGAAAAGCAGCCATTGAAATACATGCATGTCATTCACAACTGAAACGTGAAATGTATGCTTAGCATTCAAGAATCCTCTCCCTGGCCCCAGAAGTACAGTCGGAAGAAAGGCTTGTTGTCATCAGCTCCGTGTGTATGTTCCATCTTTGTAGTCCTAGGGACAGTTGCAAATCATCCCTGTAGAACTCTGTATTTGTAGGCATTTTGGAGGTTGCAGTCAGCAGAGGGTCCGAGATTTTGAAATTTCTGTTCAGTTAAAACACTATCGTTGTGCTACTCTAATGACCACGGCTAAGATGAGGATAGGGACATCATGTTACTAATTGAAATATGCAAGGTACTATTCTGCATATAGCTATTAGAGGTGCCTGAAGCATTATTATTATTGTTATTATTTTGTTTGCTTGATTTTTATGTGCGATTTGGAACTGCTGCTAATCATAGGTCTCTGTTTTTTTAATCTGCTCCTCCCGTATTTTTTACAAGCTTCCCTAGTGACTGTAATACACCTTGTCAATGCAGTCGTTGACTCGGTGGGAAAAGAAGGTATATATTATATATGTTTTCACTATTATTTATCTCCTTGGCAGAACATTGCATGCAATTGTCTTTTAGTAATAAGTAAATTTAAATTAGAAGCAACATAAGAATGTTTGCTTTGTTATTAAAAGGGCAGCCGATGAGTATCATGCTTTTAAAATTCATAAACAGAAACAAATACAAAGGCAAAGTATATTTCCATCTGACTTGATTTCCAAAGGTTTCCTTTACATCAGGGGTAGTCAACCTGTGATCCTCCAGAGGTTCATGGACTACAATTCCCATGAGCCCCTGCCAGCAGACGCTAGCAGGGGCTCATGGGAATTGTAGTCCATGAACTTCTGGAGGACCACAAGTTGACTACCCCTTCTTTACATGCATGTATGACCCAACTCTAACATTCAGGTTAATGATAGCAGTGAGCATCGTTCCCCAGCATCATGCTTTGTACCGATTCTATTGAAATGAATGACCTTTCTTGCTCAAGAGCACAGTTTGTTCCCTTGTGGAATGCACCTTCATGTCATTGAGGTTCACACACCAGAGGGTCATGAGGGGCGTTTCTTATTCCAGATGAGAGCCAGATGTGCATTGTGTGAATCACTCTGTCTCAGCCTCAGTTTTACCATATATTATAGATCTAGAGCAGGGCTTGGATCTCCTACCCAAGCAGTAGGGCAATCCAGACTGCAGAGTCAGGCTCCTGGTCACCAGATGGGCTACTGCAAAAATTTGCATTTCAGTTGCCCTACCTGAGCGAGCATTGCTCATTGTTCCATCAAAGGTCAGGCTAGGAAAAACCTTTGCATTGTGAACCTATCAGGATTTATGGCTGTGTTGTTACTTTACTGTATCTGGCATGTCAAGATAGGGACAATGCAAATATTGGTCTTCCATGTATGTAAACTTTACATACAGCAGAACACAGGAGTGAATCATACTCTGTAACAATCTATAAAGTTAGGAGTGGGTTTTTTTTCAGATGCTGCAAACTGATAGAGGAAGAAAGGTGGTGTGGCATAGACTGAACATGTTAAATTTTGGGAGCTAAGCAGGGTCAGTACAGGGAAGAGAGAAAACTCTGCAGAGGAAAATGATGGCAAACCACCTCAGCTTCCCCACCCTACCTGCAAAACATACCAATTGGTGGATTGATTGATTGAACTTTTATACCGCTGCTCCCAGCAATGCTGGCTCACGGCGGTTCACAACAAATCATAAAACAATCCCAAATGCCATAAAAACCCCATTCATAAACATTAATCCCCTAAAAATCCTTAACAAGTCGCACAATAAAATGGCGGTACAAAACAATTCCTACAAACTCGTCCCCCAACATTTCAAGCATCTGGCATAAAAATTGGACAGTGACGACTGGCAATGAAATCAGGGGTTAGATTACCTTGAGGCTCCGGGATAGATCTAATACCTACTCTGAGCAAAGGAAACATCTATATTGATTATTTGCTGCCACAGCAGGCAGGTATCCTCCCAAGCCATTCCTGGGCAGTATTCTCCACCCCCAGTAGGAGCATAGGGGCTACCACTGAAGTAGGTATCAATACCTGTAAGGACAACTGTTGTCAACACGTTTGTTCTTTGCAAAACCATCTTAAATACTATCAAGAAATACATGTGTATTCCTATAACAAAGCAATCATAGGCATTCAACAGAAGCTATATATGACTTCACAATCTTCAAAAGGTATTATTTCCTTAATCCCTATTGATTTAAGCTTTAAAAAAAAAAAGAAGCAAGAGACAGATAATTCCAGATTTTGCCACAAGCTACCAACCAAAATATACACAGCAAACCATGCTGGATCACAAACTGTTTCTAAAAGTATGTTTTCCTCCAAGCATAGCATTTGGAACCTGTTACATCTGTAGAGGTTTTGTGGGCTCTGTCATTTCCCAAGAATTATATTCTAGCAGGGCCCAAAGAACCACACGATTATTTCCAAGCAAATGAGGAGATCATGTAGATCTCCCCTGCTTTAAAGACAAAGGGACTATCAAAAGCAGTTTGAAAATGCAGCATACATAGGGCTGCTAATGAAAGGGGAAAGGAAGAAATCTTGCTGGACATTTCCAGGCCTTTTGACATGTCTAGTGTGGCTCTTTGGATTTCACTCTTCAGCTTTAAAGCTGTTTAATCCAATTTTATTTTTACTGTCTATTGTATTGTACTGTGCTTTTAAGGGGTGTTTTTATAGGGGGTTTTAAGTGCATATTGTAACCCACCATGTCTTGTGGGAGCAGCGGGTAAGGAATCTAACAAATAAATAAAAATAAATAAATAAAGTGGGAAACAGAGCATTCTCCTCTCTAGGTATTGCTCACTGGATTTGTTTGCACAAGTGTAAATTCAAACCGGCTCCCCCCAGCTTGAAAGGGGAGAAAGCAGAAGCATCTTTGTCTCTCTGTCACTGCTGCTGTTGTTATTACTGTTTTTAGGCTGGTTTTGAATGGTTTGGATTCCTAACTGTGCATCTTTTCTTCCCTTTTTCTTCACTTTGCCACCAAAAGAATCTTTTGCTGTTCCTGACCTGAGCAATTCAAGAGGTGACTTCTGCATGCAGTTGTTCATTGATGCTCACTTAAGTGTCTGCTAATATTGGCCCTCCACACTAACTTGCCCTCACTGGATCCTTGTGTGGAACACACAGTAATTTCAGCCTGTTCACTAGTCATCCCTCCCCTTATCTCGGTCCTTTTGCGTAATTAAGAGACTTGTGCTGTGGTGATGTTTTCTCCATGAAACTAGTGTTCTCTGCAACACCTGTATACCTTGTTCAGCAACACAATTCTGCTATTTGTGCATGAGAAGCTTAATGTCATGGGAGTTGTTGTTTCTCACTTTTGAATGCGGAAATGTTTCTTACTAATGGTCCCTTTTGATCACAAAATGTTCGATTGTCCTTTTTTTGCAGGTCTGTGTTATAAAAATTAACTGTTGAGCTGATGGGCAGTAATAAAAGGCATTAATAACTTTTATAGCAAAATGGTAAATGTGCTGGATACCTTACCAGCCAGGGTGCCATATATTTATTAGTCCCAATCCAGGGGAAATTACTGTAGTTGTTCTTTAGTCCCATTAAAATCAATGGGACCAAGTTAATCATGTAGATATTAAGTGCCAGTCATATCAATGGAATAAGGCTACCGTCCTGGGTCCCTTTTTGAACTCCAAGGAGGCTTGCTTCCAAGTATACATGGGATTGGTCCTTCCCTTTGTTTGGGTGACTATGTGGGGCATTAGGAGAAGAAAGGCTAGTAGGGTTGGGTGCCTCGGCGTCCGAAGCAGCTGTTTGCATCCAAAGCAGCCAACACTGTGGCATGGAGGGGGAAGGGGTGCCAGTGCAGGGCCCGTGCCTCTCTTCCCCCCCCCCCCACGCCGTGGCACTGGCTGCTTCGGACACTGAAGCACCCAACCCTAGTTACAAGTGGCTACAGTCAAGTAAAGGGGGAATCTGTGCCAGTGATACTGGTCATCAGCCACCAGCTCTTTAGGTGGCTCATTAAAAGAATGGTTTTCTGCCAGCCCATTCCTTAGGTGAACTGCAGGTTTTCTCACTTGAGAGTGAGGTATGTTGAAAATACAGCTATCTCAGGCATAGATGACGGAATGAAGTATCTACTGCATGGCACGCTGAACTTGCAGCTGTAACACTTGGAGGTCTTGGTTAACCCTGGGGACAAGATTGCACTGGTCACTGGTTGTTGTGTTGTTCTTGACCTCTATGTATTGTTGTTGTTTCCAATGTTGGGAATATATCGACAATGAGAGACTGAAACTTGTTTTCTTCCTTTTTAATCTTCACTCTGCAGCGTATCACTGGGATACCTCCGACTGGATGCCAAGCGTCCAACTTCCCGGCATACAGGAGTATCCAACTTATGAGGTGGTGGAAGAGCCAGCTCCCCTCTACACCGATCCAAATTCCATTGATGCAGACTACTACCCTGGAGGCTACGACATTGAAAGTGACTTTCCACCTCCACCGGACGACTTCCCAGCGCCTGATGACCTCCCACCACTACCACCAGAGTACAGTGATCAGTTTGACTCAGTGCAGCAACCCAGGGACATGTCTGCTGTAGGTAGCTTGGAGTCCTCTGCGAGGAGCAGGCAGAGGTTCAATCTCAACCAGTACCTCCCCCATCACTATCCTTCAGACCGGTTGGAACCTCAGAACACAACCAGCGGAGTCTCCAGTAGTTACAGAGAACCCTATGCCCCGTACACTGTAGGGTACAGTAGAGACTTTGAAGCCCTCCCCCTAGACAACATGTCCATGTCTGTGTATGCTTCCACGGCTTCATGCTCCGATGTGTCAGCATGCTGTGAAATGGAGTCTGAGGTGATGATGAGTGACTATGAGAGTGGGGACGATGGACATTTTGAAGATGTGGCCATACCTCCACTCGAGCCTCAGCAACACACAGAAGTCTGACCACCTTCCTCAACAAAAAGTGCCTGGATGTTAATGAACTTAAAAAAAAAAAAGATTCTAGAGCAATCTTGGAGAGCTTATTTCCCCCCCTCCGTTCGCGGCAGTGCTTTGAGCGCTTCTGTTTCAGTGAGCTAAGACTGGCATGGCTGCACTGGATCATGCAGCTCATTTCAGAGTATTTACCAGTTTTTCCCATTTCTTGACCGCCTGCAAATTTAACTGATTACAGGTCTCCCATTGGCTGTGCCATTCCTGGAACTGTGTGTGTGTTTGTTTTCTTTTTTGTACTTACATTGTCTATGTTAGAGAAATGAAGCAAAACACGTACCACTTCCTCATTTTAGCATGATAAATGTATTTATATAGTTCAAAAAAATCAATTTTTTTCTTATCTCTTTTTGTAAATGTTATGTACAGTTTTGATTTCAATAGTTTTAACTAGGTTTTGTAGATACTTTGCAGATTTGTTTCCCACTGTTTCTAGCAGTGTTTAGTGTGCCATTAAACCAAGCACACCTTGGGTTTTATTACATTCAGGAATTCACTGTATTTTTATTTTTATTTTGATGATCACACAGATGTCTGGCATTTCATTTATAGATTTCAGTGTAATCATTGCTAAGTGTACATAATTTCCACTTGTAAAAGGTATCTGATAATTTTCTGGGCAAAAAACAAACAAAACCATGGCAGTGTCTTACATAGCTTTCCGTACTTGGAACAATATACACTTTTCCTTAACCGAAAAGTACTTTGGGGGCCCACTTGCATACCTGTTTAGAACCAAAACCACCTTGGCACAGTTTTTATAGTGTCTGTATATTTGTGATGCAACGGTCTTGTAAAGGTTTTTACTGAAATCTACCATTAGCCAGTCTTTCTTACTGACAATAAATTATTAATAAAATACTTACGCTTTGTTTACTGCATTCTCTTACAAATAACGCCCAGGTTTAACATTGTGGAAATGTTGTTTAGCATACATGCTATGTATGTCCACCAGGTGGCATTATGAGCCTACTTAACTGTTTAAAAGGAAACTCCATAAGAGAAAAGATCAGTGAACCCAAATGTAAGAATGTGTGGCATTTCAGTCTTCTTTAAAAAAAAAAAAAAAAGCACTGACCACTAGAATGAATTGCTTCATTTGGGGCATAATTGGGATTTAAAGGTAAAGATAAAGATATCCCCTGTACAAGCACTGGGTCATGTCTGACTCTTGGGGTGACGCCCTCTAGCGTTTTCATGGCAGACTCAATACGGGGTGGCTTGCCAGTGCCTTCCCCAGTCATTACTGTTTACACCCCAGCAAGCTGGGTACTCATTTTACCGACCTTGGAAGGATGCAAGGCTGAGTCAACCTTGAGCCGGCTGCTGGGATTGAACTCCCAGCCTCATGGGCAGAGCTTTCAGACAACATTTCTGCTGCCTTACCACTCTGCGCCACAAGAGACTCTAATTGGGGTTTAGGTAATGGTAATGGTTCCTTTTATCCGTCTTCTACAACTTCATACTCTATACAATCTAAACTCTGAATGAGGTCAGTGGCCCTATACAGTTTCAATATCACTCCCTCACCCTTCCACATACAATGTTTTTCTTTTGTATAAAGAAGTGTTTTGGGGGTTGTTTTTTAAGCCCCCAGGGGCTCTGAGAAGGAAACTGAAATTGGCTTATAGAATGAAAATAACAATTGTATTTTCTCTCTGGTGTGTGCTGCTGTTCTATTCCAGTACTGCCAAGGGAAATAACTAAAGTTAGATCCCCACACACACACTTTAGACTTGGTGTTCAGGAAAGTCTCAATTTTGTTTTTACGTTTGAGTTATTTTGAGGTCTATTCAGCCTCCAAGCAGATTAATGAATTACCTTTTTTGTTCTACCTAGGGCTAAGCATTTTACTGTAATCCCCTGGAGGATATAAGAACAGGGACACTTAACACGGGTACTTTTGGGACCTATCCAAGCCAAACCACCCATCCCTGTATTTACACACAGTCAGAATCACAATTCAGCTGGTTTAAATGCATCTCCCATGCAGTTTTCTCAGGCCACTGATGACAGCCATGCTGCTCCCTTTGAATTCCACCCCAAGCTATGCCTGAAGTTTGGGGGAGCGTGCCAAACAGTTGATAATGACAGGCACTCCACCTGCTCCCTTTAAATCCCTCCCCAGCTTGGGGAGGGATTTTAAAGGGAGCAACATGCCTGTCATCATCAGCTGTTCAGCAGGCACTTTCTCCCCCACTCCCCTTTCTCAAGCAGTGGATACACACTCTGCTGCCTGGGAAGGGGAGGAAGCATGTGCACAAAACCTAAAAAGTTTTCAGGTTTGGCTAAATCCAAAAAAGTGATGGGGTATTCAGTTTTGGGCCAAATCATCTCAGGCTAAATCCAAAACGGTATGATTTTTTTTCCTGTGCACATGCTTAGTTATGACACATGAATCTGGAATGGTATAACTGTTTCAAATTGCCCTGTAAATCTCTGATAACCAGTTTTCCAACATAATTCACTTATTCAGTGCCCTAAGACCTGGTTCAAAAGTAAGCCATGCACGTACCAGGCAGCATTCCGTTTCATGTACAATTCCAGCTACAGATGTCTATGTGGAACCCACTAATTGAATCAGGGTACTTGAACTAGTGGGTCCATCCAGATACAAAACAGTTCTCCAGATCTGCCTATTGTTAAAAAAGGAGGGGTGTAGCATTCAGCGCAGCAATTTAAAAGCCACAGGAGCAATATGTTCATTTTAAATATTCTATTAAATATTCGAATACCTGCTGTACTTGCAATACAACGGTGAATATTTTAAATTAAATCCTGTTCTTCAATAAACCTAGATTAGCTAAGAGGCTTGTTGCCCTGTTACCTCTCACAGGAGAGTATAGGATTATAAAAAGGAAGCCAGATAAGACCCTAGACATGATCAATTAAAACATTTTGAAGTGGAAATCTCACACACACACATATACACACTTGCTGACACAAGCAGGTGGTGCAGGCCCAGCGTTAGTAAGCATTAGTAATTACAGAAGCCTTGGGCCTGGAGCTAGGAAGATTGTGCTGATATTTATTTATTTGATTTCCATACCACCCTCCCAGCAGACTGGCTCAGGGCACTTAAAAACACATCTGCTGATACACGTTCAGTAAAGAAGGAAACAAGTTGACTTCAAGGCTCCAAGTAAGTTCAATTGATCTTTTAAAACAATCATTGCCAGAATGAGCCCCAGGTAATCTACCCATTTTTGGAGAATAAATACTACTTCTTGAGTGGCTACAAATGTCACCTAGTCCATTGGAGCTTTGTAGGTAGTGTCCACAGTTCCCTTGCACTACAAAAGAAACTGTCATCCAATGGCCCAGGTGATATTTGTAGCCACTGACGAAGTATTTCTTCTCTGAGAAAACGTGGATTATCTGGCACTCATTCTGGCACTGATTGTTTAAAAAGATCTATTAAGCTTATTTTGAGGCTTGAAGTCAGCTTGTCCCCTTCTATTCTTCATTTGTCCGGCTGGTGGGTCTTCATTGTTGATACTTTCAGTAGCAAATTTCCCAGTGTTACACTTTTCTTAAATGGTTCCCATATAAGATAAGCCTTGTACTCATAAACAAGCTTGTTATCTCTCTTTTTAATATAGCCTCTGTTTCTCGAAGTAACTATGGTTGTCATTTGGCTGGAAAACAAGATGTCTTGAGCTGGAACCCAGATGTTTCAAACCAGGCATATTAACAACAGTGTCAAATTCCTGGCATTTTCAACAACCATTGGAGACCGACTCCTATCAATGTGCTTCAGCTAGGTTGAGTCTTCAGCTAGTTTCTGGTCCACTTATAGGCATGGTGCCCCCTCACATGTCTAGTGGTTAAGAGCAGCAGCCTCTAACCTAGAAAACCAGGCTTGATTCTCCACTCTTCCACATGTAGTCAGCTGGGTGATCGTTCTCTTAGAGCTCTCTCAGCCTCACCTACCTCACAGAGTGCTGTGGGGAGATGAGTAGGCAATTGTACACTTTGAGTAGTAAAAGACTTTGGGTAACCAAATATGAGGTGCCAAAAACAACTGTCTCTAAATGTTCCTGGTGAGCTTAATTTAGGGGTGATCCTCCAACATGGTCTCTGTGGGCTGATGTGTTTCCTGGCTTCTTCCTCAAAACAAAGAGCCAATCTTGATTTTCCTCTGCTTCACTGGACTCAGAGGTGCTACAACAGTATCCTAGGGTCTTAATTTTTGTGTTTGCAAGAAGAGCCCCTCCACTTTCATAGGAGGACACAGCTTGGAACCTTGTAACATGTTGTGAAACCTCCTGACATTTTGTGATTGGAACTAGCCCCCATGTTGGCCATTTTGTCAGTGCATCAACTGCCTATTCTCCACATTCAAAAAGCCACAGGTTCAACAAGATTGGAGACCCCAGCCAGGCTCATTGTGCCACCGTTGTGGAATGACCTATTGGAGAAGGTCC
The DNA here is from genome assembly GCF_049243985.1 of Paroedura picta. Taxonomy (NCBI): domain Eukaryota; kingdom Metazoa; phylum Chordata; class Lepidosauria; order Squamata; family Gekkonidae; genus Paroedura; species Paroedura picta. The sequence continues at coordinate 35,993,771 of NC_135378.1, forward strand.
AGAGGACGGCACTGTAGTCTATCTGAGGGCTTTCTGTTGACATTGCCACTCTTAAGAGTTGTGATGCACACTTCACTCACTTGGACTGTAAAAGAGCCTGTTCATTTAGATTGTGTATTTGTGGATATATTGTTGATCAGGTTTAGGCTTTCATTATTTAGTATTTTCTTTGTTTTCCTGCATTTTGTTAGCTGCCTGGAGGAAAAAAACTGAAGGAAGCTTAAGGGTGCCCCAGTGGAAGACAATTTGTTGAGATACTTCAGCTAGTCTATATGCAAATTGAACATCTGGTTCTTACTATATATTGCTGCTGTTCCTTAGTTTAGATGTTTTCCCTCAGGTAAAAATAAGGTGCGCAGTAATTTAATAATAAGATACTCTATGGTGCTGCTGAGATATTTTCTACTGCCACTGACTTTCTGTTCATTACACACACTCTCCTAATGTAAAATGGCAAAAGATATTCGTTGGGTTTGTAGAATTTACTGGTCTCAGTTTGTTGGGATTCATGACTGAAAAGAGATCTATTTTACTTGCCTTTCCTTTGACTTGAATGGAATCAAATTACTGTTTACAATTTTTCATTTTGTCTTCTCCAGGGCAACTCTTTGCATCTCCAGAGATGTCAAGTTAGGTGTTCTCTGGAATTCCCTCCCCCATCCCCCAAATCAGACTGGGAAATGCTCGTATCCATTACCTTCCTCATTATAGGCTTTGATTACACTGCACTGAGATTTGCCTTGCGCTTCAATGAAACCATTTTTTCTGGGCTACTGCTCCCAAATAAACTCTGAAATAACTAAACCATGCAACTAAAACACACATTGTCTGCCCAATGGAAGTAAATAGCATGGGACCGCCAATCATTCCTACAAATCAACCTGAGGAAGATCTCATGAAGGAGATAATCACTAGTAGTGATCAAATCAGGAGAACCCAATTAACCCTTTTTTTCTTCTGGATTCATTTGAATATTGTATGCCTCTGGATAAGCCTGGAAATATTAGCCCATCCTAAAGGTGCAGTAAGCTTTCTGAAGGATGGTTGCCACTGAGACTTGATTTCCAGTTTAGGATGCTGGGCAACCTAGACCCAGCCTCATCAAATACCTTCCTTGGATGTTTGCCTGTGTTCCATGCATGCAGTGGCCCTGCTCTGGTTAAGACTGAAAAGGATGCAAGAGGAGCCTTCCACCTGTGTTGTTCTACCAAACCAAAACAGTCCTGGGGGGATGTTATTTGGCCTCTGGCAAAGGGGATTGCCAAGCAGTACCAGGGAGCAACATCCCTGGAAAAAATTAAAAAGAAAAACAAAGCCTTGAGGACTTATAGGATGTTCTGGTCATTTTGTCTCTGGTGATCCCTAGAGCAGGTAAATCTAGGACAGCCTTTTTCAACTTTTTAAATGTTGAGAAACCTCTGAAACATTCTACAAGCTTTGGGAACCCCCAGAAGTGGTGTGATCATGCAGAATATTGTTGGGAAGCAGAGCTGTGTACACATTCCCTGGGACCCCTCCCCTCCCTACCTCCTCCAGGACCATCATTGGCCATTGGGGAAGGGGTCAACATGACCATATATGAACCATTTCACCTAATCAATTTTAACACATTTTAAAAATATATTAAATATTAATTAATTGTCACCCATTCAGGAAAACCTTAAAAGGCCTTCAAGAAAACCCAGGTCTTCACAAATTCCTGGTTGAGAAAGCCTGCTCTAGGAATTGCAAGGAACTCTGTGGTCAGAACTTCCTGTAAGTAGACAAGGCATTATTTTTATTTTTATTTTCTTGCCAGGACAATTGTACACCCCCCCCCGGCCAGGCAATTTGACCCCCACAATTACCTGGATGTCTCCCCCCCCATAAGCAGGCAAACTGGACCCCAGTTACAGCTGGCAACAGCTGGTCTTTTACAATGGGCCAAAGAGCTTCATCCCAAAGCCATTTCCATTCTATCATAAACTATGGTGTTTCTATTTGAATTTCTATCTGTTGGTTGCCTTTGGTTCTCAAGTATATCCCACCTTATTTTCTTGCTAAAAATCTTGTGCCCCTTTCTTTCATTGGCTTAGCAGCTTTTGTTGCTTTCAAAATGTTTATATAACATCAAAATATCAGTTCTTTATCCAATGGTGAAAAAGTTATTTTTATTTGTTGAAATATTTATATTCTAGCCTCTTTCCTGTTTTGAAGATGCTCAAGCCAATAGCCTCCGTGATTGTGCAGAATAAACTAGGGAGAGTCACGTTGGTGTAGTGGTTAAGAGTGGCAGCTTATAATCTGGTGAGCTGGGTTTTATTTCCTGCTCCTCCACACGCAGGCAGCTGGGTGACCTTGTTCTAGTCACAGTCCTGTTAGCACTGTTTTCACAGAGCAGTCCTGTCAGCACTCGTTCACACCATCTACCTCATAGGGTGTCTGTTGTGGGGAGAGGAAGGGTAGGCCTTGGAAGCCTGGGACCCTGTAGGGATTTTGCCTCTGGGCCTACATCTCCCTGAAACCCTCCTTGGCTAGAGCCAGGTGAAATTGATGGGGAAATGGAGGGTGGGCCATTGCAGTAACAATATAAATTCCCCTTAAGAGTGAAGCTGTTCTTTTCCCAGGCAGAAAGGCTGAGTGGCAGAGAGGCTCATTTATAAGATACTTACCTTCATGGACCTTTGATATTAATAAACTCAAGTTGAATGTCTTAAAATATAAGGTATAAAATATAAGGTAGTGGTTTGAAGACTTTATTAGTATCCTTGAAAAAAACAATTAAGAAATAAGTTCACTGATGAAGTAAAAACAAAAATGAGGTTTTATGCCTAGGAACTCATTATATTGTTTGAATAAAGTTTTTGCCATCGCCAACTTGAATTTTTTTTTTCTTGTCTACTCATCTTCGGCTGACAGGTCATCTCTGATTCACCCAAGAAGGGCAGGCAGGATCCCGGAACGGCCAGGAAGTGAAGCTGCTGCAAGGCGGGAGAGGGGAGGCACGACTGTTGTCTTGTTTCCTGCTCCTTTTTGTGTTCACCTTGCCCTGCTTGTTGAAAGCTCTTGCTCACAAGTGTTTTTTATGTTTCTCCCCCCCCCTTCCCCAGTCCAGTGATTACCCACCTTGTTCAAGAAACCAGTTTGTTTGAATCTGCCTGGGCTTGGCGATTCACCTGGCAAGCCTTCACCAGTAGGCAGGCACGGTTTGGAAGTGTGGAGATACTCTGGGCCCTCCCTAGTTTGAACCTCCAGGCCAGAGTGGGGCCAGCCTGCTCCAGGGCTGAAGGAAATGGGGCTAGATGGCTCCTGGGAAGGATGCCTGCCTAAGAGAAACCATGACACAGTCTTCAAACCTGCAAACCCCTCTATGTTATACTTCCTGGTTTCTTATCCATTACTGACAACATTCTGTCTCTAGATGCTACACTGTCATTTGCATAATGGGAAGTTGTTAGCTGGGAAATCTGCAGAAAAGGGTTGCAATAGTTTTTTGCTATCCAAAAGTTAAAGTTTCAAGCATAGTTTACAACTGGGGCATTAAATTGCTTTTCATCATTTCAGTGCAGAGAGATCTATCAGTGTTGAAAAGGCAGATATCAACTACAGCTTAACTTGACAGGTTTATGTTTTCAAAGTGAGTCTGTTTTGCAGTGATTTGGGCACCACGTTGAGAAATGACCAACTTTGAGTTATCTCCATGTCAACCTGCATAATTTTGATGAGTTGGCAAAGAACCTGGGGAGCAAAGACTGCAACCAAGCCAAAAAAGGGGGAGGTGGGAATGCTCCTGTTATTCTACATAACACACTTTCTTTTTGCTGACTGCATTTTCATGGGTATTATGGAAAATCCTGCTACTACCAAAATACCAAGCTGAGGGAGGTCTAGCATACTACAGGGACTCTGGTCCCCCTGAGGAGGCTAGGTTGCCCCCTGGGAGTGTTAATGCCACAATGGGGAAGGCTCTGAGGCAGCCATGAAAGAGAAAATTTGTTTTGGGGAAGGTGCCAAACTACACTAAAGAAAAAGAAGAGTTGGTTCTTATATGCCACTTTTCTCTTTGAGGAGTCTCAAAGTGGCTAATAATTGTGTTCCCTTTCCTCTCCCCACAACAGATACCCTGTGAGGTAGGTGAGGCTGAGAGAGCCCTGATATTATTGCTTAATCAGAACCGCTCTTAACAGGGCTGTGATAAGCCCAAGGTCACCCAGCTGGTTGTATGGGGGGAAGAGTGGAATCAAACCCAGCTCTGCCGTGGCTCCTAACCACATCAAGCTGACTCTCCAAAAACTACTACTAGATCTCTCAGTGTTGTTCAATACAAATACAGTCGCCACCTCACTGATGCCAGAATACAGGGGACAGCCCTTCAATGGCTGATCTCCTTCCTCGGGGGTCATGTAAAGAGGATAGCAATAGGAGAGAGAACATCAAAACGCTGACATCTTACTTATGGAGTCCCACAGGGAGTGGTCCTCTCTCCTATTTTATTCAACATCTTCATGTGCCTTCTTGCCCAACTCGTACGGAAGTTCGGGCTGGGTTGTCATCAATATGCATATGACTCCCAGCTCTTCCTCCTGATGGATGGCCACCCTAACTCTCTCCAAGAAACATTAGCCAGCTGCCTGGAAGCAGTGATGAGGTGGCTCAAGCAGAGTCATCTGAAGCTCAGTCCTTCAAAGACAGAGGTCCTGTGATTGGGTAGGAAGGGTTTATGGTAAGAAGTACATCTGCCCTCCCTGGATGGTATGCAGTTTTCAGCAGCTCACTCTGCTAGGAACCTGGGCATGATCCTGGATGCTTCCCTCACAATGGATGCCCAGGTCACAAAGCTAGCAAGGCTGGCATATTACCACCTTTGCCAAACCAAACTACTAGCACCCTACTTGGTCCCGGAACACCTACCCACAGTGATCCATGTGACAGTCATCTCTAGACTGGACTTCTGCAACTTGCTCTATGCAGGCCTGGCCTAACCTTGATCCATAAACTACAGCTGGTCCAAAACACAGTGGCCAGGGTCTTCACATGGAAGTCCCACATTCAACCCATCCTCCATCAACTGCAGTGGCTACCAGTCAAATTCCGGATCAGGCTAGAGGTTCTGTTAATCACATTTAAGGCTCTGCCACCTCCAACCAGCTAATGATCCCTGGCCCTAAAGAAGCCCGCCTGGCCTCAACCAGGGCCAGAGCCTTCTCTGTTCTGTCCCCGACCTGGTGGAATGAGCTACCGGAGGAGATCAGGGCCCTGACAGAACTAAAACAGTTATGCAGGGCCTGCATAAGGGAGCTCTTCTGCCAGACTGAGGTTGAGGTTGACTGGAATCAGCAACACTTGCAAGGCCCCTGAACCTTCCTCCTAGGAATCTATACACCCCATCTGAACCTTGGACTTATTCAATCGTTATTCTGATTAGATTGTTACCTTTGGTTATAGTTGTTATTGTTATCACTGTTGCAATCCATTTATATGTTATCCAGAAACAAAGTTCTATGTACCGTTTATGTTCCATGTGAACCGTCCTGAGCCTCAGGGGAGGGCAGTATACAAATATAATACTAAATAAATAAACACTAAACAGACTGCTGCTCCTGAGCACAACAAAGAGTTGGGGCCAACCTGTGCAGTAGGTGGTCAGTAAGGTGTGTTGATTACAGCGTTGAACTAGGGAGGTCCACACTCTCCAAATTTAGATAATCACATGGAGTATCTCCAGGACTTCTTCATGGTCAAAAGGGTAAGGATAAAATGGATGTGTGTGTTTTGTATGCAGCCCAAAGTAACTTGGAAGTCCACCACAGCAATGTAATATAATCTACACTATTTACAAGTGCATGAAATCAGAGAATGGCCTGAGTGGGTACTAAGAGGTGTTCCTGTTCTAATGGTGGTACAGTGCACCTCTTACAAACCACACTCACTTTTGTAAGCCCAGGTTCTGTTAGTGAGGACTCCTAGGAGGAAGAGCCTTGCCAGGAGCTCCCAGCTTCACCTGAGCCTCAACTGAATGAGAGCACAGCTCAGCCAGATGTCCAACAGGCAGAGAGCTTTGACCAGCAGAAGGAAATTGAGCCACAAACAAACCAAGGCTTTGATTCCTAACTGTGAGCAATCTAGTGAGTAATCACAGGGTAAAAACAGAGAGGCTATTGACAGCCTGACTTGGGGCTAAGAGACCTTGTGTTGCGGGTGCAGTTTTGAATCCAGCCCCTGGGTTCTGCTCGTGCTCCTGGGCTGCCTAAATGAACACTTGACTCACCAGCGTTCCTGATCCTGAATTCTGTCCATTCACTTTGGTGTTCTTTCCCTAGGATGCTGGCATTTCCTGCCATCCAGCCAGCTTGTCTGTCTCTATGCATGTTTCCAGCAGAGAACTGAAACCCAAAACCAGAACACCCGCTGACTTAATACATTCTTACTTTCAAGAATGAATCATATGCATTTCTAGGGAGAAGAAATAGACTCTGAAGAGCAGCTGTGAAAAGTGCCAGATTTGTGCTGTTACAAAGTGACTGGTTTAAGTGGACATTCCTGTGATCTTGAGCCTAAACAGTAACTAAGAAATCCAGTTCAATTGATTTAGGTGCTGCATCAGCTCAAAAGCCTGGAGGGCAACTGGTAGAAAGCCGAGTGGAACTGAGGCTGTGGGGAAAACTGCAACCAAGTTGGGTCTCTTAATTACCATCTATTCCTAGAGATTTTGGGTTCACCAAGAATAAGTTCACAGTTGTAGTCTTGTTGGAACTTACTCTATTTTTTGCACAGCAGTTTATATGAGACAAAAATATAATTAATTGGAATTATGGGTTTCCAAGCCAAAGGAAAAGTGCTGAAATGCAGCACTGCCAAAGATTCCTTAACAAGAGCCCAGTTACCAGATCTGTCTGCAATGGCCACAGGTGCTTAGCAGTTAGAGAAAATCTCTCTGTACATGCTCAGGGAATATGCTAAAAAAGAGCTATGATTCTGGTGGGCATTATCTGGGCATGGAATTGGGGTCACTGTGGGTGGGCAGGTAGTTGTGAATTTCTTGCATTCTGCAGGGATTGGACTAGGTGACCTTGGAGGACTTTCCAACTCTAGGACTCTATGCTGTGATCCTCCTCAAGGGGAGGCATCTTGATAAATGAAGCCAGCAAATATTCCAAGAGAAGTGAGGAATAAAATGCAGCTTCTCTGTTTGCATTGAGAAGTTTTTATGGGAAGCTGCAATGAGGACAACATGAGGCAAAGAAATACCACAACTAACAAAGAACATGCAAAGCAGAATGGTGGTCAACCAAATGTAAAAACCACCATTTTATCCCATTTGTTTTTTTTTTAATATCATCTACCCTGGCCCATGGCCAAACATTGCATATGAAACAGGATTGAGAACAATAGAAATGAATTCTTTGATTCATGGATCTTGATTGCCAGTTCATGGAAATAAGAACATTTTCCCTGATCAATCTGATACAGAAAATTTCTTTTCTCATCTTCCTTAGTAGTGCATGACATGAGTAGCTTGTAGATAAGAAACTGTCTTTTACTGCATCAGTTTTTGTCAATCTGTTGTTTATTTTGCCAGTGAATATATTGTGTATTCTGAAAGGACAAGGTCACAGTCCTTTCTAAGATTTTAGGCATCATTTTTGGCTGTTCGTGTCCATTTTATGCTATAGTTATGCCTTGGCTTGTTTCAGTGATGCTGGCCTGTTTTTCTTTTTCATGGTCATGTTTTAATAGTTTTGTTTTCTTGGTTACAAGATACCTTGAGCAGGTCTCTGGAAAGTGACATATACATTTCCTAAATAGAATTAGAAAACAATGCCTTGCCACAGCACTTTTATGCAATTGTTTTCTTCTGCAGCTAGCTACCCACGTGAAGTGAAGCCATCAGGAACAAACATGGAGTTTGCAGAATGACACCTCCTCCCCCACAAGGACACCATGGGCCAGGGCTGGAAATTATTTCTGGGTCTTGCTATTGCAGTGCTTTGGTGATTGGGAGGCCTGGGGTTACCAGATCCAGGTTGGGAAACTCCGGAAGATTTGGGGATGGAGACTAGGGAGGCCAGGGACCTCAGTGGGGTTCTGTGCCATAGAGTTCACCCTCTAAATCATCCATCATCTCCAGGGACTCTGATCTCTGTTGTCTGGACGCAAGCTGTAATTCTGGAAGTTCCCCAGGGCTCACCTAGAGCCTGGCATTACTGCTATGGAAAATACTCCCAAAGGACTTGAGATCTCCCAGGCAGGGAAGAAAAGGAGTGATCTATTTGGATCAGGGTCTGACCTGCCAGTAAATCGACATGGGGTGGGGGGGAAGAGGCGAGGCCATCTTGGATCTCTCCCAACCTTCTTCCTCTGCCCCTCACTCGTCTCCTGGGAGCCAACGCACGTGCTCCTTTGCTGGATTCGAGCCGTGAAGTCGCTCCCCGCCGCAAATAACGAACTACGCGCAAAACAGCTTGCCCAGGACGGGCCGGGTAAGACTGCATTTCAATCCCGCCTTTCGTCCAACCCGCCAGCGAAACAAGCGTCCTGAACCCAAAGCCCAGTGCAAAAGCAGCCCTCCTCTTCCCCCTCCGCAGGGACTCTTGCTGGGGGCCTCCAGCCTCCCGAAGCAGCCGGTTTTATGAATGAATGAAACCACGGAAGGCTGGGGAGTTCGCCAGTCCTTCTGCGGGCGGCGCTGTTGCCACGCGGCGGGAAGGGCGACCGCTGGCCGCGCACGTGTCCGGGGAGAGGGGGGCCCGGCCCGGCGCCGACGCCACCTGTCACCTGGAGGCAGCAGGGGAGGGGAGGGCAGGGGAGGGGCTGCTACTGGTTGGGGACGGGGCGGAGGCGGCGAGGAGCGGCTGGCTGGCCGGCCTGCAAGGGAGGGGGGGGGGGGGCGGGCGGCGAGGCTATAAAAGCAGGCGGCGGCGGCGGACGGGACAGGCGGCGTTCGCGCGCAGGGCGGGGGGGAGGCCGGCTGCGAAGTCGGCGGGCGAGAAGGAGGGGCTTGTGGGCCGCCCCTGCCGGTGGGCCGCGGGCTCTGCGGGGATGGCGGCCCGCTGAGCGGCATGCGCGGAGGCAACTGGAGCGGCGCGGCCTCGGAGCGGCCCCCGTGGGTGGCGTCCACCCTGGCCGCCATCCTCATCTTCACCATCGTGGTGGACGTCCTGGGCAACCTGCTCGTCATCCTCTCCGTCTGCCGCAACAAGAAGCTGAGGAACGCCGGTGAGCGGCGGCGGCGGCGGGCAGGCTGGGACGGCTAGGACGGCCCGACGGGCAGCGGGAGGCGCCTCCGGGGGCTTCTCCGGCGGCCGCTCTTGGGCAGTGCTCGGAGTGAGTGGCTCCTCCGCGCGCTCTTTCCCGGCCGCCCGGCGGGGCTGGCAGCCCAGGCTGGCCTTGGGGAGGGAGTGGGAGGGCGCGCGGGGCGGAACTGCGCCGGGCTGCCTGGAAAACGGGTTGATGGCAAACTCGGTGCGCTTCAGTTCTCCTCGACCACTGACTCACTGGGGGACACTTGGGAGCTACATAGATTTTTGTCGTTTTCGAGTTGTGGTCTTCTCTGGAGAGCAGATCCGATGCTTGGTGTGTTGGTTTTCCCGTAATTCTGTGTTACCCTTTCAAACTAAGTTCCTGTAAACATTTTAACACTTCCATTCTGGGGAGAGCGGGGGGGGGGGGGGGGAGAGACATTGCATCACCAACTCAGAGCGTCTTCCACTCCAGCTATGGTATTGTGTAAGAAGGAGAGGCTTGCAGGAATTTTTAAAATGTATGGCTACTGTATTGAGACCTTGGCTCTCCTGGCAACTGTGGTGCTTTAGAGTCCAGTCCTAAATACCCCCTTCAAAGTCTGTTGAAGTCAGTGAGATTAGAAGAGTGTAGGGAATCTGTTTAGGGTTGTGCTGTTAAAATTTGGTAAAACAACCGGACTTAGATCCTGAGGACAATTCTGAAAAGCCACTATTTGCATCCAGCTGAGATGTGCCCCGTGTCACATTCAAGATTCTGAGCAGTCCTAGAATAAATCTCATTCATGCACATTCCAGCATGAAGGGAATGTTTGTTATATAATTACACGTCATTTGAGATATCATCTGCTCAATACTTGGAGAAACACAGGTTCCAAAGACTTTCTGTTTTGCAGCAATTCTGTTTTAAGTTATTTCTCTAGAAGTAAGAAACACAATAAGTGTTTTCCTTTTGGAGGGAGGAAGTTGGTTCACTTGTAATTTTCTCAACGATGCTGGATATGTAAATGTCTTCACTTCATGGAAGTATTTCCATGTAGGAAATCAACACACACTGCGGTACGGCTCCTCATATGGGTAATGCAGCATCAGCGGGACGCAGGCAGGAGATATGTGGTGGTTTGCAGTTTTGGAAAATATGTAAATACAGTGGGGGGAACAGCCTCTGGGATTATCATGTGTGAAAATGTGAAGTGCACTGTATGTTGTTTCCTACCTGAAATTGTTTCATTTCTCTCTCTCTAAAAACATAACAAGGGCCTTAGTGAAATTGGTTAATGCATGTGGAGGTTTATAAAATACAAGCTACCTACATCCCCCTATTGGTTTTATAGATTTACTCACTCAAGCATCTCCCTTACTGGAAGCCCATAGTTTAGTGACAAGTAGGAAGTCCTGGGTTCCAATCCTGACTCTGCGGTGAAGATATCAGATAACAGTTGTGAACTAGACAGACCAGTGACCTGAATACATTGGCAGCCATGTCTTGTGGATCTTGGTAAATTAGATTATTCTTTGGGCTTTTGAATGTCAGTATCCTGATTTGAGTAGTACTTTCTTCCTCGAAGCCATAGATCCTGAATGGGGGACTCCTTCTAGGGACTCCTACTTGCCTAGAAACTACTTTCATTGTTCAGGGAGCAGATCTGCCATGTAGAGCACTGGGATTCCTTTGCAGTGTTCTGTTGTTATCATGTGTCCTTCGTTCCTCAGTCTCCTCCCTTTCCCTTGTTCCTTTCATATAATTCTCACAGCTGAAATAGAGGGTGGGGAGGAGTTGTACTAATTTAGTAATTGGGTACCGTTAGGGAAAACACAAATTCCTGCAGTTTGGAAGTATCATTTGTCAAGTTTTAGGACAGACATGTAGCTAGCTATCCCAATGAACACGCTAACTGATAGAGTAGGACTTTTTGCCCCAATATCATTTTTTAAGATAAACTTAGTATAGTAAGATGATGCAGGAAGTTTTCCAAGTGGTTAAACTTCTTTATGAAACCAAAGCTGCACTTTATTATTAAAAATGTTTTCAATAGTCAAACATTGAAAATGGGAATAAGGGTTGGATTCCTCGATTTTCTGGCTCAACCGCCTATGATTCCTGTCCTTACGTGCTTCCCATGTGGCTTTTGTCCATTTGGATCCTGTCATCTCCTCTGTAGCCTTTTTGGTGATCAAAGTGGGCCCCTTCTCCCTTTTTCAACAGTGGGAAAGCTGGTTGGATCCAACCCATGGACTGTCAACATTAATGAAATTTCACACCTATGAAAAGGTAATTGAGATTGGCCATTATCATTGTTTTTGTGTGTGAGAGAGAGAGACAGAGCAAAGTTTCTTAATCATAACTATTTATACATTATACATGTATATTAGCTTGTTCAGTTTAAGACAAAATACAACTGTTTGCAAAGTCACGGTGGAGCCTTGTATATTAACATGGTCATCTGGTAGCATTTCTTTTGGACACTGGCTGGAAAGTTTGCCTGGATTAGGTGAGGGAGGAATGGAAAAGGCCTCCTGAAGAAAATAATATACAACAGAAGATCATTTTGCCAGAAGAAGTGGATCTGGTGGTGGTGAACAAGGAGACCCTCATGTGCCTTTTTGCGAAAATGATTGGAAGACAACTTCATAATGGATTATTGGACTTCTTAATGGTGATGAAAAACCAAAGACTTGTACACAGTAGGATGGCCTTTAAAAGACCCTTGCAAGAAATGGCACCTTCTGTTTGGCAGTCAGAAGGTTAGTGAGAGCCATGGTTCTCAACGCAAGAGAGGAGTATCTCATTCCAAGGGTCCCTTCCTAGTCACACACATGGCTTCGATAGATGCTCTTCTGGGCACAGGAGCTGGGGATGCTACTGGTAGGACCTTTTTATTAAATGTGCTTGACCATAATAAGTTTCATCTGATTTTTATTTATTTATTTATTTTTAGGATTTTACATCTTCTGGTAGAAAAGTTCAGTCCCTGATGCTAGGACAGCTAGGGAACTGCAATCCTAGCTGCACTTGCATGCTCTCAACGTCCTGATCCTGATATATATATGGAGAGGCCTTGCATTCATGGGCTGCCTTGTTCTGTTCAAGTTAGAGAGCAGAGCTGCACAGAAGGCACAAAGCGATGTGCATAGACATTGCATCGAAATGCCTGGGGCAGCCCTTTGGGGTGGCAAATGCTTCCATTTGTGGAAGGAATTCATTTATTTCATTTCGACCTGACTTTACTCCCCAGGCAGTGGAGACTCCTCGTGGCTTACATCATTCTTTCTTTCTCCATTGTATACTCACAACAACCCTGTGAGATAGGTTAGGCTGGGGTGTCCCAAGGTCACCCAGCAAGCTTCCATGGCAGAGTGGGGATTCGAACCTGCGTCTCCAGAATCCTAGTCCAATATTAACCGCTAACACTAACCACTGTACTGCACTGGCTCTCGGGATGGATCAGGGTTGAAAGTCTAAATGTTGTCCTATATGGGATTTAACTTTTCTGTAAATTGTCATAGGTACATAGAAGGCATAAGGATTTTAGGGGGTGAATTACAGTTGTCTGTATTATATGGCTGTATTTGGATGCTGTGACACAGTTTACTAATGTAACAGGATTAACTTTTGCTTATATATTCCCACTGTCATGATGGTCAGTTCGTAGTCTGAGGAAGAGTGCTTGCATTCAAAACCTCATGCCTTGAATAAATCTTGGTTGGTCTTAAAAGTGCTACTGGACTCTGATTTTATTGTGCTCAGCAAAGTGGGAAGATTCCCTTTGGAGTAAGTAGACTTTGTACAACTTAAGTGGCTCTTCAGCTGAAGAAGAAGCTGAATTGGAGAAAGGCTGACTTTGCAGCCTTAGGATACAGAATAACAGTATGCAGTACTGAGTATAACAACCTTCACTTGACAGACACCTGTAGGTTGATGTCTCTTGTCAAGGAAGCTTCATTATTAGAGAGCCTCAAAATATCTATGGTCAGAATGTTGTATCTCGCAAACACGATGGGTACTTCTAATTTAAAGTTTTATAGCTTTGTGCTGTCACTTTTATTAAGCATCCTTCTGAAGGGTAATTAGTGCTGAAGACCAGAGACTCATGTCTGTTGGAAGCTTTGGAAGCATCCTTATTATATTTTTGATATATTTTCCCCACTTCTGACTTAACTTAGGGATGTCCCATGAAGCAGCTTTATTTGGGTTCCGGCAGCACAGTTATAAATAAGGACGAGAAGTGGTCAAAGCTGGTGTGTGAGAGATCCCCTGTGTGTCGTCTGTCTTGGGGTTATAGGTAATATAGTAGGAACACCTAAAGAAATGTATTCTGTAACTCTGAACTGCTCTTAAAGGGTTTGGGTTGTACTGCAAATTAGACTGTAAGCCTATGGAACTCCATCATGAAAGGGAGCAGCCCCTAAAAATTCAGTGCTTGGCTATTTTTTTGGCCTCGCCTGTTATAACTTTTGCAGTTATGTGACCTTCTATTTTCCTCGTCTCCTACATTACTTCTAACTGAGCCAAAAACTGAGGGCCAGCACACAAGAAGAATACATGACCATTTTTCTGCACCACAAACATTCCCTTGTGAGGAAATTATGCAGTGCATACATGGTCACATGTGACAAATAAACATAGGCTTGTTTTTGGCTTCTTGTATCAGCACTCCTCAGTCAGACATGGCGGAACAGACCTAACTGAGCATATCCCATGTTATGTATGTGCTTGTCACACAGACGTGATATTGGTGAAGCCCTGAGATGTTGGTATATCAACCTGTGTGTACAATTTGTGATGTGGTGTTGAGGATTTCCCCCCAGAACACATTTGGAAACAAATGGTCTGGAAAACAGGCTAATAAGAAATTAAAGTAGGGTTAGTGGGAATGAAGTTTTGCAGGAAGAAAAAGCTTTGGTACTGCTATCATTATTAAGCTATACAGCAAAAAAAAAAAAAAAGGGAGGGGGTTTAGTGTGTATGGTTACTTAATCCTTGTTTAGCCATAGGATTGATTCCGTGTTTTACAGTGATTTGCCAGAATCAGGATCAGATTGAGAGGTTAAAAGGGGGGGGGACATGACCCAGAAGGTATTGTGACCCATCAGGTTTAACATAGATCTTCAGCTACTTATTTTAACTTTCTAAGGGATATGCAGTCTTTCAGGCCACCTTCCTGCTCAGGACTGCAAAGGTGGGGGAGCTGGAGGTCAAGCCCTGTCTGCAAGGCTCAATGCAAGGGTTTGAGGCTGCCTTCTGTTTGGTGGGTTCTGGCGTTGTGCAGTCTTTCAGGAGGGTAGAGCACAATATTACCCTTTGAAATCAAGGTTGGCTTTAGATGTCTCTGGCTTTGAAAAAGCATGCTAGATATATTAAAATGTTTCTCTCATTGATCACATCCTTATGCCTTCAGTGCTATTTGTGCAAAGAAAACAATACATCAAGAACAAGGGAACTGAACAGTTGTAAATGTTCTGTGGAACTGCAAATTTTAAAGTGCTTAATCAGAATGCAGAGTCAAAACCCTTATGATATCTAGCTGAGATGTTATGCAAAAATGTTTATTTTGTGATGTGTCACAAAAAGGAAAAAATAGTTTTCAAGTCTGGTTTTAATATTGGAATAAATTAGAGAAGACACTAAGAAACAGAAACTTTGCATTCTTAAAGTAAGAGTTGGAGACCCCAATTTCATAGATTGATGCTTGCTTAAAAGTCTCATTGTGTTGTGGTGTTATTGTTGCTAGTACAGAATGCAAAATTGGGCTATTAACATTCAGGCAGCTCTGTGTTCTTTATTGGCAGCACTTATATCTTCTGAATTATTTCTTAAATATGCATATTGCTGGATTTAAGCTGTTCCTGGCAAAACAAGACAAAAGTTATCAAACAAAACATGAAAAAATGCAAGAATAGCAAAGGAAAGGAAAGTCTTTTGGATGTATAGGTTTATTAATCTTCATTTGAGTCACACCTTAATATGGTGTTGTGCAAAAGTTACTCTGACTCCTGATGTCGAAATCCTGCACCCGTTGCATTTCCTCCTTTTTTCTCACCTTCAAATGCCTACCTTAACTATGGTTTAGCAATACTTTCTTCACTGTCAGTTGATCAGCAGTAACAGATGTCTTCTCTTAGTCAGGGCTTGCAGATCTGTTTCTGACCCTGGTTAGGGCTGATGGTGGTTAGTGTTCTGCAGATACTTAGTGTAGAAGAGGCTGACAGGGAAAGAGAGTTTACTGTGCACAAGGAACAGGACCTCAGTTCTCTCCCATAGAGTAGCGATCCCCAACCTGTGGGCCGCAGACCACATGTGGTCCTTCGACTAATTGGAGGTGGGCCCTGAAGGACGCCTTCTCCCCCCCCCTGGCCCTTTACTTCATCCCCCCGGCCCTTTACACTTCGGGTGTCATTGTCTCCCATCACCCCCAGATGGGACTATCTTAAACATTACCATAGTGATCAGAGAGTGCTAGGGCAGTGGTTGAGAGTAGAGGAGTAAACTACCCCCCCTCCAACAGGCCTCAGTAAAAGGCGTTGAGTGGTCCCCGGTGAGTGGTCCCCGCCGTTGAGTGGTCCCCGGTGATAAAAAGGTTGGGGACCACTGCCATAGAGCACTAGTGGGTCTTCTTATAACATGCTAGTTTTTTATATGCAGGGACCGTGGAGCATTTATGTACCCATCTGCACATCTACTGGGGACTCCATCATGTCAGTCCACTGACTGTGTAGTTTGGCTCTCACTGATTTTTGATTATTTGAAAGTCCATATAAGTAATTTCAGACATACAACCTATACAGTCAAGCCCCTAACAACATCCTTGATCTTCTGGGCTTGTAGAATTAGGTCTTGTTTTTGTGTGAAATATTTTATTTGGAGTAGTAATGCAGTAATCTGACTGATGGAAAGTCTTCTGTTCTCTTTGCATAGGTATTTGTTAACAGACAAATACCAGAATGCAAGGTAAGAATGCTCTTCTGGTAATCAGTCTGCCAGTCTGTTCTTGATGGTTTGTTTTAAAATTGAACAAATTGGTTTCTGTCAATATTTTTCGTTGTCTGTTTTTTTTTTAAATGTTGCTGTTCTGAACTTTGAAATAAGAAAGCTCTTGTCTTGTTACAGGTATCGCTCGAACCCCTTCCGGAAGCCCCAAGGCAGCATGGAAGATACATAAACATCTAGAGCATTGGGAGCTCAGTTGCACTCTTAACAAGACCATCTAATAACACACAAACTCAGGATCTGATGGAAAATGAATGGACAATGGGATGGCAATAAACATTGCTATTTCAGTCTTACAAATATCCGGTAGCAAAAATGGTAAGCACATTGTATGCAACAGGCGTGATGGTGGAAACATCCGCTAGATTTGTCAGAGTTCTTCAGCTGAAGACAAAAATGGGGCCCAAAGCACATTAAGCACCACTTTATGCTTAATTTTGCATCTCCTGTTCTTCCTAACATTTCAATCCATCGCTATAGGCTACAATAGACTTCCTAATGTACAAGCAATTAAATATAACATGGTCCTATGACAATGTACATATGAAATGTGTCTTGATTTCTGAACTGATCACAAGATGAATTGTTGGCTGTACTGAAGGAAGGTCTATCTACCTTCTTTTCTTCCTCTTTTGCTGGGCTGCAATCTTGTTACCCTTTATCCCTTTGATGTTCTGCTTCAAAAATACTTTCTAGATAATGACCGTTATGGAATATTTTAATAATAGAAATGTTAGCAGTGCACCTGTGGCTGCTGGGCTCTCCTTTCATGGGCAGTATAAATTTTGCTTTTTTTCAGCTGAGAGGGAAAATTATATACTCCTTGGCAGGTTCTTCCTTCTTTATGACCTTTATACTCTGTGGTAGTGCTGATCGTCTCAGCTTGGTTGTTTTGTACTTGCATGAATTTATAGGGCACAGGGAACGATTTTCTTCTTCTTTTTTTTTTTACAAATATTGTATTTTTATTATATAGAGACATTTATTGTTGATCCTTCTGCCCTTCTGTTTGCTCAGTTTTTTGTATATATGCAAAAATATGCTTTAGGGTGTAAATGGGTGGACGTTGGTTATGATTCACAGTGATTTACCTGTGTGTGTTCACTTAGGGCCTAATAATGGGATACATTTTCCTCTTGACCATTCCAGATTGGATCAGCAAGCTGTGTGCTGGGAGTTCTGTCCTCAGCCCCATTCGGATAGAAACCACAGTGTATAATAGAGTGCTCTCCAGTTTCCCTTTCTTCAGTTTTTGTAATGTGAAACAGTTCCAGAGAATCTCTGTTCACCCCAGTAGGGACATGTTGCCCATGAGTATGCAGTATCCTGTCACTACACAGCTCTAACAGCTTGTTCATGGAGCTGCTTCAGGTCAGGAAGGTGGCAGGGGATTGAAGTAGGATTAGCAGGCTTATTACTGAAAAGTGTCTCTTCTCACAGCTGCTCTGACTAGTAGACAGTGGAAAATAAATAAACCAAATGCTGTTGGGATAACAGTGTGTCATCATTTACCGGTTTCCCCTGGACATTTGACTTTTTTAGGAATTGCAAGAAAGTCTGTGGTTTTATCGTAGAGCTTCAGGAGATTCCAAGGGAAGCACAGTGTCACTTCTGGGTTCCCAACCATCATGTGACATCATGTCATGACAGACCAAAGGCAGTCCTGCCTCCAAAAGGAAAAGCAGCCACTCTTCTTATCCCTGAGCCTGTGGGAGTGTTGCTTCAGCATCTTTTAAGGGGAGGGGGTGGAATGTTGGGAGGGAAGCATAGCAGGGGTGAATGTTTTGTCTGCTTAAGCAAGAGAGCAAATGGGTTGCTCTGCTTATTGGTTTTTACCTCTGGAAGAGGAGAGTGTACCCAGTTGTGATGCCTCTCTCTGGTGATGAGCAGATCTTGGACCATTTAGTCTGACTCATGGAAAGGACCTTCTAGTGTGGGTGTGGAATCCTGTGTGTGTGGAAGACTGCAACCCAAGGCTAGTCAACTAAAGCCTATTTGTAACTAACTTAAATTAATGTGCCTTAGGCAGGTTTCTTCTTTAACTATCTGAAGACCTGGCCTGTCTATATGTTCTTTTAAACTAGCCTGTAAATAAATAAATCTTTGTTATTTGCATACAACTTCTTCATCAGTGATCTCCGTGTTCTTATTTTGTATACCACAAAATTTACCTCACAGCAGTGACCCCAAAGTCGTTCCACTTGCTACCCTAAGAATATCTTGCAACTGAGGGTTCTAAACAAACAGTTCTAAACAAACCTGGTTCTCCAAAATCATAAAATGAGTAAATCATAAGAGGCTATAGGGGTCATTTCGGTTGGTAGAAAGGGCCAATCACAGGGGTCATGTGGATGACGTAACACCGACCCCCTCAATATATCATGATTCTAATCTGGATCAAACACACATCTAGGAATTTAGTTCTCTACTTAAATCAAAACTCAAAGAGATATTTCAAAAATATCTTTCTTAAGTGAAAGACTTGAAGGAGTTCAATTGAGTTAATGCCTTTAGCCAGTTTGATCCCACTTTATGACATTTATATTAATGAGATTAAGAATAAGCAAACTTCACTTAGCCTTTATGTCTGAAATGTCAAGGTATACCAGGCAATAATGTAATAATGTGAGAGCCAGTGCGATGTAGTGGTAAAGATTGGCTGACCAATCTGGAGAACCAGGTTTCATTACCCATTCCTTCACATGCAGCAGTTGGGTGACCTTGGGCCAGTCACAGTTCTCTTAGAACTCTCAGCCCCACCTACTTTACAGGATGTCTGTTGTGGGGAGAGGAACAGTGTTCATAAGCTGTTTTGAGACTCCTTTGGGTAGTGAAAAGCAGGGAATAAAAAACAGCTCTTTTAATTAGTTAAATAGTTCAGCCCTATTTTGCCTAAGCAGACCAGGGATTTCACAATCAGTCTCTTCTGACTTTAATCAAGCCAGTCTCTTGAAGTGGACTGGAACTACAGTTCTCTGCCTTGGTGTCTTCATCTTCGTTCTTTCCAAGGGTTCTTAAAATATTGATTTTTTTTTTTTTACAAATTCCTGATGGAAGCTGCCTGCAAACATTGGTCTTTCAAGGAAGGGTAGTGGAGTCAAGATTTCACCAGCACAGAAATCCCAGTTCACTTCTGGATAACAGGACTGTGGGTATGGGGGGGGGTTTAGAGGGGGACAACAGAAGTGAAATCTGTCATGCCGTTGGGATCTCAGAAGTAAGAAGGAACAATGGCATGGGATAGCTGCCTGCAATCAGAATTAAGTCTCGTTCTGTTCCTCATGAGGGACTCCACACTAGCATAAGATTATGGGGATGCCAGCATTGTCATGTCACTATTGAGGGTTACCAGTTGTAGTTGGATTGGAAAATCATTCTACTACTTACTTGAAAGTTTAAAATCAGATCTTCCAAATTATTCTGACGCATTATTAAACCAGAAATATTCTTAATCTGGAACTCCTGTGTAATTGAAGTGGATTCACAGAGAGTTAGTTCCCCTGTCTTTTGTTCTGGATAAAATTTTAACCAAAATAACATTTTTTACTCTTGACTGTTCAAAATAATCAGGAGTGACTATAAAACAAGTTAAGGGGATATTCTGAAATGAATGAAGACCACTGTGTAGATCAATGGGTCTTTTCCTAATTAAATACATAAAATAATTATTTATCCATCCACTACCTGGGCACATATAAACAAATAAAATACTCTTAAGGACTTTGATATTTTTGATAAGATTCTCATAAGCAGGATATTTAAAATAAGGTATAAACTTCTTAATGAATAGGTAAGATTTTTAAAAATGTTACATGGTGATTTGGGAGCAGTTATGTACAAAGTACATTTCAAGTAACCCCTTCTGCTTTTGGTTATTGTTTGGAATGAGGAAGATGCTGCTATGTTCTGCTTACAGAGCTTTTTATTTTATTATCTCTGGGTCTTTTTACCTTATCTTCCTAGTCCTTTATTTTAATTGGGCTTTTATCTAGATGTGGAAGGGAGGGAAAGACAAAGGGATTTCCTGTGTTGCGTTTTGTCTGTGATCTGCAAAGATTTGTTTGGGGTTGTTTTGCTATTTTACCCTATTAGTGTTTTGTTTAACCTCTAAGTTCCCCATTAGTTTCTAGAGCCTTTCAGGAGGCATTAGTAGTTTTAGTGTAAAGTATAAGTTTTAAGTTAGTGCTTTACAACCCATTAGTAAACAGCGCAAATAAGATGACTATTTTGCCCATGTCCATTAATAATGAAAAAGGTTGCAGAACTGAAAGAGGGCATATTAGCACCTGATACTGACGTTTTAAAAGATGATTTGCCCTCAAATTCCTCAGTTTTTTCCTTGACACTGATACTGACATTGTCAATTATATTATGGTTATTAGTAGGAACATAGAAAACCTAAAATGCATAAAAATTGTTCAGGAGATTTAATGCTATTGGCCAATCACACTTCACTAATTGCTGAGACCTTAAGGCATACTGTAAATGGGCTACACTTCCTTTCCAAATAAAAATGTTGGTGCATAATAGAAAGGATGGGATTCACAAGGGTCATTCAAAGATGAATCCATTAACTGCAAAAATCACTGTATCATATTAGGCTAAGATGAGGGGAATGGGAAAGACTATTAAGAGTAGCAGCTAAATAATCCACCTATAGTACATAATCCTCTTTCAAATTATGGCAGATATTGATCTGTTTTCTCCCCTCTGGACAGGCCTTTTTAGTCATCTTTATGCTAATGGACACCATACATCTACCTAGAGGATCACAAGGTTAGATGGGAAGAGAAGGACTTTAAGAAACAAATGGCTTGTGCCATCTTCTCAAGTTTCAAAGCTACGTTATGAGTCCTGAGGGGTGTCAGTAGCAGCCCCACTCAAACGGAGTTGCTGGTATCTGCAGATGTCCTCCATATGACACAAGCCGTCTTTGTTATGCATGCACTTGCTTGCTTTCCTGTCTAGCCTTGGGCTTTTCTTGGTGTAGCAATTAGGAGCTCCAACTTCTAATCTGGTAGACAGGTTTGATTCCCTGCTGTTCCCCATGCAGCCAGTTGGGTGACTTTGGGCTATCACAGCCCTGATAGTGCTGCTTGGACAGCCTCACCTACCTCACAGAGTAGGGGAAGGGAATGCAATTGTAAGTTACTTTGAGACTCCTTTGGGCAGTGACAAGAAGGTTATAAAAAACAAATCTTCTTAAAAAGTTGGATTTGTGGTGTCTGTTACCATTTTGGTACAGGACATGGGATATATATCTCCTGAAATTGCAGCTGTGCCCAATGGAAATCAAAAGCAGAGCTATGTAAGCTCCATCTCAGGGCCTCGGATTAAGAGGGGCCATTCAATACCCGAAAATACCATTGCTGCGCGCAAAGTGTTTGGAACAAGTGGGCAGGTCTAGATGGAGTTTTTGCACAGGGGGGATTTTGACCAGCCATCGGAAAGGAAAGGAAAGGAAAAAGACTGTGTGGTCTTTCAGAAATATTGCCCTGACAGCAGCCACCATCACAGCACAAGCCTCTTCGCTGCATGACTGAAGGTAAGTTAAATTTTAAAATGGGAAGCTCATTCTTGTCAAACAAAGCTTCTGCCTCAAGTATTGAAGAGTCACTATTAGCACTATGCATAACTTCACCATGACATTTTGTGGTGGGCTCTGCCTCTCACAGCAGCCATTTTGTGATTGCACCCATCACACTGTGCCAGAATTACCAAAGCAGCCACAAGTTCGAAAAGGTGGGAGGACTCTTGTCCTGTACTTTAGAAACAAAGCGTTCTACCTTATCCAGATTCTGTTCTGCAGTCACTGGACAGCAGAGGCCATTCTTTGCACCATTCAACCTGTCACATTTCATTAGCTCCCTGCCTACGGAGAACTCCCCCTATAACCAACTGCTTGTTAATTCATCTGCAGAAAGCTCCAAGGAATTCTCTTTAAGAGTCATTTTAGGCAAAGTATTTGATTTGTACCTCCTTTGGCATCACTTAACAAAACTTGCCAAGCATCGGATTTGGCAATCTTGCTCACAAGAGCATTGCATGATTCTTCTCAAAAAGAAACACCATCGGTGTAAGGAGGCTGGGAGGGCAGAGGTCACCTTATTAAAATATGTTCTTCTCTATGATATTGTGCAGGGATACCATTTAGGACGTCTCCCTTCTGCTCATTACATTCTATTGAATATAAAATGACTTGGCTAACTGGCTTGAAAATGTCAGCCAGGAATTATTTGATACAATATGATGCTTTTGGATTGCTACAGAGTATTGAGGTTTTGTTTGAGCTGCTCCACTGTAACCTTTTGCTGCTGTTGTGGTTTAGTTTCCTATCTGATCAGGTCCTCCACCTCAGTTGGCTTCATTAAGTAGTATACTGCTACTAATATGGCTAATACACTGAAAATAATAATACGGTTTCTTCTCCCAGTGTTAGAAAACTAGGGTTGGTAGCTCTGGGTTGAGAAATGCCTGGAGACATTGGGGGTGAAGCCATAGGGGAGCAGAATTTAGGGGCAGGGAGGGATCTCATCTCAGTGAGTATAATGCTATGGAGTCCACCCTCCAAAGCAGCCATTTCTCCAGGGGAAGCCACTGTTTTCTGGAGATGAGCAGCAATACTGGGGATCCTCAGGTCCAACCTAGAGGCTGGCATCACTATAGAACATTATTATATGGGTTATATAGTAAGTGGAATATATATTTTCTGATTATCTGAAATTGCTGACTAGTTCCTAAACTTTAAAAAATCGAAGGCTAAACAATCAACTGTTTAACAGGAAAAGGAGGAAGGGACTGAATCCAGCTTCTACCTGTCTCTTCTCAAACAACTGCTTGGATAGGTTACAGCTTTGTTTTAATTGTTGTGAACTGCCCCAAGCCCATATGGTGAGGAGCAGTATACAAATTAAATATTATTATTATAACAAACCAGGTTTGTTTAAAAAGCCCATTGCAACCAGAAGTGGGCCCCTCAATGTGGCTGCAGCTGGATTAACCTGCTAGTTGGAAGGTCAGGGTGCCCAATCAGATAAATGTAGTTACCCCCTTCATCAGGACAAGCTGCCATGAGGTGACAATTTTGCCCAATTCCGTCTCCTTACTAGAGCCCCTTATACTGATGGTGCATCTTGTTCCCCAGGTTCCTTCTCAAGGCTAATGTTTGGGACAAACTAGAGGCTGCTTTGGAATACAGATGGTGGGTAGACCCATTTCACCAGTTCCTTTTGTGAGTTTTTATATGGGATCCAAACACATGTCGTGAGACAGAGAAGTACTCATTAATGTACTCATGTACATTACTAGTGTACTCATTAATTAAGGGAAGTGAAAGGGAAGTGATTTAGCACCCTCCCAAATAATTTTTAGCATACAGGACAAGTTAAAGCGTATGGGACAACCCAAATTAAGTATTTGTAAATCCCCTGTTCAGATCAGGAGTACAGTACTTAAAATAGTTAACTGTCTCTGAATCATGCCCCAGACACTTTAATTATATACTTGTGTGACAGTGAAATTTTCAATTTCTTTTGTTCCTGTTCACTTTATAAGAAACTATGCCTGATATATTAAAGCTGTGAGAAGTTTTCCCAGAAACAAAAGAATTATCAGGACTTGAAGTGGAATGGTTCTAGGCAATCATTTTAAGGTGCTGTAAGTAGTCCTGATTTTGTTTAATCAGGCCAATGAAATTTCCCACAGCCATTGCTGTTTCTGTGAAGAAAATGAGAATTCTACTATAACTATAGTAAAGTATTGAGTATTATTAGTCTTCCAGTTCCAGCCTAAGCAGATTTCAAAAGCCTTAGAAGGGTTAATTCTGCTTAGAATGGCACTGTTTGCCTAAGTAAATGTTCCCTGTATATTATTTGGGGAGTTTTGCAATATTGATAAATAAGATATGTCTTAATTTAATTATCTATAATTATGCATACTTCACTTACTCTCATTACCCTGGAGCAGGAGTTGACCATCAGCAAGATGAACGGTTTTCTAACAGCATTAGACTAATTGCTGCTTATATGCCTCCAATGCTGGTGTATTAATGGTGAGCTTTTGATATGATTGAATGTTCATGCATCATTATACCTCAGGGAATACTAGACTGATCTGTGTAACAATGGACTTGATTATATATTTCCATGTACTTTGGGGCCCTCATGTGAACACCCTGTCAAGGCAGTGCTTAAAAGATGGAGGTCACCATGTATGTTTCTCAGCAATCTCCATTTTTATGTATTCTATACTGAATATTTTTACTGGTTTCCTTTAAGCATCTACTTATTTGCTCAAGCATCTACTCAATGTCCCTCCTCCATACTGTGGGAAGTGTTAAACTATGTGAAGGGGCATTATTAGTCATTGGGTAAATGCATGCTCTGATCAGAAAGTCAAGACCAAGCATTTCCATTTAAGGAGCCTCCGGTAGCAGACTCTGGTGAGCTGATGATATGACCAGCTCAAAAGGTAAGCACAGATCCTCTCCTGCATGCATGTCTACAGATGGAAGGACAAACATTCTTGCTTGGCATTGGACTGGGGGGGGGTCCTCTCTTGCCTAGTGTAACTTCTTATAGGTGGATAGATTCTCAGCTTCCTTTCTAATGACTTTAGCTATTTCCAAGGTTTCAACCAGAGTTAGCATATAAGAAGAAGAAGAGTTGGGTGTGGCTAGGTTGGAGGGAAGGAGTGGAAGTGCTGGCTGGATCCAATTCTCTGTGATTTAGATTTTGGGTAAATCTGTAGTTGTGCCCAGAAGCAATGTTTGAGACTTTAGAGATTGATAACACAATGACTTAGAAATGCATTCAAGCAACTGTAATTTATAGCGTCAGACACTAGGGGGAAAAATGATCCACGATTTTTGGAATTCTGAAGAAGAACAATGCAACATCTCATTGTATCTTAAGATTTTAGAATAATTTTAGAAGAACAGAAGAACGTTAGTTAATTTATTTATTTTATGGTGTTTATTGTTCACCTTTCTTTGCCTTCCTCAGATCAGATATTGTAAGTGGAACTGGTAAATGTTTAAATATATATGTGGTGATTAATCATATTATTCACATTTTAAATTAGCACTCACTAGATCCCAGTTTCAAGCTGTAGTTAAGATGGGGAAACAAGTCAGATTAGCCCTGATGGGTGCTTAGCGCAGGTATAGGAGGGAAAGGAGGTCAAACCATGGGTGGGAAGGGTGGGGGGATCACATCAGCCCACATCTCATGCTGACTGTGCTGTCAGTTTACTTTGTCAGTTTACTTTGGAAAGCTTTCCAAATCATTCAACTAAAAAGTGTCTTTCAGAAGGCTACATAGTTTTCAGGCTATATTTAATTTTTATATAACTTGATTTATAATTATATGCAATACTTATGTTCTTCAAATCAATTTTCCCTCACCCCCACCTTGCCTTATGTTGTCTTCTATAAGATTCCATACTGCACAAGGCTGGACTAAACAGATGCAAGGCTGTGTTGTTTGCTAGGGCTCTTAGCCAATCATCATCATCATCATCATCATCCTTTGCACAGGGGGATCTTATTATAGTCTTGAATTCTGGGTTGCATTTTGCATGATGTTGTTCATCTGCTAGGAAAAGAAGCATCTCTGTTAAAAAATGGGCCTGTGCCTCTCAGCTAGTATCAATACAGAGGTCAATGGCTTTTGTTCTGTGGTCAAGGGAGGAAGTCTTGATTAGGAATGCCATTCAGTGTTGGGTCTTTCATAATGGGTACTTACTTCCAGGTAATCTTCAAGAAACAGGGATTGTACATTTTGTGTTCTGGTCATCAAGATGAATGGTAGTTTAAGAGAGATTAACCCACATTATTGAAGTCACCTATATACAGCATCAAGCTAGCTGCCTTAGAGCATAGAAAGCAATCCTTAATAAGGTTATCTAAAGAATCAGAGAAAGAAACATGGTCTGTCTTTTGTTTTTGATTTTTAAGGTCAAATGACTATCTTAAGAAACAAGAGCAGCACAGTTATAATGATTGGTTTGGACTTACACGTTAAAAGTAAGAACATTCCCCCCTTTGGTGATATAGTCTGCTTTTGAACAAATTGCAATGATACGTTATTATGCCCAAAATTGCCTGTAATGACAGTGAAGCCTCAGGGTTGTGTCCCCCCCCCCTTTCTCGCATATATTCTGAAATGATGGCAGTAGCAGTGATGGGACCAGAAATTTCCCAGTGGATCCATCTTTCCCTGTGGCTCAGCTCTGTATATGTATGGCAGGGGTAGTCAAACTGTGGCCCTCCAGATGTCCATGGACTACAATTCCCAGAAGCCCCTGCCAGCAAATGCTGGCAGGGGCTTCTGGGAATTGTAGTCCATGGACATCTGGAGGGCCACAGTTTGACTACCCCTGATGTATGGAATAAAAAAGGAAGAGACAAAAGGCAGGAAGGTGGGCTTTCCCATTAAATTCTGTGGTCATAGTGGTGTGTATGTATCAAGTACTGTTAAGTCACAGCCAATTTATGGCCATCTCAGCAAGGGGCTTTCGAGGCAATGGGAACCAGAGGTGGTTTTTCTATTGCCTTCCTCTGCAGAGCCTTACTTGGTGATTTCCCATCCAAGTACTGACCCTGCTTAGCTTCTAAGATCTGAGGAGATAAGGCAATATCATTCTGCCCTCCATCCACTCATAGTGGTCATCAGACATCATTCATGGCCCCAAATGCTAGTATACAGACAGACAAAGGAAGAGAAGGAAAGAGCTGTGCTAAGGTATATTTTATTATTTGATACCATAAAACACACATAAGATATTCAATTAATACAATTTAATTAGAACATTTTACTAGGCTTCTTCGCAAACATGCAGTGCAATCCTCACAAAATTACCCAGCAGTAAGCCTTATGGGATCTAATGGGACATACTTTCTAGGACATGTGTTCAGGATTGCTTTCTATAAGTTTGTTACCCCAATAATCTATTTGAGATCTCTTGTTTTCTCTCATTTGTAATCTTTCTCTTCTGTCCTGTTACCTGATTCCAAAACTGCTGTTTATCAGAATGAAACATCTGTTCCCTTCATAAGGCTTAAAAATCTACTCAGATTATGTTTGAAATCCAATTAGCCCACTATGACCTAGCTACACTAATACATTTTTCAGACTTTCAATAGCCTAGTTCCTGGTAAACTTCATATGTCTTCTCTAACAATGCACTATATGTCTGCAGGCTTGTCTGGATGGCTTTTTCCATATAAACGGGAGAAAGGCTTATTAGCTGGGCTGCAAAATTCCTAGAAATTTGGGGTTGGAGGACAGAGAGGGACCTCAGCAGGTAGTATACCTTAGAGACCCCTCTCCAAGGGTTCCATTTTCTCTGGGGGAACTGATGATGGTAATCTGGAGATTGGTTGTAATTTCAGAAGAACTGCAGGCCCCACCTGGATGTTGGCAGCCCTGAGCATCAGAAAGTAGTGCTGTTGAAGTGTTTCAGAGTTGAGGGATTTAGTAATCCTAGGTATGAATGTAGTCACTGCTAAATAAAAGTATCAGGATTAACCTATCATGCAGTGGAGGTATCAGGAATCTATCAAAATGGTGCATGGTTAGAATGTCACACTCTGCCTTTGAAGGTTGTTGGGTGACCTTGGGCCAGTCCTCCTTTTTCTCTTCTTATAATGTGACCAAAGTATGATAACCTCAGTTTAGTAATTTTAGATTTGAGGGAGAATTCAGGCTTGAGTTGATCTAGAGCCTTGATCCTATTGGTGGTCCATGGTATCTATAAAACTTTTTCACCACAACATTTCTAATGAATTAAGTTTCTCCCTTTCAGTTTTCTTAACTGCCCAACTTTCACATTCATACATAGTAATAAGAAATACTACAACATCAATAATCTTGATTTAGATCTTCAGAATCTTTTCTGACTTCTTCATGGCTGCCCTTCCCAGTCTCAATCTTCTGTCTTTACACATCCATTTTTTCTAGCTCCTTCATGGCTTCCTTTCCCAATCTCAATCTCCTTAATTTTGTTTCTTCGTTGAAGTCTACTTTTGGTTGATGATTGAGCCAAGGAACTGAAATCTTGAATCATTTCTGTTTCCTCACTGTAAGACTTAAAGTTGTGTAATTTCCCAGTAGCTTTTATCTTCTTCATATTCAGATGTAATCCCACTTTGGCACTTTCCACTTAACCTTAATCAGTTCAACTTTTCACTACTTTCTGCAAGTAATGTAAGGTCATCTGCATATCATTTCATTTCAGCTGCCACCTTTTCTTCCAAAGCCTACCTGTATGAAATACAGCATGGAATAACATTCTGTCCGGTCTGTCTCTTAATGGCAGAGAAAAGGTAGATTAATCTGTGACTGTTTGATATTTCATTGCCTGCTACAACAGTTTGCCTCCACATCAGATTTGCAAAACCAGTGAATTTGAAGACAAACTTCTGCTATATATGCATGGCTGATTCTCTTTCCTGCTTGGATTTTAATCATGCATTTCTTTCTTACCCACTAGCATCAGATACACTGCATGGAAAAATGACGCCTTTTAAATATTCAGTCAAGCACTTTATAATGTCTCCCCTCTTTTTGAATAAGTCAAGGAAGAGGATGTTAAACAGGGATAGTAGACATTAACTAGAACGATGCTGAGGGCATCTGCTTTCAAATGAACTGCTTTTGTAAAATATGGAATATTAAAAATCCACTTCTTATTGTCTTTTGCTAGCATGTACACCTGTGAGAAATGATAGAACATGTTGAAAACCCTAGCATTATTTGATTAAAGGCAGTATGTGAGAGTGTGTTTGTATGTTTTCTGAAATCTAATGGATGCAAGACTTCAACCCAATTCGTATACTAGTCTAGACAGAGTGTTCCAGCAACCTGACACCCCAGTATGCTTTGAAAAATAGAGGAGTATACTGGATAAGTGCTAATCAAACTCTTCTCAGCTCAGTTCAGTTTAAGTGAATTTTCTCTAACAACTGCTGGGAAAAAACTTATCTGATTGTGCCACAAGCGTGTGCCTTCTCACATTGTTGTCTGGGAACTATAGTTTCCCACTGTCCTTTCTTAAAACAAAGGCACCCATTAAGGGTGCTACAGGTTGTGCAGGAAAGTGAGTGACAGTGCACTGGAGCAGGAATGAACTACAAGTAGCACATTTTTCTGTCCTGCATGAGTACAGCAGTACAAAGTAAAAGTAAAATTTGAAAGCTGTTACATAAAGACAGATACATGAGGACTTGCAAGGACTCATTGGGGGAAATGCCACCCAACTGAGAAAGAGAAAGACCCAGGCTTCATGCTGGCATCACACAGGAAATGGTATCACTCCAGCAATATATGGGTAATGCTGTGGTATTTGGGCAAAACTGTATGGCAGAAGCAAGTTGTACCATAGTGGTTTTTACCCAAATACCAGAGCATCACCCAGAAGGTGCAGTGTGATGATGTCACTCCTTGTGTGACACTGTTGATGAGAGCTGGCCATTCTCTTTCTCCCAGTAAGTCCCAACCATCCTTCCCTACTGAGTTCCAGTTCTGGCTTCAATGCCTACTTTTAGATAGTCAAAGCAATTATGGCTGGTGGGAGGACTGAGTTCAGATGACCTACTTACCAGTAGTTTAAGTAATGCATAACTTTACCTGATGTCTGAACCAAATTGAAGTCTCAGAAGAACTCTTGGCAAAATGCTGCTCAGTTTGTGCATCTGACAATTATGTATTCTGATGATGAAGCAGGTAATACCAATATTACTGCATTGCATGTGGCCTGAGTAAGATCATGGAATTCTGAAGAACCCTCTCCTAATAACAGCAGATCTACTTACATATGTTTTGCTTCCTCCAAATGGCAGTTTTCTAAGCTTATGGCAGATGCTTCATGTACCCAAACTGTGTTTTGCTTTGTACACACCAGCTAGCGTTCATTCTAAAATGGCTAGTTGCTTTCCTCCCTAATTGAACAGTCTTCTCCCCCCCCCCACATAGCTGGGTTTTATTTAAATTTTATTTACTCTGCTGAAACTGGTAATTATGTTTTGATCCATTTTACTTGAAGCTAAATTAGTTTCACTTCTCCCACGAAAGCTTTGGGTTGGATTAATCTAGCTACATAGCTCAGTTTTACACATTTCTCCTCATAATTACAGCCACATTCCACATGAGTTTTGTCCGGGTATCGCCTAGATCTCTGGATCTTATGTCTGTTATTGCAATAGGATGCCTGAATGCAGAGTACTGTGTATTGTAGCAAATATATATTTAGCTCCAGACTATTTTTGGCTTTATTGTTTATCGACTATCTATCCTTTGTATTTTCCTGGGAACCTGCACGATTTCTCTGACAGTGGTCCCCAGCAGAAGATAAATTCAGTAAGCTTATAAAAAGGCTATAGTAGATGACAACGTTCCTGGTCACCGGGCTCCTACTCACTGGGCTCCTACTTAGTAAGACAGGTTTGTGTTTCTATTCACAAAATAAACAGGGACTCAGCTATTTTGCAGGCAAAATACCATCGTTTTCCAGGTGTCAGCATTACTTTTGACTTGACTTTTCTTTGAGCAATTAAATATGGAGCACATGCCAGCCTATTAGTCTCACATCAAATGAGCGCCTTTTGGCAGGTGCATAAAAATTGTGCGTAATTTATTGCATGAAAAAGCAAGGGCATAGAAGAAGTGCTTCCTTGCCTTTTTAACTCCTGACTCAACCCAGGCTACAGCTCTGAAAATATATTAGTCTTATAAATTAAAAATTTCATAACTCAGTGGGAATCTGCTTAAGGGAACATTATTTGCTGAATTAATGAGATATCTGATATGGGAATTAATGGGATGGGCCCCTAAAAGGCATGTTATGCCAATAGACAGAAACAACATGCTGACCTGCAGAAGGTGATATTCCGTAACTATGCAGTTCCTGCTTTTGCATATATTCTTGAAACAATCACTTTTCATTATTCATCAGCGAGCGAGGGCATAGATCAGGAACTGCATAGGCTACGGTATCCCAAGACAGGGCACTTATGTCAGCTACACCATTCCCTGCTGCTGTCTTACAGTTTTGTGTCCATTTCAGTATTCTCTCTCTGCATACAAGAACGGACGCAAATGGGACCATTAAAAGAAAATCACTTGAGAAATGCTTCATAC
Source organism: Paroedura picta (assembly GCF_049243985.1). Taxonomy (NCBI): domain Eukaryota; kingdom Metazoa; phylum Chordata; class Lepidosauria; order Squamata; family Gekkonidae; genus Paroedura; species Paroedura picta. The sequence goes on from NC_135378.1 coordinate 36,025,114, forward strand.
CAGAAGATCTGATCAAAGTATGGTATTGTTAAGAATTACTGGTCTATGAATTGATGCTCTGAATTGTTACATACATACTAAATGTTATATAAAAAGCTGTGCAAGCTTTTTATATTAGACAATAAATGAGGTTAGGGTTGTATAACCAGACTCAAAATTAAAACAAATGATTAGATCCTCAGTCATGTTTTCCATTCAATCTGATTTAATTCACCTCTTTTGACTTTTGTCTTATGAACACACTAGCAGAATTCTGCTAGCAGAATTTTTTTCTTTTCTTTTCTTTTCTTTTCTTTTCTTGTCATCACTTCTTTTATCAGCAATAGAAAAGTTGTTTGGCTCCAGAACAGTAACTTGCAAGCAGCAAGAATTTTAAGGAATGATTGAATTCTGGATGCGAATATAAGAACTTGTTTGTCTGGTGTCTGTGTTTATGACCTAGGTAAGAAAAGACTGACCAGTCTTCTAGGTCTTCCACCAGTAACAGAAGCTAGAGAACTTGGTAATTGATTTGAGTAAATTCTAGTTAGACTGTTCTAGAATATAGCAGTTGCATTGTCAGAGACAGTTCCTGGTTCCATCTCAGTCTGTCACAGAGTGGATCAAAAAATCCACAAAATGGTAACTACATGGGTTTCTGCAAACCCCTCACATACATCCAGTTCCAAATGCAGGATCTCAGTTGCCATAACAACTCCTCAGTATTACAGTGCCTCCACCATCAGATTGTTTTAACAACTAAGAATAATATGACAGCAGCAGTCATTGAGAGGCATCAGATGTGGGATGGAAAGGGGGCTGGATCCAGCAGGAGCTGGTTTGAGGGAGGTGTGGGCTAAGGAGACTAAATAATCAAAATGACAATGTGGAAAGTGGTGCAGGTGGGGACGAGAAGGCAGAGAGGTGGACAAGAAGAGAAGAATGAACAGATGGATGGGGGAAAGCAGAGCCACAATGGAGAAAATGGAGAGTAGAAGTGGAGAGTAGAAGAGAAGTCAGAGAAAGAGATGGAAAGTAGATTGTCAAAAGGGAATCAGAATTCTCTGCTCATGAGTCCTTGAAGGGGACTTTTGTACTTCTCTTATTGTTCGTCCTACCTGGGCCATAAATGTAAGTTCAGGTTGCAAGCTAATTTCTCATGACAGTGACTACTAGTTTGTTGGTTTTACAACAAATTCTTTAGATACATCCAAAAAGTACTTTGAATCTTGTCCATTTCTATCTAGCATTTGGTATTTTTGTCAGTGGTTAACAAAACCTGTTACAACATTGCCCTATGCAAAGATTTATGCCTTATCATTTAAAAACGATAGTGGTTCATGCTTCATTTCCAGCAAATCAAAACGCAGTCTAGGTTCTCTGTCCTTTGAGTTAACATACTGAATAATAACCCAAAGCTACTGTCAATAAAGGCATTTCAAGAAGCCCTCATGAAGATGAATGTTACACTGGAGCAAAATCTAACATTTTTATTCCACTGCTTCGAGGCACATGATTCAATGACAGAGCATCAGAATTCATCCTTAGTATTTTAGTACTGAAAATGAACAGTTTGGAAAGGGGAAAATATTCAGAATTACAAGTGTTCTGAATTCCTGCCAAAGCCAAGGAAGAGATACATTAATTACGCATTTGGTAATTTCCCGAGTGGTAAATGAATGATTTTTTAAAATTACTTTTGTATATTTATTTCTTGCCTTTCTACAACATTTATCACTCAAGGTAACTAATTTTAGTAGTCACAATAAAAGCATAAAACAAGCAGGTGCAGTAACCCAAGATCAGCAAAAAAACAACCAATCAATACCTGTTAAGAGCTTCCAAAATCTGAGAAATCTCAGAATACGCCAAAATTGAGTGCCACAGCGGAAAAATTTTGTTCAAGTTATAAGCTTTCACGTGCAGGCTCCAAAGTGCATGTTCACACAAAAGTTTCCTTGGTCTCAAAGGTACCACTGGACTCGCCGTTTGTTCTGCTATTTCAAACCAACATGGCTACCCACTTGAATCCACTTGACACCAGGGAGTTGCGAACTGTCAAGTGCTGCTTGTTTGCTATTATGTGGGAGCAGCTTTAAGGTGATCCATCTTAATCATCACAGAATTTACAATAGCCAAACAGACTCTTCAGGCAATATTTTCCATGCTCCTGCAGCTGTTTTGTTTTTAAGCTTGTCATAACGGTGAATGATTGTTGACTGTCACACCGAGTCATTTCAGGCCTCCATGTAGGGGGCCTTAGCACACATGGATTCTTATGCGACTTGTACAGTAACATTACATCTGTTCATTTTAGGGTTGCCCGTGTTGGAATAGGCAAGATCTGTACTGTAGTGAGCATGATTCAAAAGCATATGAAGAATATCCTGCAGGTGGCATCAGAGGAGATGTGTATTTAGCATACCTAGAATAAGAGCTTCCAGATATTTTTCACACAATGTGCTCTAGCATCCTGATTGGAGACATCCTGCTCCTTTGAGTGTATTTTCTCCCTGCTTGCCTCCAGAACATAATAGAATGAAGACAACAAAACAGTTAGACAGGTCTCCCCTACTCCCTCTCAGCTTTCTATGCAAAGTTTATTTGTCTGATTAATAAAAATTGTCTTTTTTTCTTTTGTGAAGCTTGCTGCTCTGTTCTTCTATTGCATATTTAAACTGAACCAACAGCCAGATCCCCCCCAGTCCCTGGCAGAGGATGGGACTAGGGTTGCCAGATCCTGGTTGAGATTTGGGGATGAAGCCTGGGAAGAACAGGGACCGCACTGGAGTATAATACCATTGCACCCATTCTCCAAAGCATCCATTTTTCCAGGGGAATTGATCTCTGTAGTCGGCAGATGAAGTATAATACTAGGGTATCCCCAAGTCCCACCTCAAGGCTGGCCTCCATGGTCCAAAAGCTCATTTTCCTCACTCCCAGATACATGGGCTGATCCTGCGTTGAGCAGGGGGTTGGACTAGATGGCTTGCATGGCCCCTTCCAACTCTATGATTCTATGATTCTGATTTCATTTCTTCCCCTTTGTCTTTTTTTCTACAGAAAGACTCTCACTGTTATATTTGTTTAATTTTAAAATATGCTTGCAGTCCTGAGGCAGTAACTGTGAAGGAGTCAAAGAGCATTTGTTGAACTGAGAAAAATACCATGGAGACAAGCTGTCCGTAAAACTGCTCTCTGTTGACATATCATATGCCAAAAAGAAAGGAGTTTATCAAATGGGATTTGATGCCACATTATTACTGCGTGCCTGTGCATTGCCACCAGCACATTTAACATGACTAAATGTCACCATAATTTACTTCCCTGAAGTGAAATTCTCAGCCTTCATCCTTTTGTTATCTAGCAGCTTTCCACTTCATGTCTCACACTGTTGTGCATTATTTGAGGAAAAGAGAATTGGGGCTCCCAAAGGGGAAATTGCCAGTAACCAATTTCTATGGTCTGAGTTTCCTGTGCAGATTTCATTAGATAGGGGCCAGGAGCCTGCCTGAAAGATGGTGATAGACTGCCCTTGCATTGCCTCACTGATCTAAAATAAAGTTGGCCAGTAGTTGTTGACCCAGAGGACGCATGAATGTTCCTGCCCCAAAGGGGTGAGGGGGTGAGAGAAATCATTATCTCCAGAGCTGGGAGCATATTATTCTGGCTGATGAACATTACTACCTCAGTGTTGTAACTTGTAGAACTGGGACATTCATCCTCAACACTTAATTTTATTAATTTAATTTGGTTTAAATGGCATTTCTTCAATAAAGTAGATCTCAGTTTTCTTACCTGCTTTTATTCCTGCCCTCTCTTGCTTTTTGCAGTTTTGCAGCCTGAGCAGCTGCTTATTCAGTTGCATAGTTCTCCCCATACAGTGAGGCAAAACAATATAGACCAGGGGTCTAGTGAGCCAAAAAGCAGCATAGATCCTAGGCGATGTTACCCATCTGTATCTCGGTGTGTAAAATCTGTTACACTTCATTGGGAAATAGTCTCATACTTTGCTGATGGTTTAAAAAAAAATCTTTTTAAAAAGTTAGCATTTCTGTAAAATTGCAGTGTTGGAAAGTCACAAAGAATAAACCATAAAACATTAGCAAATGTAAAGATGTTCTTCTGGAAATCTCTCATGCTACCATCATTCCAGGGAAAAGTGAGTTACTCATAGGGAAGCTAGGAGCCCTTTGTTGATCTGAGAGCCAGTATGGTGTAGTGGTTAAACTGGTGGTCCAGGATCTGAGAGACCCAGGTCCATCGCCCCACTCTGTCATGGAAGCTTGATAGATGTCCTTGGGCCAGTCACACACTCTCACCCCACAGAGTTCTTCTGAGGATAAAATGGAGCAGAAGAGAATGAAGGAGGCCACACTGGGTTCCCATTGAAAGAAAGGCAGGTGTCATGGCCCTACCTGTCAGCACTGAGAGAAGTGTCTGCAGACACATTGCAGACACCTGAAATTAATCAGCTTCCAGCCCAGCCAGAAATAAGCAATAAGGCTTCTGAGATGGAGAACATTCAGCTGGTGACTTCAGACACTGACAGCTCTGAGTCCCTCCCACAGCTAGTAGGTGCAGATGAAAACTTAGGATAGCACTACAGGAGAGGCAGATATCTGCTCTCCTGCAGAGCCAGCATAGTTTGCAAGAGGCAGGCTCCGGGTGATTGCAGAAGCAATCCCCAAGCAAACTGCAAACTAGATTTCAGGCATGCCCAGGAAGAATGCAGTGTGGAAGCAACATGTGACAGCCTGATTCCACCTGCATGCCTTGAATCTTCTGATGATCCTGACAGGTATTCTTCTCACCTTGGTTTTGGAAACTCCCTGACTGGCTGATTACACAGCTCTGACTTCTGAGCTTGCTTTTGGACATTCCTGGCTCTGGTAATCCCCTGGTGTTGACTTCTTGGCTTGTTCTAATTTGGACATTCCTTTCAATGCAGCCTGTGGCTGCAGGATCTCCAGTTCCAACTCCAGACCATGTTCAGCAGCTTCTCCAGATCAAGGTCTCTCCTCTGAACCAGTAACGCTGCTGTGGCAGCAGTACATCTGACTTGATCTGCTAGCAGAGCAGGTTATAAACAGCAGATGAGTAAATAAAAATTAATTCACAGACTTTCAGTCATAAGGTGTGGAGTGGAGACTACAATCCATTCTTGCAATCTATATTGGAATGCACTAGATGTATATATGCCTGCAAATCACTTCCCTGCATCTAGGAACATCCCCATAACATGGGAAAGGCCATTCGGCTAATGCTCAGACCACTCTCTTCACCTGCTTATATCCCTGGGATGGGATTTAGATCTTCCAAAAGACTTGGGGAGGGGGGAGATGCTATCTTCCCAGCCCTTCAACCTTCTGTAGTGAGAACTGTTGAGGTTAAGTCTAGCTGAGTGTTTCCTTTATCCCTCGTTCCAGATTTGGGGGGAGATGAGGATAGGAGACTAAAAGAGTGGAGTGAGTCATTCTGCACATGTTCCACATTCATTCAGGAAAGTTGCAGAAATATAATATAAATGATATAAGAACAAGTATTGGGCTGGACATTTTCCTTCTCATGTGTGTGTTTTGTTGTCCCATCCACTCCTTAAGCAATGGGGGGAGCACCCACATACCAGCATGGGGGAATCCCCAGTGTTATTGACTACTACAGCTTTATTCCGCCTGCGCTTGGATGTGAAATGGTATGTATGCTCACAGCAAACCTTCCCCCCTTCCCTGCCCCCTCTCCCCTGCCCCCTTTCCCCCTCATGCAGGCTTTGCCCTGTTTGGCCATGCTGCTTGTAGCCTGTTGTGTCACAGATCAAAATTATATATAGAATTAAATCAACCTGAGATTTTGGACCTGGAATGTCTTTACTGTAAATGCTATGGTAATTATGACAGTTAGTCTTAGTTCATCCCCTCCCCTTTAGCTACATAAGTAAAGAATGGCCTGGTTGTTTTCCGCTGTGTTAGATCTTCTTCAATAATAAAGAAGGCCTTGTAGATCCTACATGTGTGGCTATAAAAAGAATGGTGACTATAAAAAGAACTAAGGTAAAGAGGGTGGATGAGTGAGTTCTTGCTGAATACTTCAAAGGAAACTATCTTTAGCAGTCTATATATAGACCTACAATTTCATCAAAGGGTTCTAGAGGTTGCTGTTGTTTGCTTGTATTTATTGTAGTGAGACATAGTTGGCTTTCTGCTTTAAGCCAGGGCCTTGACTGAAGCAGAACAGAAAACTTAATAAATGAGAAAGTAAAGGCCTTGTGGAAAAGGACGTGGCTGGGTGTTTTGAACGCTGGAGGTCCCAGGTCCAGTCCCTGGCATCTCCAGGAACCAGCAGGTGTTGGGAAATCCCATTCTCTGTCTGTGATCTGGAGAGGTGCTGCTGCAGAGCAACAGACTGACTTGTTTTTAAAAAGTTGAAGGAAAACTTGGTTCTCTCCAACCGCATTCCTCGCAAGTTCTCCTAGCAGAGCCTTGTCATCTCTTACCTCTGGCCTAGGAGGTGAGGGATGGGCTAGAAGATCTGGGTTCATCTCTGCGCTTGAGGATTTCAGTTAGATAACCTTAATTCTGTGGTGGTCTCAGTTTTCTTGTCCGTATTAATGGAGGGTTATTGTTTTTGTCCTTCGTATATAACTTGATGCTCCTCTGAGCAACTCGAAGTGGCTTACATGTATTTCCAGGCAGTCACACATCTAGGTTGTTTTTGGGCCACATCTCCTGTAGTAGAACTACTTCATGCAGCCACATGTGGTGGTGGTTAGAGTGCCAGACAAAGAAGTGGGAGATCCAGGTTCATAGCCCAACTCTGACATGGAATTTTGCTGGGTGACCTTGAGCCAATCCCACACTGTTAGCCCAGCCTATCTCACAGCATTGTCATGAAGATAAGATGATGGAGGAGGCAACAATTAAAGCTGATGAGGCCCTTATTACAGAGAAAGGCAGGGTATAAATAAAGTAAATACATTAATTAAATCATTTATCAGCAGCCCCCCCCCCCACACACACACACACACAATACCTATATATAAAGATGAGCAAGTGGAACAAAAATAATTTATCTTTCTGATAAAAGATTTTTAGAAAGGGACACATTGACTATAATTTATGAGAGTGAGGACCTTTGATAAAATTATCTCCATTTTGTTCATGAATCCCTCTGTAATGAAATGTATGGTACCTCCCACCAAGATAAACAGAATCAATAGGTTTTTGTGGATTCTTTCCATATGTTGTCCAGTTCACATGGGACAGCAACCATGCTGATTGCATTCCCAGTGTGTGCAACTGGTGGGCATTTGTGTGAATGCTATGGAATGTTTGCAAAGGGTTACTATAAAGAATATCCCAAGTGCAATAGGTATCTGTCTTCATAAGGGTACAGTTATTTATTTGTGTAAGACAGTAACAGCACTCTAGTTATACCTGTTACTTATTAGAAGAATTAGAAGAAGAGTAGTTTCTTATATGCCACTTTTCTCTACCAGAAGGAGTCTCAAAGCAGCTTACGATCCCCTTCCCTTTCCTCTCCCCACAACAGACCCCTGTGAGGTGGGTGAGGCTGAGAGAGCCCTGATATCCCTGCCCGGGCAGAACGGTTTTATCAGTGCTGTGGCAAGCCCAAGGTTACCCAGCTGGCTGCATGTGGAGGAGCGGAGACTCAAACTCAGCTCACCAGATTAGAAGCCGGCACTTAACGACTACACCAAGCTAGCTCTTTGGGTTTCATCTCAGGATTGTTTGCATTAATCACCTCTTTTTACTGCATAGTTTAAGTGGCAGAACGGCAAGTGGTTAACATTGTGCAAACTTGCTATGGGAATGCACCAGACTGAATGCCTTCTTCTGAGAACAGTAAGAAAAGTGCACCATTGTGTCATATTAACTTTTATGACATTGTAAAGAAAAGGCCATTCAAATGCAAAGCATTATAATAGGCATTGTCTCAACTTTATTGGATAATGAAGTCTGTATTCATTAATGCACTGCTACATCAAGTTAAGTACACTAAACTCTCCTTTTATAACTCTTTAATTTTAACACTGTTAAATGTGTAAGGGTATTAAAACCATGTTTTATTTAATGAAGAAAACTGGAGCATATTTGAAGAAATCCCTGAGGTGGAATTTTTAAAAGCTGTTTGGAGAGGGGGGCGTATTCAGGAGTCTGATATCAATGTCTTGGCCATACATCCTGTTGAAAGAGAGGTTTGCTTGTACAATTTGACTTAGATAAAGTCAGTTTGACTTATATGCCATCAAATTGTTCATGGAAAACTCTGTATTTATTGCTTTATACTTCCATGTAGTGATCCTTCCGATCATATTTCAGTTGAGGCTTTAGAGAAAGGTGCACACATTGAGAAACTCCAAATAACTAAACCAGCAGCAGAGTCTAAAATTTGCTTGGTGGGATTATAAGATTGGAACCCATAGAATCTTTCTCATTTCCCCTTTCCCCGGAATCCATTTTGACCCCAGGAAATTTTATTGCCAGGGTCAAGGATCTTGTCCGTACTATCAGCAGCATTAGTCAAAATGAGAAGAGGGAACGAGGTGGTTTTTATATGCCACTTTTCTCTACCCGAAGGAGGCTCAAAGTGGCTTACAATCGCCTTCCCTTTCCTCTCCCCACTACAGACACCCTGTGGGGTGGGTGAGGCTGAGAGAGCCCTGATATCACTGCTCGATCAGAACAGCCTTATCAGTGCCGTGGCGAGCCCAAGGTCACCCAGCTGGCTGCATGTGGGGAGTGCAGAATCGAACCTGGCATGCCAGATTAGAAGCCCGCACTCCTAACCACTACACCAAACTGACTCTCTATTTCTTGCTGAATCTTCTCTGTTTAAAGCTGCAATAAGGACCAAATGGCACAATAGTTTATTAACGGGACATCCTGCTTGTGTCTCAGCCACACAGCAGCTGCTGGGAATGTAAGGATTAAAGCCTGTGGGGGCTATTTTCATTTGGGAAAATTTGTCAGGGGAGCAGAAAGGAGCCACTCATCAGGAATGACAATAGAAAAAATGTAAATGCAGAACTAGCCCTGAACTGGAGGCCTCCATAATTCTAGGCTCCCATATTATTTAAAAATGTGTAAGAAGAGCTTAGGCTGCACTGAAATGTCCCTCTCCCTTTTACATGACTTTTCAGCCAATCTGACCAAGCAGCATGAACTGGGGAGGTTTGTGTTTGCAGCTGTCCAGCTGCAGGTCCATCTGGGTCACTTTCTCCAGGACAAGCAAGGCCTGCCTCAAACTTCTAGCTCCTGCATTTAGCCACTTGACTGAGTTAATTTACTAATGTGACAGCTGCTTCCGCAGAGTAAAAGTCTCTTGGTTGAGCTCCCAAAATAGAGCCTTGTAAAAATTGCTAAATAATGTAAAGTGTAGAGGCCTATTTTTAGATGGAAAGGAAGAGCTTATTGGGGCATGCAAGTTCTGTGTTGTGCTGTACAGTCTCTGGGCTTCAAGCCATTCACATCCTCTTGCATGGTTACCTGCAGTACCAGACTTAATTTGCTAATCAGAAGTAAATCCTACGCCTCCCCGGTCACATAATTAAATTTTCATATGCACCTAGAAGCCTTTTTATACACAAGCCAAGTTTATATATAGAAACTTGTTTCTAAATTAGGCATTTCACATCTGAGAGACGGTATCAGTGGGTGACGTTTCCAAGAGTTAGTGGAGTTTGCAGGACCCGCATATCTTTTGATCTGCTGGGTGCCGTTTTGGAGGCTACCAGTCCAGTTATCTCTGCCTACTTCTGGCCACACATAGTTAAACACGACTAGTGTAAGAATATAGAAGAGAATGCACATTTGAATAAAGATCAGTTGCTGACATCATCCAACTGAGTTTGCATATTTCCATCCACCATTTTGTTTGTCTATTTATTTACAAAATGCATAGGCGAACTTTTTGCCCTCACCAAGGCTACCAGTGTAGCTAACAAATTAAAAACATGCAGAATTAAAATATACTTTTAGTTGTCGTGAATAACTGTTTGTTACAAGAACTGCTTTGAAGTGTATTGGCTTTCTTACTAGTGGTCACATATAACTCTCAGCTCAAAAAAAGTGTAACACATCATCATTGACTTACAGCCTCTACTGGATAATTATTATTATTATTATTATTATTTAATTTCTAGACCGCCCTTCTCCCAATAGGTCTCAGGGCGGTTTACAACATAAATAGTTAAAATACAATAAAATCCCCATAAAAACCCCAATTAAAAGTTACATATAACATAACATATAGCGGCGGTGGTCACAATTCTGATCTTAGTTCAGCCTGGTGGAGAGAATAATGTTCAGAAGAGGGTGGCACCAATACAATAGATCTAACCATGATCTCGGTGTTAGAGATCTCAATATTGGAGGGGATCCTCTGATGGGTTAGTGGGAGAGCTGCCCTGGCCTCAACCATATGCCTGGCGGAAGAGCTCCGTCTTACAGGCCCTGCGGAAAGCTGGTAGATCCTGCAGGGCCCTTAGCTCTTCTGGGAGCTCGTTCCACCAGGTTGGGGCCAGGACTGAAAAGGCCCTGGCCCGGGTCGAGGCCAGGCGCACATCCCGTGGGCCCGGGACAACCAGTAAATTCATACCCGCAGAGCGGAGTGCCCTGCGGGGGGCATAAGCAACCAAGCGGTCCCGCAGGTAGTTCTAGAATGACAGTTCTAGTTCACAAATACTGAGGGGCAAACCTTTTCTTGCCCACAGACAGCTTCCCGCAACCTCAAACAACTGCTTACCCACAACAATTCAATATATCTGCAAAAAAATAAAAATACAACTTTGTTGCCAGCTACACCCAGACAGCATGCCATCTCAGCCTAATTCACTTGTTCATCTTCTACATATTATATGCCATTAAATGAACAACAATGCCCTTCAGTTCTCTACAGAGGGTTAACAGGTCAAACCCTATGCTGAAATGGACACAATCAGCTATCAGTAGGTGCAAACTTAAATGGACTCCGGGGAATGGTAGAGGACAGGAAAGCCTGGAGGATCATTGTCCATGGGGTCGCGATGGGTCGGACACGACTTCGTACCTAACAACAACAAAACTTCGATGGTCTTAAAGGTGCCACTGGACTCAAATATTGTTCTGCAGCTTTCTTATTTGTTAGGCATGAACTGAGTTGAGCTAGGGAAATATTTATCTCCACTAATCGGTTAAGTATGAATGTTCTTCAGTCATCATTTACCACCACCACAAATGCATCTAGCTGCACCCATAACCCAGAGGCTGTAGCAAAGTTGAGGCCAGATGCAATTAAAGATATATGTATCCATCACTTTATCATTATTAAAATTAGTATTTCTATATCAACACAATGCCTTTGATGGTAACTTTGTTTAAAAAAAGAATATTCATTTAGATTTTGGTCATGAAAGGAAAATTAGAATTTCACATGGAACAAATTATGCCAGTAGAAGAGCACTTTTTGATCCAATGCACAGGAATTAAGTGTTTTAGAAAGGACCTTGACATAATAACAAACAAATGAGGTAATAGAGATCAGAAAGGCAGTGTGGGGTCTAGTGGTTAAGAGCAGTGGACCCCAGTCTGAAGAATTAGGTTTGATTCCTCATGAAGCCTGCTGGGTGACCCTGGACCAGTCTCAGTTTCTCAGGACTCTCTCAGCCCTACGTATCTCACTAGGTGCCCCATGTGGGGAGAGGAAGAGAAGGTGAATGTGAGCTGCTTCAAGTCACCTTAGGGTAGAGTGAAGGAAGATATAAAAAGCAAGTATTCTTCTTCAGAGATAATAGAAAAGACTATACCAGTTCAGATTCAGAGACAAGGGTGCTTGTAAAAAACAAAATTCCCATTGTAAAAAAAAATGAAACATTTCCTGAAAGTACCAAATTACAGGGGGAGGACTCGTTAGATCTGTGTCCTTGGTGTGCTACATTTCCTGCACATATAGAGTTTTGGGGGGAGGACTGACAAGTTATATCCTTCCTGCTAAAGTATGAAATGGTATAGTCACATCATCTACCTCCGCTCCATCACCTGTTGCTGCTGCAGCATGTGTAAACAAGCCCTGTTATCTGAAAACATTGTTCTGGTTGCATAAAACGGGACATTCCACAGAAATGTGGCTCCATGAAATATTGCTGTCATAATAAGTCTGTATTCTTCTTTTCCAGGAAACATCTTTGTCGTCAGTCTAGCCATTGCTGACCTGGTTGTGGCAGTCTACCCATACCCTCTGGTCCTGACATCTGTTTTTCGAAATGGATGGAATCTGGGATATGTCCACTGCCAAATCAGTGGTTTTCTTATGGGCCTAAGCGTTATCGGATCCATATTCAACATTACTGGAATTGCTATCAACCGATATTGCTACATCTGTCACAGCCTCAAGTATGACAAGTTGTACAGTGACAAGAACTCCTTGTGCTATGTCATTCTTATCTGGGTCTTGACCGTTGTTGCCATTGTGCCCAATCTCTTTGTGGGATCTCTTCAGTATGATGCCAGGATATACTCATGTACCTTCTCCCAGTCAGTCAGCTCTGCATACACAATAGCAGTTGTGTTTTTCCATTTCATGTTTCCAATAGCCATCGTTACGTTTTGCTACTTGAGGATATGGATTCTAGTCATTCAGGTACGAAGGAGGGTAAAGCCTGATAACAACCCCAAACTGAAGCCACATGATTTCAGGAACTTTGTCACCATGTTTGTGGTCTTTGTGCTCTTTGCAGTCTGCTGGGCCCCTTTGAATTTTATAGGCCTTGCAGTGGCTGTCAACCCAGAAACAGTAATTCCCAGGATACCGGAGTGGTTGTTTGTTTCAAGTTACTATATGGCGTACTTCAACAGCTGCCTTAATGCTATCATTTACGGACTTCTGAACCAGAATTTCAGACGAGAATACAAAAGAATTATTCTGACAATTTGTACAGCAAAGTTTTCCTTCCAGGACAGCTCTAATGATGCATTAGAGAGGAACAAAAGCAAACCCTCGCCACTGGTCACAAACAACAATTTGGTGAAGGTCGACTCTGTATGAAAAGAGAAAAACTGTTACCAGCAATCTACAGACATTATACCTGCAAATGCAAATGCAAATGCAGGTAGGGGCTCATGGGAATTGTAGTCCATGAACATCTGGAGGACCACAGGTTGACTACCCCTGCTGTACAGTACAATACATAAATGCAAAATCTGTTCATTTTATCACTGTAATGAAACACTCGTTTCCTAATGTACAGATGCTCTTAGATGAAATTCTTGTACAATATTTTGAGCCAAAGTAAGTGCTTTCACATAAAGATTCTCCTATTGCACACCATGGCATGTTGCAAACAGTGGGTTTGCTTCACTTAAAGTTAGGAATATTAAAGTCCTGTTGATGCAATTGATAAAAATGCTTAAATCTCCACTAAAATGATGGAACTAGCATTGTTCTTTGACAGAAACATGCCCTGCCATTCACTGATACAACTTCAAACATCATAGAATTACAGAACAAATAGCTGTAATTTTTTTGTTTCATTTATTTAAAAACAAAAGATGGATTAGGACTAATCAAGACAGGAGCTATAGGGGACACATGGAGGGGCAATGCCTTCTTGGAAATATGGCATGCCACCTTCCATTTAAAAAAGCAAATCTCTAATCCAAGGTGCATCAGTGTGGAAGGAGCACATCCCGAAATTCCCTCGGTGGAGGCCCAAAACAACAACACTTGCCTGTATATCACTAGCATGCTACCATCTTTGTTTATACTCAAGCCATTTTTGTCAATCAAACCACTATGTAAATAATCCATGTTCTTCTACTGTGACATTATTGCTTTGAATGAAAAACAATAGCTTTCTTCACTGTGATTCTATCCTTAAATGATGCTTCTTTGTGTACTGACATTACTTTAGATGTAGTGATATCAAAATAGTAAGGGTGGTCAGATCATTTGATTTTAATCACCTAAAAATACACTATTCAAATTCTTGTGAAACTTTTGCCTTACTGAGCATTATGCCCAATGAAAAAGTAATGTTATGCATCTGAGAAAGTGGTGGAAATGTTTCAGATATTTCTTTGATCATTAGTATTTTTAAAACAAAGATCCCCCCCCCGTACAAACAGAAAGTGATCATGCCTTGAAATATTTGCTCATACTGTTATATATCACTGAGGAGGGAATATCCCTTTTATTTATTAAATGCTAAAATACATTTTATTATAATGTTGAAAGTCTCATTTGTTATATGTAAGGTCTATATTCAGTATTTTAAAATATTTGTATTAAATTTAAATTCACAGATAATATGCATGTTGGTGATATTGAAGCTGCTAAATATTGCAATAATTTTAAGGACCTGTTCTTTCTTAGTTCTTCAATTTTTTAAAGAAATTGCCTCCAAACAAATGCATAACCATGCCAATGAACCTCTAGAAAATCATTTTTCTTGAATCACTTTAAATATTCTTCACCTACCATTAACTTAAAATCAGGAATACAGTCTGGGATTTATTTAGAACCTTACAGAGTCACAGCCTATTCCATTGATACGCAACAGTTAAGAAACCGCTTCCTCCACAATTACATGAACATATGAACAGTGCTGGTTGACCTAGCTAATTGGACAGTGCATGAACCAGAGCATATACATTCAAAGTCATCTTGTGTGAATGCTGTAGCCCTTTCCAGATGGTATGATTTTGGCAAGCCAACTGTGCATAAGGGGAAACCTGGATACACGTGCTCACCATTTTGCCTAAATAGTACAGTGCATGTATTTCCCAGTGCTGATGTCCCAAACACATCCCACCACAAATATAGCATTCTGCTCTGAAGGTAGAAAATATGCTTATTGCCCTGTTCAGACAAAAGGTGCCTGCAGATATTACACATAGTGAGATCACCCCTTAACATGCAATTGGCCCACTACAATTGTAATATTTGGAAAGGATTGCCATGCAAGTTTATAGTATAGCTGTTATGAAAATAGAAACTCAGTGACACAATCATTATTGACAAGTCAAATAGGAAATATGAGGGAAAACTCAAGGGTCTGGAAATTTTTAGCCATGACAAGGATGAACATGATTCAAGTTTATACAATTATTCACAGGATAGACAGAGTGGATAGAGAGAACATTTCCCCCTTATTTCATTTTAATTTTATTTAGATCTATATACCATGCCTCATGGACATACTGTCTTGGGTGGTTTACAGAGTCTAAAAACTCAATAAAACCAATATATTTTAGAATATAAAAACATATTAAAATTTCTCCCCAAATACTAGAACACAGGAGTGCCAGTCAAGTTAGTGGGTAGTAGATTCAAGACAGACAAAATGATATCATTTTTTTTTTTACACAGAGTGTTTAAAATATGGAATTCATTGCCAGAGGATGTAGTGATGGCCATAGGCATAGATAGCTTTAAAAGAGAATTAGATACATTCATGCAGGACTGATCTATTGTTGACTACTAGCCATGTTGACTAGAGGGAACCACCACAATTGGAGGCAATAAGATTCTGAAACCCAGATCCAGGAGCAGCTTCAGGGAAAATCTTAATCTTTTTTCCCTATTCTTGGCCCTCCTGAGTAACTGGTTGGTCACTGTATGAGAGAGAATTCTGGACTAGATGGACCACTGGTCTGACCCAGCACGGTTCTTCTTATGTCCTTAAATGTTTTTTTAACCCAATAAGAACAGCAGCTTGAGCCAAAATTATGTGTTGTGAAAACGTGTGTTTTAGCTGCTCATCAGGATGCAGAGTAACTTATAATTTCAAATTATTCAACTGCACAGCATCCATTAATCACTTCTCGGTTGACTACGAGTACTGCTCTTTTCCTTTTTCACTTAGCATTTTCAGGCACTTTATTAAAGGCCCAAGTAGTGTAAGCAAATCAGAAACTAATTTGTCAGACAAATGAGTAGCCTGCTGTGCAAATTATCTTGAATTATGAAGAAAACAAGGGCAAAATCCAACAGCCATAAAAAAGGAATATGGAAAAGTACAAAAGTATTCTTGCAATTCAAAGCATCACTGAATATAACAACACACTCAGGGACTAAAATGTGATTTGATCCAATGGTATATGGGTAGTCATGCACTACACTATCTGTCCAGAGTTGAAATGACAAGGACTGACTGAATTATTATTTGCATATAGAACAGATTTGTTCCACCTGGAAGAACCCACTATAAGAAAAAAGGCATGGAATTCAAAAGTTCAGCAAAACATGAGCAAAGAGCAAAAGTGTAGAATCATATTTACTGTTCAGGCTTATTTTTATTTATTTAACACATCTTTACTTTTCTATGCATAGTGCACAAAGACATACACCTGAATCATGTAAACAAAATTATAAAAATAATAAAGTTTAATAAAATACCATAAGTGCCCATGACAGCTCTAAAACAACAATTTAGCACCATGCATTCATAAATTAACCCTCAGAGTCACATCCATTCACAAAATAGAGCAGCTTTGATTCCAGTTCAACCACAGGAAGTACACTGGAGTAAAGCATATTTACGAGCCTTTTTAAATCCATGTAAGGAAGGTGCCCTGCACACCTCTTCAGACCAAGCATTTCAGAGGCAAGGGCTGATAATTGGTAAAGTGATAGATTGTACACATTAACCTCTAGAAAGGAGGGGATTGCTACTAGAAACCAATGGGCTAGCATATGGGTGCGTATCAGGAACAAATGTGTAAATGAGATCCAGATCATGAAGGAGTTCAAAGCAGTTTACAGGAGTTGAAAAACATGCCTTTCCTAGAGCCCGATGCACTTAACACAATGACAAACTAAAAAGCATACATAATCCATTATTATAGCAAAGTAATACATCTCATTCATATCCAACCAAACAATCCTTTTTGATCATGCTCAAACTGAATGTCAGGGGCGATGACACTACCTGCAATCTTTCCATTCCATGCAGTTGCCCTTTTCTGTAAATAAGGCAACCGACAAATATTTTAGTACCTGTCAACACAACCTCTCAAAACACCTGGGTCTCTGATCTACGTACCAAAGTTGCACCTTGGATAACACAACATCCCCTTTTGTGAGCTCTGAGCACCAACATTAGACCTGCTCACAAGTTACAGAGTATGGGGGATCTAGACTTTTACATGTTCAGACTTTAGGTAGATACTAAAAACTACAAAGCACAGCAGGCAAAGCAGAAGTAGTATCTAGATATACCGCACAGGTATATCTTTGATGTACTGTTCTGTTGAACATATGGAAGACGGCCACAAGAAAGACAGGGTATTGGTGTCTATATTCATGGCAATTTTGCCAGCTCTTTTTCTAGCAGTGCGGTTCAATGTGTGTAGGAAGAAGTGGATTGATTCACAGAAAACATGGCAGAAGTTTAGATAATTCAGGTTGAACAGCTCAGCAGGGGGCTGTCAACTGAAATTAAAAGGAAGATATCACAACAACCATACTTGCAAGTTCAAAAATGTTCCTAACAATTTTACAAGTCCAGTGATGGAGGATAGGGAATAAGCAGTAGAGAGCTCAAAGCAGATATGTGGGTTAATGGATTTATAACAGGAATGATTGGGAAGTATGGGGATTTTAAATGTTCTCAATTGTAGGGAGGGAGCTAGAACAGTAAGCTATAATGATTTGGGTCATCGATCCTTGTGGAAGCACCCAGAGGAAATTGAAGAGAGGACAACAGTTAAGGATCATATCTGAACCTTCCAGACCACTTTACTCTAATTATCTGGCAGCAGATTCAATAAGGTTTGGAGAACAGAAGAAGAAACATATATCCCACTGGATGAATAGAAAGTGTTTATGTAACTGTCTGAGTCCTGGTTATGAAAATGCAACACAAAGAACATAACTTTGCCTTAAATTTTCTGAAAAAGAAAAAAAAACATTGACTATTGTCAGTTTGACAAGCAGGGGCTTATATTTGCTTCAGGAAAACAGGGAGTTCAGATTAATCTATTCCCATGAGTCTGTCTCCTTTTAAGAATCGAAGTCCTACCTCCTGGGAGCATGCAGATCAATCAATCAATTTTATTTACGGTCATAGACCATCCAGTAGAAAGCACAGAATTACAAAGGGCATGCAAATAGTACAGGATGTGACACTACTTTAGAAATCATGATATTTGATGGTAGGGTTTTTTTTTACTGTAAGGAACCGCACATGCAAAATGGGGGGGGGGGGAAGCACAGGTGGAAACTATAGCTAATTTCACATGCATTGGATAATGCACTTTTAATGTGCTTTAGCAATTGTTTGCAAGTAGATTTTCCTGTTTTGCATAGGAAAATTCAGCTGCAAGGGATTGCCAAAGCACACTGGAAGTGCATTATCCAATGCATGTGAAATTAGCCTAAATGATACGTGCCATCAACAAACAGCTCCTCAGTGATATGATATTATACAGGGTTGCCACCTCAATGAGGTCTAATAGAAAGAACACATTGTGAGATGGTAAGAAAATGTTTTTTTTTTGCTGTTAATTTATACCAGTGGTCCCCAACCCCCGGTCTGGAGACTGGAACCGGTCCGTGGATCAGTCGGTTCCGGGCCACATCTCTTCCTCGTCCTCCTCCCCGGCTGCTGCCTTGGGGGCTGCCCTGCCACTCTCATGCCGGCTCACCTTTGGTGCTCTCCAGTGGCCACCATGGCTGGGGCTCCCCCTCGGCGTGGCACTGTGCAGCTGCTGCTGGCAGCACCCCCCAGCAAGCAGCGGGAAGTCAGGGGCACCGGCAGTAAAACAAGTGGAGCAGGGGCTCAGGCGGCGATGGCGTCCCTCGGCAAAAGACTACCCCCCCCGGGCCTCAGTAAACTCGTCAAGCGTTGACTGGTCCCCAGTGATAAAAAGGTTGGGGACCACTGATTTATACCTTTTCTTTTCCCCAAAGGAGACCGAAAGCAGTATACATCATTCCCATTTCCTCTGTTTTATCCTAATAGTCCTGACAATGTGAGACTAGCCCAAGGTCACCTGGATACCGTGTGTGTCAGAATATGTAACAGTACTTCATTAGAATTTCCATGGCAGAGCTGGAATTTGAACCTGGGTCTCTCAGATCCTAAACTATAATATAATGAGATATTTTGTGTGTGTCCAGTCATTAACAGTACTCACACACACAATTCCTTTATGGGCATAAAGCAGATTAGCAAAATAAACAGAGATAGTCAGGACTCGTGCTGGTGGAAATGAGCGGAAGTATCCCTTTACAGTGTACCGTGGTGGCAAACCCCAGGAGGAGGAAGAGGGGATGGATGAAGAAGCCAAGAAGAAGAAGAAGATGACAGAAAATGTTGTAAGCTTCCTCTTGGTGGATGAAACAGAGGAGATCCAGGTGGCGGATGAAGAGGAATTTATCAGGAAACTAGACTGCAAACCTGACCAGCACCTTAAGGTTGTCTCTATTTTTGGGAATGCTAGGGATGGCAAATCACATACCCTTAACCGTACTTTTTTTCTATGGCCGTGAGGTTTTTAAAACCTCTCCAGCCTTTACAGTAGGTGTCTTGGCAGCCTATGACCCGGTCCACAAAATGGTGGCAATTGACACAGAGGGTCTGCTTGGGGCCACAGTGAACCTGTCAGAGGACCCGGCTGCTTCTGAAGGTCTTGGCTATTTCAGATGTCATCATCTACTGAACACACACTGACAGGCTTCACAATGATCTCTTCAAATTTCTCGGAGATGCCTCTGAGGCACACCTAAAACATTTCACCAAAGAGCTGAAGGCAACCACAGCCCGTTGTGGTCTGGATGCTCCCTTATCAACTCTGGGGCCTGGAGTCATTATCTTCCATGAGACTGTATGCATTAACAGTACTCTATTAGACCATAGGATCCTGGTAAAGTACTAAAGTTGCTTATATATTTAAATTTATGCAGGAAGACTATACTTTGTTATTAAATAATGAGCAGTTCCTTTTAAAGAAGGGACTGTAACAAAGCTATTCATTGCATTAAGATGTTCCAGTCTCCTGCAAGTGGCATTTTTCTGTGATAGTTCTGTAATTTGGGCTTTAATTAGTAAAAATAAATAAGCCACAAATGTCATGCAGCACTGAGTTGTTGTACATATCTACGCAGGCATAAAGCTGGAAAACAGTTTCGTGAATTTTGCCATCAGGCAGGATTATTCTAGCGTGGACAGTGACATTCAACAATAATGACCTTGAGCCAGAACCTTAAGAAGAAATGTAAAAATCCATGCTATCTCTCAGAGCACTGAAAAAAGGCAATGGTACTGAGTTACTTTTTAAAAGGAACCCAATTAACTAAAATATACCAAAAGACATTTTGGGGAAACAAGAACATCTGTTGGTCTTGGACATGGTAGAGCAAGCAGGGCTTCCCCCCCCTCTGTTCCCCCCATACTGTGTTCCTGTGGGTCAGTGGACCCCCCAGTCCCCAACCATCATGGGAAGAAGTAGTGGGCTGCACTGATGGGGGATCAGCAAAAATCACCCTCCCCTAGTCAATGTGCCTGATTCAGACCCAGCTCCTGGTTAGATCTGCTTTTCTGCTGTCAGTCCAGAAGTGCTTCAATGGGTTATTCTAGGTGTCTTGTGGAGGGCGCAGATTCACAGAGCAATACTTGGGAATGGGATGGTACACATATAACTTCACACCAACAGTTTATTTGCTCTATCAAAAATGTGTTGGAGTGACCTCTGACTTTGCTCCTTCTTCTGCCATGTTATCCCAGTGCCTGAGAGAAGGTCATGTTGCCAAAACAAGAAGATGCATCATCAGTGATTCTTCTCACATGGCCTCGGGGTTTTCACCACCTTGCAAAAGCTACCATGCCCTCTGTAATATGAAAAGCAGCTCTAGTCTAGCTATTGGTTTGAGGGCAGATCTGAAAGTCGTGACATTAGATTCGCTGATTGAGGAAGTTTTGCTTCAGAAAGAAATTAAAATCATCCTGAATGACTTACAGTTACTCGCTAAGGAAGCAAAAATTGTACCCTTTAATGTTTACAAAGTACTAATTTTCTTGCAGGGAGAAATATGTTTTGTTTGGCTTCTGGGAGAGCATCACTATAGCAACCGAAGAATAGATCAAACACATCAATCCTCCCAAAGAGCCCATGCATGTGATTCCATCCTCACATCCCTTACTTTGCCATGGTTTTAGCTGTGCCAACCAACAGAATTCATTGTATCTGCAGTACTTCCAATCCTCCCCCCACCCCACAAAAAAAAGACAATTATCCATCATCAGAAGTCTGCAGACGAAAAAGTGACCGGTTAGTTCAAATCAATGTATGACTATCCTGCTTTTCAACATCCCAGTTTCTTTTTGCTCCTGACCACTTTCTTGGACACCATTCACAGCCCCTCCCTCTCAGACCCCATAATTTATGAGCACACAATAGGATTGCTGCCCTGCTCCCAACCCCCTCAATTCTGCAGTCCTGCTTATGAGGTTTGACAAGCCTTGACTAAGTCCTAACTGACCTTCACAATTATTGTGTCTTTGTTCTCCCCCTCTCACCCACAAACTGGGAGTCCCCAAAAACAGATGCAGAGAAAGAGATCTGGGATTGAGAGGAGGTACTACTTCCATCCAAATTCAAAGTCCCCCTCATGTAAAAGTACCTGGTAATAACACATTAGGACATTTGAATGAAAAGTTCTAGTTGACTAGACCTCAGGGTCAGGTTTGGGCATGACTAATTTAAGGTGATTAAAAAAATACTTCCCTTGTACTGTGTAGTAGTACATTCATAGAATCATAGAATCATAGAATCATAGAGTTGGAAGGGGCCATACAGGCCATCTAGTCCAACCCCCTGCTCAACGCAGGATTAGCCCTAAGCATCCTAAAGCATCCAAGAAAAGTGTGTATCCAACCTTTGCTTGAAGACTTCCAGTGAGGGGGCGCTCACCACCTCCTTAGGCAGCCTATTCCACTGCTGAACTACTCTGACTATGAAAAACTTTTTCCTGATATCTAGCCTATATCGTTGTACTTGAAGTTTAAACCCATTACTGCGTGTCCTCTCCTCTGCAGCCAGCAGAAACAGCATCCTGCCCTCCTCCAAGTGACAACCTTTCAAATACTTAAAGAGGGCTATCATGTCCCCTCTCAACCTCCTTTTCTCCAGGCTGAACATTCCCAAGTCCCTCAACCTATCTTCATAGGGCTTGGTCCCTTGGCCCCAGATCATCTTCGTCACTCTCCTCTGTACCCTTTCAATTTTATCGATGTCCTTCTTGAAGTGAGGCCTCCAGAACTGCACACAGTACTCCAGATGTGGTCTGACCAGTGCCGTATACAATGGGACTATGACATCTTGTGTCATATGACATCTTCCATTCTACCATTTCAGCACTCTGCGATCTCTATGGCTGGATGTCTTGTCCAGGCCTGAACCAGCATTCTCTTGAACTGACACCTGTAAGGAAACAGGAGATTCCAACTTTTCTGGCTGCCTGCCTGTGGACAGCATGTTGAACTTCCATCTCAAAATTGTGAAAAAATCTCAAAATTCCTTCATGACAAGGAAAGAGGCAGGGGTAGAATTGTGATTGTGATAGTTTGCAGACATAATCTTATCAGGAACCTAAGTGATGGAGTTTTTAAAAGGATCCCTACTGGCTAGAGAGGAGGAGCTGCAACCAGTAAGCATTAGAGAGCATTCAGGGAAGGTAGCCAAATATTGTGGTTGTTTGACAATAAACAATTACTTTTATGGTGAGAACTGATTGAATCCCTAATTGATCCTAGGAAGGAAGTTCACAGATATACCAGCTGTTGGAATCTGCAAGATCTCTAGCAGGATTCAACAGCATATATGAAGCATATGCCACAGGAGGCATCAGAAGATTTGCATTTTTTTTTTGTATTTTGCATATTTCAACGAGGAAGTTCCTGGTGTTTTCAAATAATCTCCTCCTATCTCTTAATTGGCTCATTTGGAAATTTCCTGTTCCTCTCAGCCTCACCTACCTCACAGGATGACCGTTGTGGGGAGAGGAAAGGGAAGATGATTGTAAGCCACTTTGAGACTCCTTCAGGTAGAAAAAAACAGTATATAAGATTTTGTCATCCTCCAGGTGGGGTTGAGAGTTCTCTTAGAATTACAGCTGATCGCCAGATTACAGAAATCACTATAACAGCAACCTTGACGGTGGACACAACAGAATCACATCCCCATAGAATATGCAAGATGTGTAGTGTGCATGATACAACAGCATACAGCCATTGCTAAAGGGCAGCAAAAGATGGAGTTCCTGAGCTCTTTAATAACAATTCTTTCTCCCTGTTTGTCTTGAGATGAAGAACTATTTCTTCCCTCTCTTGCTTAGAAAGTTCTTTCTCTTTTTAATAAAACTATTTAAAAATCTAAATAAATAAATAAATACATATTTTATTCTTCGAGGAACTAGTGCCTTGCTCCTCTTTGTGTATTTAAACTCTGCCAATACCAACAAGGCCAGGGTCATGCTTATCATGAATCCCCCTGCAGTCAGGCAACCTGTGGTGATCCTTAGTCAACCCTTTCTCACCTCAGTTGCCTGTTTGTTCTTCCCTTGTCCTCAGCCCTCCTCCTTTTCATCGGCTACTTTCCCCAAGATATTCATACCCTGCTTTTCTCTCCAATGGGATCTCCAGGTTCGGACAATCATATAAACTGAACATTGATGGGCCTCCCCTGCATTCCAGCCCTGCTCACTCTTCCTTCAAATTAGAAGGACACAACAGTACATCTAATTCGACTGGCTTCGGCATTTAAATCTGGCAGATAGGCTTGGTAACTATTAATTATGAATTACTGGATTTTAATTATATTTTAACTGGGCTTTTATTAATAGATGTATTTGCTCCAATGGATGTAAACCGACCCAAGACGACTGGCTCAATAGAAGTGGTCTGTAAATCTAAATAATAACGAAAATAAATAAAGGTGGCTCAGAACATTTTATCTCTGACAAAGTAATCTTATGCAGCAAATTTCGGACTTTCAACACCTTATCATAAAACTTCTTGCATGTCATAGCACAAATTACAACTGACATTGTCTCAGCATTCTAGATGGCAAAACAAAAAAGAAAAATGAATGCTACAGAAAGTATATATCTTTTATTAAAAAGAGGTCAAAATGGATGTGTTTATTAAAATGAGGGGACGGTCAGGAAATGTGAAGAAAGGGTACTGTTCCCTTCAAAACGGTGCCTACAGTCAGCCTATCTTTGTCATGCATTTCTAAGGTCACCATCCTATACCTGGCAACTGCTGGGAGCCTGGGAAGCTGAGGGAATGGCAGGCATCAGAGCTGCATGCAACATGACATAACTGTCATGTCATGTCACTCTAGAAATCGGTGGAAACTCTATGGTAAAAGCATAGATATCCTGGGACTTCCTAGATCAATATGATGTCACCATGATGTCACCCCCCTCCGTAGTTGAGGATGCGGAGAGCAAATGAGTAGATTACGCCATCGCTGTTGCCATTACTGTAAATTATCGGTTTTTATTGTCATTTTATGGTTTTAGGGGACGGGGTTATGTAAGCCGCTTCGAGCCTTCGGGGGAGGCGGGGTATAATAATAATAATAATAATAATAATAATAATAATAATAATAATAATAATGATGATGATGATGATGATGATGATGATGATGATGATGATGATGATGATGATGATGCCAAATTATTTTTTTCTTTCCTGCTGCCAATTGGGTTGCCAAACTTAAGCACGTCTGTTGTGAGGTCCCAATATATAGGTGACACAGATGATGTCCTCAAGATATTTTTCATATCAAACATTGCAAAGTAAATGTGCTTTCAGTTAAAGTTATCTGCCACTCACCAAGACTTAAACTTTAAAGAAGTTTTCCACAAGTCTGTACTTTAGTTACTATGGTAACTGTAACTATTACAACTGAAATATTTCAGGGAGGAAAGTTGATATTTGGCAGCTCTGTCTTGTCTGAAGTACAAAACTTCAGGAAATTTTTGACTTTCCCAAAATAAATCTTTACAGGGAGGATCTCAACTGCTATTATGCTCAGAGTTCTTTCTTCAAACACATTACCAAATATGGCAATATAGATTTGTCCATGTATACCAGCCTTTTTCTACTTTTTTTACCATTGAGAAACCCTGAAGCATTCTTCAGGCTTTGAGAAACCACAGAAGAGGCATGATCATGCAGAATATTGTTGGGAAGCATAGCTGTATACATGCCAACCAGGGCCCCTCCCATTCCCACCCCCTCCAGGCCCATCATTGGCCATCGGGGGGGGGGTTCAATATGACCATATATAGTCATATCACCTAATAAATGTTTAACAAATGTAAAATACTAATAGTAAAGACCATTGCATTCTGTAATGCAACGGATGCTAGCTCATGGTTTGGTGTAAGTGTAGTGCCTCACTTAGAACCTGGCTACCCTAAGAGGATGTCTGTCTGTGCACAACAGTCTTGACTAGGGCTGATTCTGTACTTACTTTGTTTTTTCCATTGTGGATTCTGCTGAATTCAGATCGATTTGAATTTATGGTGATTTTTCAAATATTAAGGGTTATATCCACTTCTGGATATTGCGGTAAAAGGTTGGGTCACTCCAGATCAATCATGCATGTTGCAGAGGGAAAATTTAAAGCACCCCAAATCAAAATGGATATCAAATTCAGTGTATACAGGAGGGATTTATTCAAACTGGGAGTGGGTAAAAAGCCCTGTGCAGGCGACACCCTGATGACAGCTAGTGGAGTCATCCTGAAAGAGTCCCCAAGGGGATGACCATAGAAAGTGGAAGGGTGTGTAATGGGAGAGGCAGTCCCATAGGTCTGAGGGTTCTAGACCCTTAGTGGTGCCTGAAACTAGCCATCACCAACAACCATAGAAACTTTCTGTCCATTCCTGCACTTATCTATACATCAACAGTGCAGCTATTCCTGTTGCGTTTCTGTGTTTTCTAAAAAAAAAAAAAGCAACAAGAATTGAAGCTATAGAATGCCAATAAATATTGAAGATTGTTTTGTCTTTCATTCCCCTACTTCTTCTCCCTAAAGTAAATGGTCAATAACCTCTAAATTGGGATCATCCTCAGTGAAGAATATATAACAGATGAGGCATCTGGGGGGAAAAGGTACTGGTTTCAGTACAGAAGCACCAATGTCAAACTTAGCAGTTGGAGGATAAGATAGCAAAGTAATAACAATACTGTTACAGATATGTCTCCAGAACACACAACTACTCACACTTTGCTGTGGTAGACTCGGTTAGAAAGAATTCAGTACATTGAAACATTCTGCTGTGAAACTAGGTCAAGGGCTCCTTGGTATGCTATTGAATCCCCCAAACACAAAGTATTCACTCTGTTATGAAATAGGCCAGTCTGATCTGAAGGAACAAGCACGACAAAAGGAGATTAAAACTATTGTGAAACCCTTTCAACCATATTTTATTCTCAATATTTGATAAGTCAAGACTGCCAGCATTTTTGTTGTTCAAAGGGAAGACATCACTAAGGGATATTTTCAAGGAGATATTTTCAAGGAGATAACTCTAAGCCAGGCTTTCTCAACCAGGGCTTTGTGAAACCTTGGGGTTTCTTGAAAGTTCTGAAAGGATTTCCTAAATGGGTAGGAGTGAATTTTTAATATATTTTAAAAATGTGTTAAACATTTATCATGTGATATGGCCATATATGGTCATGTTGACCCCCCCCCCTCACAAATGGCCAATGATAGGCCTGGAAGGGATGGGGTAGGGAAGGGTCCTGGGTGGGCATGTACACAGCTATGCTTCCCAACCATATCTTGCACGGTCATGCCACTTCTGGGGTTTCTCAAAACATGAAGAATGTTTCAGGGAGTTTCTCAATAGTAAAAAAAGTTGAGAAAGGCTGCTCTGTATAATTTTGCTCTGTCAGATGTTAAAATGTCCTTGAGTCAGTAGGGATGAGCAAGATAAGAGTGTTTCTACTGTATACAATATTTCAGCCATGACCACCAGTTATTTCTCTCACATTAAAATCAAACAATATCTTGATGTTTTGTAGTCTGGCCAATTGATGAACTTCCTGGGCACTTTCACATTTGTATTAATTTAAGCTAAGGCTTGTATCCATACAGTACAAGTGAACATTTTATCCTAGTGGTTTTCATCAAACATATGAGTTTTACAGTTTGTTTTAGAACGTAGTGCTTTTGGCACAGGGTGGGAAAAGTAGGTCATGGTTCTTCTTAAATTCAATGTGGTGAGCAGTTTTTTCAAAGCCTTCAGCAACAACTGTGAAGAAGGAAATGTCAGAAACTGCAAGGAGCTCAAAACGAGAGATGCGGACCAAGAATGTCATCAGAATAAAGTATTTACATGGAGTGAATACAAGTCCCCCTTCCCCCCTCCCCAGAGGGTCATGAAGAATAATAAGGGAATGTCTGAAATTTGCATATGTTACAAGTATGCAGGGTAATGAAAAGAACTAGTTGTGGATCCCCTTTGGGGGAGGGCGAGCTGTCATCTTAAATTTGCTTCCAGTCATCTTTCTTTTAGGTAACTATAGTATAGTTATTTGTGCAACACTTCCTTGCACATGCAGAAATTCAATTCTAGGAGGAATTCAAGCCCATTTGTCCTTCTAGGCCAGGTTTAAGAAAAGACAATTGCTGGCTTTCTCAGAGATGTACAACCTGGTCTTTTATGTTATGTTCTGCATGAGGAAAAGAAAATGGCATATCATGTGTTGTATCTAAGCAGAACTGGGTTCTTGGACCCTTATATGCCCATTTCTCCTGCACTTAGAGCAGAATCAAATTATCATGGTGGCCTTGAATCATACGTACTCCAGGCATGCATTGCTGTGGTTCAGATGGAGATTGAAGCTTATTTGGAGAGGGGGCTGAAGCCTCCCACCTTCACACCCCACATGCCATTTTTCCAACCCCAAAAAATCCCTAGGAAGCCCCTCTTTGCTTTCTTGGGAGGTTTATGTGGAATGGTTAATCCATGGCACAATTGGGAAGCATGGAACATGTGATCCAAAGTGCTTGTGGCAGCCATGAAGTCTTTTATAATGTATAAATTATATCATATATACCAGCGGTCCCCAACCTTTCCGAGGCTGGGGACCGGCAGGGCATCGGGCCGCGCCCCCGCGGACCGCGCCCGTGCGGGCCACGCCCGCGGATCGGGCCGCGCCCGCGGGCCGCGCCCACGGATCGGGCCGCGCCCGCGGGCCGCGCCCACGCCGCGCCCGCGGATCGGGCCGCACCCGAGCCGCGCCCGCGAGCCGCGCCCGGGCCGTGCCCGCGGATCGGGCCGAGCGGGCGTGGCCCGCACAGGCGCGGCCCGGCCCTGATTCCCTCTCCCCGCCTTCCGCAGTAAGAAGCTTCCCGGGCCGCAAGCTTGCGGCCTGGGAAGTTTTTTACTGCGGGGGCGGGGCGGGGAGAGGGAGCCGCGGCCCGGCGCCATGGCCTTTGCGGCCCGGCACCGGGCCGCGGCCCGCAGGTTGGGGACCACTGATATATACTATGTTGTTATATTATATGATATCGTTCTCCACATCAGAGAAAAGAATAGAAGGCAAAGAGAAAGTTTTGCAATACAAAGTAGAACTGCACTTTCATTCCAAAAAGAAGATGTCACCTATTTTATTACTGGGAAACAAATGACAAAATCCAGTGTAAAAAGAGTAGATTACTTGGTTATATTTTAAAAATCCAACTTCACAAAAATACCTTATTTTAGGGCCCAGTAATACAAAAACACTTTATTTACGGGATATCAAAATACAAGGCAAAATGTTGAATGCATTTAAAACTAAGAATAATAAAATCATAATTAAACAGTACGTCTGTAATCTTATGACTATTAATGCATAAAGATTTATTTCTGCACATCTTAATGGTGTCAGAGGCCCAGTAATAATATCCCAACTGCCTTTAGGTGAAAATTATCTACTGCTTACACAATCTCTGTCTCTCTCTTACACATGCACACACACTACCCCCCAAGCAATGAGAATATGCATGTATCTCATGCAAAACAGTTATCTCAGTGCAACTAAGCATCAGCTGAATTTCAAAAGCACAAAACTATACATTAAAAGAAATCAGATATAATCTAATCCTTTTTACTATTCTTTCCTCAGCCCTGCCCCTCCCCAGCAGTGCAGGGAGGGGATGGCATTCTTGAGTTGGCTGGATTTCTTTCACAAGTGGTAATCTGGTCACTGGCTGTAACAATAAATACTCTGGCTACTTTACAAAGGGCATTCCTCTTTGTTGCTTTGCCCTGTCTAGCTGTCACCTTTAATTTTCACATATCCAAGAGGGCGCTTGGTGCCAGCAGTCAGAATGCTTTAAAGGGCAGGCCATGTCACTGGATAAAAAGAATTCCATACCACATCTGGAACGCCAAAGAAACCAGCTGTGCAAGAGAGAATGAGTCTGGGATAAAGAGATGAAGCCAGGCAGAGAAGTGATGTGCTGGTTTTACATTGGGAAGAAGTTGCTCAATGTCAAGCTGAATTCTATGGATCACACAAGAGCTAGAATAGCTAGAATAGTCTCTAGATCCCCACTAGGGCTTTCCAGTCTTGTGAGATTTCAAGTTTTGTGGAGCATGATTCCTGATTAGGGATAGGAAGAGGTAGTGGTGCTAATGGGTGATAACTTTTGCCTTATTAAGCCACCACTGGAAACAGAAAAGATCATCCCCAGCAGTTGGTAGGCTCCAAACAACTGGTTTTCTGGAAGAGTCAAGTCAAAGCAAGTTTATTGTATGTGGCCATAGGCCATCACAAAATTAAAAGACACGTACCTAAAACATTCTGAATCAGTTACCACCATTAAAATGTAACAACACACATAAAGGGGAAGACCCAAATTGAGTGATCACTTTTTGGAGTCTCGTTGGCTCTTATTTTCCTTGCTGCTGTAGGAAACAGGAGGGTCCATGCATGATCACAGGTAGACTGATTTGCTGAGATCACAAAAGGAGGATATGGTAGTTAAAATGGTATCCAGGAATTTATTCCTGGGACCTGAGAATAAGTGACAAGCCAAAACATAGTGGGGAAGATCCCACAGTGAATTTCCACAAATGCAGATATGCTGTGCTACAGTGAGACATTCAGCTGGCATAGATGGAAAGCATAATTCTAAGCATAATTTAGAACGGAAAGCCGTTCTAAGTTCATGTGTAGTAATGGGTACCAGATAGTAAACTCTCAAATGATATTTCTTTATAAATTTGTATTGAGTGACTGAGGTGATATTTGTCAGAGTATCTCCTTTATATCCCTCTCCCTCAAACTGAGATTATTCCCTGAAGGTTGGAGTAAGTCAACTGGGATGGTATAATGGGAGGAAATATCGCCCCCCAAAACACATAGCGTGCTTTGTCTTTAAGTAGCAATTGTTGAGCATTCTGGAGTATATTGTTCAGTAATTAACTGAATTAAGATCCTCTCTGTTTGACAGAAAAGGAATCGTCTTATAGGTTAATTACATTACATTGCTGCAGTTCATTAATTAATCTTCCTATTGGTTAATTACACCACATTTCTATTAATTACATTACATTGCAATTGCTGTAATACCATAAATGCAGTATCAAAAATGCATTTGGGTATTGCTCATACATATTATATATTGAAAGACAGATGAACCTCTGCTAGATTAAAATGAAATCTCAGGCCCATTATGCACACAACTGACTGCAGATTTTCCAAGTACTCAAACCATTAAATATAACTCCATATTCTGTGCCTGCCTTGTACTCCATTCTTTCTTCTCCAGTTTATTTATTCTGCAGCTACAGCAAGAAAAGCTGCATTTTTCTTAATTGGGGTGGGAATCTCACTTGTCATGTATAGGGGGTGGCATCCAATTTTGTTAAAATTTGTGCAATTGCCCTGTCCCAGCTGTGCAGTAGCATCAAACAAGCACCTCTCATTTAAATTCTCATGATTCCATCTTTGTGATTTTGTTTCAACATTAGTTTATTGAATGAAAAGGAATACAAGCAAAGTGGGAGATCATCTTAAAACCAACCAGACTATTTTTGAAATTAACAAGAAAAGCTGTAAAGCTCTCTTTTCTATATTGCCAAGCCCCAGGGGGCTCTCTGCTCTGTTATTAGCCACTGTGAAAAATGGGAGAGTTGCATGATCTCATAATGTGGGGCAACACAATGAGTGAGCAGAATGCATGGTAGAACCCAATGACATTGGCACTCCAAGCTTTGATCATTGGCAATGTGTGTGTGTGCATGCAAATTTGGCTGCAGCTCCACAATGTTTTGCATGAGGCTGCAATCTGCATGGGGGGAGGAGTCCTCTGGCAGAAGCTTGACCCAAAAAGGTAATTTTCCATGATGTTATACAACACCTCCAAGGTGGAAAAGTTTCTCTTTTCCTACAGTTAGTCCTCATTTTAATTTTTTGTTAGAATTTGGATACTAGTCAAAGGATTGGATCAGCAGCCACCTATCAAGACCTATCAAATACTATTATGTATGTTTTTTAATCTTTCAGACATGCACACAGTTTGAGACCAGGATGCCCTTTTATAGGTGGCATTCTACCTCTGTGATGACACTTTAGGGAGCTTTTGCTCTGAGAAATATATTTCATTCAATTGATGCTCCCCGGAGTGAAATGAATGGGGCAGACACCAAAGAGCAGGCAGGAGAATGCTGCTCTGCCAGTGCTTCCCCTGATGGCATCAGCCCCCTCCCACTCAGCCTTGGGCCTCTTCAGGTTTTCCAATCTCAGTTAGTGAAATGCAGTTCAATAATAGATCAGGGTTTAATTTTCATGAAGAATTGAAATCTGAGGGAAGGGTCATGCACTTACATGCTTGCTTCTTCTTCCCCATAGACCCCACCCACCCATAGACCCCACCCATAGACCCCACCCACTAGCATTGTGAAGAAAAATCAGACAAGGCAGCAAGAAGAGACCACAGTGCAAAACAGAGTCTGAATTTGACTCAAGGGAACTTTCCCAAGTAACACAATTTCCTCTGTTATTCTGACAAACAGCATTTTCAAACAGCAGAGATTAACCAATGTAATATTGTTTTGTTTTTAAAACTTTAGGAAAATAAGAGAGTATAAAATGAAGGTGTTTTTTTACTGGTGGCATTTTCAAGCATCTGGTATGTAAATGAATGCTACCATTATACTTAGCTACCAGGGGGGACATAAAATTGTCGTGTGCAGTGATCAGATCAGATATTACAAATATCCTTTGTCTATTTACTTCACGTGGGGAAATTTTATTTTCTGTTAATATTTTAAAAACTCCTGGAGTAATTCACTGGACCACAATCATTCTAATTTCATCCAGGTAGCAAAGTCAAACAGTTAGCATTTTCGTGAATTTCACTGTCCAAAAATATTATTGCTATGATTTTGCTATCCTTGGTATAGAAGCAGATAGTGGTCAAAAGCTGTCCTGTTCCAAAATGTCTCCCAAGGTTTTCCCAACACCTGGAGTGGATTTTCTCTTTCTCCAATAACCCACCCCAACCAGCCGACTTTTCCATCCAAGTTCTGAGGTCTTGCCTCTCTGTGGACCATTATGCACGGAGGGGAAGGTCCGCATTTGGGGTTGCCTAAAATCACCGATAACGCACGGTGCCGACTGCAACTGGCCGCAGATTTGGTGCATGCCGCCAAAAAAGCCGCATTAGCGAAACGTGGAAGAAAGTGGAGCTTCGGGGTGACTGGGGCGTAACCAGAAGTGGCGCCAGGGTCACCGCATGCATAATCGGTTACTCTAGGTTTTGCTGCCATTGTGTCCCGTCCTGAGTGTAAGTGGTTTGCTTCACGTCTTCCCCCTCTGTGTTTTCCATGTGACCTGAAATCGCCATTTCGGCGGCCGTGCATAATGGGCCTGTGTCTTGCTGCCCAGTGCCTGGTCACCATGAGGACAGTTTACTGCCTGTGCACCTTTGAAAGAAAAACCATTTACCACCAAACTACCTTCTTCCTGACTCTCCATTTAAAATAACATGTGGATGTCAATGTGGTGCATACCCTTAGCACAGCATCAGACTGAGTAAGAGATTCAAAAGAAAAGGATAAAATGCAATTCCTCTGTCTCTCCCTCTGTTGTTAAGTTTTGAAGGTTATAGATCTCTATAGAGTTACCATTACCCTAATGACTCCTTCAGGTTTAGGCCAGCATGTGCCCTCTCCAGACCTCAATTAAGAGTCCTGTGTGCTCTGATGGACAAAAAGAGCTCTCTTCCTTGCTGAAAGGAGTTTTGATCATATTTGTTTTTCTACTCACTGACCATGTCAGGCTGAGTCAAAGACATTTTTTCCAAAATTCTCCAAAAGTTTCTTCATGAAGTCTTTAATACCTTCAAGTCCTGGTCTCTGCTTGAAATAGGGGAGAGACTGGGCCATCCTCTAGTTGGACCTATTAGCATTTCTTCAGAGGTTGCTGGGGTGGGGCTGGAAAGTAATTTATTTATTTGATTTATACCCCAGCCCTCCTAGTGTGCTGCTCAAGGTGGCTTCCAACATTATTTATAAAACATACATTATAAATAGAATTGTACATATACCATTAGAACTTTAAAACCATCTTTAAAAATCATACCAGCTATGTAACCAAATTATTTCATTTAAGAGTGGGTTTTTTTTGGGGGGGGAGGGAATATAGAGGGAGCCCAAGCAATGTTTAATCAGAGTTGTTGCATTGGCCACAATCAAATGTCTGAACTGGCTGCCCCCTTCCTGCCTGTTCTCTGACCAGTGAGGTAAACTTTTAAAATCTCCTGGTAAAGGATTTACTTAGGTCACAGGCCTCTATCCCAAAAATGCATATTGTCACAATTGTTCAACATATTTTACTTTAACATTTTGTCTTGAGCCACTGCTAAAAAGTTAGGCTAAAGCAAAACTCACAGCAAAATCATAGGTATCTGAGGAATTTTGATGAATCAAAAACATTTTCCAGTGATACTAATGACATATCTCAGGAGAGTTCTATACATCCCTGTGCAGTTGTAGCTTTCAGCCTCTGAAGAAAATAAGTATGCCCTGGGGAAATATAACAAGTATGAAAGAAATACGTGAGATGGGGAATTGGACTTAATGATCCAAGAACTTTCGCAATATTTTCTCTCTAATACTAGCTGCACTCTGAAAAATTTATTAGTTCTCTGTATAATGAAAAAGTCTAATGAGATCTTTTAGAGATCTTTTAAATCCTTTTTGTATAACTATATATCTCTTTCTTCTCATACTTGTTTTGTATCTGACTTCAAATTGGCAAATCTTGGAGTAATTCTATTGACAAATAGCACCAAACATGAATTAAGATGTCAAAACACAAACATTTTTATTTATGTAACCTCCAGGTTTAGTACTACTGGTGTCATAACTGGTAGCATTTGTGGAAAACATGTTCAGTTTTTAGCCGTCAATAGCACCCAGCAACCAAGAATGAAATGAGAGTTTTGTTTCTGCAGTGTAATCAACATGGCAACCCTCTTCTAAGAATTAATTATTCTGTTTTTTATAAGTAACCAAGAAAGCTTTCAGGTAAGATTGTAATTGCCTGAACTTATTCATATTTATACAGTTGAAACAAATTATGGTTAGTGACCTTAGTTAACATGTTGCATCAGTTGTCAGTCTGCCACACATCCTACTTGATGGTCCTCATCCTACGAGAGTATAGGTTTAAACAAATACACATGGTTGGTTTAGCTTAGATTTTCATTTTTGTCATTGGTTCTGCTGGGCTTGAAATAAAGACCCTAGTTTAAGCCAGGTTTCTCTGGTTTAACATTAATTCTATTGGGCTTGTTCTGTTTGCATTTGGAAGCTTTTGACCAGTATTTGCTCTTGTGTGTTTAGCTATTGGCTTCTTTGAATAAAAAACAGTAAAGACAAGTATGGTAGTCAGTACCTTGTTTCAAGGGCTGTAGAATTGGAAACCTTTGATCCAATTCCCTTGAAGAAGAGTATCTTTAGTGTCATTTGGTTGAAAAGTGACTCCTCAATCTCACCACCACCTATGACCCTTAGGGAATAATGGAACCCAAATATTTCCAGAATGAGATAAGATGTACCTAAAGAAAGATGGATCTGATCAGGAAATAATCTCATGAGTCAATAAGGTATTTTGAGCAGTGTAAATGTCCATGTTCAATGTATCTATTGAAGAATGTTTCAATAATGAATAAAAGGGATTAGATTATTTTAAAATAAAAGTTTCAATTAATAATTAACTGTATTTTGGCTGGGAAATACAGCTGGCTGGTTCACTTTTAACCCAAAATGAACAAATCTCAACATCGCTCTTAGAAATTATTATTATTATTATTATTATTATTATTATTATTATTATTATTATTATTATTATTATTATTATTATTATTATTATTATTATTATTATTTAATTTCTAGACCGCCCTTCTCCCAATAGGTCTCAGGGCGGTTTACAACAAAAATAGTTAAAACACAATAAAATCCCCATAAAAACCCCAATTAAAAGTTACATATAACATATCACATAACATATAGCGGCGGTGGTCACAATTCTGATCTTAGTTCAGCCTGGTGGAGAGAATAATGTTCAGAAGAGGGTGGCACCAATACAATAGATCTAACCATGATCTCGGTGTTAGAGATCTCAATATTGGAGGGGATCCTCTGATGGATTAGTGGGAGAGCTGCCCTGGCCTCAACCATATGCCTGGCGGAAGAGCTCCGTCTTACAGGCCCTGCGGAAAGCTGGTAGATCCTGCAGGGCCCTTAGCTCTTCTGGGAGCTCGTTCCACCAGGTTGGGGCCAGGACTGAAAAGGCCCTGGCCCGGGTCGAGGCCAGGCGCACATCCCGTGGGCCCGGGACAACCAGTAAATTCATACCCGCAGAGCGGAGTGCCCTGCGGGGGGCATAAGCAACCAAGCGGTCCCGCAGGTAGACGGGAGTGGCAGTCTGTGTCCTGCAAAGCTAGAATGTTTTATGGGAGCCTTCAGTGACCAAGCCTCACTGTGATTTAGTGGTTAGAGGATTGCTTTAATTGAGTCAAAGAGGCTTTAATCTCCATGGGGCTGTCCCATCCCAGATACTGATGTCACCATCAATATCT
This sequence comes from Paroedura picta, assembly GCF_049243985.1. Lineage (NCBI taxonomy): Eukaryota > Metazoa > Chordata > Lepidosauria > Squamata > Gekkonidae > Paroedura > Paroedura picta. Next base: position 36,061,194 of record NC_135378.1, read on the forward strand.
CTGCCGACAGTGAGTGAATTCCACAGTGGAAGTCACTCTTTGAATAAAGATCTTCCTTTTGCCAATTCTGTATCTATTTCCCATATATGTCTAGCATTTAGTTGCAAGGTGATGGATGGATGGATGGATATATAGAGAGAAATATAGATAGATGATTATGCAAAGATGGATAGTTGTATAGATGTAAAGATTGATAGATGGACGGACAGACGAACAGATAGATAGATAAGTGCGGGGGGGGGATGGATGGATGGACAGATAACTTGCAACTAAACCTGTAAGAATGCTAATCCATTGTTCTCTATTTCTGTCATTCATTCATGCAGAAATACATTAGAAATATTTGTGGATAGCCTAAGAATTCTCTTGGCTGCAAATGCAGCAGATCAGGCAAGAAATTCATGTGTATACCTTTGATGAAGAATGATCCAGATCATCTTCAATAATATGAATGTATATCACTTGTCTATAATGATTCATAGATGACTTATGCAATGCAGCAGGATGGATGTTCACAGTGGTGGAGATTTGCTTGTGTATGCAAAGATGACAAAGTGGATGTTGTGGATATCGGATACTGACAATTGCTGAGGTTTAGGAACCTGAGTGTCCTTCCCTTAAACATTTGTAGCACATAAAATATTAAATAATAGCTTTCAATATGTTTAAATTCCAAAGGAACAGCGCAATCAGCAATCTAAAGGCAGCACTGTTACCCAAATTCCGCTTACATGTGACACATGTATTTAAGCTGTGTGGAATCAGCCAAATTGCAAGAGATGGGGTAACTAGCGTGAAGGATAATATCTCCTATGTTTACGAGGTTGATTATGCCCTTAAGAATTCAAGGCAGACACATTGGGAAATGTTAAAACAATAAACAGACTTTATTGGAAAGAAAATAATAAAAGCATAAAAATAACTAACACACCTAGCAAGCAGTCATATAGAGAAGTCCCAAGTTGGAGGGCACTCAGTGTGGCTGTATGAAGCCACAGTTTGAATGGGGTTTTGGGGAGGGGGCTGTGTGGTGAGCACATGATGGAATTTTCCATGGGACAGGAAGTTGGGCAATGCCCTGGCCAGGTCTGGAGATGACTGGTGATGAGCTTAAACAAAGGTGTTGATGGGTCCAAGGAAAAAGAGCCGTCATGTCTCAATAGGTATAGCAGCTAGTATTTGGGGAAGAGATTTCCCCTGTTAGATGGGCCAAGTGTGAATAATGTGGAAGACAAAGGAGTTTGCCTAGGAGCCCCTGGGCAAACAGGATGGAGCCGGTCCACTTGATCAGCAATATAATGGAGTGGGGGGGGGGGGGGTAGATGGAGAGCAAGATTTGAGCCAGGAGGCACTTGGGTCAGGCAGGGGCTGCCATTTTGAACCTAAGGCAAAGAGCAAGCTCTCTAAAATTGAGTCTGACTTGGCTTGGCAGTCTTTAGCAGTGTCTTGGATTTGGCTCAAGCCTAAACTATTGAGGGGGTGCTGCTGGTTTTAGAAGACAGTGTGCCCACCTGCGAGGTAGGGGTCCTGCCATATTTAACAGTACTGACTCAAGAAAATGAGAAAGGATGATAAAGGATGCTTCCCTGCATTCATAAGCTTTTTTCAGACCCAGCTGCAGGCAACAGAGACCATGTCATTCATGACTACAGGAGGTCATGGAATGACAGTCCCAGAACAGTAACACAAACCTGGATCCCCTGACTCTGTGGCCTTTGGGACATGTGGAGCATTTAGGGCAACATAGCATCTAGCCTTATTAGGAATGTTTTAGTCACAGATAGCATAAAGCCAATATCTCCTATTTGCAAAACTAGGCAAATTAGACAGAATTACGAAGAAAGCAAATTGATCAGCCGAACCAAGTGGAGCAGCTTACATAAGCAGGAAAGGAATCAGTTTCTGCCTCATTGCCTAAGGTGAAGAAAGCAGTTGATGATAATATGAGGTCAATATAGTAAAAAGCCAAGAAGAAAGGAATGGATGCTGATTATGAACAGCATACTGGCAACTGAGAAGGAATGCTCACTCCTCAAGCAAACAAAAGGCAAGGAGGCATCTGAAAGAAATAGCACAGCCACTTCCTCCTCCTCCTCTTCCTCCTATATCACCCCTTCCCTTTCCTACCTCTTCCTTGCCTTTCATTTAGATTTACTTGGATCCCAAGTTTGGGATCTCCAGGGAACTCTGGAGAGAGTAGGATCACTATAGATTTATTTTACACTGTAGCATTAATAAATTAAAGTAGAGTTTTTTACTATGGATCATGAACATCTATAGTTGGCTTTAACAGAAATGTGTGTGTCACTGCATTTGACTGTTTTATGCACAATCTATATACCCTGAACAATTTATATTCTCTGTTAGGACAGAATATAGGGAAACCAAATGTTTCTAATTGGCAAAGGTATCAGACTAAGACACATTTTATCTCCCTGCCTCTTCAGGGATGTGCAAAACACATCATAAGGAAAGCTGGATTAGATTTAGATGAAGGTGGAATGAAAACTGGTGGAAGGGACATTAGCAATTTGAGATATGTAGATAACACCACATTACTGGCAAAAAAACTGTAACATTTTGAAACTATAGTGATGAATGTTAGAAAGTGCCAAAGCATCAAGAAGACAGAAGTAATGATTACTGGGAAATTACGAGAAATTTAAGTCTGGTGATGAAGACATGGAAATTGTTCAAGCTTTTCTATTTCTTGGCCCCATCATTAACCAAAAGGGACACTGCACTTAAGAACTCAGCAGGAGATTGAAACTGGAGAGGGCAGCCATGAAGGAACTAGAAAAGATCCTTAAGTGTAAGGTTGTATGGCTGGTGACCAAGATCAAGTTGATTCATGCCATAGTATGCCCCGTTACTATATGTGGGTGTGAAAGTTCAACAATGAAGATAGCTAACTGGAAGTAAGTAGGTTTCTTTGAAAGGTGGTTTTGGAAGAGAGTATTACAGATATGTGGACTGCCAAAAAGACAAGTGGTTCTAGACCAAATCAAGCCTAAAGTGTCCCCAGATGCTAAAATGGCTAAACTGAGACTCTCATATTTTGGTCATGTTATAAGAAGATGAGACTCACTGGAAAAGAGAATAATGCTAGGAAAAGTTGTAGGCAGTAGGAAAAGAAGACCCAACATGAGATGGATTGATTCAATAAAAGAAGTCACCGCCTTCCATTTGTAAGTTCTGAGAATGGCTGCTAATGATGTTTTGGAGAACATTAATTTATAGTGTCACCATATGTTGGAAGAAACTTGACAGCACAACGTGTGTACACATTGACCCATTATGCACGGGGGGAATAACGCACATTTGGGGTGGAATGGCGGTGACTAAAATCACCGATAACGCATGGTGCCGGCTGCAACCGGCCGCAGCTTTGGTGCATGCCGCCCAAAAAGCCGCATTAGCGAAACGCGGAAGAAAGCACAGCTTCTGGGTGACCGGGGCGCAACCAGAAGTGGCGCCAGGATCGCCGCATGCATAATCGGTTACTCTGGGTTTTGCCGCCGTCACGCCCCATCCCGTACATAACTGGTGTGCTTCGCGTCTTCCCCCTCCGCGTTTTCCATGTGACCCGAAATTGCCATTTCAGCGGCCGTGCATAATGGGCCATTGACACAAAAGTAAGCTGGTCATTAACAGGAAAAGGGCATCATTTCAAATGGGCCAACACCAAGGACAGCATTCCAGCTTGTCAAAATCAAATACCAAAGATTTTCCGAGAATCCCTGTCCCATTTTTTTTTGCCCCATTGCTTTTGCTGGACAATCATTTATTATCACATTGTGTTTCCTGGAAGTTGGAGTCCAGGGTAGGTGCACCCAACACCCCCCCCCCATTTGCTGACAATTTTGGGTAGTGCCTTAGATTAGGAAATGATGGAAGGGTTCACCTCTACTCCTCTTTCTCTAGACCTGAGGTAAGGGCATGGCTTCACCCTTTCTCTTCAGATCTCCCTGGGGTGGTCTAATAAAAGATCTGAGAAAAGCCTAACCCTGGGCTCCTCCAGTGTCCTTTCTTCAGGGATAGGCTCACAGTGAATAAAGGCAATCTGAGCCACTGGTCGGTCTGTCTGGGCCCTTCTCTCACCTGCCTCATCCTTCCCTGTGGCTGTTCTACTGGCCTGCACAGGTCCCAGGAGTTCCAAGCCATAGCCAACCTCCTCCATGGCCTGTTCCTGGGTGCATCCTAATGTCTGTTTTACCATTGACGGTTGCACCAAGTTTGAGGCTGCTGGTAGCATATTTGGGGCCATGCCCTCAAACTTGTTCTTTTGTCTGCAGCCTATGGACGGGCTTTCTGACTCAGTGGTTCCCAGACAGGGCTGTCCACCAACACAGTCTTTTCCATTCAGCCCAAAAGTTCCTCCTGAGCAGCTGTATACAGCAGTGAGACTGATGCTCTTGGACACTTTTGTAGTAGATGAAGATCAGTTCTCTAACATCTTTTCCTCTGCATTGCATAATATGAACCTCAAAGGTACTCCCATGAGTAATGAAATAAAATGGTGGAATATCCTTTATGTTTTATAAATCTTGCAGCCCTTCAGTTTGATGCAGCTCATTGTCATAGTTCTGTCCTCTTAATTTAATATTTGCATGGTTGCCAACTTGATCAGCATGAATCAGATTAGGAACAGTAGCGTAAACCGAAATGTGTTTTTCTGGTTTTAGCTGTTTCAACCTGAAGCATTTATGGACACAATTTTTTTAAAAAAATTCACCGGTTTTCTATAACAGAAAGAACAACTGAACTAAGACCTTATAAGCTTCTCAGTCTATTTCTGAACAGGACAGAACATTTATCTTCACTCTGGATTTTATCTTGAAGTTCCAAGCATGTGTGGGGATAAAAAGACTAATCTTCCTTGCCGATAGCTCTGACATAGGATGAATTCCCCAGAATAAATCAAGCATTTATCTTCAATAAGCTACTGGGAAAGCTCAGTGACGTGAAAAAACAACAGGGTCATCAAAAGATATCTGCAACCAGATATGACTCACTTTGCAGATCCTACACCAATGTCAATCATACTATTCCAGATGAGAAACAAGTAATTCTTGTTCATTTTTCTTGGTTTGGTACAATTATATCAATCAAATCAATGAAAACAAACTGATAACCATGAAGAACTGTGGGAACAGGAGGGAAATCTCCTGAAACTCTTAATTCCCCTGAAATCTTGCCCAACCAGGACTTTATGTTCTTGACCAGGCCAATTTCCTATCTTTCCCCCCCCCCCTTTAATTATCAACTTTAATTATCAACTGCATTGGGCATTCCATACTTTCTGAAGCTTGCTCCATTATTGTGTGTGAAATGAAAATTGCCACGTTGACTCATCTGTTCATGTAGCAGAGATTGCCTGTCCCCCTTTAACAGTCTATTCATAATTCGCAAAGTGTTCATTTTATGGATCATTAGAAAGGGCTTCGATATATCAGAGAATAACTAGAATTGATGGACTGGGATAAACTACTTGCTGGCTTTATCATTCATAAAAAAATTAAAGTAAAGGTAACTGATTCCCAATAGAAAGGAATCAACTTCCCTGAACAGTAGTTGGATCTTCAGCACAATTATATAACTGGCACAGCAGTCCCGTCTTATTTTTTGAGATAAAAATAGTGTCTCTAGAAAAATGTTAGAACTTTACCGTGCTAACATGTGTTGACTCCCATTCACACCCACAGATAGGATTTCTTAAAATGTCTAAAATTTCAGGCCCAAATCTGATGGAGAATGGTGCTATTTTTAAGTTTTAAAGGAATGAAGCGCTATTCATACTTAGTCCTGTCTTCTGATCCTTGGTATGTTACTCAGATTTTCTTCCATTCTGGCAACGAAGCTTCTGACGATGACCGCCCATGGAATAAAACTGTCAGGATGTTATATGTTAGCTTCTACATTCTTAGTAACATAAAAATTACATGTGCTACAGCTACCAAATGGTAGGAATGGCAGCATCCATCATCAGAAATTGAAGGATTGTCCTAGCCCACCTCCTATCCAGTATTTGGACATTGTTTCCAGGCCTCTATTACAGACAAATAGTTACAAAAAAAGAATTCTAATCTCTCCTATTAACAGATCAAACACAGAATCCTGGAGCTGGAAGGGTCCATCCAGGCCATCTAGTCTAACCCCCTACTCAAAGCAGGATCAGCCAAATCATCCAGGATAAGTATCTGTCAACCCATTGCTTGAAGACTGCCGGGGGGGGGGGGAGTTCACTACCTCCTTAGGCAGTCTATTCCACTTATATTGTTAGATGAACATATTGTGAGATGCTTTAGCAGTCATTCCCCTACAGAAAATACAAAATGTTAGCCCTCAAGCCATACGTTGGGTAACACTTGCTGGCAGGCACAACCTACAAGAAGGTGTTTAGAAAAATAACAGAACTAGTCTCCATAGTTACATGTGTGCTGCAATTGTTATGCTGTTCTAGCTTGTCACCTGTGTTTCCCACTTTCACCCTGTATACAAGTATGTGTGCACATGTACAAGATCCACTGGATCTAAGACCTACTCATAAATGTCTGCATATTAATTGGGAGATATCCTCCTGACAGTGACCATCTATGCAGTGCCATTCTATGCAGAGTTATTTTAGACTAAGCCCACACTGAAATCAAATTAAATAGACAAACTGAACTTCCTACTGAACTCCTCATTCTCCCACTCAAAAAAGACAATGTAGCACTCCTCAGAATGCTAATGCCAGGAAGCAGCATCAGAGGAAACCTTTAGTTCTTATGCCCTGTTTGTTGTTTCAACTATTATAGGCTGAGCAGAAGCTGCATTTGGCCTTAAGTCCTTTAAAATATGCATTCAGCATGCACAATTTTGTCATTCTGAGTTCAAACAAAAAGTGGGGGGGGGGCACTTTGCACTTTCCACAGAAGACTGGAATTTTTCCTTCCCTTCCTTTTGTTAAAAAGTCTGCAACAGAGCACCCGAACCTTTATTGTCAGAAAACCTCGTCACTCAAAAAGTACTATCACGACTGAATCCTGAAAGAAGCCAGATGTCTTAGATTCAACAGTCACAAAAGCATCAGAAATAGATGAAAAAAGGGGCAAGAGGAATCTATTCCTAGCTTGTGCTCTAAGGGGGCAGTCAAAGACGATGTAGCTATATTCTCCATCCTCCTTGTGGAACACTGGCAGGTTCTATCTGCGTAAAGTGTCTGTGAATATCGTCCATTTAGCACTGCAGGAGTCCATATGTGCCAACATGAAGGGTCACCATAGTTTTTTTCAACTTATGAAAATATGGTGGTATTGTACAATGGAAGGACAGACCAAGTGCAATGGGGGAACAGTCTTGTCGAGCACATAGATATGTACTACTATAGTAAATTCTGTAATAATCTTCAGTGTAAGTAAACTCAGTTCCAACTCGAGAATCTTAACACAACATTTTAAAGCTCTGATCTAAGGCATAGCCTCCAAAGAATCCTGACTTAACTCAGTCTGTAAAACACATTTAGTGGCACCTAAAATCATATGTAAGAATCATAATAGTAGCTTTATCAAATTTATCAGATGCTACCTGGATCCCTTCAATCCAAAAGGGTGCACCATATAACAACTATGCATTAATCTTTGCTACATCGACCACAATTGCTGCTGGAATTTATTGTCCTCCATCTGTAAAAAAGAAATGTGAAGTGCCTACAGCTAACTGAATTGCCAGTTTGGTGGCATGTGAGATATGGGGGAATCTATAGAACTGTGAGCATGAAGGGACTAACATTCTATGTAGTATCTGCCACACTGGAGTCATTGATTGAAATACTGCTCAGTAATCCTGTCAAGCTGTTCCTACAAATGTATTGTGTCCCATAAGTTGTGTTGAAAGGCCACAAGAAATTATTTCCCTTGACAGGTTTGTCATATATGAGGGGATAACAGCTAGGTATACAATACCTAATTTATGCAGTCTGGTAGGAAACAAACTGATACGGAACCAAAGAGTTGACTATGGGTGGAACTTTAAGGTAAACTTGAGGTGTGACCCCTTGGTTCTCTACCTGTATCTGTATGTGACCCACTACAAATTCCAACCATTGACGGGGGGAAAGCAACTGCTTCTTTGTCAAATCTCTCTGTCTTTGCATATAGCCTCTATGGAAGCACAGACCAGAGGCTATTCCATTATCTTCCAGAAAAGCTGTTTTTTTTTTAAGCATACAACATGGGGTGTTCTTAATTTAGGATATGTGAATAAAATCAGATGTTAGATTAATTTCAATGATTTCATCATTACCATGAGTCATGGAAATGCACTGGAAAAAATCTGTACAGAAAGAAAACATCAGTTCCAGTCATTTCTTCAAAAATTCAATCTGGCTGAGTATTAAGATAATATTTGAAGCTACTGTAAATCTAAATTATCATGAAAAGAGGCATGGTAAAGGAAAAATGACTGACCTAAAAAGGTTAAAGAAGTGTTTCTCTTAGAGTTCTGACTAGTTTTTGCCATTGGGATGAAATTTTGTATGTCGAGATTTTTACAACAGTGGATGTATTTATTTGAAAATGAAATTTAATATTTTATAATTAATAAACTGCTAAGCTAACTAGGATTGGCTGGTCTCTTGTGAGCATAAGAATAAGCCTCAGAATGGGAAAAGGGGTTAGGTTGGAATTAACTACCAAATAATGGAAATGAATCTGAAATAATGGTTCTACACACTCAATTTGAAGAAGAATATTATTACGAAATAATTTTCTCTGTACTACCTGATACTAGTTTGGTTCCATAGAAGTACTCCCAATTTTCAAGTAGATATAGGTAATGGAATATAAGTAACAGAACTTTTACATGGGCTGTCTCCTGGGTTAAGATATAGAAAATGATAGAGTAATTTTAAGCAGGTCGACTTCTACATTCCATTTTATTAAATGGAGGACTTAATGAAGGGCTGAATCCACATATTGCTGAGTATTGTGGTATCATAACCATTTGCCTCCTGGATATTTCTGCCCACATAGGAAAACCCAGGAGGAGAATAATTATGAAAGCACTATATCCAAGAACATATCAGTCCTACCAAGGAGTTCATCGTTGGCGATGACGTACCTATTATGCTATTCATTTGTTTATTTATGGTCATTGACCAGCATCAAAACATAGGTAAAACCATAGTATCATTATATCTATTGTGCTATTTTCCCCCTTCTGGCCATTATTCATTGGTTGGTCCAGCCAGCTCTTTATCACCAAGATGAACATTGTCATTATTGTAGGCAGTTTGGAAGGATAGAGAAATTCTGCTTAACATTAGTACCGTATTTGCCGGCGTGTAAGACGACTGGGCGTATACGACGACCCCCCAACATTTCCACTCAAAATATAGAGTTTGTTACATTACATTACAGGACTATGGGCAGCTATGTCTATCCCAGCTGAAGTGCACCCGGCGTATAGGACGACCCCCCCCCACTTGGAGGCATGTTTTTCAGGGGGGGAAAGTAGTCTTATACACCAGCAAATACTGTAAATAAGATGGGGGGGTTGCAGCTGAAACAAACAAACTTGATGAGCTATGTTTGACATGTACTTCAATGACACCCTCCATAAATTAGGATTTATGATCCTCTCACAAACCTATATAACTCTGTCAACAAGGACTTGGAGACCCCTGGAGATAGTAGCCTTTTCTACAAACAGGGCATGGATGGGATGAGACATAATAGCCATGTTCCTCAAGGATTACCTGATGAATATGTACTCTCAGGAAGTTTGTGAGAGTTAGCTTATATCGCTTCTTATGATTGTCAGCCTCCAAGGTGGGGCCTGGAATTTCCCCAGAATTACAGCTGATCTCCACACTACAGATCTGTTCCCCTGGAGGAAATGGCAAATTTCAACAGCTGGGTTCTATGGCATCAAATCTTCAGTGAGCTCCCTCCCTCCCTCCTCAGGGAACATACCTAAACCTCAAAGAGCTTACTGAGCTGGAGTTGACAACCCTCTGCTTGTAAAATGGAAATGAAGATAGGTTGAGGGACTTGGGAATGTTCAGCCTGGAGAAAAGGAGGTTGAGAGGGGACATGATAGCCCTCTTTAAGTATTTGAAAGATTGTCACTTGGAGGAGGGCAGGATGCTGTTTCTGTTGGCTGGAGAGGACGAGCAGTAATGGGTTTAAACTACAAGTACAACAATATAGGCTAGATATCAGGAAAAAAAATTTCACAGTCAGAGTAGTTCAGCAGTGGAATAGGCTGCCTAAGGAGGTGGTAAACTCCCCCTCACTGGCAGTCTTCAAGCAAAGGCTGGATACACACTTTTCTTGGATGCTTTGGGCTGATCCTGCGTTGAGCAGGGGGTTGGACTAGTGAATATGGATAGGGTTGCTGGCTCTGGAGACTTTGGGGGAGAACCAGGAGTGGGCAGGATTTGTGGTGGAGAGGGACCTCAGTAGCATATAATGCTATGGAGTTCACCCTCCAAAGCAGCCATTTTCTCTAGAGGAACTGATCTCTTCAGTCTGAGCTATAATTCCAGGGGATATCTAGGTCTCACCTGGAGATTGGCATCCCTAAACATGGAAGGAATCTCATTCTAACTCACACAGAAATCACCACCCTTCTTCAGAAATTCCAGTCACCGATGTGGGCTTTGAGATAGCTATAAGATAGCTAAACTATATAACCTAAAAAAAGCTGCAAATGATTCAGCCGTCAGTTCAGATTCCATCGAGATTGATACCATGCCGCCACAAAAGCAGAAGTGTCCATTTCTCTCCTAACATAGGGATCATACATGGAGATACACAAATGATAGTCAAGCCTACATTTTCATACTGAAGTAGGTGTCCAATGAGGAGAAACTGTTCATATCACTTTACTGAGTAGCAGAATTTTAAACCGTTACTAAGGAGGATGCGGAGAAACCTGTCGGACTGTTACCCTCCACCAGTCTGCTGAATTTGAACAGGCACTCGGCCAGCCCTCTTGAAGCAACAGGAGCCATTTTTGGAAAAGAAACTAAATTTTTTGTCAGTGATGGGGCAGCTTTTACAACATGCTCCAAATAACTGACTAAAATAATTAGATGTTATTGAGGAAGAGCAGTTGGAGCAAAAAGTAGTTTGAGCAAATATTCTATGTCAAGATAACTGAGGGGAAAACTAAATTAGGGAAATACCTGGCTGCAAAATGTTTTCAAAGTGAGATGTTTGAAGATACTACATGGACACCTTTAGGGATCCTTTCTCCACTTCAGCTAGTCTACAGTGGAGATCTCTGGAAGTCTTGCAAAATACAATGGCTTGAATCTTTGAAAACTTAACATATTATCTTAAATTATTCCAAGAAAGTAATGCAGACGCTTGTCTTTGGTACTGTGCAGTTACCCCAGTTTATAGCTATTAATTTCAATAAATTTAGAATGACAGAACTCTATTACTGCCCTCCTTCGCCCACACACCTTCACAAAATGATATCTTCCACTCACAAAACATTTTCTGAGAAGAATATTTTACAGAATTTTACAGACACTGAAGATCTTGAAATGATATCCCTGAAATGGTCCAGCATCACACAGGTGAAAGAGAAAACTTCCACGCTAATTTTGAAGCAACTTTTGGAATAAAAGGAGATTGTTTCTAGATTTTGGGTAAGCCCCCCATCTGTTTTACTTTGAGATTAACTGTTTTATTAATAACCATCTGTCATATTTAATTAGCTTGAAAGAGAGAGAGGATCCTAAAACAGGTATGGTAAGTAAGTAAATCATGCTGCTTCATCTTTTCAGCCAAATTATGTGTTATAAATATCATTTTATTAGCAGATTCAAATTTAGTAAGAATATTAATCTTTATCATTTTCACATATAATTTGTTATACTTATAAAACCAGCCACCCATATCTGCCCTAGGTTGGTCATTTAATTTCAGTTTAATCTGTAGAGTGTTATGAGTTTCTCCTGGGATTCAGAAAGGCATACAGCAATGTAGATGATGTTTTGAATTCCATCTTTCCACCTCTATTTCTGTATGCTTCAGATCTTGATGGTACATCCTTATCCTTCCCACACATCTGTGATGGACCAGCACTTAGTTTCTGACTAATCATGCATGTCATAAATAATTCTTTTTTAATTTGGATAATTTATTATATCTCTAAACTGACATTATTTGGGTCACATGTTGGTTACTCAAGTTCCAACTAAACAATCATAATGACTGTGATAGCAAGGATCCAAGATAATGAATCCAAGTTATACTATTCAGACTGTAGCAATTTTGCAAGACTGAGTTTCAGATTAGTTGTATTTTGAAGCATTAGCAAACCATGAGATCTGCACTGTAATCAAGTGCAATTTAGCACTTGACTTCTGTTCTGCATTATACTGCATTATACTGTGTCAGGTATTTGGAGGTACAGATCTATCCATACACACAAATCTAACTCAACAGGAAGCTGAACAACTGGAGTTTGCTGACACAAACTTTACTGTCTGCTTTTAAAGCTGCAAAATTCCACTGTCAAAGTTGGTTGCTCTGGCAGCTCTGGCAAGCATCTCCATTGGCAAATATCAACACTGAATTAAGTCCTTTTGAAATTCACACATGAATATACATCAAGCTGCCTCATCAAACCAGTAAGTTCAGTACTGTCTACGTAGATTGTCAGTGGTTCACCAGAGACTCAGGTCTTTCACATCAACTACTGCCTGGGAGATGCCATGAACTGAACCTGGAACTTTCTCCATACAAAGCAGAAACTCTTCCACTGAGGTATGGCCTTCCCCATATTCCAGATGCTGATGGTATTCTGCAGCTGTTTTACCAATGAAGTGCCAAAGTCAAAGTCAGATACACAACCAGAATTTGATAATGGAATCTGAAGCCAATTCCTATAAACTTCCTAACTAATTGGTAAACCTGAATGACAGGATCCATGGATACTGGCTTTCTAGAGCACACTAGATAGGGGGCAACTGAAGTTTTAAAAACTTTATCTTCGGGGTGTAGTAGCTTAATAAGACAATTTCCTGTTGTAAAAATATTAGCGCTTTCAGTCTTGGATATGGGCTCAAACCAATCAAATCCATCCCACACTATATCCCTCCATAAATCCTCTCCCAGAGGTTGCCTGTGGAGGAGGAAAGAGAAAAAAGAGCATCTTGATTGGTGGCAGCTGCTGCAAATGGCTAGTCACAAGATATTCTTTGGAGGGGAGTTGTTCTTCATCATGAGAGGACAGAGAGGGCAAGAAAAGTCCATGGTTGATCTGCAGCTCATGGGCAAAACCTTTCCATGATTGATCTGCAGCTCATGGGCAAAACCCTCTTATTTTCTTCTGCCTGCTGGGCCGGGCCTGGCCTGCCTGTGGCTGCCTGCCACCTCCTGGTGAGTTCCAAGACCACCCCTTTCTCCTCCAAGTTGTTCTTGCATGAGAGACACTGCCTTCTGTATGGACTCAAGGGGCGTAACCAAGGATCTGTCCCAATATGTCAGTTCACTGTAAGTGGTGAATCTGGAAATCACTAGTAGAGCCAAACTGGGGAGTATGTATGCATATGAGTGTAAGTAGTGCGTGGAGGGGGGGGGGAGAAGGTGTTTATAGAAAGAGTTTGAATGCAAAGTAAAGGGGTCATCCCAATGGAGTTTATGGAAATGAATTCATTAATTCATAGCTGGGGAAGTTTGGTGGCAGGTTGAAGAAGTTGAAACAAAGCTACATTGGCATGCCTCTGAACCCTGAAGTGTCTTCCTTATCTTAACTACTTGGGAGATGCTAGAGAATACTCAGAGGTGCCTTCCTTGTTTATAAAGTTCAGATCTGCTATAGAAACCTGATGAAAATGTATAATAAACAGAAGAAATGTAATAGAAGGAATATGTCACATGGATTTGGAAAAATAAATATTATCTCCTGACTATTTTAACATATTATAAGACACGAAAAGAGGAATACAAGAAGATATGGTCCTGCAGGTATCTCTTCCCTCATCCTGTGAAGCAAGAACCTTTAATTGAACAGCAGTTAGCTCTTAGTCACACAATGGGACTGGGGGTGGGAAGATGGACTTCTACTCAGATATAAAACCTAAAGGTATTTGGGCATCTGAAAATCAGATTCTCAGGATCTCTGGCACTTTCTGTCCAAGAGGATACATGGATGGATAGATATAGGCAGTCTCTGCTGGTCAGTTGTGTAGAGTTGCCAGTTTCATGTTGGGAAATTTCTGGTGATTTGGGGCTGCAGCCTAGGAGGGTGGATTTTGGTGAGGGGATGGACCTCTGTGAGATATAATGTCATAAGAGGATACCTTCCAAAGATACCCTCAACTTTCCCTAACTATCACTTAATTGTAGTGCCTAATCACTTATTTTGCAACTTGACATCAACTTTCATCATCATCATCATCATCAGAAGAAGAAGAATTGGTTCTTATATGCCACTTTTCTCTACCCAAAGGAGGCTCAAAGTGGCTTACAGTCATCTTCCCTTTCCTCTCCCCACAACAGACACCTTGTGAGGTGGGTGAAGCTGAGAGAGTCCTGATATTACTGCTCGATCAGAACAGTTTTATCAGTGCCATGGCCAGCCCAAGGTCACCCAGCCGGCTGCATGTGGGGGAGCGCAGAATCAAACCCGGCATGCCAGATTGGAAGTCCGCACTCCTAACCACTATATCAAACTGGCTCTTAAAAGGTGTTACATAGCATAAATAATTCAATATAGACATAGACAATAGATATAAAACAAATAAACCTTACTGCTGCTATCTAAAAAATTGCCAAAAGAAACCCATACAGTCCTCTGCAGTTGCTGGCCTCAGAATAAACCTTTAGTGGCTACCAGCTCAACAACAGGAGGAGAGTATGACAGGTTCTCTAGAACATCTGTACTATTTCAGAGCTCAGCTTGGCCTAAATCTGGATAATCTGATAAGCCAAATTTGGAGTGTGCCCCCACTTATGTTTTCCATGGAGCACTCAGGAAAGGTGAACTGCCATAGATTCCCCATTCAATGACTCCTCAAACTTCTACTCACAGGAGGGGACAACTGGCAATATTCCTGGCACTGAGCCACTTTCATGTCAGTACAGTCTAACAGAGCAGTTATATTGTCCTCTGCAGCCTGTGGCCAGCCTTTCCGAGTAGCCACAAGGGCATGGCCAACAAACATGCTCCCAGGATAGGAGAGCCCTCTTCTTGCATTACCAAACCACATTTAGCCCCAGTTCCTCAGAGAAAGAGGTGTACAGTTGATCAGGCTTGCAGAACTATTCCCATTCCTCTACCTCTTTTGGTGCTGGAACAGGTGGGACTCAAAAATGTACTTAAAGCTATTGTTGCCACTGGATTATATCATGCTCCATCAAACTCAAGGAACAGCAGCCCATATTTAGTACCCCCTTATTCTAAGAGGTCTGTAGGAAAAAGAATATTGATAAGTCTGGAGGAAGGGCTTGTGAGTTTAATGAAAAACCCCTGGGGAACACATTAATCTCAGAAACAAAGCAAGACATCCCAAAGAGTAACTCAAAAGCTGAAGAAAAGGCTGATGGTTTTAAATGCTAAAGTTAGGCATTTTGCCTGCGGGTACATTGGTAGCAGGTTTGTTTCCGCTGTGTGAAATTCATGCATGCACATTTTCCTATCTGAGTTAGACATCTCGTCACAGCAGTCACAACATTAAGTAGCACATTTCTGCACAAGGGCTCACACGCTGTAGGTTCCTCTCTCTTTCTTAAGCAGCTTAACAAAACAAGCCCCAAAGTGTTAAAATTTAGGAGGAAGGAAAAGTCTCAAAGTCAAAAGTATGGGTTGGATCCGGCAATAGAAGGATGGATGCAAAAGACAATGCACTGAAGGGCTGTTGAGCCACATCTGCAGCAACATAAACAGACTTGATTTTATTTTGTTTACTGTTAAAATAGTATCAGAAAAAAATACCTTCTGCTATGCTCAAGTTGTACACATGGAAAAGATGCTGGGGGGGGGGGAGTAGGGATGCAACTGCTTTTATTTCGCTCAAGTAAACAGCAAGTGGTAATTTTTGCACATGCAGAAATCCAACAAACAGCAAGGTGGTATCAACTCAAACACCACTGGAAGCAGTGGTCATTTTCTTAAGTCTACTTAAAGTAGATTAAAATTAACACCAACACCCAGTGGAAATTATTGATTTGTTATGATTACAAAATGGGCATGTTCACAATAAAATATTCTATGCTATTTAACAAACTATATTTTTTCATTAAGGCTGAAAAAAACTGGTGAATTTAGATCCCCCTCCCCCCCTGGTGGAAATATCAAAATCTTCATGGGTAACATGTATTCAGTCAATATTTACATTTCATTCTTAAAGTGAAGAGTTTCAATATGATTAGCAAGAGTCTCAGAATGGGAAGCTACACCCTCTACTAGTGTAGTCCTGAACAGAGTTATTCCCTTTTAAATTCATTGCAGTCATGGGGACTAGATGGTGTAACATTGTTTACTAGGGCATTGTAAGATACCACTAAATTTCACTTAGAGTAAAATTCTTAGGTAAATTTTCATGTTCAAGATAGAGCAAATTATCCACGGAGTGTTCAGTCAGCAAAGAACAAGCAAAGCACTTGGACATTGGTGAATGGGTATGTGTTGTACATCCCTAAGTCAAATTAAACGTTCTGCACAACAGAACTTTGGAGTCCTAACCAGAACAATAGGAATTTCATTGGGTTTTTAACATTCTTTTTTCTTGTAGCACAAATTTAAAAGGCATTCAATGAACTCAGCCCATATAATGTCACACGTGTTCCTCTGCAGCTTAAGAGGACATCTTTGAAGTTGCTCTCAGTGACCTCTCGCTCCTTGTGTTAAAAATGAGTGAATGGCCAAGTAAAGTTAAGTGACAGAAAAATTAAGTACAGATTTCCAAAGGTTACTGGTTGTTTACTTGGCCCACATGTTTTTTTGGGATAGATCTGTGCCATGCCACTGGCTCAGTGAAGAAAAATGACTCACTGCCCTTCACAACTGAAAGGACTGGTGAAATAAACAAATACAAAAGCTTTTACAATACAAAGTGAATGTTTCAAAAGGTTCCTTGATTGAACAAAATCAGTTTAATGTCTAGGTTTTGTGCCATTGTGTAGACACTGGAAATCTTTGCTTGTTTCCATGCATTACTTGTTCTTAAAAAAGAGTACATTTTGTTCCTTTAAATTGTCATTGTAATAACTTCTGAGATAACAAAACCAAACATTAAATGATGTTCAGAATTGATTCTAAAATGGCAGACAACACATTTCTCTGTCAGCCATCTATGGTTAAGAAGCAAAAGCCACTTGACCATTTTTGGCTAATTTTGCTCGACAGATTCAGTTCATGTTTCAGCTGTCGGAACAACTGCTGCCTACAAACTGTTATTGATCTTGGCATTCCACTGAGCAACTGAAATATCACTAACAGGGTAGCCGAGATGGTGGTGGGGCTTGAATTCTGAATGGAAATGTCCAATTATCACAGGGGGTGGAAATCCTCTACTAATATGGATTTTATTTCTTTCTGATTGAAGTGAAATCCACTGTGTGGGGGAAGGGGACAGGGAAAAACTGCCTCTGTCCAATAGATTCAAATCTTCTGATAAACTGTACCTTGCTTGTATTAGATATTTCGTCACATCATAATTTAATCAACTTCGCAGGCTTCAAAGCTAGAGAAGGAAAGAAAGAATATAAAGACCTATAATGTGGAACAATTTTTTTATTTTTATGCCAAATCTAAAGTCATTTCGCACAAGTTTTCTGAGCTATTAATGGGCAGATTTCAGAATTGAAATGTCAAGTAAATTAAGCGAAAGCTTACCAGTTTCTTAAAGGGCTTGAGGAATTGGCTGTGACCCATTTCTGCATTGCAACATCACTAATAAAACTAAAATGACAGCCTTCAGGCATAACTCTACAATACATGTCACAAGTGTGTGAAAACCGGTTTTCCTTTTGCCTGTTATTTTGCCAGTGGAAACAATGGTGGGAGAGCTTTTTACCCTCTTTTGCAGAAGCCAAGAGGTATTCTGCATGGAGCCAAAACAGTTTAAAAAACAACTCAGTTTTGACAGCTTTATTATATTACAATCATTGTTCTGCATTGAATATAGTCTGTTGAAAAACTACCTTGTGATGCTCTCTGCATGAAACAATTCATAGCCCTGCCCCCTGTAGTTTTGCCAACCCCCCTTTGTTCTCTAATGCAGTCACTAATCTGCATAACTAAAGAACTTCTCTGCATGGCTAATAGTTCGTCTCAGGCAGGCAGGAGAGAAATGAATCGGTGAAAAGCATCTTTCAGAAACAACGCTTAAAAGACACTTAAAGTACTGAAGAGGCAGTTCACCATGCAGAGCAAAATCAGTTTTGCAGAGTAAATTAACTCTTCTGTGCAGAGATCAGAAAAACAACGGTGTATTTAGTGAGTTTTCATCAGCTTATCCATCATGCAGAAGAGGCCCAAGTGTTCTTCCGAACACAGAGCCAGAGAAAAGAAACAAAAAGCCACCACCATCCACATTAATTTTGGGATAGTAGCAATATAGTTATACAGCAGCGCAATCCTAAGAAGAGTTCTAGCCTTCCATATTAAATGAAGTCAATATGCTTAGAAGAGTGTAACTCTGTTTAGAATAGTATTTTAAGTGCCTGTAAGCCGAAACCCATTATATACTTGATAAATAGTATTAGGGAGTGATATAACTTGATGTTTTCCACTAAGTCTCCAGTGTTCTGATAGCAAGTTTCATGCAAAACATGAGCATGAGTTCAACAAAGCTATGGAACCTTTAATGACATGGCTCCCATTTTTTAAAAAGATTTATCAGTACTAAGGCATTAACACCCTGAAAGTGATGTCACGCCAGCCTTCCGGCCTGCAGTGGCCCAGTGCTGTGGGCCCACGAGGGAGCTGACCTCCCCCTTCTCTCCAGTTGCCCTTGTGGCCAGCCAGTATGTGCTGCCGGGACTTCTGCCCTCTCCCCCCTTTCTGCATCCCAGGTAGCAAAAGGTGGGCATGGATGAGGTCTTGCATCTGCTTCTCAACATATAAATGCAAGTCACCTGACAGGTACAATAAGCGGAGGAATGGAACTTGCTGAAAGGTGAAGGGACGGTTAACAAGCGGATATTTGATTTATGATGAAACAATCTGTGAAAGGAAATCTAAAAATGAAATAGATAAAATTGGATAAATATCAAAGTGAAAAACTAATTTGCATCAACTTCTTTACTAGGTCTTTCAATAGTTTTTAATTTCCCTATAGGCAAGATATGTGCAGGCTCGGTGTTGAATACATAATAAAGAGATCCAAATGAAATCATGATGTTTGCACCTAACAATGATAAACTGGAGCAGAGAAGAGAAATTTAATCCCTTTTTGCTTTATTTTTAGTGTTGTAAATAGTATATCTAATGCATGTGTAGTCTGAAATGAATACCAGTGGACACAAATCCACATTACATAACTACTGTTCAGGTGAAATTCAACTCTTAACTCAATCCTATCCATTTTTAATGAAATATCTCAAACTGCTTTCACCCAGAAGACTAGATGATGAATGTTTCTGTTTGATATATTTCACTCTCAGTCTTGATACTCTTGCCAATTTGTTCCTCCATCTATAGCACATTCAGAAAGACAGGAACAGAATTCCAACAGAATCCTATATTTTCTGTTCAACCTCCTTTGGGGCTTGAATTTTCAGAGTGTGTTGTCCCTGTTTGAAAGCAAAATGCATTTTCTGGCAAGATCCATCCAGTTAGTTATTAGGTCAGCAGAGAAAGCAATTGTTTCTCCATGCTCAAATAAACATAAACCAGAACTGCAGTTTGCAATGACATAGATGAGAACAGGGGTGTACCACAGGGAATGTATATCTACTTTTTAATTCTGCAGTGCAGCACTCATGGTTTCTTCCTCCTTCTATTGTTCTGTTTTCTGCCTTCTTTACAATTCACTATAGTGAACTCTAGTTAAGGCCTGACAAGAGGGATAGCCAGGAGTATATAGTTATTTAGGTTAAGACTGTCAGTCAAGTAAAGTTGTGTTTTACTTTCTGTTACTGGCAAGTGTTGGTGCCCCTCAGCCCATTTCCTTGGGTAGGGTTTGGGGAGGAAGTGATGCTTAACCTCATTTTTGAGCCCTATTTGTTTGTTTGTTTGTTTGTTTATTATATACTGCCCTCCCTGAAGGCTCAAGGCGGCTCACATAGAGCAGAACAGGAACAATACAGAAAACTTAGATTAACAATAATGAATGAAATGAAATAAGAAGCAATATGGAACAGTAGGAAAATGTGGGAAACATTAAATTAACTCATACTGATACCCCACTAGGTGGAATTATGGTGGGTACCATAGGAGGACAGCCCTTGGGAAGTGATGGCATGGGTCAACTTCAACCAAATGCCTGGTGGAGGAGCTCCCCCTGCGGGACTGTTCAAGCCCTGTCAGGGCCCTGATTCCCCCCCCCCCAGGAGCCTGTTCCACCAGGCAGGGACCAGGATGGAAAAAGCTCTGGCCCTGGTCGAGGCCAAGGGACCTCCCCTATAGGACCAGGGATCACCAGGAAGTTGAAAGTCCTAGAGCATAAGGCTCTTTAAGGGGGTGTAAGTAGAGAGGCAATCGCTCAGGTATACTGGGCCCAGACCGCACATGACCCTAAAGGTGATAACCAGAACCCTGAGTCCAATCTGGAATTCAACCAGATGCCAGAGCAGCTGCTGGAGGATGGGCTGAATGTGGGATCGCCAAAGTGTTGTAGTGATGACCCTGGCAGCTGCGTTCCAGACTAGTTGCAGTTTCCAGATCAAAGTCAAGGGAAGGCCCGAGCAGAGTGAGCCGCAGAAGTCCAACCCAGAGGTGACCATCGCATAGAATCCTAAGTAAAGTTAAATCCTTCACCAATGACCTGGAGTTAGGAGTGAGTAGTGAGGTGGTCAAATTTGTGGATAATACCAAATTATTTGGGGTGGAACAAAGAACCAGTGACAGACCAAGAAGGCAGTAGCACTGCCATGGAAAAAGGCAAATTCCACACTGATCATACTTAAAACAGGAATACAAATCTATGATGAGGCCACTCTAGTGTTCTGTTCACCATACGTAAAAAGGATATTGTACAGCAGTGGTCCCCAACCTGTGGGCCGCGGCCCGGCGCCGGGCCGCGAAGGCCATGGCGCCAGGCCGCAGCTCCCTCTCCCCGCCCCCCCCTGCAGTAAAAAACTTCCCAGGCCGCAAGCTTGCGGCCCGGGAAGCTACTTACTGCGGGAGGGCGGGGAGAGGGAATCAGGGCCGGGCTGTGCGCGGCCTGATCTGCGGGCGCGGCTCGCGGGCGCGGCTCGCGGGCGCGGCCCGATCCGCGGGCGTGGCTTCCGGGCGCGGCCCGATCCGCGGGCGCAGCTCGCGGGCGCGGCCGGGCGCGGCTCGATGTGCGGGCGCAGCCCGCGGGCGCGGCCGGGCGCGGCCCAAAGCGTGGGCGTGGCCCGCGCGGGCGCGGTCCGATGCCCTGCCGGTCCCCAGCCTAATAAAGGTTGGGGACCACTGTTGTACAGCTTGAAAAGATACACCAAAGAGCAACCCAAAATGATCATGTGGCTAGTACAGCTGCTCTGTAAGGATTAGTTAAAACACTAGGAAAAAAGCAAGTAAGAGAAGATGTGACGAAATCTATAAAATTATGCATGGTATGGAGAGAATGGACAGTGGGAAGTTCTCAATACTAGAAACCTGGATTAATCCACTAAAGTTGAAGAGAAAGAGATTCAGGACAGGCAAAAGAAAGTAAAGGCACAATGGTGCTGTGGCCTTCTTCCTGGTTGGGGATTTTTAGGGCATTTCCACACATTAGTAAACACGCTATAAAACAGATGATGTAGCAAGCTGTCAGCGGGCCAGATGCTGGATGTGGGTGACATCATGCGGAGTGGCCAGAATATAAAGTTTATATTAGGTAATCATTTCATTTTATTTATGGTGTGTGGAAATCCCCTTAGAGGTAACTAATTGGTCATGGTATGAGCAGAATGCTGGACCTGATGGGCTTTTGGTCTGATCTAGCATGGCTCTCATGTTCCTATGACCACATAATACTTTACATATGGTTTATTTACCATGTATGAGGTTAGGGCTAGTTAAGTGTAAATTCGTAGCTATTTAAGAACATTTTTACTCTATACCTTAAGATTTTTGAAGAAGAAAAGGAGGAGGAGGAGGAGGAGGAAGTATTTATATGCTGCTTTCCTTTACCAGTAGTTTCAAAGTGGTTTACAATTACCTTCCCTTTCCTGTCCCTACAACACACACACACTGTGAGGTAGGTGAGGCTGAGAGATCCCAGGTATTACTGCTCAGTCAGAACAGCTCTGTTAGTTTTGTGACCAGCCCAAGGTCACCCAGCTGGCTGCACGTGGAAGACCGGGGAGTCAAACTCAATTTACCAGATTAAAAGCCACCATCCTTAACCAGTATACCGAGAAGAAGAAGAAGAGTTGGTTTTAATACCCCACATTTCACTGCCCAAAGGAGTCTCAAAGTGGCTTGCAATCACCTTCCCTTCCTCTCCCCACAACCCTGTGAGGTAGGTGGGCTAAGAGAGCTTTTGAGAGGACTGCTCAGCAAGAACAGTACTATGAGCCCTGTGATGAGCCCAAGGTCACCCAGCTGGCTGCATGTGGAATATCAGGGAGCCAATCCCGGCTCACCAGATTAGAAGCTGCCACTCAACCACCACACCACATTGACTTTCACATCCAGATGAGCCCAGTTCACAAAAGATTCCTAAAACACAATCCAAAATACATGAACAGGGGACCTTTAAAATACAATGAAGCCAATTTTCAAACAGTTCCGTTTTAAGCCTTCTCTTGCAGCTGCTGCTGTGCAAGGCTGGAACCTCAAGGGACCTGAGGTGGAGACAGGATGCAGCCATGAGAACAAAAGGAAAGGTACCAGTGCTATGTCTTGTTTATGTGCTGCAAGAAGTGGATGGGTACGCAACACCTTACTGCAGCACAAAGACTAGACATATCCATATTTTCTTTTCCTCCAAACCACATATCATATATACCACTTGCAAGGATACAACTTGGAAGCATTTGCTTGTAAGCCTTTTTGCTTTTATTTCTTTTGGCTGATGGCTGATAGTGCAGTCCAGCTGTAGAGAATAACTTTAATATGCCTATAAATACTATGTTTGGTCCTCGCAGAGAACAATCTTTTAAGTAAAACACATATTGAGGCACAATGTGTAACATATCAGCACTGATTTTCTCATCAAGTCTACCTCTTTGTTCTTGATGATGTTGGGTTAGATCCCTTTTATCTTTTCCATTAGCAATGGTGCCACCCTTGATATAACATGTTTTCTGCCATCAAAAGAGATCCAAGCAATCCAAGTGAAATGTCAAAAATATGGCATCTGTGAGAGGTAAGCAGCACGCTATATTTAAGGTGTGTGGAATGGCCCCCCATTTCAAATGTATCATCCAACAATCCAAAGGCATTGTTTGTAGGCCCTGAATTATGTAGGCACTAGAAATAAAGCCCGCTGTCCTTAGAATACAGCAGGCGTTAGTACCTGTAGGCCGGGGGTGCGGTCGCAGCCCGGAGGATCGGTGCATGCAGCGGGGTGACGGCCGGGGGAAGAAGGCGACGGCAGCAAGGCATGGCCACGGCAGCGGTCCGGGTCTGCAGCGAGGGCAGATCCCGGTGGTGACTACAGCAAGGCGTGGCGGAGGTGGCATGGCAGAGGCGGCAAGCTGGTGCACTGTTGTTCGCTGGCGCAGCCCTACCCTGTAGCCATCGGCGCGGCCAGGGCCCGGGGGCCACACCAGGCAAGCGAGGGCCGGCTCCACATAGTTCACGGGCACAGCCCCGGCCTGTTGCCATCGGCGCGGCGAGGGGCCGGGGGCTGCGGAAGCGAGGCCGCGAAGGGAATAGGAGTGGCGTGTGGGCAGACAGCCCTGGTGGTGTGGCAGCAGCGAGGCGACGAAAACGGCGGGGAAGTGGGCGACGGCACAACTCGTAAGCAAATGGGGTCTGGGAAGGGACGTGCGGGCCGGGGTGGGAAGGGCTCATTGGCGGGGCGCAGAGAGCCATTTGGGGAGGCACAGGGGGGGGTAGGGGCGAGCACGGAGGTTGGGGAAGGGGTGTTGGTTTCCCTCAGCCCAGCGGCGTGTGGGGAGGCTCCTCCGTGGTGGCCATGCCGGTGCCCATGGCCGACTCACCATGCCGCTGAGGCGACGATCGTGGCCTTGGAAGAGTGGAGAGTCAGCGGCGTGGGCCAAATGGCCATTGGCCACCTGGCCCTGGAGTTGCACTTGGAGGAGCAAATCAGGAGCCGCCCACTCTCCTCCCCCTTACCCCTTACCCCTTACCCTTTTATTTAATACTGTGGAGCGGTTTAAAGATTGAATTTTCAGAGACTCAGTTGTGCTAAATTGTCAATAATTCAAGCCCAATTATGTTCAGGTAGAGAGCACAATGCTTTCTAATAAAAAGAAAAGAAGCCAGCAACACATGGTTTGTACTAACAGTCTCCAAATTATACTCCCTAAAAAAAAAAGTTGTTTGGCTTTAAATCAATGTCTTATTTAGACATGATGTCGGAAAGCTTTAGTATTCTGGCTTTCTGCTTGTACTGTGTCCACGGAGAATCTATTATGTCCACAGTATCTATTATGTCCTACAGTAAAGACACATTTATAACTACAAAATCAAAACTTCTATTTTCTTTTCTTCTCCTATTTTAGACAAACTCTTTCATTCCTGAAAATAAAAGGGAAAGAAAACTCTTGACAAAGATTCACTAAACAGGATTCTGAAAAAATTGTAAGGTGTTGCTCCCCAACCACCATCTTCCCTTTCAGTGTCGTTTGAGAAAATATACCTAGGGGGTTTTTGCACGCCTTCAAAATCGCACAATGGTTGCCAATTGAAAACGCTACTGATTTGCCATTATGCACAACGTCATTGACAATCTGCCACACACCTGAAACCGATCCGCAAAAAGCGCTTCCTTGTAGCGCTTTCAGGGAAATCCCCAAAAGTGGATTCACCCTCCGGAAAGCGCTACACTCCTGCAACCAATCTGCAACACTAGCGGGAAAGTTCTGTGCGTTACCATTGTTGTGGTTTCTACAAAGCCCCTCCCCCTGGCTCTCTCCTCTGATCTTCCGGCGAAGCGATCGCCATTTTTTTTTCTCCGAGCGAGCGGAGTTCAACCCACCAGCAAGCCTGTTTAGAGGCTTCCCCGGCTTCAGTCCCTACCCAGAGCTGTTTAGTCACTAAGAGAAGCCCATTTGCTGATGTATTTTCCCTTTATTTTTTACACTGTTTTCGGCCGAAAATCGGGCCCGTGAGGGGGGGGGGATTTTTTTTTTCACTTGGGGGGAGCGTGGCAACGATGAAACGACAGCTCAAACACACCTGCCAGCTGATGGGTCTCTCCGTTGCAACGAATCAACACATATTCGTTGCAATGGGTGTTTTTTTAAAAAAAAACAACCTTTCTTAAAGGGAAAGGGGCTGTTTGGGAGCATGCTAACGGCTGCCCATTGGCTGCTTGACGGCCAGGGGTGGGACGAGCTCGGCAATAGCGCTTCCTTTCTAGCGATTTTTGCTGAGACCGGAAGCTTGTGGGAAACGATAGAAACGCAACTGGATTCCACTACAAAGTCAGGTATGCATAATGACGAATTGCACTATTTTAAATGGCGATTTTTCGTTCAGCAAACAATTTGCTACAAGGATCCCGGTGCGGAAAGCCCCCTAGTATTCTCCTATATGTACATAAAAGTTTTGGAAAATAGCAACCAGAGCAAAGGGAGTGGCAACAGCCAAGTTCCTTGAAAAGGAAACCATAAGGGTTGCCAAAAATCTACTTGAGGTGGTAACTGCCAGATTTCATCATCTGGTGATGCATTTAGAACAAACATTCAGTGACTGGCCAGTTTTCACAGCAAGTTAATGGAGATGCTGATGCTGATGCTGAAGATCTGTTTTTATACCCTGCTTTTCACTGTCCAAAGGAGTCTCGAAGCAGCTTCATCTTCACTTTCTCTCCCCGCAACAGGCACCCTGTGAGGTAGGTGGGGCTGAGAGAGCTCTGACAGGACTGGCCCATAGTCACCCAGCTGGCTGTATATCGAGTAACGTGGAATCAAACCTGGCTTGCCAGATTAGAAGCTGCCACTCTTAACCACTTGTAAGAAACCCCATGTATTTCTGCCGTGATTATAATTTGCTGCATGTTAGAGTGTTTAGCTAGCCTGGCCTTTGTGCCATGATGTAACCCATATGTGTTAGCTTGACACCCAAGGTTGATTTCCTGACATTATATTTAATGCTCACCATCTCCTTTAGTGCCCTGTAGTTTCCCACACCTTCCCATCCCTTGAAGCCAAATGATTATCTTTTTGTTTTGACTTTGTGCCATGATGTAACCCATATGTGTTAGCTTGACACCCAAGGTTGATTTCCTGACATTATATTTAATGCTCACCATCTCCTTTAGTGCCCTGTAGTTTCCCACACCTTCCCATCCCTTGAAGCCAAATGATTATCTTTTTGTTTTGACTCTTTTGAACTGTGCCTAGTTCAAGTTCCCAAGGGAGAGGGAATTTCCTATATTTCCTATATTGCTTACCCTATGTTTTGTGAATCAGTTCTATGTCTCCAATGTGTTATGCATTTGTAATTCTCTAATAAACTTTCCTCAAAAGAAAACTAGAGTCTAGTGGCACCTTTAGGACCAACAAAGATTTTTTCAAGGTGTGCTCTGGAGTTACATAACTAGTATGCGACCACCAAGCACACTTTGAATAAATCTTTGTTGGTCTTAAAATTCTCATTGGACTCTGATTTTGTTGTGCTACTTCAGACCAACACGGCTGCCCATTTGACTCTTTCCTCAAAAGGTTTACTTATTTAGAATTTGAAGTCTCTCACACCACTGCAGGAGATAGACAGACCAATAATAGTAGTGCCAAAGATGAAAAATAATCAAAATTTGAGGTTTAACCAAAAGTACACTAAACATCATGATTTATGAAAATAAAATGAAACTCAAAAGAGGGGGTTGGCTCAGGGTTTGATGCATGACAAGATGGTTTAAGAAATTCCTGGAGATGCAGGGGGCAGTGCCTGGAAGGATTGCCAGATCCAGACTGAAAAATTCCTGGAGGTCTGGGGGTGAAGTGAAGGAAAGGGAATGGAGAGAACTCAGCAGGTTACAATGCCATAGAGTCCACCCTCTAAAGCAGTCATTTCTCCAGGGCAACTCATTCCTGTAGTCTGAAGATCAGTCCTGTTTCCTGGAGGTCTCCAGGACCCCCTGGAGGCTGGCAACGCCAGCTTCCAGAAGATGACAGTGTTTGGGGAGGAGTGGGAATTCAGCAGGGATGTCATAGGTTTTAGTCAGATTTAAATTACCCATTTTCTCCAGGAGAACCGATCTCTGTAGCTTGGAGATCAGTTGTAATTCTAGGAGCTCCAGTTACCACTGGATGGTTGACAATCCTGTTTCAGACCTTGGTTTGAATAAGTGGCCTAAACAAAGAAAGAGACATGAACTTGGGTATAACCAGTCTTTCATAAGTGTCTCACATCAATTTCCTGCAAAGTTAGTCCTGAGGATGCAGCTGTACATTATTAAATTCTTTTTTCTGTTAGACTTTCAGCCTGTTTCCAAGCTACAGATGACCACTGGGAAAAAGAAATAAAGCAATTGCTTTTATAGTTAAATTAATATCTACAAAACATCTCCTTGGGATTCAACTGAACTATATTCCACAGCACTAAGTCATTTCCCTGAGGTGTTAGAGAATTAACATAGCAGGCATTTTGTGCATCTTAATACATTCTTAAGACTGAGAATGAATCACCTACATAATGAGCTCTCATATTTCTGCTACTGTATTCCGGGTTCTCTCACACAATTGCATGTGGCCGAGAAGTAGTTCTGAGCAGTCCAGCCTCATTGTCATACGCTCCCCACAGATCCCTTGAAATATGTGGACATTGTTTCTGCTGGCCACATCCTTCTGTAATAAAAGGCCATTTTCTACCTCGTGCTTATGAACCCAGACAGGATCATCACACATTTGGCCTCTTAGAATACTAATGATTCTTAAAGTCCCCCCCCCCCCCGCCCAAGGTGAGGGAAAGATAATCTTTAAGTGCAGAAAACAGTAACAATATGGACTTCTGCCAGCCCAGACTAGCCTGATCTTGTGGGATTTCAGAAGCCAAGTGGGGGCTGCATAGGTCAATATTAGGATGGGAGACCTCCACGGAATACCAGGGTTGTGATGCAGAAGGAGGCAATAACAAACCACCTCTGAGGGTCTCTTGCCTTGAAAACCCTATGGGGTTACAAGAAAATTAATGAAATAGATGAATCCAAAATTAAATTTATATTTTAGCCTTTTCAGTTTTAATTTTTGACAGTCACTTACTTTACCCTTTGTTTCCCTGGGCAAGCTCTTGTTTTAAACACTATCACAATCTTCCTATCAATTGCAATGTATCTTAAAATACAGATGTAGCAATAAACATTTGTTTGTTTGTTTATTTCTATACCACCCTTCCTTGTGGTTCAGGGTGGTTTACACAGGCAACTTGCATAAAGGTTGGCATTGAGTTGCAGTGGTGCTTGCCTGTACTGGCCCATTTCATAGATGAAGCCTAGGAAACCATGGAACAGGGGTAGTCAAACTGCGGCCCTCCAGATGTCCATGGACTACTATTTCCATGAGCAAACAATGGCAGGGGCTCATAGGAATTGTATTCCATGGACATCTGGAGGGACACAGTTTGACCACCCCTGCCATGGAAGATGAGGCACTTCTTAAAATATAACCTTGTCAGGTTATTGAGGGAGAGAAGCCACTGAGAAATGGTACTTTTCCCTTCCCTACAGAGCACGTATCTAGGAAGAAATGAAAACTGAGCAAGCCAGCCAGGAAAATGGTTTCTGTCTATCCATGGACTTCAGTGTCAAGCCGCATTCTGCCCTTCTCATGGAAATGCTCAATGAATAGAAGAGCTGGGGGCCATGTCAATTATGCTTCAGACAGTCAAGCCACTGTCTTGAAACAGCGCATGGTGACTGCAGATTAGATATCCATGATGTCTGAACCCACAGTGGAGGAAACTATCCATCTCCACAAGACAAACTCAGGGGGTTAGATCCCATAGATGAGTTCCACTAACAGTGACACCTCCCTCCAGTGCAAGGTGCCTTTCACAGATGCAAGAGGCCTGCTAGCTTGAAGCTAGGGGGTGATGCAGAGCAGATCTGTGGGATCCAACCCATCCTCTCCCATCCTGAAGAAGCCACAGAAACTGCACGGACGGAAAAGACATGGGAACTCACCTGAATGCCACAGAAAAGCCAGTGATTGTTGAGCCCTGTAAGGGCAAACACTGCCAGACAGGGTCAAAAAGAGACCCCATGCTATAGCAAAAGCCCAGCTAACTGGCCAGCAACTGGGCAGCCAGAAAGAGTGGGTGCTGGTAGCAAAGAGATGTTGGCTCTGTGCCCCAACCTGGAACACTGGGGCATGTGCACAAATATGAGTACACCTATCTAGTGATTTTATGAATCCATTTTTGAAACTTTTCATTCTCCCAATTTATATTACAGTAAATACCATGTTTAAATGTGGTAATGTAAGACTATGATTAGGCCAAAAAAAATTTTCTTTTGGGATAAATTGCCTTTTAAATGTCATTTTACTAGCATTGCTGAAGGTCAGTCTTGTTTTTTTTCTGCCAAGGCTTCCAAAGGAAAGGGAGACACCGTTCTCTTTCTCAAAAGGTAAACACTAAGCTGCATTCAATTGTCACAGTATTTAATAGGATGAGAATAGTGCCTAGGGAACATTAACCTGTAGTTGAAGCAACACAAGATGTTTCAAATGCAAAACAAACACGTTATGATCTCTTGGTATATGGCATGAAAACATTATTGAGAGTCTCCTCCCTTGTTGGCCCTGCTTGCCTTCCTTCTGCCGTGACACTGCCTACGTCCTTAGAAGCTTCCCAGACTTCATAACAGATCGAGGAGGAGTTCCAGCCCTCTTTCTTCTTGGTCTTTCAGAAGCATTGAGTTTAAGGGGAGGTTGCTCCACCCCTTTATTCCCCAGCACACAACTGGAACCCATTTCAACTCCTTGTTCCCATCCGCCTTCATTGATGGCTGCAACTTGAGCAGACAGTCATGGGACCAGTGGAACTTTCCCCAGTGCCCCATCCCATGCCTGCCCATGCTAGTACTACTGCATAGTGTTCAGCCCTGGTTGCTCCAGAGCTACCCCGCTGTCTTCAGGAAGCAGGTTTATAGGACTTCAAAATGGTTTAAACTGTGTTTGTACTTTACATATGCAGCTTTTCTCTCCAGGGAAACTGACCTCTGCAATCGGGAGTTGAGTTGTAATTCTGTGGGATCCACACATCCTACCAGGAGGCTGGCATCCCTGCTGTCATTGTTATGACAAATGCACTGGGAAACCAGTATGGCAATAAAGAATATGCAAATAGAGTCGTCTCTCTTCAGTTTCAGTTATTCTTTAATTCTTATTTCATAACTGAAACTGAAGAGAGACGACTCTATTTGGATATTCTTTATTGCCATACTGTGCATTTGTACTATTGCCAGTGCATTTGTACTATTCTATATTTGTTTCTTCACTGGAACCTACCCCTCCCAGTTCATTCATTTTTGTCATTGTTATGACAACATTACTCTTGTTAGACCTTGGAAATATTCACCTTTTCCCCTTGATAATGGCCTCTCTAATAGAACAGATGCATTTCCATGCTTGGTACTAATAAAGCATTCAAAGCTGGCATTGCCCCAGAGGCCTCCAGGTGGTCTCTCAAGACCTTATTTAACCACATGACAAATACATTTATTTATGCCAAGTGATAACACTTCATTATCTCCTGATGATGGGAACAGGTAAGGGAACTCCTTACAATAGTAAAAAAATATTTATAACAGGACAGTTTTGCTAATTGGACAATGGGGCACCAAGCTGGAGTTCAGAACGGCAAGTGTTCTTTTAGCTACCGGAGAGATTTGACATTCATTATTTTTGGCATTCCCTCAGTTCCTGTCCTTTTCAAAGTACTTTGCAGAATTTGTATTAATAATGGTAGCTTAACAAAACTAAGAAAAAGAAGGGGGGAGATGCAAACACCTTGTTTATGGAGATCACTACAAAATAATTTCTTCCTGCAGAATCAAAGGTGACACCTTTGGGGATCTCCTGAAACAGCTCCTGTGGTCAAAAACCAGATTGTCTCTCTGTTCTGGAGAAGATCTTTCAGGGGAAGAAGCAAGTATGCATCAGGGAATGCATCAGTGGGCACCACAGCACCCATGAAAGCTGCATTTGAAATCACTGGATGAAAGCATCCATCAGTAAAGAAAAACACACATTAGTTCTCTCTCTTTGGATGAAACCTATACTTTTAATTTCATTTTTAATTTCATTTCAAAAGAAAGATGGACATTGCCTGCAACTCATTATGCCCAGATGCCAGTGAAAGTTATATAAATATTTGTCTCATGTTTTCCTCCTCAATGAGCACCCAGATTGGTTTACAGCATTATCCTTCTCTGTACAATTTTATTCCAACAATAATCCATTAGGTTAGATCCAGTTAACATTTTCATTCAATCACACCCAAATTCCCTCCTTACCACAATCCCTGACCAGTATGGCTTTTGTATATTCAGGTCCTTTGTCCCCCAAGCATAGGTTTCTTGAAAGTCAGAGGACCCTGCTTTTTCATTAGCTCAAAAACTGGTGGATCCAACCCATTCAATTAAATGTATTTAAGCCCATAGAAATCAGTTGTAAAACAGCACATTTACACTATGTTGTTTACACTATGACAAGCTTTTTCTTCCACTCTTCCATTTTCCCTTACTACAACAGGTCCCATGACCCCCAGCATGGCCTTTTTTGTGGTCAAGATAGACCTCATCCTCATATTTTCACCAGGGGAAAAGTTTGTTGGATCCAATCTTTATACATTCAAATCCATATGAACCATTTTCTAAGACATGTATCATGTAATGATATAATTCTTAATCCCATGCACATGGAATACTGTGCATCAGTTCTTAATATTGACAATTCTGTTTTGTTTAGTGGGGTGCATGTTGCATTAGCTAGAAGCATTATTACTTTGCATGTCATTGCAGGAAAGGAAATGTTGTGCCCCCATGAATCCATGTTTTACCACAAATAGCCTACAGACTTTTATCTGTGATTTTTCATCTTCTTTAATGTCACCACTCCGCCTTTTCAACCTTTTCCTTCTACTTCTGCTCTTTCAAAGTTAACTGCCATAGTAATATTCTAAGATATATTCAGTGTTTTTATAGGACTAAATGGAAGAATGAATGGAACACCATTGTCTTCATCTTACCTCTTCCTTAATGCTTAAGACCATCATGAGTAAAATGGTGTAGTTGTGGGGATATGCTAAATCCACTTCAGATAACTGTATTCTGCCTACTGAAAGAAAGCCAACATGTATAGACAACCAATGTGGTATACTGTTTATAGTGTTTGACTAGAATCTGGACTCAGAAGACCCACGTTTGGATCACCATTGTGCCGTGGAAGTTTACTGGATGACCTTGGGCCAGTCACTTTCTCTCAGCCTCACCCACCTCACAGGGTTGTGATTGTGAAGGTAAGATGGAAGAAGGGAGAATAATGTCCCCATGAAGAAATGTGGGTAAATAAGGGGAGTAAGTCCCTATCCTTACTCCACATTTGCATCCCATCAGCCAGTTTTTACAAGCTGGGAATACAAGTCTAAGTGAACATTTCTTTAGGAATGGAGCAGAAGGTAGTTTTGTGACATTTGTGCCACTTTAATGTGGACATAAGCTTGGAGTGAAAAGTGTCACACAGATACTTGTCTTTCGACCACATATTGATGACACTGGTATCTCAACTGCATATCCAACAAATTTTCCATAACATTGCAGTAGTGCTGCACATAGAGTAAGGGCCACATGAGGCAAGGCAAATTCAAGGTTCCCAATCCCATGGTAGTTCATAGCATTAATACAAAGACTGGAGTAGTTATTTGCAGAAAAGAATTAGCAAGCAGGAAGAAGCTGCTTTAACTCTTCCCCAATCTACTGCAAATGTCATTTCTCCTCCAAGAATGCTCCAAGTTCAGAAGCAAGCTAGGTGTAAAATATGGGAAAACACCTTGCAAGATCTGTATGACAAATGGGTTTGTGGATATGCTTTTGCTAAGGCAGTGTATAATTCCACTCTGTACTTAAAACGACACAGTTTTCCAAGCCTGCACCATTTTTGAAAGACTGACTTTTTCCATACATCCCTGCATGCAAGTTATGGTCACCAAGTTTTCTGTTGGCTATCCCACCACTTCGGTGACCCATCTGGCATCAACCAAGACCTTGGCCTCTTCCACTGCAGCTCCAGCTCTATGGAATGGAGTTCCTGAAGAGGTGAAGAGGACCCCTCCTTGGAGATATTCAGGAGACACTTCGAAGCATGCTTGTTTGCCAGGACTTCTGAGGGAGCCTGAATTGGAAGGCATTTTTTTTAAGGAGAGGAGGGGGAGAGATTTAAGGGTTGTAATTTAATTTTGATTTTAAACTGAAAGCATGTTTAACTATGAAACAGAAGTGTTGTCTCAGCTCAAAGTTATACACCACTAAGCTCAGGTAGAAGGAGACTTAGAGCCAGTTTGGTGTAGTGGTTAGGAGTGCGGACTTCTAATCTGGCATGCCGGGTTTGATTCTGCGGTCCCCCACATGCAACCAGCTGGGTGACCTTGGGCTAGCCACAGCACTGATAAAACTTTTCTGACCGAGCAGTGATATCAGGGCTCTCTCAGCCTCACCCACCCCACAGGGTGCCTGTTGTGGGGAGAGGAATGGGAAGGCGACTGTAAGCCGCTTTGAGACTCCTTCGGGTAGGGAAAAACGGCATATAAGAACCAACTCTTCTTCTTCTTCTTATTGAACAGTGGGACTATCTCAATAAGCTTTCTTCAACACTAGCTCTTTACAAACAATGTTTTATAAATTAACCATAAAGGATATTCTGTATATCCCAATATATAAATATGTCCTTGGAAATTTACAAAAGCATGCTAATTTCATTTTTATTATTTTGCCACTACTCTGCAAGGAGCCCATAGGATATTTCCAGTTAGCTCTAAAAGAGGAGATAAAAAGGGTAACTAAACTTGCTCTCATTAACTTACTATTGCTAAAACTTCTCTCCATTCTTATTGACCATTCTCCACTGTTTAAAAAGTTCACATTTTCCACTTCTACCCATTTTTATATCCCAAATTAAATGTGTATGTTAAGATCTCTGTCAATTTTCAATCTTTTCCTCCCCCCTTTTAAACAAATCTTATCAATTCTATTCCATTAATCAGCTTTTAGTTCTTAAGGTACTGCCCTCTATCATTTAGAAATTTTATATGTTCTTCATATTGAACAATATTTGTAATTCAAATTTAGGTTTTAAGCATCCCAATCTGATTTGAATCTTTGTAGAAAATCCGAAGCTTGATTTCATCTTGAATATTTGGCCTTCATAAACGCCAAAAGTAGCAATGCTGATTAATGCTTCTCAAAGCTCCCAGGGGTTAAGGGCAGGTACTGGCCACTCTACCTAGTTCAAAACTTTATCTCTGACAAGTTAGGCCATTACTGACAAGTTAGGCCTTTAGGGAAGCAGTCCTGGTTCCACTTTGAAGACCACACTTGAATGCATGGCTGATGAGGTTTCCAACTGCATTGGCAACTCTGACTCAAGGAGAAGTTTTTCTTGTTAGAGAAAAATAACAGAATGACACAGCCTTCTTCCTTCTCTCAGATGATGTAAAGACCAGGGATGGGGAAATGCACCCAGTACACCAAGTGAGGTAAAGCATAAAACTGCCCTGTCCCTCAAGCCAGTAATGTAGAAGTGAAAAATCAGACATTCTAACGTGGATTGGTGTTTCCTCAGGTAATAGAACCGTTTCTGTTATTACACGATGCTTATGCACGATGTGACCTACTAGCTTGTTTACAGAGGAGGATACATTTTACAACCTCGTCTAAAATACTGCTGAGTGAACTGACATTTCTGTTGAGTCCAAAAATCATATCAGCATGTGGCTGAAAGAGTAAAAGCTGTCAGCTACAGACAACAGACATGAAGACGATGCAGACCAAAGCTTACCGGAAATAAAACTGAACTCCTTATTTGACTCACACCTGTGATTCATTGCTTTACTGGAATGGGTTGTAGAGGTGTACTGTATGTTTAAATGGATTTTGTACACCCATGTAAATAACGCTGGAGGATGTACAGTAAAAAAACTTGGGGGAAAATATTTTGTTGGTTTGTTTGTTTGTTCAATTTATTACCCACTGCTATCGAACAAGTTGTCTCACAGTGGGTTACACACAAGGTAAAACATTAAAACCATAACATTAAAACCATAACATAATCCAACAGTGAGAATAATAGATAAGTAAAAAAATCCAGCCACCTGCCTTCTCCTCCCCACAGCGCCTCAGGGACAATCTCTTGGGTGCCAATTCTCACAAATGTAGTTGTTCTTAAATATATTCTCAAGGGGCCCCTAGATGTTCCACGCCCTGTCCTCAAGCAAAGACCTGGCAGAAGAGCTTTGCCTTATTGCCCACAAAAGCTCCTGCAGGGCCCTCATCTCTTCCAGGAGCTCGTTCCACCAGGTTGTAGCCAGGACCAAAAAGGCCCTGACCTTGATTGAGGCCAGGTGAATTTCCCGTGGGTCAGGAACTACAAAAAAATATGTACCTGCAGTGCACAAAGCCCTGCAGGGGGGCATAAGGCAGTAGGCAACCCCCTCAGATATGTGGGTCCCAGACCATGAAGGGCCTTAAAAGTTAATACCAAAACCTTGAACCTGAACTGGGCTGGAAGTGGCAACCAATGCAGCTGCCTCAACACCGGCTGGATATGGGCCCGCTGAAACTCTTGCTCACTCAC
The DNA here is from genome assembly GCF_049243985.1 of Paroedura picta. Taxonomy (NCBI): domain Eukaryota; kingdom Metazoa; phylum Chordata; class Lepidosauria; order Squamata; family Gekkonidae; genus Paroedura; species Paroedura picta. Next base: position 36,097,262 of record NC_135378.1, read on the forward strand.
CTAGCTCCTGGGAGACAGTCACATATTCCTGGTGATTCAAGGCATGTAGTCCAGCAGAGGCTCGTGATAATTGTAGTCTATGGACATCTGGAGCACCACAGCTTGGCCACTCCTGATGTAGGGGATCCTTGAGTAGTGGCAGGTTGTACCTAAATCCCAAAGTCTTGGAAAGAGTTTTGGGGATAAAATAAGGGAATGCACAAGGGGGGAGGACTCCCTGCAAACACATACCCCAAGGTACCTCCCAGCTCCTCACTGTTTTAGAACAACTAATAGTGGAGGAGAGAAAAGGACCCCATCAATCATGATGGGACCGATTCACCATCAGATAGATGATGCCATCTGATGCATTTCCTCAGGACAAAGTCTTTGGCTCATCTTAGGGTGTAGTCTGAAGACACATAATACAGCAGCCTTGTTTCAGTTTGGACTTGGATGTGAGGCACCTTCTGCACGTGCCTTCTTAAGTTCCAAGGTGGAAGGAAGATTTGATAGAACACTCCAGCAGCAGTCAGCACATGGCATGCCATGCTTAAAAGAAAAGTGACAGAGCTTCAAAAGCAATTTGAGACATGACATAATGCTCTGCTATTAAAATGAAGGAAGAAAGCAGAAATCCCACTGGGCACACTTAAGGTACATCTTTGGAATCCACAAAACAGAGTAACTATTAAGGCCTCTGCAATTAACTAGTCTAATTCCTGTTCTATTACATTCCCCTTTCCTACTTGCATTTATACAAAAGATGTTGGTCTTATTAACACAGATTAATTTTTGGATTGCAGGATCCATTACCCAAATACAGACATTTCCTTATTAAATACAAAACCCTGAAAAGCCTAATGACACAGATTGGATTATTATGGGTGAAAGATGGACAGTCTTAATAATGAGCTCATTAACCGGAAAGTTCATGGTAGGTTGACTCCTCCACTCAGACCATAGATGCCTACTAAACTGAAGCCTATTCTTGTTCATCCAATCTAAAAGTCATCCCATATAAACTCATCGACAAAAGAACACTAATATTGGGCTGTAACTCAGACTCAATATTAAGCTTTGAACTTAACTCAAGAGGCAAATATCATTTATGAATGTCATTTATCTAGTATTGTTTACTAAGCTAAGAATGGAAATCCATAACGTTTATGAAGCAGCAAGACACAGTTTGAGTCCAGTGGCACCTTTAAGATCAATAAAGTTTTATTCAAGATAGATATTTTTTTCCATCTATGCCAACCAGGCTACTAGCACCCTACCTGTCTCTGGAACACCTGGGGGCCTTCCCTTGTACTTGGCCCAGAAGTTACAGTTGGTACAAAATGCAGCTGCTAGGGTCCTCTCTAGGTCATGTTTGAGGCCCCACATCCAGCCAATGCTGAGGCAGCTGATTTGCTTCTCCACTCTTCTTCCACATATAGACAGGTAGATGACTTTTTGTCTGTTACAGTTCTCTCAGAACTCTCTCAGCCCCACCTATCTCTGCTGTAAGAAGAGGAAGGGTAGGCAATTGTAAACTGCTTTGAGACTCCTTCAAGTAGTAAAAGGTGGGGTAAACCTTTTTCTCAGTGGTGAGGACATTTAGCAGAAAACTGGTGTGCAATTTATCCTATTTTGGAGTTGTATCCTCTGTTTACAGTGGGAAATCTGCCTCAGGTTTTGGTGGGACAGGAGTGGGGGCAAAAAAGCAAATGCCCATTTTACTCAGATTTAATCATTAATTGCAAACCAATTTGTCTTTGCAAATGAATGTATGTCTCTCAGCATGTGCAGAATGCCTCATTACTCACCAGTAAAAAACCACTGTCAAGCCCTAGTCCTCACGTACTCCATACATACCCTTCCCAATCGTGACTAGGGCTAAAGGATTCAGGAGACGTAACACTCAGGAAGGCTGACATCCCACAACATTTCTTAATCAAAACTGGAGTAGTTCACTATAAATTTAAACTCTGCCAACAGATTCATATATTGTTTAAAATATTTCCACCCTACTTCATCTCCTTGAAGTCAAGGTGACTATCAAAACAAGTTATTACAAATGATGCTCTCTCCACTGCATTTCTGTGGGTCCCTGACCACCAACAGCAGGGGCTGTTCTGGGCTCCTCCTAGAAGGGAGAATGGGATAAAATGCCCTCCCCCTCCTTGTGTGCATAGGTCACTGATCTGACTCCACATAATGACATTTCATATATACCTATGAAGCAGGAGAGGCATCTTTGTCCCTCCACACCCCAATTCCCCCTCAACAAGTTCCAATGATTTATACCGAGCAGTAATATCAGGGCTCTCTCAGCCTCACCTACCACACAGGGTGTCTGTTGAGGGCAGAGGAAAGGGAAGGAGATTGTAAACCACTTTGAGACTCCTTTGGGTAGAGAAAAGCAGCATATAAGAACTAACTTCTTCTATACCATTCCAGGGGACGAATAATGGATGGTATATTGATTTTAAAAAACAAACAGTGTCCCATCCCTCTGAGGATAAGCTGATATGACAAATTTTTATTTGTATGTTGATGTTGACAATAACAATAAAAAGACACACACACACACACACATATATATATGAATGCTTTTTGTTTTTGATCTGTCACTGACAGTAATTTCATGACTGTTCCCAATCATTTCTGAGCTCCTTTTACACATTCCATGCCATTTCTATGCAACGGATGCAAAAAGAACATTGAAAATCAGTAATTTCAAGAATGGAAAATGCGTGTAGAAATATTCATTTCTAAGAAAAGACTTGCTACACTGAAGCGAGAATATCTGAACTGCTTCCATAATTCAGTCTCCATAATTCAGTCTCATCTTACATCACAGCCTCTTGGTGTGCCAGAGAAGCAATACTTGTGATTCTGAGAGCTGCATTTGCTTCTTTTAATTGAAGTCTGCCCTGAAATGTTTTCCCAGTATACATTTATCCATATTAGTACTTTTCATTGTGATGTAATGGTTAATAGCAGTGGACTGCCATCTGGAGAGCCCTCTCACCTACTTCACAGGGTGTCTGTTGTGAGGAGAAGGGAAAGATGTTTACAAGCTGCTTTGGAACTCCTTCAGGTAGTGAAAGGTAAGATATGAAAACCAACTCTTCTTCAATATGTGCACAATTTGTTTTTGCAAGGACATGTGAATAAATGAGGCTCAACAGGGTAGTCAGAATGCCTTTACTCTTTCAACTGAATGACTAGAGCCTTTTGAGAGAAATCAACAAAGAGACTTTACTAAACATGTAAGGTTTAAATTCTTTTTTTAAAAAAATCAACAATGCATTTGAGGATCACAGTGCTGTAAGAGCAAAGCAGCTATTCACAGGCAGAAGGAAGCAATTATTCTTTAGTTTTGAAAAACTGTTTTGCAGACATGAATGTGCATCACTTGATTTGTCATGACAACTGATGACTTACAGCTTCAGGTACAAATTTATTCCACTGAACAGCAGCATGTTTGAAGTGGTACAAAGGGATACATAAGGTCCATCCATGGTATTATTATTGGTTTTTTCACACATGAAAATGAACAGGGATCAGAAGAAATATGAACTGTAAACAAATATGCCTTCAATGAAATGTTTGCTTCTCGGTCGCAGGGGAAAGCATGTTTATTTTGGGCAGTGGGAGTCTGGGTGTGTGTCTGAGGGAGGGGAAGGGACCTGTTAGGAGGTCAGGTAAGTGAGAGGTATGGGTGGCTAGGAGAGGGGGGAATGGGGGGAAGAGTTTGTGTATGCATGTGTGTGTCTGAGAGAGGGGGAAGAGAGAACTAAGGGCCCCCCGAGCAGTTATGTATTCCACATACCTTGTGAGAGTCAGGCTGTCACTAATTTTTTTTAAAAATGTGGACTAGACCAGTGGTCCCCAACCTTTTTATCACCAGGGACCGGTCAACGCTTGATAATTTTACTGAGGCCCAGGGGGGTTTGTCTACTGCCGCTGCCTGAGCCCCTTCTCCACTTGCTTTCCCGCCGTGCCCCTGACTTCCCGCTGCCCTCTGGGGGGCGCTGCCAGCAGCAGCTGCACAGTGTCATGCCAAGGGGAAGCCCTAGCCATGATGGCTGCCCTGACTGGGGATTGGGGACCACTAGACTAGACAATTTGCTGTCATCTTCTTTTGATTAAAACTGATTCATTTAAAGGGTTAGTGTTATGGCTTCATTGTGATGCAGTTAAAATTCTTACAGCTTGATAGCATTCTTGTGGTTGCTGTTCTATACTAGAGGCTCCCTGAAGACTAATATATTTATTTTGACATTAGACCTTCTGCTAAGCCATTAAAGAAACTTTCCCCCATCCTACTAACCCTCTGTTACACAGGTGGGAAATCGTGGATTGTTATGTTTACTTTATCCACGTTCCTTCTATTTTAGTATTTCCCTTTGAATTCAGCAAACCCTGTAAACATCTGGATGATGCCACAATCTTCTTTTTTCAATGGAATAAGTACTATAAGAGGTGGATCAGCTACCATCACATGCTTCAATAAAGTACTAGAAATCATCTTTCATCCAAAATGATTTTGTTCATTTTGTCTTGTTAGCTAATAGTATGTCATTTGGTGGTATTTTGCTCTGGAAAGCATTTATTCAGCATGGCTGTCTACTCCCATCTAGTGCCAGAAAAAAATACGTACACACTTGGCTATGTTCTTTGCTCAGAAGGCAGTTTCTGAGTACATGCTTGATGTTAGCATTTCTAGGGACTCTGGAATTCCATGGTAGCTTAAAGGAAATTAGAGAAAAAGCTGTTAACACTGTTAGCTCAGCTCAAATAGGGTTTGAACCTTCTGTGAAAGAGAAGATTTGCCTTGTATAAAGGCAAAGGTAAAGGTATCCCCTCTGCAAGCACCAAGTCATGTCTGACCCTTGAGGTGATGCCCTCTAGCTTTTTCTTGGCAGACTCAATACAGGGTGGTTTGCCATTCCCATTCCCCAGTCATAGTTTTGGGGGTGCTTTGGGATTTACTGTTTCTTTCTCCTAGTCTTCCTTCTTTTATCCGAGGGGCAGCACTGTTTGGCTTTTCTTCTTGGGGTTGTGTTTCTTTTAAAAGTTGATTTTTTTATAGTTCTTTCTTTCACTGTTCAGTTTTACAGTTCTTTATTTCAGTGTTTTGTTCTGGAGGGGGGGCGCTGCAGTTGTAGTTAGAGTTGTCCATTCTACCTGTTTGGTAGCTGTTGTACTTGTTGTAGTAGATTGCCAACTTCAGGTACTGTTATTCTGCTCTGGTATGCTGGCCTGGGGGGCACTGTTTGGTTTTCCTGCCAAAGCTGTTGTCTCACTGAGCAGTTCTCTCAGGGCTCTCTCAGGGTGCCTGGCATCATGAGAAGGGAAGGCAATTGTAAGCCGCTTTGAGACTCCTTTGGTTAGTGAAAAGTGGGATACAAAAACCAACAGTATTCATCCTCTTGACTTGCTGCGGGGGGGGGGGGCTGGATGGGAGAGCCTGTGATGATGGAGCATTTCCCACCCTCGACTTATGTGAGTCAATATGTTTGCCCAGATTTTGTGGTAAAATTAGGTGCCTCGACTGATATGCAGGTCGGCTTATATGCAAGTATATATGGTAATTAAAAGCAACTTGTTGTTAGCCTAATCCATGGTTCCTAAACTCCCACTCACACCTCTCTTATACTATTGATGACATTTTTATCGTCTGGACACATGGTAAGGAAGCCCTGGATACTTTCCACCAGGCATACAATATATTTCACTCAACACTCCTGACAATGAACCAATCTATGCAAGAAATACATTTTCTGGACACTACTGTAAAATAAACAATAGATGCCTAGAGACCACCTTATACCGAAATCCTACTGACTGACAAACATACCTGCATGCATCTAGCTACCATCCTAAACATATTAGTCAATCCACTGTATACAGCCAGGTCCTACATTACAACAGCATCTACTCCAATCCCACAGACATTGATTCTCACCTAAAGGATCTACAACAAACCTTCCTGGAACTAAAGTACCCACCCATGAGTTCAAGAAACAGATAAACAAAGCCAGAAGGATGCCCAAAGAAAACATGTTGCCCAATAGGCTCAATAGGGACAATATCAGTCCATCACTAGTGGTTACATATAGCTCTCAACTCAAAACAGTTCAGCACATCATCAGTGACTTACAGCCTCTACTGGAAAATGACAGTTCTCTCTCCCAAGTTCTAGAGGACAAACCTTTTCTTGCACACAGACAACCTTCCAATCTCAAATAACTCCTCACTCACAACAATGCAACATCTAATTTGAACAGGGACACTGGTACCAGAGCTTGCAACAAAGCAGCTTTGCCAACTTTGCTGCCACATAAACTCCAATAACACAATCACTGGACCTAACATCACCTAGACCAGTGGTTCCCAACCTTTTTATCACCGGGGCCCACTCAACGCTTGACAATTTTACTGAGGCCCAGTGTGTGTGTGTGGGGGGGGTAGTTTACTCCTCTACTCCTAACCACTGCCCTAATGCTCTCTGATCACTATGGTAATGTTTAAACATCCCTTCAAAATAAGATACAGACACGCCACAACAATGAACATAAGGAACATTTTATTTTCATGGAAATTTTAACTCATGACAATGACAAATCAATGGGAACTCTGCAACGTTTCTCTGCAACGATATAGTCCCATCTGGGAGTGATGGGAGACAATGACACCCGAAGCAAAGGGCCGGGGGGGGGGAGAAGGCGTCCTTCAGGGCCCACCTCCAATTAGTCGAAGGACCACATCTGGTCCGTGGCCCACAGGTTGGGGATCGCTAACCTAGACCATCACTTGCTCATCTTCTAACACTGTATATGTCATTATATGTGAATAATGGCCCCCTGTTCTTTACATAGGACAAACAGTTCAAATCCTCTGTCAAAGAATAAATGGATACAAGTCTGACATCAAAAATCACAGGACGGAAAAATCTGAACACGTCAACCTTCCAGGACATTCAATAAGGGACCTCAAAGTAGCTGTTTTATTGCAAAGAAACTTCAAAAGCAGACTAGAAAGGGAGACTGCAGAAATGCAAGTTATTGCAACACTCAAAACAATGGAATCCGCAGAACTCAACTCTTCTTTTTAATTTCTTTTGGACAATGAGATTGTTATGTGATGTAAGTAAATATGTCATGCTATTTAGAATCTAACTCTCTGTTCTCAGGACAGAATAACAAACTCAGCAGGGCTTGTCACTTGTGGGTTTGCCTCCATGCTTGGGTGGAGATGGATGGAGCTAACAACAAGTCATTTTTAATTACATCTTTTCACAACTGGGAGAGTGTCTGCCATTAATCACCAACTGTACATTTTTATTGCCCCAATGTTTTTGTGAACGACAATTGAACCCAAAGGACTGATTTGCTTTTCTAGCAAAGAATTACCATACTGCATATTTAGACTTATGATGGTGTTTAATAATTTGCTACTAATTTACTTTCTCCTTATATCTATACTGTTATGATCCCTGTTTCATTGTCTGAGAAAGTGTGCATGCATACAAAAGCTCACCCTTGAATAAACCTTTGTTGGATTAAAGGTGCCTTGGACTCAGATTTTGTTGTTCATTTATATATTATGAAACTTGCAGTGCCAAGTTACACCAACTGAAATCACTGAAATGAGAAGGTGCATGCTCCTTTTCCCGGTATGAAGCCGGGACCTTGGGCGGGGGGAAGGGGGTGGGAGGAAAGGCTTCCCAGGACGAAGCCAGGGCCTCGGAGGGATGGGGTGGGGGTGGGAGCCTCCCACACCCAGCCGCCTGTCCACTAGCGCCTGCTGTATTTGGGCTACAGCAGGCCTTAAACTTAGTCATAGAATAATAGAGTTGGAAGGGACCTCATGGGTCATCTAGTCCAACCCGCTGCACTATGCAGGACACTCACATCCCAATCGCTCATCTACTGTAACCTGCCACTCCCTTGAACCTTCACATAATCAGCCTCTTCATCAGATGGCTATCCAGCCTCTGTTTAAAAATTTCCGAAGATGGAGAACCCACCACCTCCTGAGAAAGCCTGTTCCACTGAGAAACCGCTCTAATTGTCAGGAACTTCTTCTGGATGTTTAGACGGAATTTCTTTTGAATTAATTTCATCCCATTGGTTCTGGTCTGTCCCTCCAGGGCAAGAGAGTACAACTCTGCTCCATCCTCAATATGGCAGCCTTTTAAATACTTAAAGAAGGTTATCAAATCCCCTCTCAGTCGTCTCCTCTCTAGGCTAAACAGACCAATCTCCTCCTGCAAAGAAGCACACAAGACTGGGCAAAAATTTGCTAAGACACTTGCAGGGCCATTCTCTCAGTGGGACACACCTGCAGAATACATGAAACGAAAATCTTGATGAATGCACACATTCCAATTTTGTTTGCAATGCAGTTATTTCTTTATTCCACTTTCCCTGTCTTCATTTTAGATCTCCAGTGTCCTGAGCAGTTAAACACTGCCTTTGACTTTAATAAGTTTAGTTGGGTCTGATTCTGCAATCAATTAGGTAGCTATTTGGGAATAAATCCCAATGCAGAATGTGGAACTGGAGACTGTGTGATAAGTTTGCCAAGTGGGTTTCCTTCTTTCAGCTAAACTGTCAAGAGGGAACCTTCTAACATCTTTCTCAGAAAATTTCAGATTTAGAAGTTTGTATGACTTCACAATACTGCTATATCACTGAATATCCCGTCTTCTATGAAGTTTTTTCTAGAATCCACTCTACAAACTCAGACACTTTGGTATAAACTCCTGGGTGTTCTGGTCGGGCACATCCTTCACCCCAGCTGGTAATGCCAACTAGATACCAAGCTTCCTTATGTTTACATTGCAGAGGTCCTCCTGAGTCTCCCTAAAGCAGAGAAAGAAAACATACATGTAGCATTAGTATGTCTAAGTGAGGATGAAGATCTAGAAGGTGGCATAGAGGTTAACAATGGCAAATGCAATTCCAACTGCTGCTGAGACTTGCTCCACATGCAAAACTCAGGACTTCAGCCCTGACTTCTTGTTTTGTGGTACATGGTCCTTGCAACTTAAACAGCAAATTATAATTTACTCTTGCCCTCCAAAATTAGAATTAGAAACTGCACTCGTTTCCAAATCTGGTTTGGAGGACAGGTACAAATCAGATGACATAGCTAACTTTGGCCATGGAAATAAGGACCATGTAAGGGGAGAAAATACGGAGAGGAGGCAGCATAAAATGTCAAATCCTGGTTTGGTGTTGCATATGAACAAAGAATTGTATATATAAAAATCATACTGTAATATGATCAGAAATATCAGTGCTTCTAACATGTCAACAGAAATTTAGAAAAAGAGTTGTTTTTTTATACCCTTCTTTTCATTGCCTCAAGACATCTCAAAGTGGCTTTCAATCACCTTCCCTTCCCCTTCCCTGTGAGGACGATACCCTGTGAGGAAGGTGGGGCTGAGAGAGCTCTGAGAGAACAGCTCTGAGAGAACAGCCCTAACAACACTGTGGCTAGCCCAAGGTCACCCAGCGGGCTGCCTGTGGAGGAGTGGGGAATCAAACCTGGCTCTCCAGTTCAGAAGCCACTATTCTTAACCACTACATCAAGCTGGCTCTCTTATTAATACATTAATACATCTCTTATTAATATATTCTTTCTTTGTGACTGATTCCATGAGCTGCTACAAGAGGCATGTATCAGCACATTAGACTGCATACAAACATTCATACTGGATCTAGAGAGTGAAAATTTCTCGAAATGTTGATGAGGCAGAAAAAAACTGATTTCCTCTCTTTTGAGGACCAACCAATGGCACAGAGACCAAAGTCTTCCCCTAACGTTGCCTCCAAGCACCAGTGCACTGAGATTCGTTTTAAAATACCATCTCCCTAAGGAAGCATGAGAACCGTCATCAGGAGGACAGTCAGGAGAAAGAGTGGGCTTCTAGTACCTGTCCCAAATAACAATCCTCAGGATCTTTTGCAGCTAAACTGTAATAAGTTGTAGTGAGGCTATTCTGTAAAAGTAATATTCTTAATACGTAATATTTTTAATATTTGATAAGTTGTAGTGAGACGATTCTGTAAAAGTTGAGGGCCCTGATGGAGCTATCAACGTTCCACAGGGCCTGTAAGATAAGATGGAGCTCTTTCGCCAGGCTTTTGGTTGAGGCCAGAGGGGGAGAAAATCCCGGGCATAATTAATTGATCTATGGGTCTTGCCCTATGACATCTGACTGCCTGTTTTCCATCATATACCGTGATGTGGGTGGCGACATGGGAACGGGGGAGTGGTTTGGTTTTTGTCTCCCATCTGCCTTGTTAGGTTATTTATGGGGTTTGATTTCTATGTTTTAATTGGGAGGGGGATGGTGTTTTAGTGTTTTTACTGTATTTATTATTGTAAAGGCTGTTTGCCGTATTTGCAAGCCGCCCCGAGCCGACTTGTCGAGAGGGGCAGGATATAAGCGTAATAACAATAAATAATAACAAAAGCTGCTCTTACCTTACAAGCATCCTTCCCACCTTCTCTGTAGCCAGCACACACCATCTTGTTGTGTATTCTGAAATCGCGGTATTGCAGTTGACATTCTGCACTTGTTATTAGAGGAATATTGACCTTTTGTAAAACATCTTCCATTTCACCTTAAATATGACATAAATAGTATATGACACAAATCACGTTGGAGGGAAAAGATAATACTTTAATTTAGTCATTCCCCAGTCAGCTGTGGAATGGAACAAACTTGCCATGTATTTTATATAATTTTTAATATGTATATATCTGTTTTATGGGGTAAATAATAAATAAATAAATAACAATGTAGTAATTCCCAAGCTATGTGTTGGGACATATTATGCTATTTTCTGGTTTTATCTATGTCACTTATCCCTTTCGTGAATCAAACCTGGGAGACTATCTGTGCTGTTTTCTGTTTCCTCATGTTAGACTTTTCTCATTGAAATTTGTACATTTTCAACATGCTTCTTGCAATAATTGCATAACGACGGTGAATACAGTATAAATGTCATAGCCAGAAACCAGAGACTCAGCCCTGTGTCCTCTGCCAGTTAGTCCATGCGAATCCTGCCAATTCCAGAGCCTACTTTCTAGGGTATTGGAAAGTTATTACCATCTTCTCTGGATTCAGTATCAACCGCTGATTACTATTAAACAGGCTCACATCCCTAAGTTCTATGCACAGTACTTAACTCCACGGTGAGTATTTCATTAGTTACTGCATTTCATATGAAAGTAAGAAATCAATTCCAGGGTGTTTTTTTGTCTTGCAAGTGACGTTACTGCACCACCACCACCACCACCACCACCTATGTCATCCTGTTCCTACCACCACCACCACCCATGGTCTCTCACTGGTTTCCAGGCTCAGCCTGGCAATTTCAACCTAAAAGTGCACACTTAGCCTCTCCCACTTTTTGTAAGCAAGTTGCAAGGGAGCGTGATATGAAAAAATTTCATAACAAAAAAAACTAAAGCATTTAACTTCACAGCATCATTTGAAAAGACAGATATTATGTCCATCTAAAGTATGGCTGTATAATACCTCTCTCTTGCGTATAACCCCATCCAGTCACCCAGCAATTGGTATATCTTGTGTTCTCTTCCGTGTCTTCACTGGCTGGCAGGCAGAGGGGCTGCTGTAAATCTAAATTTCCATTTTAAAAATGAGGTTGGTTAAAAGGGAAAAGAACTTTCATTTTTTAATGCATTAAATTCCTTCTGAAACCCCAATTCTGCTTTCTTCTTGGATGGAATAATAACTGGCTAATGACAATAAAATCAGTTTCTTTTATAGGAAAACAATTTCTTAAGGTAACAATATGAAAATACATTTATAATAACCATATCATGGAAATCCACAAAAAATAAGGACATACCACTGAAATGCATGGGTCTGTCAAGTTTCATCAAAGCAATGTCATATCCTTCCTCTGAAATCACATACTCAGGGTGAACAATAATCTCTTGCACTTTAAAGAAGGGGGTACTGTCGTTTATCTCCGACTGTTTCAGAATTCCAGTGTAGACCCGCCAAACATCAGGTATCAGAAAGCTAAGAAAATGAATGACAAAGAAATACACACCAATTTTTTTCCTACTATCATGCATTTCTTTTTTAAAAAAAACTTTCCTATAGCCCTTCTGCAAAAGTTCAATCTAGTCAAAAGTCCAGCTCTTTTCTTTCTCTTGGATTTTCAGCCTAACCATTTTTATCCCTGATTGTGAATTCATGAGTGACCATTGTCCTTCATTCCTTATTCAGGTATTTCCCATCCCAAACTCCATTCTGTTCTCTCTCTACATGTTTGTTGGCATAGTTTGAATATGCAGAGAAAGCAAAGCACCAAGCTGCTTAAAGAATAGCATCATCTTTATTCAGAAAAGAGACAACTATGTACAGAAAGGAGAGAGAAGAGACCTAACTATCTAACTAGCTGCAGTTATTTTTCAATTATTCAACTATTCTGGAGGCAAGCAGGGAGGAAGTGTGCTCAAAAAGCAAGAAGTCTCCTACTTAGACAATCAGGACATTAGAGGATATAATCTGAAAATCATCTGGAAGTTCTTCCAGCTGCCTCACCATTTCCAGCCATTGAATGCTCCTCAGTAGTAATTGGGAAAGGCAGAAGAGAGAGCAATGTGCCTTAGACATGCCTGTCAATCACTGTAGGCAGCCAATCCTCTCACAGCATATGTGGTCCCACAATGGCCGTATATATACATATACATATACATATACATATACATATACATATACATATACATATACATATACATATACATATACATATACATACACACACACACACACACATACATATATATATACATGTATATATACATGTATATATGTATATATTAAAAAATTACCACTTATTCATTGCAATGCATATGCACAGAATAATAGAGGCATAGCATTTTGTAAAGACATCCTAAAACTCTGTGCAGATCAATGTTGTTCCCAGATGTGCCCGGAGCACGGGAGATGGAGGCGGGTGTAAGGGTAGGACCTAGCTGGCTGGGCTATAGCATGTTTCACCCTCCATTCTTTCGGCTGGTTGCCTGCTGGTCGTTTGCCGATGGAAGACGCAATTTTAGGGTGGTGAATCCACTTTTTGCGAATCCCACAGACATGGGTTAAAATGGAGGAAATCACAAGCCAGCCTCTAGAGGTTGGCAACATCATGTGGAAGGGACAGAATATGCCACCTTCCTTCAGAGCCTGTACCACTACATTCCTCGCATGCGGAAAAGCCCTTAATTGGTCCTTTCTCACTTTTTCTTGAATTTTTAAAAAATGTTTCAGTTTCATACTATCTTTAATAGGTTTTTATTGATTAAAAGAGTTGCTTTTTGTATTATTTCCTTCAGTTAATCTTTTTGGGTGGGTTAACCCCCCTCCCCCTTGTGCACAGCCTTGAGTATGATAATTGAAAGTTCTGAAAGTTTTATTTCTTAGAAGAGATTCAGACGAGTCTTTCTTATTCAGTGGTCCAAAGTTGTACTCACTCTTCTGTGCAGTGAGCTGCCGTCAAAACCCATTGGTCACTGATAATTGAACCGCCACAAAAATGCTTCTGGATGGACAGCTTCACATGCAAGCTGACTTGCCAGGGCCATTCTCCACGGGTCGAATTGGTTCCTCCAACAACCCTCGAGTCCAATAAAGGTTTCTGCACACATACTGAGAGAATTCTTAAATGTATACTGCCAAGTTTGAGTTCATGTTTTTAATGCAAACAGGTGTTTCTTTGGAGCTTATCACAACTTAATGCAGAGGCTTCATTAATAAAAGTATATAACTTGTACTGTAGTCAGTAACTTGTTAAACATTTTTAAGCTTCTCTTTAATGCCGTGTATTAAAGCCTGGGCATGGCCATACGCAGTCAGGGCCCAGTGCACCCGAGGGACCGCCTCCCTACTTATGCTCCCAAAAGTGCCCTATGCTCCACCACCACCAACTGGCTAATGGTCCCTGGCCCAAAAGAAGTCCGCCTGGCCTCGACCAGAGCCAGAACATTCTCTTTTGTGGCCCCCACCTGGTGAAATGAGCTCCTGGAGGAGATCAGGGCCCTGACGGAGCTTAAACAGTTCCGCAGGGACTGCAAAAGGGAGCTCTTCTGCCAGGCATTTGGTTGAGACCAGGAACAACCAACAGCGACTGAAGGGCCCCTGACCCCCTCCCTCTCAGAACTCCACCAGAGTGCTCTGGACCTGTTTGTACCGTTTACTGTAGCATTGTTTACACTGTTTATTGTTACAACTCCATGTTATTAATATTATTGCATGGTTCATGTGTTATAGATTGTTTTATGTATTGTTCATATGTTCCATGTAAACTGCCCTGAGCCTCCGGGGTGGGCGGTATATAAATGAAAATAAATAAAATAAATAAAAATAATGCCCTGACCTATGAGCTTTTTGGTGTGACATGAAAGGCATGGGCCCAATTAACTCTTCGCTCTTATCCCCCTTGCTTACCGCCTGTGAACAAGCCACAGTGAACCAGCCCAGTGGATCCAGAATCAAACCAAGAGTTGCATGTTATAATATTAGGGGTTCATCTGTCTAAATTATATTTATTATATTTCTCTGTAAACTGTTTTGAGTGTCCAGAGGGGAGAGAAGTGGGATAGAGAAGACACAAATGCCAATGAATCTGGATCACCTTGAACTCCTCATTATGCAAATTCATTCTGCATCCAGTAGATGTCATGAAAGAACAAGCCACTTGGAGAAATGTGGTTAAATCAGATTTGGGGACTGCTACTCACCAGGGCTCTCCTTCACTTGACAAAGTCTTAAAGAGTAGCCAGAAATCTTTTCATTCTCAGTGACTATTCTGTGTGGAGACCCATTGGTAGACATTCTTAAGTGGCATTTGCATTTGCTAAGGTGAAAAGAAATGAAGAAAATCAAGTTAGAGACATGATCCATTGAACAGAACTGCATTTATTTGAAAGGTGTTTATTTGAAAGGGAAATCCCTCACCTTTCTCTGTTACAGGAAGCTTGGCTTGAAGAATAGGTAAAAAACTGACAGCGGACCGTGTCTGTACAGAGCTGCTGACACGCCTTGGGCCCTTCAACATACTCCACAGTCAAGTCCATCCCCAGAAAGTTCAAATCGGGATAAATCTGAGAATGACAGGCTGCAATATTTTGTAAGCATTGAAAAAGACCAGTATGATATCATGATGCATGGTGCTGAAATGGGGGCTTTTAATAGGAAATGGATCAAATATGATATTCTGCTGTCAGCATTATTTTATAAAGGGAGGAGACTTGGATTTCACAGTAAATCTCTGCCAGTTGAAAGAACACACCTCACACCTCCATCGATAAAATTCTTCTGGAAACGCTACTCATAGGAGACAGGGGGATCTCAGGGACAGCACGATGGGGGGATCTGAGAGGCCTGCAGCCAAAGGGGGCACTGGCAAAAATTCCTCTTCCACCCCCTCCCCAGTGAGTGGAAATCAGTAGCTACATCCCATCATTACCAGGTATATTTTTCTGGCAGTTTAGGAGGGTGAAGCCAGACAGAGCGTTTTTTGTCTCTACAAAAGCATCTGGCGTTCCACTTTTGGATGTCATCATGAGACAAGTATACCTGAAACAACAACAATAATTCAAAATAAGGCTGATAAGGTAATATCCCTTGCAGAATCTAATAATACCAACTGGTCTCTATAAGCTGGGGGGGGGGAACCATAACTCCCTCATTTGTTGTCTACCCCTCCTTATTCACCTATTCTCTCCTCCTCCTTCTAGAAATGGAACAAAGTTGGTATTTTACCATCCAATGTTAGGATTTGGCCTGTAAGGTTAACCAAACATGCTTCTGCCCGCTAGATAACATTATTCCATTCTCATTTCTTTTTGACTTTTCAATCAACACTAGGACAAGAATTATTATGTTCTGTTTCTTTTCAATTTCCCCCCCTCTAACATGATTTCTGTTTTTTTCATCCTGCACCAAACCTTTGTTGTTGTTGTTGATGTTGTTGTTGTTGTTGTCGTCATCACAGCTGATTCACAGTAACCCCAAGAGGGTTCTAAGGCAAGAGACAGTCTGAGGTGGCTCCCCCCTGCCTGCCTCTGTGCAGAGACCCTGAAGTTCCTCAGTGGTCTCCCATCCAAATACTGATCAGGGCTGGCCCTGCTTAGCTACAAATACTGACTACGGTTTGGGTCAACTCTGTAAATTTCTTAGTCTTCCTTTCTATGGCCTCTTTAAACTCAAGCGATCACACTCACCTTTGGCTTTTTGTCTGCCATTCACTGCTGTGAAAAGTAAAAAATATACAGTTGGGTCGGTACGTACAAATTATTCTACATACAAAGGCATCAGGGGCAAAAACCGTTGCAACGGAAGTTCCAGAAAACTGCTGATGTTGAAAAATGTCCCACCGACAGTCTGCATTAAAAACAAAAAAATTAACATAGACAGTCCGTGCAGTTAACGTGCTATTAAGTTCTCTATCCAAATATTCAGGTGATTCAAACAGGAAAGAGTGAGCACGACCCAAATGTTCTGGAGCCCCACCAGGTGCCTGACTCCTGTCATTCCAGACAATGTATTTAAAAAATTACTCAAAAAGGGCATTCTTATAAAGGGAGTCAGAGGTAGTTAATTATTGGCGTTTAAGGCACTGATTTCATTGCATCATCTCCTAATTAAGAATAGTAGAGCAGCCATGCTGAATAAGGCCAGAGTAGCCCATCTAGTCCAACACTCTGTGTCACACAGGGGCCAAACCCCAGGTTCAATCCAGATTTATTATCTAATTTACTATTTGTGATATTTTGTTTCGCTGCTTTGCTCTTCAATATTGAAACACCTGCTTTATAGATAAAAACACCATGTACTTAGAATCATGACTTCATTTGCTATTTCTACACAGTTTTTTTTTGCCCCCAGATTCATTGCAGTTAGGGAGCAGTTTTTCCCCCCTGCCTCCCCACATCACTATGGTGCAATCATGCACTTCCCAGGGTTTTCTGGGCTTTTCTGTGGTCTTTCTCAAGCCTGCTTTGCTGCCAAATCTTGGCAAAGCCTGGATGACTGCTATGTGGAGGATGGAGCCTAACTTTAAAAAGAAATGAAAGCTGAGGATTCAGCAAACATGCTTCATCCTGATAGAATAGGGTTGCCAGCTTTGGGCTGGGACATACCTGGAGACTTTTGGGGGCAGAGGCAGGAATGGGTAGGATTTGGGGGGAAGGGATCTCAGTGAAGTATAAAGCTATGGCGTCCACTCTCCAAAAAAACTGATCTGTGTCACTTGGGGATGAGCTATAATTCCAGGGGATCCCCAGGTTCCATGATTCTTCCAAAATTTGTCTGCTTTCTGACTTTCCTAGAAATTCTGATTTCCAAGTATGTTGCAATGCTGTTTATTTGAAGTTTATTTTAACTTGAACTCAGTCTAGAAGTTTATTCAGAGGTGCTGGGTAAATCACTATTTCTCAGCTTAACCAACCTTGCAGGATTGTTGTGAAAATAACAACAAAATGCAGTAAAATGTGTAGAGCAATTGGTAAACTTCAAATGTACTAGTGATTAAGAATAATATTTAAAATAATTATAATTCTATTCATATCCATACCACTCGTATGTGCATACAGGAGCCTTGCAGCATTTTGTGTTGCCTGCCAAATAACCCATACAAATCTTGCACTGTATTAAGATAGCCTAAAATACACCATATACTTTTTTTTTTAATACACATTTACCTGTTTCAGCAAGTTGACAAGGTTTTAATGAGAATCCCGATATAACATTGCTAAGCATTTTTATTTGGGCTGGTGTCCCCGTGGTGCTATGCTTCAGGAAACATTTTTGGCTGAATGAGAATGAGAAGAAATATAATATTTAGAAATCCACACATTGGTCCTAAGTCTTCAGGCCCCCTAGGCTGATTCTGCATGGGCACAAAAGGCTGGGATGGCATCAGTATGTATGCTAATTCCTGTGGGATAATCCCCGTGTGCTAATCCCCATGTCCACATGATGTTGCCACCATTCTGGCACCCTCCAGGGCCTGTCATGAATCAGGTTCTCATTTGCCCTGGGCTAAGGGGATACGGGAGAATCTGCATTCCCTTTGTCTGATATGGGGGGCAATGGGGCCTGTCCTACAGTAGGCCAGTGTGGACGGGAAGAGATGGGCTTTCCATGACCAGCTCCTCCCTGCCATATGGAGGCCAGGAAGGGGCACAAAATGTCCCAGTCTGCTTTACGGTGCTTTGTGGCATCACAGGGCAGACTGGGACTTTTTTTAATTTGGCAGTAAAATAGGATCATGTTCCCCCATGATCCCACATTCCTGCAAAAAAAATGTTTTAAATGCCTCTTTGCTGCGGCTGCATCCCCCAGGGGGACACATTCAGCAGGGGGCCAGGTGCCCTGCTGAAATGTGTCCCCTGTAGGGGGACACATCCAAAAAGCAGTGGAGCATGCAGCTATGCACCAGCAGCAGCCCGTTGCAGCCGCTGCAGCCATAGAGATGCATATATTTGTTTTTGCTAACAGCGCTGAGGCAGCAGCCTTTGAGAGGCAAGTGGGACAGATTTATTCCAGTACCTGCCAGAAAGGTCTGGTAAGTGGATGCATAGCTTAAATAGAAGGCTGGGAAACTTATTGTTTATTTTCAATTACATTCGTTTCTCACTGGAACTCAAGGTGCATTAAAAGTATGATAGATCTATTCAGTCAATCAATAAGCAAATACAAAATATAACTACATTTAAATGATAACAATATTTCAATCTAACAGCAAAGGTTCCTAGTAAAGTGAAACTATTCAGTCAATCAGCAGGCAAACTGCCTAATACCGTAACAGCCTTTGAGTCTTGGGCATAGATCAAGCCAGTGTTCCAGTGAAACACAGAGCAGGGGATCCTCTTTGAACATCAAAATGGCTATTGCTGGACATCCTGGGACTGGCATGTCAAAAAAGCCACATGGGACAGTGGCTGCAATGGTTAGTGAAGAAAAAGAAATCCTCCAGTCATATAATACCTCAGCCTTAACCAGGTGAAGGGCATTCCACCTCCTTGGAAATAAATAGCAAAGCCTGAGTTAAACCAGAGTGGAGAAAAGTCTGAAAAACACATGTATTCCAGCCAGCATGGTATAGTGGTTAAGACCAGTGGCTTCTAATCTGGTGAGCCGGGTTTGATTCCCTACTCTTCTCTATGCTGGGTGACCTCGGGCTAGCCACAGTCCTGATAGTGCGGATCTCACAGAGCAGTAATTTCAGGGCTCTCTCAGCCCCACCTACCTTACAGGGGCCTGTTGGGGGAGAGGAAAAGGAAGGTGAATGTAAGCCGCTTTGAGACTCCTTTGGGTAGAGAAAAGCGTCATATAAGAACCAACTCTTCTTCTATTCAGGAAATAACTGTTTAATGACTATTTACAAAGCTGTTCAAAACACACCCAAACTATGATTTATGAGTCTTTGTTAACTTGCCCTGAACAGTGACTTTAGGACAAGGCGCTCCTCGTAACGGCCCACTTTTGGTGCCACTGGCCTCCCCCACTACACCAAGCTGGCTCTCTCAGTTTGGAATTGGTTGGAGTAAGTGGACTGATTTGAAGCTGTATGTAGAACTCTACTGGCGGGTGTTGATCGTTCTCTTCTTGCCTGTTCTGTAGCAGTGAAGTAGGACTCAGATGTTTATTGTTATCACACGTTCAAAAATACCTTCAGAGACAAGAAAAATTGACTTTTCCTCTGGGGCATGGAGAGCTGCTGAGCCCAAGGCATGTGCAAAAGTTAACTCACTGCTCTAGATGTAAGAACAGCCATTTACTTAGCCTTATATGATCAAGTATACAGATCCAGCCACAGTGGACAATGTACCTCTTGGTGTTAAGACAGGGCCTGGAATCAAACTAAGC
Source organism: Paroedura picta (assembly GCF_049243985.1). Lineage (NCBI taxonomy): Eukaryota > Metazoa > Chordata > Lepidosauria > Squamata > Gekkonidae > Paroedura > Paroedura picta. The sequence goes on from NC_135378.1 coordinate 36,117,162, forward strand.
ACTGGCTTAGCAGGAAACGTTGATCCTACCGCACCAGCACTTGCTTCCCTGTGCACAGCATTTCTGTACCACATGAACTGTGTCTGCAGCAACCTGCTCCATTTCATTCCAAGGGCAGTTTATAGGTGCTCTAGTAAAAATGGTACCCAAGCAGTCCATCCTGTCTTGCCCGCTATGTTGCTTTAGCTGCTGTAGGCAAGCTATGATTTGTTAAAATTGATCTGTAGGCTCAAGTCACCCAGTGTTGTTTTTAAGGGTTTTGTTTTTAAGTTAAGAGTCGGAGCATTATTTACCGAAGGTCTGCGGCTTGATTTGATGGCGAGACGTACGTGAAAAACTGACAGTGAATCTCGTTGGTGCATCTTCTTTGGCAATGCTGATAACTGTCTTCAGTGGTTACATTGTAAGTTGTTCCTCCTTGCATGTCCAGTCCTTTGTAAATTTCCTTGCTGCAAGCTGGAGAAAAGAACATCGCCTCAAAGGCGGGGTGAAAACGGATTCGCACAGAGCATTGCTGTTCCTGCTGAAATATCTATGGTGTGCAGGATTGTCAAATATTGTGTCGGTGGCTGCAAAGGAGCGAAATAACTTGGTCGCAGGAAGGGCAAAGTTTGAGTCCAGGGGCACCTTTAAGACTAACAGAGCTTTATTCTGGGTGTACGCTTCTATGGCGCAGATTCTTCAGATACATTTGGCAAGGAAATAGTCCACTTAAATAAACTAAGGGAGATAGTCATTCCAGCATTCATTTACTTCTTTATTTATTAGATTTATAGACCCCCCCATTTTATAAAAGGCTCTGGGCAGTTCACAAAACCATCAATTAAAACCTCCATGGTATATTTACAATTAAAACATCCACGGTCAATTGCATGATAAAAATTATAAAACTTCTAAAACCAATTTTACACATTACTGTTTTTACAAAATGGCTCCAAATCCATGGGGCTAGAAAATCAATCTAAAAGGGGGGGGGGAGAAAAGAAAAGGAATGGGGTCAACCGGTAACAGAATTTCAGTGCCCATCATCAACCAAAGGCCTGGCAAAAGAGCTCCATTTTACAATTACAGTGCTGCACACCATAGGCATTTGAGGTGGAGAACTCCCCCTCACCTACAGACTTCAAGCAGCAGGTAGACAGCTACTTATCTGCTTAGGCTGATCGTGCATTGAGCAGGGGGTGGGACTAGATGGCCTGTATGAAGCCAATGGGACCAGTTATGGCCATGTACCTAAACTGGATTGCCACCTGCCAAACTTCAGATGGTGGGATCGCATGCAACGGGGCAAGGAGAAGGGAAAAGATCCCATCAGGTATGCAGAGCAGGGAATTCTGCCCACTGGTTTCATTCTTTCTCCTACCACTTCCCTATGGCCGAATCAGATGTTAATTTTACATGTGTTCCCACCACCAACTTTTAATCCACTATCAGCTGAGAAGAGGATTTAATTGTCAAGAGTGCAGGTTCATATTAAGACTAGGCCATGGAGAGAAGGGGCTTCTTCCTTCTCCCCTGTGATATTTTTTTGATCTGAAAAGCGATGGAAGTTTGGCTTGCCCTGATATTGGTATCTGCAACTGAGGCATAAAATTTCCTTGTGGACTTTTTCAGATGAGGATAACAGTGTGTGTGACTGTCCTGATTTGAGCTGAGGCCCTTTGCATTTGGAAACTGAGTTCCCGGAGGGAATATCATAGCTAGCAACTGGCTATAAGTAGATAAAATGTAGATCCCACTAAAATTAACCGAGAAAGCAGTCCTTCAACAACTTTGAATAGCAGGCCTTACCAGTGACTTTATGGCACTGTTTCAGAGAATGTCCTGAGATGACTCCTTCAAGAGGTATTTTTGGCAACATTTGATTATCATGGTCTTTCAGGAGGCATGCGAATCTGGTAATAAGGAGGGGGGGGTGAGAGCAATTGTGTCAGAAAAATTAGCTTCAGTTCCTTTTCAATATGAAGGCAGAGAACCAGCAAAGTAGGATCTGATGCACTTCTGTGCATCATGTTCTCTGGAAATCATCATGTTCTCTGGAAATAATGGTAGCCTCAGAAACATGGTCCTTCCTTTACGCATTCCTTCAGACTGTTATTCAGGACTTTACAGTACATATTTTAATACATAGTGTATGCCCATCTTGATCATCAAGCTTCAAAAAGAATAAACACTTATTTCATCATATTTCAAGAAGAAACTCCAGGTAACCTAAACTGGAGTACCGAATTTCCTACCATGTGCCCCTGCTCAGTGAGGCCATTAAGATTGCCTCCATCGTATCCCCAAAGACCTCCCATCCATTCTTTATTTGGAAATATTGCCAGTATCTGGGGATTCTTCTCACTTTCTGCTGTCTCACCTCTCTTCTTACCTTTTAGTTCACCTGGATCCTCTTTCCCCTTTCTCCAAGAAGGGGAGAGGAATTTTAAGTAGGGCCAGACTTTATCCCCAAATCATTTGGTCTCTGCTACTGCTGAAATGTAATTGTAAATTTCTTGTAACAGAAATTTCTTGTTGAAGTTTTGTTTAAGTTACACTATCAGACCACTTCCATCCCTCCTGCCCAACCTTTTTCTTCCTTTACGGAACTCAAAGTGACTTACATAGGATTTGAAGGTGGTCTCCCATCTATACACTAGCCAGATCCAGATCTCTTTAGTCTCAGCATGCTAAAGTGCCATGTGTTCTACCACATCCTGGGCCCATTAATGAGGTCACACACACTGACATACAAAGATCTCAGCAATACCTGTTTGCAGCATTTTCTGTCCAGTTTCCCTCCAGGTAGCTGAACAATAGGCATCTTGGGTGATACGTGCACACTTTTTGGCAGTAGTCCACATTCGGGGTAAAAACCTTCGCAATATCACCTCCTCGGAAATATGTGTTTCCATAGACCTGAGACACACATTCTGAGGCAGAACAAAAGGTAGGTCAGCCTACAAAGTGGACCTTGGTCTTGTCACAGGTGGAACATATGAAAGCTGCCTTATAGTGAATCAGACCGCTGGCCCATCAAAGTCAATACTGTCTAATCAGACTGGTATCAGCTCTCCAAGGAGAGGTCTTGAAAAGGAAGCTCCTCCCCCAGGCATTTGCTTGAGTCTGACCGACCCAACAACATCTGCTGGTCTCAGACACCTCCTCCATGACCTGAAGCAGCCTGACCTCCCTGGGGGCTCGTCTAAGTTATCATTCTATTTGAAGCCACTGTTAGATTGTTGATATGTTATTTATGACAGTGTTATGTGTTTAGACTGTTGTATGTATTACCCCTGCAATGTTTTATGTGAACCACCCTGAGCTATATGGGAGGGTGGTATAAACATCTAATAAACAAATAAATAAATAATCTGTATGCCAAGTCGATTGTGACTGAGCCATAGCTCCTCTCCAAACAGAACAGATGAAACAGGCTTTCTCAATCAGGGTTTTATGAAACCCTGGGGTTTCTTCACAGCCCTGGGAGGGTTTCCCAAATGGCTGGGAGTTTATATATATTGGGTGACATGATCATAAATGGTCATGTTGACCTGCCCCCCCCAAATCGTCAATGATAGGCCTGGAGGGGTTGGGAAGAGAGGGGCTCCAAGTGGACACAGACCCAGCTATCCTTCCCCAACATATTCTGCACAGTCGTGCCACTTCTGGGGTTTCTTGAAGCCTGAAGAATGTTTCAGGGGTCTCTCTATGGTAAAAAAAAAGGGGGGGGGAGTTAAGAACGGCTAAGATGATGGAATGGATGCTAATTTTTATCCTTCTAGCTGCCACTGCAAGATTTCAGGAGAGGTTCCCTGTTGTTAAGAATGCAGGCAGAAAGCTGAGAAGGCCTGGGCATATGCCTGACCTGATACTGCAATCTGAATCAATGGGCCTGCAGAACAGCACCCTTGACTGCCACACTGCTGGCTTCTGTCAGTCACACTCTTTCCATCTACTCAGGAATAGTGACGCAGAATATTAGTCAGCCTCATCATATAATAACCAGACTGTGCTTCCTTCCAAATGTCAAAAGGGCATGAGAGTATTATTTACAGTATGTATGCAAGGATTGTCTGACAGCCAGGCAAGAGATGTTCAGAGGTGTTTTGTCATTGCCTGCCTCTCCCTTCCAAGCTCTAACCTGGGCTGATGCTGCTTAACTTCGGAGAGCTGATGAGATCGGGTTTGCCTGGGGCGATCCGGGTGAGAGACTGTCCTGATCAGGGCATGGTATAATATTGCAAGAGGAGATTCCACCTCCCACCTTCAGTGTTTCTAGGAACTTGGAAGTCACAGGGCTTCTTCTGAGGGCTCCACACTGTGCTGCCAACAGTGTTTCATTGTTCCGCCCTTTTTCTTTTCTGTGTGTGGGTGTAGACAAGGTGACACAAGAGGCATGCTGGTCCATTGGCTGGAGGATTTCATATGTGGCAGGCACAAAGTTGGAGGGGGGCATCATTCATATGCTGTCACGTGATATGGTGTTTTGGGTAGTGTCACGAGGGCCTCCAGATCGCTTGCTATGCTCTCAGTTTCATAATATGGGGACTTTTTTGCCACAGCTGAGAGAGCAGATGCTCTTGTGGTGTTTATAACAACACCATTCCTTGCATCAGGCTGATATTTTAAACTACTTCAGAGGTTATAGCAATCTGGGAAAGAAAGAAGGTTCAATGTAGTTGTTGCAGACAAGGAACCTTTCATTAAAGTCTATACCTGTCAAAAACTGCAGCTTTCTGCCTGGCTTGGATATCACAGATCCATATTTGCTACACTTGGGCATTATTAGGGTCAGCTATGGGATAAATTTCTGGAATTTGGGATTGAACTAACAGAAATCTTTCTCTTCATTCCCTAATTGTGGTCTCAGTTTTTGAGCTTGGTCAGATATTTTCATGTGGATACCTTCTTGCTAATCTGCTTTATGCCAATAAAGGTATTGTGTGTATGTGGATGCCCATTGTTCATACCCCTTCTGCCTGACAAACAACATTCATCACATTTATCTCACATAGATAATGCAGAAGTCCAGGTACACTGTAAAGAGCAACTGTGTCTCTTTCAATATGAGCTTTCACGGGTCAGCAAAAAAAGAGCTTTTTGGCTTCCAAATACACTCATTAGTCCTTCCTAGTTTGCTAGCAAAAAAGCCAGTGTGAAAACACAAGCAGGAATATTTTACAACTGAGTTTTGCCATTCAGAGAAAATGAATCATTGATGCAGGCTGGCACTGAAAAAGGCATCAGAGAAATGCCACCTGTCCCACTGCAGCCTTTGTTTTGCAGTGCACAGTAAGATGAGTGAGTTTAAAGTTTTTGTTGTTTCCAGAGGAAATTGTTTCTGTTTAACAACATGCAAATTCTGGGGGGAAATGCCTACTCACTTCATGAAAACTTATGCTGGAATACAATACAAGCTACAAGGCACCCACCAGTTCTGAGTTGCCAGCTCTGGGTTGGGAAATACCTGGAGAATTTGGGGGTGGAGCCAGGAATGGGTGGGATTAGGGGCAGGGAGGGACCTCAGTGGAGTATAATGATATGGAGGCCACCCTCCAAAGCAGCCATTTTCTCCAGGGGACCTGATCTGTGTCACCTAGAGATAAGCTGTGCCACTGGGAATCCCCAGCTCCCACCTGGGGACTGGCACCCCTAGACATGGCTGGGAGTGGTGGAAAGGGCCACCAGGTCATTTTGATGGCAGTGGGCTCCAAATTTCCTTTCAGGTCGCAAACAGCTAAGGCATATTATGCATAAACAAGTAAAAGCTGGACAGATTTCGTCATAAAATGTTATAAGTAAGAGGTAGTTATTTATCAATTATTAATAATTACTTACCACTACATACGGAAGAAAATAACACCATCAAAAGTAAAATTTGAAAAATCCAAGCCATCCTAAAAACAAAAAAAACCCTTTTAATCCATATTTTGAATGCATCATGAACTAGAATTCATCTGGTCATAGTGGAATTTCTAACGATTCTGGCCATAATTTGAACCAAAAAGTTCTGAATAAACTACTAATTTATTTTTCACAATAGAATGAAGAAACATTTTTGATCTCACAAAGAAAATCCACATAAAGGCAATCCTTATTAGTCATGAACTGCTTACTTTGTGCTTTCTAACAATTAATCCTATGTATGCTTACGCAGAAGTAGTTCAACAGAGTTTATCATAAACATGTCAGATTATGAAAGCAGTCCTAAACCAGTCTGCTCAGGTCTGTTCAGTGAGGCTCAGTCCCAGAAAAGTGCATGGCTGGCTCTCAAATGTTCTGTGCAGCCTGTGAAGTAGAGCTGCTCTTTGTAGTCTGGTGAGCTCTCGAAGTTCTGGGAGATCTGTAGGTGCCACCTGGAATTTGGCAGCCTACACCAAGTTGCCTCTTAAGCATGTGCTTGAATCACACTCTTTGAAATCAAAGGGGATTCAAAAACTAGACCCTCTTGACTGGATCAAATGAATTTAGTTTCAAATAGTTGATGTTTAGGCTCCCAGCATGAATGACTGCTGAAGATGGCCACGGGCAGGATACGTTGGGCTCCATAGGTCTTTCTTATTCTCATTATTCTTTCAGGCAGCTGGGTCCAAAAGAGAATGTTCCTAAAATCACCCGGTGCCTGGAAGTCTGAACAGTCTGCACAGTCCTTCAGTCCAACACTGTAACCACTATTGAACGTAGTCATTTAAATATCAAAACAAGGTGTTCCAACGAATGGCTTCAATCTACATTCTGTTGTGCACTGCAATAGAATTAATCTGGAACTCCTCTGGTATAAACAGGAAGAAGCCAGTGTGTCTCATTTCACTGTGAATATTAGCCTGAAGATTATAATTTTCTCCTTCTTGCCTTCGCTATCTGTATTGACTATTGTGCTGCCAATTCTAATCTAATTACTTCCCACAGAGAATGTAAGCAATCAAATACATTGTAATGGCCATATAACTTTAGAATTGTTATTAATTCCTGATATTGGATGACTGAAAATAATCTGTTAAAGGTAAGACAGCGTGCAGTTGTTTCTGCACACTCTCTCTCTTTCTCTGTGTGTCTCTTTTATTTGAAAACCATTCACCAAATAAATAAAGGAAATTTGTTACCTGTAGTCAGTTCCTGTAGCAGTTGTTACTTTTTAGGCTAGGAATGTACTATGTCAAAAGATTAAATGAAGAAGGGGAATGCTTAACCGTTTTCCTAAGTAGCTCATGGCTGTATTTACCCACCTACTTTATTTACTTTTGATAAAAACTTGCACAGTCAATATTGTTTCTGTCTTTGGAAATCGATGGTCAGTTGCCCTAAATCAGGGGTAGTCAAACTGCGGCCCTCCAGATGTCCATGGACTACAATTCCCATGAGCCCCTGCCAGCATTTGCAAATATAGTCCATGGACATCGGGAGGGCCGCAGCTTGACTACCCCTGCCCTAAATTAAGACACACATAAAAAAAAAATTGATTCACTAATTTAGGCTGGTTAAGCTCTCTACTGTTCAACATAGGAACTACAACAGGGAGGAAAGGAACTATCCAAAAGCATTGGAAACATTGACCTTACCTCAATCATCTTGCTTATCTTTCTTAAAGTATAATTAGGAGTTTATAGCCTTGGCTATCCATGCCATGTGAGTGTTTTTCACCCCAATTATACCTTAAGAAAGATAAACAAGATGATAGAATACATTGAGATCGCTTTGAGGTTATGAATATTACTTTGTGGAGGACTCTACTGCCACTGATGAAAGATATTGAATTGAAAACGGAAAAACCATCTGGACACGGTTTTGGCTGAGTCTGTGTGGAAATTACAATAAAGAGATAGACTCTTCTATTTCTAATACTATTTGATTAAGCCATTGGACAGATCCCTTTTTTCTTTTGTTTGTACTATTGGGATTGTCCACATCTTTCTTGCAGCTTCCAGGAGGTGGCTGGAATTCTCCCGGGATTTCAGCTGATCTCCAGGCAAAGGGGGTGAGTTCACCAAAAGAAAATGGCTGCTTTGGAAGGTAGACTCTATGGCATTGTACTTCCTCCTCCCCCAAAACCCCATAGGTGTCTCCTGCCTGGGCTGTGGGCTCTAGCCAGCACTTACCAGCAACAGTTTGTATTTTTTGGCACAGAAAGACAGATATATCAGCCAGGGTCCCATGAGTTTAAAAAGTGCAGGAAAATCTAAATAAGGAATATTTAGACCCTGTAACAGTAAATGGTGAACAAGCAACCGGCTGGAGAGACATAGGGGCTGAAGTGACTTTGTTCAAGCCTCGCCTGATAAATACATATCACAATTTGCCATGAAGGTCCTGTGAAATAAAAGGTGTAAGTGGCCCAAAATTTCAAGTGGAGTTAGCTTGGGAGTTCAAATACAAAGGGTTTACAGGAAAGTAAACAGTGAGACTTCATGGGGAACAAAGTTTTTCAGTTTTTAAGGCAACCATTTGGCTTTGCAGACAACAGGCATTGCAGTTGCCAGCAGTAGGCCTCAGAAGGGCAGACGTCACCAGCTAAGCCCAGTAAAGTGAGGTTTGGAAGTGGAGCTTCAGAAGGATACAATGCCTCAGAGCCCACCCTCCAGCAGCCATTTCTGTCTGGGAAGCTGATCTTTATAGTTTGGAGATGTGCAGTAATTCCAGATCTCCAAGGCCACACCTGGATGTTGGCTACCCCTGGGTTGGAAATATTCCTTGAGGTTTGAAAGTGGGGTCTCAAAAGCGTATTATTCCTCCACAGCCACCCAACCAGCCACATAGTGCCCACAGCCTATTTCAGGTCAAGAAAATATTGCAGAGAGTAGGTAAGGTTGCCAGATAGGTAATCTGGAATTCCACAGTTCTTAGGTGTGCTTGAACTTGACTTGAGTCAGGATTGTAGTACACAGAGAGATTTTCCCTTAGGGTTGCCACCTTCCAAGTGAGGCACAAAACCCGTACCAAGCCATGAGCTAGCACCTGTTGTATTACAGCTCACGAGCTTTACTACTAGTATATAAATAAATAAAACATAAAAGCTGCCTAAGTAGCCGCACTCCTGACTGAATCGGGGGTAATGTCCTCTGGTATTTGTGGACTTTGAGAGGAATGCTAGTGCTATGAATTGCCTTTGCTACTTGCTAATAGATTTGGAGACCTTTGTGCCTTTGACTACAGGATGAAAGGCTACAAATAGGCTCTCAGACCTTCTGAAATGTTTAGTGTGCCTGATATAGATAGGGCTCATCTAAGAACCCAGGAGCACTGGTTCTTCTTTGGGTGGGATGGCCTGTGACATAAAGAAAATAAAGACATTTCAGCTGGGTTATGGAATGGTGACATGGAAGTGAGGTCAGTATGGAATGCTGAATTGATTTATGAAACACACACAATCACTTAGCCATGGAAAGAGTACCCAGTTCTCTGTCTCTGTCTCTGTCTCTCTCTCTCACACACACACACACACATACACAAGATGAAGATCAACATCTTGAGGGTTAGGAACTTGAGTGGGGCCTCCCTTATTAGTCTGAATGGAGCTTTGGTGATCTTGCAAAGTTATGTGGAATCTCCAGGAAGAGAGACAGCTATGTATGAGAGAAGTGTCCTTCAGACAATGCTTTAATCTAGGGTGTTGAGACAGAGTGAACCCTCTCATAGGAGACAGACATATTACCAGGCAGGACACATTACTACATAATGTGTTGGGATTCCATCTCTGAGCTAAACCACCATATAGAAAGGATGTCACGTGGGATAATGTTATCCCTTTCCTCCTACACCACCTTACGTAAGCCTTCCAGGTACACTCATACTATGAGTAATAGACTGCATTTTGGAAGAAAGGATGCTTTTTGTTACCTGCATTCAGAAACTTCTTCCAGCAAGATTTCATGCTCAGTCACCAGGCAATCAGATTGAGCTATTCAGGCTTTTGTCAGTAGGTCCAGTGACACTGGTAGGCTCCACAGTTACATAGACATTGACTAGAGACCATGTTGGGGCAATAGACCTGCACAGCTGCCTCCTGTTTCAGCTTTAAGACAATGGAGAGCACTGTGTTGGGGGGGGTGCATACAGCAGTGCCACCCTCCCCACACACACACAATATGGTGCCATTTGGGTATCTAACAGTTCTACTGTATGGTAACAGAACTGAGAAGAAAAATGTGGGAACTTGGTGCTTATTTTTAACGTATTTATAAAGAAGTGATCCTCCTACAATACATAATGTCCTAGTAGGATAGATTGGACACTCCCAGTACCTTTAGTAAAGGCCTAATGGTAATTTACAAGACTGTAACTCATAAGGTGTATATCTTAAACATACAATTTTGAGCCTGTCCAGTTATTCAGTCTTTTGTGTAGGAAGTAATAGCTCATATCAATTTTGTATTAGAATATTCATTGATATTTGAGTGTACTTACGTACTCATGGTCAACAAAAATGGATCCTCCATACTCTTACTGTATGGAGAAATAAATGTCCTGTCAGCAAGGGCAACACTGTTTCTAGACACCTTTGCCAAAAGGGGATGAGGCAGTGCTGGGTATTAGTTATTTGAGTTAAACAGGGAATAACCATCACACAGTGGGCTGGATCCAGACAAAGTTCTCTGTCATTTGCATGGATCTTTTCTGCCTTTCCCCTTCCATGGCTGTCCACTGACCTCTATGGAATGCTGCTCCTGCTAAGGGGGAATTCAGTGAAAATTGCTAGTTTGGTCTGGATTCAACTCAGTGCCTGGGAGTATTTCATTGGTCACTATTGGGAACTGAATGTGAACCTAGACTCCAGTTTTTAAATATCATGTGTTGAAGATCAAAGAATTAAGAAGACATTAAATGAAAGAATAAAGTCGTGTGGTGCCTTAAACACTTTTATTGTGAAATATATGAAGTAGTATACATTTTTAAGGCACAACATTGCTTTGTATTGTATTTTACTACAACAGATTAACTTAGCCACCCTTACAGAATTCATCCAACAGTAAATCCTTCACAACAAAAAATACAGCAACATTCTTTCAGCTTGTTTAAGCATATCCTTCTATTCTGAGCATTCAGGAGGTACTGACTACTTTTTCAAAGTTACATATTCAACTTCATGTAGTAACAGGGCACTTCCGCACATTGAAAAATATGATGTTATGCCAGCATGATGGCATAGCGCTAAATATTATTGCGCCTCCAGCCATTCCTCACCTTCTTGCTGTCTTGCTTCTATCTGCCACCTTTTTGCACTCCTTACACTTCACATTGCCTGCTGGAAATGGAGGAAGAGAGCAATGCTCTTTACATGCGACTTTCTTCCTCCTTTCAATCAAATCCTGGCAACCAATCCTCTTTCTCAATGTTTTAAAATAGCGATCCCCAACCTGTGGGCTGCGGACCACATGTGGTCCTTCGACTAATTGGAGGTGGGCCCCGAAGGACGCCTTCTCCCCCCCCCGGCCCTTTACTTCATCCCCCCCCCAGCCCTTTACAACACACTTCGGGTGTCATTGTCTCGCATCACTCCCAGATGGGACTATCTCGTTGCAGAGAAACAAGCTCAGGATTCCCATTGATTTGTCATTGTCATTAGTTAAAATTTCCATGAAAATAAAATGTTCCTTATGTTCATTGTTGTGGCGTGTCTGTATCTTATTTTGAAGGGATGTTTAAACATTACCATAGCGATCAGAGAGCGTTAGGGCAGTGGTTGAGAGTAGAGGGGTAAACTATCCCCCCCCCACTGGGCCTAAGTAAAAGGCATTGAGTGGTCCCCAGTGAGTGGTCCCTGGCGTTGAGTGGTCCCCGGTGATAAAAAGGTTGGGGACCACTGTTTTAAAGTGCCCGCGATGCCCGCTAATTTTTTTTTTAATGCAATACTTCTCCGTTGAAACGCTTATGCATCTAATCAAAGATGCGTAGTGTTTTACTGCCACCCCTTATGGAATCACGAGTCTTGAAACTTAAGAAAGAAAAATCTTGTTCCTGATTTTGGGGGGCGGGGGGGAGACTTTAGAAAGGCATGCTTTGTGTGACAACTTTGGGGGAAATTTTCTTTTTGGCTTTGCCTGTATGCTTGTATGCCTATTTGCTGCTCCAGACAGTTCATTTAAAATTTTAATTTTATATTAGGAGAGTGAATCTTACAGAGATTTATCATTTTCAGAAATGTAACCATGTCTCCTTTTTAATTGAATCCAGATACCATTGTTTGGACGAAGAATCAGTTCTGCTACAGGACAAAGATCTTCGTACTTCTGCTTGGTTTCCACCCAAAAATTTCGCAGAATGGTGGCTAAAATAGCCTTTTCTTCCATCTGTGCAAAGCGTTGACCTGCGTACACATTGAAAGAAATGGTAGTTACAATTTACCTTGGTAATAGTAACTGTTATTCATAATAACAGTACACCCATTGGTTGTCACTGATGCAAATGTTTTTTGACAGATTCATAGAGATCAGGATCTCCTCCTCACTCTGGATTTGCAGGCCACTGTTTCAGATGGAGTAGGGAGTATAGACAGATAAATCACTCCACATTCCATGTCTATGGTAATATGATAGCAACTTGCAGAAGACAGGCAAATATTGCAGGTTTCCAAGGCAAGCCATAGTGCAGTTCCCTACACCGTGCTAAGTACAGTGAGTTGGCGGACAGCTGTTATTTGCAGTCTCACCGTTTACATATAGGGAGGAAAAGGAGGCTTGAGACAAGTGCTTTCCTTCCCCCCAAAAGTCAAGGCCAGATGAGATGAGGCTCAAAAGATGCGAGGGATCAATGATAAAGACCAAATTTCTTGGTTCTTAATTCCCACAGCATTGTGTCAAAATGTTACTGCATCCAGCCACACAAATTACACTCTACAAATTACACTTCCATAGGTCTGGAAAGTTCCAGTCAGGGCTTAGGGTTTTCCAGATATTACAATTGATCTCCAAACTACAGAGATCAGATCCCCTGAAGAGAACAACACCTTCAGACAGTGGAATTTAGGGCATCACAACCCTGCTGAGTCCTCCCTTTCCCAAACTGCACCTTACCTGGGCCCCATCCCAAGTCTCAAAGAACTTCCCAAACACCCCCCCCCCAAAAAAAAAAAATCTCTCACACATATACACACACACACAATGCTGCTATTAACTCTGGTTGCGGGGAAAGTCTGTCAATCTGCTGTTCATATACAAAGAATATAGGGAATTTGAGAGATACAAATGGGTAGCCATGTTGGTCTGAAGTAGCACAATAAAATCAGAGTCCAGTAGGATGTCTGTCTCTGAACAATATTTGAGTGTGTGGACTATAAATGAAAAATCCTGACACATCCTACACTTTACTGCTTTCAGAATTTTATTTAATTTCATTTATATTTATAGTGCCAGCTCAGGGTGGTTTACAATATAATAAATACAACAAAAACAATAAAACAGTAGCAATTAAAAGTATAAAAATGGTTAGGATGCCAGCCTGCTTGTAGAGGTTATAACCCTTCAGGTCTTATTTGTTCCAGGGGGGGATCTCTTCTGAGGCTTTTTATTCCAATTAGCCTCCAAAGTCAGCTCTGTGGAATGGGTGGGAAAGCAGGGTCTGTTTATTTATCTTTTATATTCTGCCTTTGTCTCCATTGAGGACTCCAAACAGATTGCATCATTCTCCTTCATCTTGCCCTCACAACAATCCTATAAAGTAGGCTGAGAATTTGTGACTGGCCCAAGATCACCCAGCAAGCTTCTGTGGAAACTTAAACACGATTCTCTCCAATCTTAGTTTGACATTCTCCTAACTGGGAGAGTGCATGTTTCCCATAAAACAAGGTGTTTTCAGGGCTTCTTCAGAGTACCATGACAATATCTATTTTTTTGGAAATGAATCATACAGATATTAACCAAATGCTCTCATACATACCAATGCAGTTTCTGGGCCCAGCAGAGAAAGGCACGTATGCATATGGATTCCGCCCAGCAGAATTCTCCATGGAAAACCGCTCTGGTCGGAATTTTTCAGGCTCCGGAAAAACATCAGGATCTCTGTGCAGCATAACAGGTATAATGAGAACATCTGTCCCCTTTGGGATCTTAAATCCTCCTATCAAAGAAGAATTACCATTCATGAAAGCAGGTCCTCACAGGAAGAACTGGATTACTTTATACCCATAGTGTAGCAACCCACTTACTAATATAGCAGGTTTCATGTAGTGTACGGGCAAAATATGGAACAGAAGGAAAAATGCGAAGGACTTCTTTTATAACACATTCCAGATATCGTAGTTGCTTCAAATCATCGGAGGTGATGTGACGTCTAGAATCACCTAAGAAACAAAGGCAAATGAGAGACGTACAAGTATTATGATCCACAAAGGATTGCATCCAGAAGTTTTCCATCAGCAGAACTGAACTGTCCTGCCTCTCACTCTCCAACACAGTCCACTTATTTAAACAAAATTCTATCCCCGAGGAATAGGGGGACCCTTAGGAATGATGCAGAAGGTTGGAAGGAGGAACTGGACAAAACAGCCTTATCGTTTGGGTCAGCAGGAAATTAAGTTTGGATGAACCCCAAATGTATGCCCTGAAGGATTCTTGTTTTTAACAAGAGAAGAACAGCTGTGTTAGGTTCAAACAGGCATGCTTAATTTCTCCAAACATTAAGATGCCTGGTATGACAGAAGGTAAATGGTAACCTAGTCTGAGACTTGAATGATGGGGGATTCAAACATAATTCTACCGTTGAGAGTGGCAGTCAGCAGTGGCAGTTAAGAATGACAGTTGACTGGGAAGGAAGATTAAGAGAGTAAGAAGATCAAGAAGGATCCTTCTCAAACCTGAGAGAAATGGCTCCCCATAAATGGCTCCCTATCAAGCCTGAGGGAAATAACTCCTAGTAAAGAGGGGCTATTCCTATTTAGTGGTTAAGGATACCAGAACTTGTATGAATGTTCCTGCCTTCATCAACTTCAGTTTCTTTGAAGCTTATGCTAGCTTATTTAAGTTGACTCCCAAGATATACCCTCAGTTTTTAAAGTTCTGACTGTATAACTAACATAGTTTATATTTATACGAAGTTACCCCATTCCTGTTCTCTGTTCACCTTCTAAGTTCTAAAACCTGATACCTATGTGACCATTCCCCCTCATAAGTAAAATAAAAGTTTGTTAGTTTTGAATTACCGTCAGACTCTTCTATCCCATTATGCCCAGCCACACAGCAGCCATCCAGACTTTGCTGCAATCTTTCCCAAAGCTTTGCAACTCAGCAGGCTTGGGGGGGGGAAAGTTACGAAAACTCAAGGAAACCCCAGTGCATGCATGCCCCATGATGCTGTGGGGAACCGAGGGGGTGGGGAAGAGAACCTTCTCAATAGCAATAAACCCAGAGCACATAACACATGTGGGAAAGTTAGGATTGTCTGCTTGGCAATAGCTAGATCAAAGACTTTCTCTGTGGTAGGTTTGTATTTTCCAACAAACATTCATACCCGTCCTCACTTTAGTTTGGCAGGAAGTATAGAAAATGTTGGTTTTCATTTCTTGAGAACATATCAAGCACAAATCGAAAAACTTACAGAACCAAAACCACTTCAGCAGTGAAGTATGCTAGCTGACATCTCTATTTCCCAGAATGCTACATGGTTCGGTCTTAAAAGAGGAAGTAGCATATAAAGGATCAAACAAAAGTTATATAATACTTCACCTGTCATACCTGCACTAGTTTCACTGAACTCTAATCATAATGCCACTCACAAGGAATGAGTGACAATATGCTGTTGGCTTTATTCCAAGACTATACCTTCTCTTCTGCAAGGCCATCACATTCACACAAAGGTTAGAGGCCACTTTGTATGGAACACCATGAAGCTTTTGGACAGCAGTGTCAGTCTTTCAGTATAACAGAAGGTTGGGAAGGTTTGTGGTCCCAGAGCTTCACACTTTATTTCATGGAATTTTATATATGGGGGGAAGGAGTACAGAGATAAGAAATGTACTTTTGAATGGAAATAGTGTCCAAACAATACAGGACAAAAGCATATTGTAACCATATGGAAGTTATTCACATTGTTCAGCCTTTCTCAACTTTTTTACCACTGAGAAATCCATGAAACATTCCTAAGGCTTCAAGGAACCCCAGAAATGGTGTGATAATGGAGAATATGGTTAGAAAGCATAGCTGTGTACATGCCAACCGGGGCCCCTCCCCTTCCCACCCCCTCCAGACACATAATTGGCCATTTTGGGAGGGGGGAGGGGGTCAACATGACCTTATATGGTCATATCCCCCAATAAATGTTTAACACATTTTAAAAATATATTAAAAATCATTAACTCCCAGCCAGTTGGAAGGTACTTCCAAGGCCATCAAGAAACCTCAGAGTATCACAAATCTATGTTGAGAAAACCTGGTCCATGTGAACACAGCCTCACTTCATCTTCAACTAACTTCAAGCCCATGAAAGAACTATCAGTATCAAAGTATGCATTCTTGTCACAGCGTGAAGCAATCAAACAATTTCAAATATCCATCTCTAACATAGGCGTCACAAAGCTTACATCAACTCTTGTTTGCCCTTTGATGTGTGCCAATAGATACTTGCACCCAGATAATGAAATTCAAGTAAGTGATTTATGAAAATTAGCTGAGAGTTGGCATTGAAATGTTTCTATTATGTAATCTCTATCCAAACAAAATCTCTTAATTAGTTCAAGGGTTATGCATAACATAATTTGACATGTATATATTGTTTCTCTCTTATGTGCCATAATATAAAACAAACAAAAAACAACACTCTCAATAAGAAGGGTCAGAATTGAGGAAGAACCACCATCTTAGGGTTGCCAGTAGATTAAGAAGTTCAAAGTTTTGAAGGTAAAGGTCTTTGTAGTCTGGAAATCAGCTGTAATTTCAAGAGATGTCAACAGGCTCCACTTCAAGACTGGCAACCCAAGGCAGGTCCTTTCCTCAAGAAAGTCCTACTAGAGTGCCTGCACAAGGGTGCCTTGACTTGCTGTGTCCAGAAAGCTGTATTATTTATTGTATGGCATGTGTGTAGAGTACCCAGGAAATCCTAGGATTGTTTGGCAGCCAGGTGAGAGATGTTCAGAGGTGGTTTGCCATTGTTTGCCCCTATATCATGGCTCTAGTATCCTTTGAAGGTCATCCTTCCAAATGACAGCCAGGCCCAACCCTGATTAGCTTCCAGGATCAGGCTTTCATGGCCAATCCAGGTTAGGTAGGAGACAATGTAAAATGGTTTTATCCCACAGGATATTTGATGGAGGGTAGTTTGTTTGGGCAGATTTGGCTGCATTTTGGCTGCAATTTAAATTGGTTTTTAACTACTTAGTAACTGTTCATTCTTCTTAATTTGTCACTAGGTGCTTATGATATTTTTGCTGCTCAGATAGCGACTGTGAGTCTGAGATAAAGTGGGGAATGCCCTATATACTCGCATATAAGCCAACCCACATATAAGCCGAGGCACCTAATTTGACCATAAAATCTGGGCAAACTTCTTGACTCGCATATAAGCCGAGGGTGGGAAATGCAGCAGCTACTGGTAAATGTACATTAATTGAGGCATCAGTAGGTTAAATGTTTTTGAATATTCATTTCAAAGAAATACAGCAAATTGGCTCTGTACATGTAAAAGAGGGTCAACACGAACATCCAGCCTCCCTCCCCAACAAATACAGAAAAGTCAACAGGATGAATAGCTGCTGGACTTTGTACCCCACTTTTGACTGACCAAAGGAGTCTCAAAACGGCTTACAATTACCTTCCCTTCCTCTCTTGTTGTCAGACACCCTGAGAGAGCTCTGACATCTGCTCTGTGAGTACCGCTCTGGCAGGAGAACCAAACAGTGCCCCCCAGGCCAGCAAACCAGAGCAGAACAACAGTAGCCGGAGTTGGCAACCTACTACAACAAGAACAACAGCTACCAAACTGGGAGAATGGACAACTCTAACTACAACTGCAGTGCCCCCCCCAGAACAAAGCACTGAAATAAAGAACTGTAAAACTGAACACTGAAAGAACTGTAAAAATCAACTTTTAAAAGAAGAAAAGTCAAACAATGCTGCCCTGCCCCTCAGATAAAAGAAGAAAGAAACACTAGGAGAAAGAAACAGTAAATCCCAAAGCACCCCCAAAATCCACCCCACCCCCAGCAATCAAAATAATAGTTTGGAAGAACTTATTAGGAAGAGAAGAAGAAAGGGGGGGGGAGTCCCTCAGTCAAACTGTTGATGTCCTATAAGCTGCCAGAACAAGCTCAGCTCAGCTTGCAAACACATTTGCAAAAGGCAATGCAATGCAACGATTGGCTGGCTGCATTCCATAGGCGGAGAAGGCTGATACTTCAATTAATGTATATACCCGCATATAAGCCGAGGAGGGCTTTTTCAATGTGAAAAGGAGTGCTGAAAAACTCAGCTTATACAAGAAATTTATACAGTAAATATTCTAAACAAATGAAATTTCTATGTGTCAGAGAATGGAGTGTATATGCACCATCATTCCCAGGAATAAATGTCACTTGTTCTGCTTTAATGAATATGTAAAGTCAGTGTAAGTTCCCCCCCATCAGGGAGTCTGCATCCATTTAAGTATCTGTACGAAAAGGTCTAGGTAATATCACTTTATCCTTTACTATCCCAAGCTGAAAGCTACATATCCAGAGAGAGTGAAACTTACCAAAAACTTCATCCAGTTCATGGTGGACTTTTCTTTGCACTTCTGGATGGGAAGCGAGTAAATAGATAGACCAGTTCACAGCAGCAGCAGTGGTATCATGGCCCTATGAGGGCAGATTTTTACTATCATGAATACAATGTTTTTGGGCACCCACTCCATAGATAAGTAAATGAATATTTTACATTTTAAGGAGTTTTGATGTTTTCATATTTTGGTAGTGCCCTACATTTTCACAAACAGGCAGCTACATGTTCACTTCAGTCTCTCCAGCATGTGAACCTATTCTGTTGACATGATTAACAGTGCAGTCCTAAAGAGAGCAGGTGAGGAAAAGAGCCCTGAGGGCACAGCTGACTTATGGCCAACCCTACAGGGTTTTCAAGGCAAGAGACATTCAGAGCTGGTTGGCCATTGCCTGCCTCTGCATCACAACCCTGGTATTCCTTGAAGGCCTCCTATCCAAGTAGTAACCAGAGCCAACTCTAACCTGGGCTATCCTGGTCAGGAGAGTTATGACCATCAAAATCCAATGAAATCAATATATTTAGAAAGAAGCAATCTGTTTAGGTTTATACTGTAGGATACTAAGGCTCGATCCAAGTTAGAGAATTGAACCATAGCTTTAGTTCTAGAATCTCATAGTTCAGTCAAAATCAACTGGAAAGAATTAAGCACAAGCTTAATTTCCTCACAGGATTCATTTTTTTTAAGATGCTGAAGCCACAAGACCCTGGATGAAGTGGTACCAACAGACTGCCTGAATATGAATAGCAGCAAATGCATTAAAATACTTGGGGTACACAAAGTCCAATGTTTTTGCTCTCTTCCAGAGAAAACTTTTTTCTCATTGTAGTTTGATATATTTTGGTTTTATCTTGTTCTAGTCCAGTAAAGAGAACATGGGCAGTGATGAATGAGAGAAGAGCTTTTTCAACCCCTCCTCATGGGCTCACAAAAGAAACAGAACAGAAAAACCAGAGGGTGTGAACCACAAGTAAAACAGAAAAAAGCCATCAGCCACATATGTTTTGGTACTGGCAACCAGTAGGCAGCACGCAGCCTCTGAAACTTGCACTCTCTACCTCAAACATGAATGTGTCCACTTCTTCTCGAACATCCTTGTAGCTCAACTTCTTCCCATTGTCATCAGTGGCATTAAGAAGCATATCCAGGAAAGCTCTCCGCACTTTGCACCCACTTTGCTCATCAGTGCTGACTGTATCGCTTTGATGTCGCTCCTGATTTTCTAGCTCACGAGCCTTTTCTTTAATAACCTTCAATACATAAAAAATGCATCCCAGGTTAAAGAATTCAGCGTGTACTTCAAGCAATGCCATATAAAGTAATTAGCTACTCTTTCCTGTACTGTACCGAACCCAATAATGTGGCAAGAATATCGGTGATTTTTCCTGACAGGTGTAGAAAGGTTACTTTAAAACTATGCCTGAATAGTATCAGAGGTGAGACAAGAGAGAGGGTCATGAAAAGTACAAAAAAGGGATCACTTCTCCATGTATGAATCCATGCAACTTGGTTCCCTCTTGTAGTAGGGTGAGGTCGGCCACAGATCAATAGTCGACATTTTCAACAGCAGCGTAATGGAAACTTGAGGTCTGCCCATACTTAGAAGAATGAGGAAACAACTTGCCAAATATGCAGTAATGGTGAAATTACCAATTTATTTGAGACAAAGAGATCAATTTAAAAAAATTGAGAAGAGACAGAGTGTGTATTATGCAAGCAGGAGACAAATTTAGAATGAGATGCAGTTTAAAATACTGGATAAAATGTACTGTGATGATGAAGCAGAAAGATAATCAGTTTTAAATGTAACATCCTGAATATAAATGTAGGTAAGGAAGTGAACTATGGGGAGAAATATCTATTTTCTTATTATGATATATGTAATCGATTTTCCTTCTGTATATTTTATATCTTATCTACTTGGTAAAATAGAGAATATATACAAGAGGCAAAAACATGTACTACTGAGTATATAGCAATGATGAACCTAATAATGTAGCTGCAAAACTACCGAGTAGTTATGAAACTGAAATGCAAAATGCTGAATATAAATGTACCCCTACAGAAGCAAGTATCATTGTACTTTATAGACAGTGTCCCTAAAAGATTTCAATGTAACAAAGGGGAGGCTGGGGAAAAATATTTTATTTTTTATACCTTGTTATATATAATCATGTGTTCCACTTAATATTTCTGGTAAGGGCTTGGAGGAAGAGCGTGTCTCATGGCTTAAGTGCCACTCGGCGCTTAACACCATCTCAGAGTGGCTGTCCCGCCCCTGAGTGCCTCCTCCAACCAGCTTGCCTGTCTGTCCAGTGGTCAGCCAACCGCCTTCCGTCCCCCACTCCTGACCACCCCCTCCTCCTTCCACTTCCCTCAGAGGCTGCAGAATCCTACCACATGAGAGCTGCCCCTGCCAGTGAGTTCCCTGCCCGGGGTCTTGGGGCTCCCCAGGAGGGCACCTCACTGCTAAATAACCAAGCCACCCAAGCCGCAGCCTCAGCTGGGGATACGCCGCCCTATCACCCGCCTGCAGCCTTTCCAGGTCATGGGGGAAGGGAGAGGCCAACCGGAGAACAGCCACATGCTGCCTTTCAAGGTCCTGGAGAGAGAGAGGCTGTCCGCAGAGTTGTTCCACCACCACCCCAATCTAGCGCCTGTTGTATTCCTGAGTGCAATGGCCTTGGCCTCTAGTCTGTAATATATGTATAACTAGATTACAGTTTGTATTTGTTTATTTTATATTCAGCTGGCATTATGCTGTATCTAACAATCTGTTGAATCTAACAATTCAACAATCTGGGAGAACTTTACTAATTAATCTTGACAAGATGACTTTGATCTTTCTGATCATGCAATGCTGCAGATAGGAATAACTCAGCACCTTACTTTATCAGTAAAACTGTGAAGGATCTTCAGCCCTCTATAATGTTCTCTTCCTTCTTTGAACATGAGATACCAAGGATTACCCCAAAGCCAGGGACTTTTCAGTCGGTGATGAACCAACTCACTCATCCTAAGATAACACACAACAATGTTAAGAGGTATTTTATCCTAGAGATCTAATGAACAAGCCTGGATTTCTTGGTAATGAGGTAAACAACAGACATTCATGAAGAAAAATCAGAAGTGATGTAAGTGCTTACATAACTAATGGATACAAGTGGCCCTGTTTATTTATTTTTTTCAATTTATTTCCCGCCGCTCCCCAAAGGCTCTCAGCGGGTTACAATCTTCTGAATAAAACCCCCAATAAAAATCCACTTAAAACAGTCATAAAATTAGATTACATATATAAAAAACCCACATGACACGGCAGTAAACTCAGCCCAGTTCTAACAATGTCCCCAATAGCATCTAGAGGGGAAGGAGGAAGAGGGCGCAGATGGAATTCACCACCACCGCTTTTATAGGAGGGGCCCCGATCTCCCTGGCCGCCCAAGCCTCAACTGTAAACCTGGTGGAAGACCTCTGTTTTGCAGGCCCTGCGGAACGCTGAACTCCCACAGGGCTCACAGCTCCTCTGGGAACTCATTCCATCAGGTCAGGGCCAGGACCAGGACCAGGACCAAAAAGGCCGTGGCCCTGGTCAAGGCCAGGCGCACTTCCCTGGGGCCAGGAATTATCAAATAATTTGCACCCACAGAGCGTAACACCCTGTGGGGAGCTTAGGGCAACAGCTGGTCCCTCAAATATGTCTGGCCCCGACTGTGTATGACCTTGAAGGTCAAAACCAAAATCATGAACCAGATCCAGAATGCAACTGGCAACCAATTCAGCTGCCGCAGCACTGACTGGATATGTGCCCTCCAAGAAGTTCCAGTGAGGACCCTAGCAGCTGCATTTTGGATCAGCTGTAATTTCCAGATCAAGCCCAGAGGCAGGCCTGCATAGAGCAAGTTAGAGAAATCTATTCTGGAGGTGACTATTGCATGGATCACTGTGGCCAGGTGTTCGAGGCAGGTAGGGCACTAGTAGCCGCGCTTGGTGAAGATGGAAAAAAGCCTGGCTGGCTACTCTTTTGACCTGACATTCCCTAGCAATCTGTTCACTTCGGGTAAAGAGAGCCACGTGAAGCCATCAAACGTCACCTCCAAAGGCGGCCAACAGGCCTCCAGTTGATTTACTGTATCAATTGTAGCAAGGAGGTCGTGGCAGAGCAACAAGACCTTATCCGCAAAATAGCTTGCTAATGCCTCACACCCAAGTTCCAATTGACTAACATTTTTGGTGCCCCTCCTCAAGGGCAGTAAGTGACTGAACTACCCTAAATAATTGGGCTGGGCAAGAGCTTGCAAACACAATTTCCGCAGCAAAAAACATCATGTTTTGCTGCTTTCACTGCCATCTCATATGTCCTCATCAAGCGTGTGATAGGATGTTCTTCCCGCCTTGTCCCAAGACTTCTGCCACACTCACTCTAGCCAGAGGACATCTAGTAGTAATTTTGTTGATAGTGGCTGCTAGGCAGGACTGCCAGTCCTTCAATCAATGCACCCACTGCTTCCGCTTCTGGATAGTGAAAGCTTGTCATGAACTTTTACCTCTGCTGGTTCTCCTTGGTTGCAAACTGAACTCTCTCCAGCATTCCCCATCTTTCTGTTACCCAGAGGAAGGTTTCTTTCTTCAGCATCCACTCTGGTTCTGATATTGTGGTATGGCTTAACCAACCTGCCTTCTCGTTCTCTGATATGTTCTGTGCGTGTCAAGCACAGGTTCTTTTCTGCCTAGCACAGAACCTGCACTGCTTCCTTGTGTAGTGCTGATGATTGAGAGCCTTCTTGTCTGTTCAAATATGCCTTCATAGATATATTGTCTGCTCTGATCGAAGATGTTCCTTGGACAGTCAGGGCCAAATATACTACTTTCATCTCTAGCACATTTATTGTCATCTTCATTTCTGCTGGAATCCACAGACCTTGCACTGGAGCATTGCCAGTGATGCTCCCCAACTTCTCAGGCTTGCATCTGTGAACAACTGTCTCTTGTTCTGTATGCCAAAACATTTCCTCTGCATCAAATTGGATTCCACAGTCCACTATTGTAGGCTGGCTTTTACCTATGCTGGTATCAATATATTTCTTACACACTTGGTCAGAATCTGATCCTGAAATGGCTTTAGAAATTATTGCAATCATCTGGAATGTAGCCATGCCCAGACTATGGTGTCCAGGCTGGCTATCATTAGGCCCGTCATGCTGGCTGATTCCATAATCTGCGAATTTCTGTGAATTTTCCTGGCTGTCATCACTATTTTGACAGACATTTTGACTGTCATTATTAACTCTGTGCTGTGTCTATGATGACACCCAAGTGCACTAGCTTTTGACTCGGGGTCATCGAACTCTTATTCAGATTGATGACAAATCAAAATTCCTGAAAGACCCCCATAGTGTCAGGAACCAAGTGGTTGAGATCCCGTAGACTCACACTGCAGACATCACTTTCGAGCTTTGGGATGAAGGTTTAAGTAAAAGTCTTTATTGATAGAATCAGGATTCAGGATCTACACATCACATAAGCTCATAGACAGGAATCTTGACAGTGACGCCGTATGAGGGGGTTGCATGGGGATTGACTTATGGTGGGAACCAGGTATTCACACAGGAAAAAGGGCAATAGTGTTCTTTGATATGGGAGGTGCCAAAACAGACCAGTGAGCCATCTAGGTTTTGCCTAGCTGGGGAAGCTAGCCTTGAAGTGAGATAGCAAGGAGTTGAAAGCAGGACAAGCTTTTGAAATGCAAGCAGGAGGTTGGGAGGGGTTCTGCTCGGAGGGCCCGCAAAGGTGCCACAACTCAGCAGGAGTTCCAGGAGCCTCAGAGGACAAAACACCTTTACAAAATGTGTACTGTGGGTCAGGAACTAGAGGGTTCATGACACATAGCCTTCAACATGTGCTCTATGCAGAACTCTCTGGCAACTGTGCCCAGATCAAGAGATTATCTATGAATGGGTTCACATAAATACCCATACTCCCTTAGGGTTACTACTGGCACAAGTACCAGTTTGAAGAATGTTCTTGGTGCTGTAGCCAATATGAAAGGAAGAGCCTTGAACTGATAATGTACATGTTGTACACAAAATGTTCAGGGAAGCCTCTTTGGTGGTTGGGTTAGGGACCGCCCAACTGAGTATGCCTGCCAACATTGCCATGCCAAGATCTCCTCCAGCAACTGGAGCTTCCAGCTCCCCTTCGGAAAGGAGCATGTCTTCTCCATGCTCCAATGTTTTCTCTGTATGTTGGACACTGCAAAGCCATCCTTAAAATGCACACTGCTTGGTGCCAGGACAAGCCTTTAACGGACTCAGTCAATACCCTTTTTGCTGCTTGCCAAGGCCAATTAGCACTAGTGATTGTACAAGGTAAAGAATTAGAATTAGGTCAAAGGTAGAGAGTAGAGTAGTCTAGAAATATTATAAGGAAAGGCCTGCTCCACTGCCTGCACGCTGCTCTCCCCACTGAGGCAGGAAACGAACTGAACTGAGCCTCTGGGTGACTCCCACCTCATGACAACAGGAAGAACTTTTAATTGGTAGAAATCACTCAGAAGATGTCCTCACCCCCTAGAGGGAGAAGGCCCTGGCTCTAGTTGAGGCTAGGGGGATTTCCTTTGGGCCAGGGATCCTTAGCTGGTTTACAGTGCTTGATCAAAGAGCTTTCTGGGGAAGATATTAAGAGAGGTGGTCCCTCAGATCTGTTCCTGACAAGAGGAAAGAGTTTCTGTCATTTCTTTCCTGACACTCAAACAACACCTCAGGAACAAAATTTCAAAAGACTAGGTTGGCTGCAGAAGGAGGGGATGTCTGAAAGTCCCTCTCCACACAGGACACAGGCCAAGGACTTCAGTGGAACAAATAATCATAGCCCGACCTACCTATATACAGATCGAACATATTCTGAGTCTTGATTGCTTTGGGCACCTATGTTCTTTCCCATAGCGGTTTCTAGAAATAGGAAAGAAAGAAATTAGCAAAATAACTCCTACCTCTACACTGAACATGAGCTACTTCTGTTTGTTTGTAATCGCAGGCTTCTTTCCCAACTACTCGTTAAATTGCAGCAGCCTGCAATACGCACATACCCTGGGATCTGCCAGCCTCTCCTCTTCTCTCATCTGTTTCCACATTCTAATGCAAGTATATGCAATTCTTCCCCCCACCCTCCGATCAGATTTAAAATTCCTTTTCTCTATCATGGAAAAAAAGAATCAGCACTTCACTGAACAAAAAGTTTTTTAAAAAGTTAAAGAGTAGGTAACAAAACAGGTTAACTAAAAGTGCCATCGACTATATAGCACACATAGCAATAAGCCAGCTTGCATAACAGCTGAAATGTTTACATGTGATATTTATTACAATATTTTCATAGCAATGAATAAAAGTCCATTTGTGATTTACCACAGATTATATCAAGGGTGCACAGAGCAATGTATAAAAAGCAATTAAAGGGCTCTTTGTCCACATGTTTTTCAAGTTTCTTAACAAGGACATTGGCTTGTTCATTCATCACTTCTAGGAAGTTTGTTAAAATACTGAAATGGAAGGTGGGAGTTAACATCTTTCTTCTGGTGCGCCATTTGCTTCCAGAACTGCAAAACAGAGATTTTAAAATTATTCCAGAATCATGTCCCTGATCATATTTATTGTGATTAAATAGATCTGTTCTCCTCACAATGAACCTGAGGTATTTACTTATCTTTAAACAGCCCGTGGCGCCACGGGCGCCACGGACTAAATAATTCGTTAAGCCCCCTAGAGGTGGGCTTTGTCCGTGATGAGGAAGGGTCCGGGTTGGACCCTTCCTCACGACAGACAATCAGAGGGACCAATTGGCAGGCGCTTCGCGCCTGCCGATTGGTCCCTCCGATTCCCAGCCTGAGCAACTGCGAGCCGCGCGCAGCGCGGCTTGCAGTTGCTCCCGGACTGATGCGGCGAGAGGCGCAAAGCGCCTCTCGCAGCGTCAGACCGTCGCCCGAGGGAACCCCCAGAAGTCGCGCAAAGCGCGGCTGCTGGGGGTTCCCTCCCTGCTGGACTCACGCGCCTTCTCCCCTTTCAAAACCCCTTTTTATAAAGGGGCTTTGAAACTAGTTTATTATATTTGTATACCGCCCTCCCCGAAGGCTCAGGGCGGTTCACATGAAACAGAACAGAAACAGTACAGATAACTTAGATTAACAATGCTGAATGAAATGAAACAACAAGCAACATGGAACCGTAGAAAAATTAAACATTAAAGTATCTCATACTGATAGCCCAGTGGGTGCCATGGGAGGGAGCTCAGGAGGAGGGCCCTTGGAAAGGTCAACCTCAACCAAATGCCTGGTGGAGGAGCTCCCTTTTTGCTGGCCCTGCAGAACTGTTCAAGTATCACTGTCATGTACGTTATTCTGGCTACTTGAGGCATATTTCACCAACTTTATAACCCCAGGAACTTCTGTTTATCAGATTGGTCAGCAATAAGCATTACATTTCTGAAGCTCACATCTATCTGACCTCTAACCTATTTATTGCTCCAGCTTAGAACATCCAGCCCAAAGCTCAGTATCCTGGCTTTCAGCCCTGAACCTTCTACTTACATACTGTATACATGGAATAAACAAGCTCCCTCTATGCAATTTTAATTTTTTTTTTTGGGGGGGGGGCGTTGATAGTAGTACTCATCAGTATTTTTTTTATTATTATTATATTTATATACCGCCCTCCCCGGGGCTCAGGGCGGTTTACATAATAACATAAGAACAATACATGGAACAGTCTATAAAACATTTGAGTAACCGTGCAATAATAACTGATAATTCTAAACATATAACATTATAATTGTATAACCAATAAACAATACAATGTTGCAACATACAAACAGGTCCAGAGTGTATAGGTGGTGTTCTGAGGGGGGTGGGGAGCAGGGGCCCTTTGGTTGCTGTTGGTTATATATATCTGGTCTCAACCGAATGCCTGGCGGAAGAGCTCCTCCTTGCAGGCCCTGCGGAACTGTTTAAACTCCGTCAGGGCCCTGATCTTCTCCGGGAGCTCGCTCCACCAGGTGGGGGCCAGAACAGAGAATGCTTTAGGGCCAGGGACCTTTAGCAGTGGAGCGCAGGGCTCTTTTGGGAGCGTAGGCAGGGAGGCGATCCCTCAGGTACACTGGGCCCTGACCGTGTATGGCCTTGAAGGTAATTACCAAAACCTTTAGTCTGATCCGAAATTCAACTGGCAAACATTGCAGTTGATGGAGAATGGGCCGGATGTGGGACCTCCACGGTGTTGCAGTGAGGATCCTGGCCGCTGCATTTTGAACCAGCTGTAGTTTCCGAGTCAAGACTAAGGGCAGGCCTGCGTAGAGCGAGTTACAAAAGTCCAGTCTAGAGGTGACTGTCACATGGATCACTGTGGCTAGGTGTTCTGAGCCAGGTAGGGCGCTAGTAGCTTGGCTTGGCAGAGGTGGTAGAATGCCAGCCGCGCTATCTTTGTGATCTGGGCTTCCACTGTGAGGGAAGTGTCCAGAATCGCACCTAGGTTCCTGGCGGAGTGAGCCGTAGAGAGCTGCACACCATCCAGGGCAGGCAGACACGCTTCCTCACATGGGCCCTTCCTATCCAGCCTCAGGACCTCCGTCTTTGAAGGATTGAGCTTCAGACGACTTTGCTTGAGCCATCTCGTCACTGCTTCTAGGCAGCTGGCTAATGCTTCTGGGGGAGAGTCAGGGCGGCCATCCATCAGGAGGAGGAGCTGGGTGTCATCTGCATATTGATGGCAACCCAGCCCAAACTTCCGTACCAGTTGTGCAAGAGGGCACATGATGTTGAATAGGCTAGGAGAGAGGACCGCTCCCTGTGGGACTCCACAAGTAAGTTGTTGGCGGTCTGATGTTCTTTCTCCTATTGCGGCCCTCTGTCCACGATCCCGGAGGAAGGAGATCAGCCATTGAAGGGCTGTCCCTCGTATTCCGGCATCGATGAGGCGGCGAGCTAGTAGCTCATGATCGACTGTGTCGAACACTGCTGAGAGGTCTAGTAATATCAGCAGTGCCGACCAGCCTTGGTCCAACTGGCGACGGAGGTCGTCCATCAGGGCAACTAGGACTGTCTCTACCCCATGGCCAGGCCGGAAGCCTGACTGGGATGGGTCTAGGGCCAAAGCCTCTTCAAGGTATTCCGTCAGTTGGTTTGCGACTGCGACAAACCAACTACCGGTATGACTACAAACCAACTACCGGTATGACAAACCAACTACCAGTATGACTACATTTACAGGGGGTTTCTCTGAAGTCATAATGGGAGAACTAGTAAAAATTGATGCAACTTTTTTAACCCCTCCCCTCCCAAAAAAGCACAGAATTTTGATCCCTATTTTTCCGCAAATGTTCCTGATAAAAGAAAGGGACCCTATCTGCATTCATTTTCTACGCATGCAGGTTCCATGAGCAATCACACACAGGTAGCCAACTCCATTCATATCCACTGCCCCCCCTCCACTCACAAGGATTTCAATGTATACAGAAGCTACTATCTCATCTAAAAGAGCATGTATTAGCTGCCAAGTTCAAGTCAATGCAACTTTACCTTGTAAGAAGTCCTGTTCCCAGCCAAGGTTGGAGAAACTTATAGATAAAGGATTTGTTAATGTGCTTTGAGCTGCCCAAAACTACCTGTCAGTAGATGAAAGCAACAGAATGTCTGAGCAAAGCAATAGTTACCCATCTTCTCACTACCCATTCCATTTTTCTTTAAAAGCCTGATAACTAAACAAATACATTCTGAGTTGAAAGATTCAAATGGGTAGCCGTGTTGGTCTGAAGTAGCATAATAAGATCAGAGCCCAGTAGCACCTTTAAGACCAACAAAGATTTATTCAGGGCGGGAGCTTTCGAGTGCAAGTTAATTAGTGCAAGTTGATGACTGAACTGTTGTTTTTATTGTTTTAATAAAGTTAGACCCAAACTAGATGTGATAGTGTCTCTGTGGCTGCCAGGATGCTGCTACCGTTTTAAAAATGCCGCATGGGCTTGATCTTAACCAGGCCCACTCTTATTTCCCCCAACCCTGCTGTATGTATTATATTGCTTCTGTTGCATCATCTTTGAGTATACAATCCACTTGGAGCCTTAGTGAGAAAACCATAATATCAATGAAGTAAAGAATTACATTCCTGCTCTGCCAGATGTTCAAAGAGCTATTTTCAATGGAAGCAAACTCTATCAAAATTTTCTCCCACTAACTTTAGTTGGTTTTGATAAAGTAGTTGTGCACATCAAAATCTAGCATAAAACTCCACTTTTTTATTATTAGAATGCAGTCGATGCAAATGTTTCCAGTTTCAGTGCTGAGTGATCATTACATACTCAGAGACTCAAATAGTGCTGAACCGAAGGTTTGAAATTAGTGGATCATGAACATGACATCTGTATTATAAAGGTAAAAGGTAAAGGTATCCCCTGTGCAAGCACTGGGCCATGTCTGACCCTTGGGGTGACACCCTCCAGCGTTTTCATGGCACACTCAATACGGGGTGGTTTGCCAGTGCCTTCCCCATTATATGCAACTGTTATTCTGATCATGTGAATCAAAGCTCAAAGTTTTGTGTAGCCTAAACACAAAATAATTTCTGCCTCTTGTTCTTGGATCAGTAGTTCCAAGGTGTACTAAGCTGTAAACACCAGATGCAATGAAAAAAAAGGGTACCTTGTCTAGACAGTCCAGGCTACATAGCAACAATTAATACTAGGCAAAAATTAGCAGCCCAGTTATCATATTTCCTCAAAAGGAAGTCAGTACATTTCATAAGACTTACTCCTAGGACAATGTGCCTAGGATTGCACCATTATTTACAGTCCTAGGGCTCAAGTGAACATTATCAGGACATACGTAAGAGCAGCTGCAATAGATGACCCATCTACTCCAGCATCCTGCCTCACACAGTGACAACCAGATACAACCAGGACATGGGGGGCGAAGTGCTGCTGGGACTGATTTGACAGAAAGAGGTCCTGCCTTCTCCCCACTTCATTTTCTGGAGCCAAAAGAGCCCCCAGGGCCACTTTTTATTTGCCCCTAAAAAGTGGTCATATGCTATTCTAGGAATGCATAGTTACAGACAGTGAAGACCTATCTGCAAAAAATAAGGGAAGTGAGAGGGAAAGGTCATTTCTGGTGAGTAGTGCATATGAACAGGAGTCCCTCTTCCTCCCATGTGCTGGTTCCAGCCCAAATCAGGTCCCCACAGCATTTTAAATGGAGTTCCTATCAGCAATACACCTGCAAGACCTCAAGCATGGAGCAGATGAGGATATGTTGAACATGCAGTTTGGCCTGCATGCTGCGGCCCTTCTTTGCAGAAGTGGGTTTCACATCTAGGCCTAAATATGGCAAAATTGAAAATATGTCTGTGCCATGTGTGAAATGGCGATTAACATCTTGAAAACCAACATTCTAAGATTTTCAGAAAGCTGTTTGTTGTAATATCAAGAGATCACATGTGGCATGATATTTCTGTGCTTTGCCCAACCAAGACTGCAATCCTAAATACTTTAATAAGGCTTTCTTTGAAGTAAATATATTTAGGACATCACTGCAAATCTATTAAGACTAAGAAAGAAACATACCTCTACAGTGTCTGCATGATATAAGGTCAGAAATGGATAGGGTCCTAACCACATCTTCAGAAGTGGACAATCCCGGAACTGTTCACCGTAAGTCAAGACTTGCCTGAAGAAAGCTGGAAAACATACATACTACTTGAATAAGTCTGAGAAATTTTGACCTCGAAACCACTACTTTGTCAAAAATGCTTATGAAAAACACCGTATTTTTTTAAACGTATAACCTCTGTCTAGTTCAATGACCACAGAGCAGGAGGACAGCCTTCTAGAAGTGGTATCCACTTCTAGATTAAGGTCTGAAAATACAAATTAGCGTAGATATGAAGATGTTTTTACCTCCCCTTCCATATAAAGACAGAATGCATACCAATCATTCATAAAATTCATAATTAAGAATGGACTCTGACCATTGATTTAAAAAAAATACAGCCCTGTGCATTTTGTTTCTAAAACACAGGAATCTGCAACACTGGTAATGGCCCACTGCTCCCGCAAAAAATCTTTTCTCCATTTGCATGGTGCATTTAGAAGCGCATTTTGCATGATCTTAAGGGAACCGCATTAAGAGCTTGCCAAGCATCCCACAAAATCCTGCAGTTGTAATTGCACCACTTCACTCCACAGAGTCACGCAAGAATGCAATGCGTGATGTACAACCTTTCTCCCTAGAGAACGATGTGAGGATCCGGAACGGGAAGAGGAGTCGGAAAATGCAGGGAAATATTTTTTCTATGGCTTTAAAATTTCTAGAAATTTTACATCTCTGTTTCTCACCTCATATTTCTTCTTACAGGCGTAGCTAATTGTAATGTTCTAGGATCCTGGTGAATGGGAGTGGGACTTCCCATATCCGTTGTGGACTGGCCTTTCCCTTAGTCATAAATTGCTGAGGAAGAAGGTGAGACCTGCCTCATCTCAGTAGTGAACAGAGTGTAGAGCCTTGTTTCCCCATGATCAACCCTCTCTAAGACCATTTATGCACTGGAGGTTTTATGCCAGGCAGTAGGCTGGAGTTTTAGTCGTGGCAGGCAGCCCCACCTCTTTCTGCACCCACACGGCGGAGCATTTGCCCCGGTACATTTGCCCCTCATCTGCCCCCGATTTGTACTCCTGCATGAGAGCTGGGGCAGTGAAGTTCCCAGTGCATAAACGGTCTAAATTAGCGATCCCCAACCTGTGGGCGGCGGACCACATGTGGTCCTTCGACTAATTGGAGGTGGGCCGCGAAGGATGCCTTCTCCCCCCCCCTAGCCCTTTACAACACACTTTGGGTGTCATTGTCTCCCATCACTCCCAGATGGGAGTATCTTGTTGCAGAGAAACAAGCTCAGGGTTCCCATTGATTTGTCATTGTCATGAGTTAAAATTTCCATGAAAATAAAATGTTCCATATGTTCATTGTTGTGGCGTGTCTGTATCTTATTTTGAAGGGATGTTTAAACATTATCATAGCGATCAGAGAGCGTTAGGGCAGTGGTTGAGAGTAGAGGAGTAAACTCCCCCCCCCACCGGGCCTCAGTAAAATTGTCAAGCGTTGAGTGGTCCCTGGTGATAAAAGGGTTGGGGACCACTGGTCTAAATGATGAAAGGATATACTGATTCTGCAAGATCACATGTATTAATGTCAATTAAATATCAGCATAACATGGTGCATATATGCTTTCACTATATTTACATCATTCAATCCACACAATGACATTCAGTTGTACCAAGAACGTCTTGGGAGAATTAATTTTTAAAAAACTGAAATTTCAGTTCGCACTTTTAAATGGAAAAAGAAACCCACCATAAAATATATGGCCACTAATTATGGAAGCGACAACATAATTAGTGTCCATGTCCATGTCTAATCTGTTTAAACTATTGGTAAAACTTTCTGAACTGAATTACCCTTCACCTAAAATTTAAAGATTGGTTGTAAACTCAGGCATGTTTGATTCTAGAAAGGATATTAGAGTTTCTGTTTTTGTTTCTAGCTACAGATTTGTGTTGTTGTTTGTTTCTGTCTTCTATGGCTTTTTTGTTACAGTTTTACTGCTTTTAATTTCAGCAACCTTTTTTTCTGCCACAATGGGGCAGCTTTAGACAGCTCTCTTACAGCCCGACTCTTTACAGACAAAGGGAATAGATTGTTGTTTGGGGACTTCTCTCTCCAGGCTTCAAGACAAAATTAGCTAATAAAAAAAACAACAACAACAAACAATAAAAGCAATGAACTCACCCTGTTACCATGACATTTTGAAGCATAATGAAAAGGAAGGGAACATTTGCATTGACTACTAGTTCTTGAGTCTTTGGGTCAGAAAGGAATTATACGGGCTCAACTGTTCTTTCACAAAAAGAACCATGTTCCAGATTTCTCATAAACGCTTGAACTCCACAGTACCATATTCTAACTTTACATCATTCAAACCTGCAGAGAAAATATGTTAAAAGGAACTATGCAAGAATTTATGCTTGAGATTCTTGTTCCAGGTGAGTAACCAGGTTATTTAAAATATACAAACACATTCCTGCATGTTGTAGCTTAGATTTTATGTTAATCCTACTTTGCCTATGTATCAACGTTTGGGTGCTGTCCTCTCCCACTCTAGCTGGACTGCTCTTTTGTTGGGAGATCATTTCTAAGCGGCTTCCACACCACAATCTGTCTATTGTCTGCTGCTTTTAATAGAATGGATTAACCTCATGGATAAACTCTTCATGGATCTGATGAAGTGAGCTCTGGCTCATGAAACCTCCTCTGTGCCACTGGACTCCTATTTCATTTTTTTGATCATTGGTCACAGGCTATTATCATAATCAGTGCCTGCAGGTGAGGTTTTACAATAGGCATACTGCATGCACAGAAAAGTTGTTTTTTATAACCTGCATTTTCCTACCTGAACGAGTCTCAAAGTGACTTACAATCACCATCCCTTCCTCTCCCCACAACAGACACACAGATCATTACCACAGTAGCAACAGTGCTCCAATTTATATTTTTAAAGGGCTGTTTTTCCATCTGTTTCCATATTGAAATATGTCCTTCCATGTGCAGACCCAAATTATACTCACACTTACCATGTGGTAAAGGAATTCCTGGTTACAGCGATTTCATTTTTTAAAGGCAGAATGTAATTGGGACTGCCGAATGGAGAAATGCTTTCATTTAGGTTTTTTCCCATGGCTGCCATTTTGAGTCATTTGTGCATGCCCTTTTCCTCATTACCATTCTCCCTCCCCAGTCCTCAAAATCTGACTTTTTAAAAAGGGTGATTGTGTTACAATGTTGTTTTTAGTTATAAAAAACAGCAGCAGTCTTGCTCGTTATGCTGCAGCGACATTGTAACACAATAATCCTTATCCACTGTTCCTCTTAATATTTGTGAAACAGCCCTGGGGGTGGAGAGTGTCCTGGCTGTCTGAGTTGGAATAGGGTCAATCACGGTGATTGGCCCTGCACCTACAGCTCCTGCCCTCCCTCCATGGACGCTAGCTATTTTGCTCTTAGACGCTGCAGGAGACAGCATGTAAGAGACACAGAGAGCCTTCCAAACCGCAAACCAGCCCTGATTACCTGCTATGGCTCCTGCTGAGAGAGTGAGAGAGAGAGAGAGAGATCTGTGCCTGCTGGTGTTTCCTTGGTCCTAGCAGCAATGGGCTTTCTTGCTAGTCTATATATATTTTTAAAAAATCACATCCAGTATATTTAGGAGGGAAGGGGGGAGGCCATCAAGGTTACAAAATGGTGGAATTAAGGGGCGCAATGAAAAGGGGCCCAATGAATGGCAAGAGTTGGGTTTTACATGCCGCTTTTCTCTATCTGAAGGAGTCTCAAAGTGGCTTACATTCGCCTTCCCTTTCCTCTCCCCACAACAGACACCCTGTGAGGGAGGTGAGGCTGAGCGAGCCCTGGTATTACTGCTCGGTCAGAATAGCTTTATCAGTGCTGTGGAGAGCCCAAGGTCATCCAGCTGGTTGCATGTGGGGGAGTGCAGAATCGAACCTGGCATGCCAGATTAGAAGTTTGCACTCCTAACCACTACACCAACCAGGCACCATTTTGCAAGAAAAAAGGGGGAAAGTGAAAGGGAACAAGCAAAGCATCATGGGAGGTTGCCTCCTTCTGACTCTCAATGTGGAAAACATATGACAAATTTTAGCCTGGGAAATGAGGAAAGGAAAGCCCAAATGTGGAACGCAAAGTGTTAACTCATAGCATCTAACAGAACTTCAAAGCAAGGCTGAAACAAGGGATGTCTTAAAGGTGGAAACAGTCCCTGTGAGCCAGGTACTTGATCCAAAGTCACACAGTTGGCTGCATGTGGAGGAGTGGGGAATCAAGCCAAATTCTCCAGATTATAATTTACTGCTCTTAGCCACTTACACCAAGATGTCTCTCGAATGATAGAATTATGGCATCAGATGTTTATGTCTGCAGCTTGCCTATTGTAAAGCCTAACCTGATTAGACACTGATTAAGATAAGCTGAGACCAGTGATAAAGTGTTATGTTGTGGGTTTAAGTTTTATCTGGCCACACCTGGCTGTCCTTAATCCAGTCAGTGCCCGTTGTATTCCTGAATGCAACAGGCTTGGCCCCTAGTTAAATTATAACTGTGGTTACATGAAGATCTCTGTGGGAGATTAGAACAGTTTTAAAAATGCAGAATATTCATTTGAGGAAAAGGAAATCACATACTTCAAGCAAGAGTTAGGCAAATTGGACTGGGTTCAATAAGAACCGTTCTGGGTATGATTAAACTGTGCAGGGGACACAGAAGGGGCAACTGTTGGGCACTTCCTCTAACTCATCCTCCTCTAACTCATCCTCCCCCCACCTATTTTCAAATGTTGCAAAATTTTTGCAGATCCTGAAGTCATTCTCAGAACTCAGGAGGCTATACAGGATGAAGGACAAATCGAGTCCAGTGGCATATACCAGGTTTATCAATCTATTTATAACATATAAAGGAGTATGCGAACTTCCAATGACATGTTGAATGTTCCAAAGCCTCCAGGCAGAGCCCTACCCATGTCAGGAGGCTGCGTGCAAAGACAGGGGAAGCATTTATGGGGAATGGATGGCAGCCTACCAGCTGACAATGACAGTTGCACCACCCTATCTCTTTAAATTCATCCTCAACCTGGGGAGGAATTTAAAGGGACCGGGCAATATGTCTGTCATTCTCAGCTGGTTGTTATCCCAGTCCTTTTAAATCCCTCCCCTACAAACTCCCTAGATAGCATTCCAGCATGCAACAGGATTTACTGCTAGTGCCTTTCATAAAAGTGCATCTGGATTCAAACTTTGTCCTATAATAGAACTTTGTTCTACAAACTTTGTTCTCTTTAAGAACAACAACGTTTAATTCTCGGTATAAGTTCATGTGTACACAGACCTTTTCAGATACACTGGAACAAGTCTTCCTCAGCCCTTACCTATACGTAGTGTGAGTGGATTTAGTTGCCTGGAAGGGCCAGTTAGAGTCAAGACGCATAAGTAACTGAGCAATTCATACAGCAAAAATTGGAATAACAATCTAGATTAGCAGCAAATTGACATATATAGAGATAATAAAAGTTAACAACTGGGGTGAGAACTAAATTTGAGTCCAGTGGCAAATATATAGTTAGACTGAAGGATTCTAATCTACTTTAACAGTGACAGCATTAGAGGTCCAAGGAAGGCCGAGCGTCAAAGAATTGAGGCTTTTGAACTCTGGTGCTGGAGAAGACTCTTGCGAGTCCCTTGGACTGCAAGGCGAACAAACCGGTCAGTCCTAGAGGAGATCAGCCCTGACTGCTCCTTAGAAGGCCAGATCCTGAAGATGAAACTCAAATACTTTGGCCACCTCATGAGAAGGAAGGACTCCCTGGAGAAGAGCCTAATGCTGGGAGCGATCGAGGGCAAAAGAAGAAGGGGACGACAGAGAATGAGGTGGCTGGATGGAGCCATTGAAGCAGTAGGTGCAAACTTAAATGGACTCCGGGGAATGGTAGAGGACAGGAAGGCCTGGAGGATCATTGTCCATGGGGTCGCGTTGGGTTGGACACGACTTCGCACCTAACAACAAGTAAAAAAAAGGTGCCGAATGCTGCCTTAGTGGCTGTTGCTACACAGTCACAATGGTGTTGCCAGACTTTAGCCCTTGTTTCCTGATGCTGAAAGGGAAGAGCAGGGGACTTTCCCAGGCTGTTTTGGCCTTTGAGGAAAGACTCACTGAGGGTCAGGACTGGCAGCAACCATGGCCAGCCTGATACCATGCAACCCACCAGACCAGGTCTTTGTACTGTTCAAAAGCTACATCTCCAAGCCAATGTGGTATAGTGGTTAGTTTCAAACTAGCATCTGGGAGACAGAGGGTCAAATCTCCACTCTACCATGGAAACTCAATGAATGACTCTGGGCCAGTTACACACTCGGCTTAGCCCACCTCACAGGGATGTTGTGAAGACAAAATCTAGAATGATGTAAGCTGTTTGGCTCCCAATTTAGGTGAAAGGCGGATTACAAATGAAGTAAACAAATCATGCATATAGCTTACATTGGGAGAACAGAAAAAATGTAGGTTAGCTGGTGATTGGGAGGAAAGCAGGAAAAGCTAAGGACACAGGGGCTGTCACAAGAAGAAATGGTGTAGTGAGGGGGATGGAAGGGAAAGGGTGCCCTTAAACCTGGGCAGATTCCCCACCATGCAACTGGCTTGCGCCTACCCAGCACCTCAATATTCAGGGGGACAAAGAGGAAAGGGAAAAACAAGACACACTCTGCAGGTCCCTGCAAGTCCTCTACTTGTCAAATTATCATTAAAGCCTAGAGATGCCAGACATCAAGGGGGACATTAACGCATGAGAATCTGCTCCCAAGAAGACATGAATCAAACCGCTCGTCTCTTAAGGTAGCAACGTCGACATTATGGGACGGGAAGCCTTTGCTGCGTCTCCCTCCCAATTACACCAGCACGCCCGACCCTTTCCAAAGCTTGGGACACACCCCGTTCCCCTTTTCTTAAAGCAAATCCGCTCCGCGACCCCCGGCAGTGTGGCTGGAGCGAGGGGGCGCCTCAGACGCTCGCAAAATATGGGCCGGGGTAGGGGGTGGGGGTGCCGCTGCCGAGCCGGCTGCATTACCTTCCCCGTCGCGCTCGAAGATGAGGACGTTGCCCAGGAGCGGATAGCAGGGCCTGACCCCCGGGACTTGCTTCACCTCCTGCCACATCCGAAAGTAGGCGAGCAGCAAGCGGCAGACGGAGGCGGCCAGCAGCGTGGCCAGCAAGGTCGCCGCCGCCGCGCCCCAGTAGAAGAGCCGGCCGCCTTCCGAAAGCGCCTGCAAAAGCTCCATGGCCAGACGGAGCGGCCGCCGCGCCCTCCGGGAGCGAAAAGCTTCGTCGCCGGAGAGGAGGAGGGGGAGGCCGCGGCCGGAGCGCAGAGAGGAGGGACAGACGAGTGCCCGGCACCGACGCCCCTGCGCAAGGGAGGAAGGAGGCGAGGGCAGAGCCGGTTCGAAGCGTCGGGTTAGGGAGGCGACGGAGAAGGCGCCTCTGGCGCTGGTCAGCGACTCATTTTGCTCGCGGACGACAAAGGAGCAGGCCCGTCCGCGCCCTCCTGGGCTCTTCAGCCACGCCCACCTCCGGTTGCGAGAGGCGAAATGCCCGCGGGTGCAGCCGGGGGAAACAAGGCGCCGAGCTTCTGCGCCTCCCCTCGGCAACGCGCTCCCCCCGCCTTGTGCTTTTTAAAGGAAAAGGCGCCCTAGACCTTCTTCGCCGCGGAAAACCGTGTACCCTTCACCTAACCCGCTCAAGGCGGCTTACAGACGATGGCGAATCTTTTTGCGAGGGTTTTTTTTTTAACTTTTAACGGCAGCAAAAAGAAAAGTCACGGGGGAACTAAGTGTCCAAAGCTCCTAGGCAGAGAAAAAGTTTACATGGGTTTTATACATCTTCCTCATAGGGCCGGCTCAGATGCAGGGACGAATACAATTCCACGCTTGAACCGGACCCAGAGGGGTGCAGTGGGGGATGAGTTCTCAGGCTCCGATAGACTCCCTTGCAGGGTTCCTCAGGGCACGGTTCTCCCACACACACACACACACACACACACATTGGCAGGGGCTCATGGGAATTGTAGTCCATGGACATCTGGAGGGCCGCAGTTTGACTACCCCTGGTTTAACATCATCATGCGCCCTCTGGCCCAGCTGGTATGGAGTTTTGGGTTGGGTTGCATCCGTATGCTGATGACACCCAGTTCTATCTCCTCATGGAGCAGAATTGCCTGAACCTCAACCTCTCCAAGACGGAGGTCCTGTGGTTGGGAGGTAGGGAGTGGGAGCAGTAAGCGCATTTACCCACCCTGGCAGGGATGCAAGTATTGAAGTATTGTTCTGTTCACAGTCTATTTGAACCGCTCTGAGCCTTCGGGGAGAGTAGTATACAAATGTAATCTTTAAACCGCCCGCAGTGCCATGGGCGCCACGGACTAAATAAAACAGTAAGGGCTGGTGGGGAGGAGTTAGGGCGGGCTCTGTCAGGGATAAAAACTCAGAGGAGCGAATCAGGAGCTGCAAAGCGGCTCCTGATTCGCTCCTCCAAGTGGTACTCAAGGGCCAAGTGTCCAATTGGGAGGCGCGCGAAGCTTGGCCCGTCTCCCGAACGCCGCGTCTCCAACTGTGCAGTCCTCCCGAGCCGCCATCCTTGCCGGACGGCCGCCAGGGAGGAGGCTTGCCCCACACCTTTGGCCTCGGGGGGAAAAGCCTTCCCCTCCAGCCACCGCCTGCCCTAAATCTATGTCCTCTCCCACCAAGACTCCCATCCCTGCCCTTCCCACCCCCACCCCAAACGCCCCTCGCAGCCCGCCAGCGCCCGCGATTTTCCCACCCCCCCACACTTCCCACTCACCAGTGTGCTGCTTCGCCGCCTCTCTGCCTGCCTCCACATCGCCGTCGCGTCCACCACGCTTCCCCACCTGCCCATCGCCACCGCCTGTACCTCCGGACCTCCTCGCACGCCGCCCTTGCAACGACGCCACTGTGGCCAGGCCCGCCGCTCCATGACGGCCCTGGCCACATGCTCGCCACCGCCCACGCGACGCCCACGCGACGCCATGCAGACGCGGCCCCAGTGTGCTCAGAAGATGGCCGCTGACAACACCCGCCCTGCGCCCGCTGGACGCCGCTGCCGCAAACTCCTGCCCTCGGCAGCTGCTTGGGAGCCGCCAGCGCCGAGGACAGGTAGGCCGCTTCCCTCCCCCCACGATCAAGCCTCCCGGAGTCCCGAGGGCAGGGGGAAAGGCTTCTGCGGACCCGCACCACATCGCCCGCGGCTACGCAGAAGCCTTTGGGAGCCCCCCCGCCCAGCTAGCGCCTATTTTATTTCATAGTAAAATGGGCTTTAGATCTAGTAAATAAATAAAATATGTTGGAACTTGTTTATATCAAGCATGACTAATAGGTTCATCCTTTCTGTCATCTGTCTTTTGGATGCTTTGCATTGCCAAATTGGGTTGGACTAGTATGGAGATTATAGGGTGATGTTGTCTTAGAGAGACCATTAAAAGAGAGGTTATGTTAGCTTTTCATGTTGACATCATTATTATTCAAGATGTAAGACATGCAGTTGATGGTTTTATTTGACAGCGTGGGTGAGAAGCAAGAAGCATAGGCACTCCTGATTCCAGGCTAGATGATGGCACTACAAGGGAGGTCAGTGGATGTGCCAAGCACAAACCATCCACATTGCCAGTCCCGATGAAAGTGTTGAGAAATTTATTCCACACGTGATGAGAAGCAATCACTGTGTGCAGAATTTGGGTTAGGATTCATTCAGCTGCGCTCCTTGCTGTCTGGTGCTGCTCTTTTGTCAGGAAAAAGGACACCATAGGCAGGAGAGTGTCCAAAGATAACAGCTCCCAAGCACAAGAACACAGTTTACTAATGTAACAGGATTAACTTTTGCTTATATATTCCCACCGTCATGATGGGCAGTTCATAGTCTGACGAAGAGTGCTTGCACTCGAAAGCTTGCGCCTTGAATGAATCTTTGTTGGTCTTAAAGGTGCTACTGGACTCTGGTTTTATTGGTTAGTATCAGATGATGCAGGATGAAAAGGCACACAGGAACACACAAACTGAAGTGCTCAGTACCCCAGCAGTTGTCTCAGGATTTGTGAGAGTTACAGATTTTAGAAGCACAGAGTGCAATCTGGGATTTTTTTGGGGGGGAGGCTGATTATTTTATTAGAAAAGTTGTACTGTGTATGAGAGTGAATAAGCTTCCTCTGGCATTGCGGGAAATAATGAATAAATCTTTGTTGGTCTTAAAGGTGCTACTGGACTCTGATTTTATTGTAAGAACATGTTACGAGAGGAGAGGAGGACATACTCTGTGCACGAGAGCTCTTTTCAGCTCCCTGTGTTGTAAAGTGACATGGGGGACAACTGTTGACTTGGAAGTTATTTTTTCCTGCACTGTAGTGAAACATGAGGCAGCACATAGCTGGTCTGGAAACATGTAGGAATACAATTGGTCAATTAGAATTGCCAGATCCTCTGATGGAGGTGGGAGTCCCCCAAAGCCAGATTTCACCACTCATCAGCTGGCTGCTATCTTTACGCTTTCCACATCAACAACAAAGCGATACTAAAATAGGTGTAAGTAGTAAGGAGGCTACCTTCTCTCTGTTACTTTTTAGTCCATGTTTCAGGAAGTTAATTATCAACTTTGTATACCCGTATGTAAGGAATCCACATGTCTACAGTGACCTGCAGCAGGGGTCCTCAACCCCCGGTCCACGGCCCGGCACCGGGCCTCAAAGGCCATGGTGCCGGGCCGCAGCGAGAGGGCTGGAAGAGGCAGGCACAGCTGCCGGCACGCCAGCGATGCAAACGCGCACACGTGGAGCTGCCGCGCATGCATGTTTGCGCCCCC
This sequence comes from Paroedura picta, assembly GCF_049243985.1. NCBI lineage: Eukaryota > Metazoa > Chordata > Lepidosauria > Squamata > Gekkonidae > Paroedura > Paroedura picta. The sequence goes on from NC_135378.1 coordinate 36,159,328, forward strand.
TGCTGGCGAAAACGTGCACGCGCGCCAGCTCTGCGCACGCGCGTTAGCGCCACCTAGTGGCAAAAACATGCATGCACGGCAACTGCGCGTGCACGTTTACGTGCAGCTGTAGCGGCTGGGCCGCCGGCTCTCTCCCACCCTCAGAGGCGGTCCGCAACTACAAGAAGTTTTGGGACCGCTGACCTACAGAATAAGGTATCTATAAGAAAGGAATCATGTTCCTCTACAAATGTAGAAGGAATGTGGCTGTCCAGGCAGCATGAAATCCAGAAATAAATAATGGGCTGAAGAATTAGCAAGTCTCAAGCACCCAAAATAAATAAAAACCAACCACTCAGAGTTAATACCCAAAACTAGAAACTCATTAAAGAGCCAGTTACTCCAAGCATGCAGATCTGTTGCTTTATGCAAAAGTAGAGGCAAAAAGCCTTGAGAACAACATGATAATATCTTCCAATTCTTGAAAATCTAAATATAGTCCAAGTAGTTAGGAAATAATCCAAGAGGAAAAAAGGAAATCCATGAATCCTTCATTCTGATCAACAGTTCTGTTCTTTGTGATAGGGCAAACAGAATAACCTCAAAACAAATTATTCTGTTCTTCTCCATTGTCCCAGAACACTCCACAAATTTATCTTAGAGTTAATAATTTTTTCCTAGTCTTGCTTCTACATGTTTAACAGCAGATAGTCAAACAGCAGACTATCATATAGACATTTAGCAGTATTCCCATTACCTAGTTTACTATCTGCATGACACAAAAAAGCAGCATCTGGGGAGAAAGGAAACATTAAATATGATGAATAAAATCTGTTTTCCCCTCCCATTAAAAAAAAATTCTGCATGGAATGCCTAATGTTTCAGAGGAAGTGTTATCTCCACAAACTGAACCTTAAAAGCTCTTTTTAATAAAGTCATCAGTTCATATATATTGTATGTATCTATCATTGTTTATAGTCCATGTTCTTACTTGGACTCAAGGTGGATTACATAGAGTGAGTCAATACAATCAATACGATGGGATATTCAATGGACAATGCAATTGGATTAAGGTTGGAGAATCAGCCAGAAGTCTAACATGAGAACTGAAACAAAAAGTTCACCGGCAACTGATGTCTTCTGTGCAGACACACATTGGGACTGCATTTGCACAGGCCAGCCATGAACATTTTCTTCCTAGTTTCTAAAAGTTCCTAAAATGGTAGCACCGCCCCCCCCCCTTGGAGTCAGCGCATGCGTGGCTTTTTGCACTTGGAGCATCATGTGTTCTCTTGGTGGAACACCCATCTTCCTCAGTTCACCCATGTCACCACAAACTCTCTTGTATTACAATAAATAAGGCCTCCCAGGCTTAACAGTAGACACCTATTTAGACAGAACAGAGAGTGAGAGAGCTCACAGCAGCATAGGAGGGAGGGAACATGTGTGCACAGAAGACTTCAATGAACAACATTTATCTTTAACTGCTCCTGGCGGAGTGGAAGAAATAAAACAGTAAGGGCCCTGAGGGCAGGCCCTGTCCGGGATGAGGAAGGGTGCCGATAGGCCCCTTCCCCTGGACTGACAAGCAGAGGGCCCGGGCCCTCTGCTTGTCAGTCCAGCCCCAAACTGCCAATCAGCAGCCGCGCACAGCATGCCTGCTGATTGGCTGTTTTCCCGGACTACAACCAATTGGGAGGCGCGAAGCGCCTCCCAACCTGCCCTACCCCCCACCAGAGCTTACCTTCGCTCCAGCGGCCATTGCTCTGCTGGCCGCCGAGAGCGAAGGTATGCTCTCTGGCCCCCGCCTTCTACCCGACAACGGCTCCCCAGACCCCGGGGAGGCTGCTGGCCGGCTCGCTGAGCTGCCCAGCGCCTTCACTGGAGCCTGGGGACCGTTTTGAAGATCGGGGGGGGAAGGAAAAAAGCTCTCCAGGCCCTGGGGAAGGCGATCCGTGGCTCCGCGAGATCGCCTTCCCTGGGGCCTGGAGAGCTTTTTTCAAGATTGGGGGGGGGGAAAGCTCCCCAGGCCCCTAGCGCCTGCTGAATTTTGGTTTCAGCGGGCTCTACTACTAGTCCAATAAATAAAACTAAATTAAAACATTATTGAGCTACTACCCTTGCTTGGAGACATGGTGACACTCTTGCTGAAAAAGCACATGTAGAACTGCTTTCACCACACCAGCCTCCTTCGTTCCTATCGGGTCCAATGCGGAGTGTCTAATGAAGGTCTCTTCCCTTTACAGATGTTCAGCAATGGAACCTTGCAATGGAATGCTGCAGATATGGTAGCCAAATGGACCAAAGGAGTATGGAGTGCCACCGGACACTCAAGACCTGCTACGGAATGGTTAGGATCAACCTCTGTGATATCATCTGTGCTGAAGCTGCTTTTCCCTTCTTTGATGCCAAATAACAGACAAAAAGGGCTTTAAACTTGTTCTATTTAAATAATCAAGAACAGCATGTTGAACATCTAATATTTGCCATTCTTTCTCACTCTGGATGAAGGGTTTGGAAAAACACCGGAAGAACCACCTCCCGGGATAAATGAAATGGAGACACTACCTTGGGAAGGAACTCCACACTTGTATGCAACACCAACTTACTATCAGGCACCTCCAGAAAAGGTAGGTCCACTCATACAGCAGCCAGTGTTCTAACTCTCCTGACCAATGTTGTGGCCACCAAAATGACTACTTTCTTAGTTAGCACAGCTAATGAAACCAATGCTAACAACTCAAAGGGAGTCTTCATTAACGTAGCAAGGACCAGCTCTAAAGACTATTGTGGGACTACTTGAGAGGTCAGGGGAAACATGTGTTAATCCTTTCAAAAATCTATATGATAATTTATAAGCCAAGATAGATACCCCCTGGACCTCTATACGAAATGCAGCTAGTGTCATCAGATGTTCTGTTAGACCACAAGGTTAATGGATATTCAAATATCTGCTGTAGTTTGCATGTATAGGGGCACAACCCCTTCTCTTGGGCTCGTGTTTCAAACCTATTCCAATCATAGTTGTAAGAATAATATATCTGGGAGAGGACATTCTGAACTTCTCTTGAAAAACCACACTAGGGCTGGATTCACCAAGCTTGTGGTGAGGCCTGGAGATCTGATATTACAACTGATTTCTAGACAAGAGATTAGTTCCGCTGGATAACATTACTTCTTTAGAGGAAGGACTACATAACATATCTTGCTGATGTTCCTTAATTTCCCAGGTTCCACCCCCCAAGTCTCCAGGTATTTCCCATCCAGAGCAGGTAAGCCTCCCTCTTATTCTCTCTTTTGGCCTCATCTCTCCCTCGGTGAATACCACAAATGCATGGGCGATAAGAATATTTGCATTTTTACATGTATGTTGTAGTGTTTGTCATGGCTGCGGTATAACTGATAGTATCATGACAGCGGAATGTGTTAATTATACCCCTCAGTACAACTATCTCTGACTTTCATTGGGAGCCTAATTACCGTTTCAAGAGATCTTGTGACTTCTGCTGCTGTTGACTTGACAGGGCACATAGCTGGCTGTAAAACCCAAGCTGGTAGCTCCTCAATAGGAAGCTGTCTTACGGTGAGACTGTGGGTTGCGTTTGAAAACAGGCTCTATGATACACAAGGTATTCAGCACCACTGCCTGAAGTTTCCTTTTTCTTTAGCCTAGAAATACCTAGAGCAGGAGTAGTCAACCTGTGGTCCTCCAGATGTTCATGGACTACAATTCCCATGAGCCCCTGCCAGCAAACTCTGGCAGGCACTCATGGGAATTGTAGTCCATGAACATCTGGAGGGCCACAGGTTGACTACCCCTGACCTAGAGCGTTAGTGTTATAGCATGTTAGTTGACACTACAACTTATTATGCACAGTAGCAGCCGCACCAGACCACTGCCAATGCATTGGGATGGAGCAGCATGCTTCACTGTTTCTAGAGAGTCAGTTTGGAGAGAGCCAGCTTGGTGTAGTGGTTAGCACAGTCTTCTAATCTGGTGAGCCGGGTTAGAGTCCGTGCTTCCCCACATGCAGCCAGCTGGGTGACCCTGGGCTCATCTCAGCCTTGATAGAGCTGTTCTGACCAAGTAGTAATATCAGGGCTCTCTCAGCCTCACCTACCTCACAGGGTGGCTGTTTGGGGGAGAGGAAAGGGAAGGCGATTGTAAGCTGCTTTGTGACTCCTTTGGGTAGAGAAAAGCAGCATATAAGAACCAACTCTTCTTCTTCTTGACTACCTTTTGACTTTCTCCAGCATAGCCAATGTTGGCAGTTGTGCAGTTCATTGGATCTTTGTTTTGATTCTGAATGAAAATTCTTATGGCTTTATATTACCCCTTTCTATACTGTATAGTACAGTACTTTATTACAGTATAATACCAGAGCAGTAAACTTAATCAAAAACTTACCCCTAACATACAAAAAAGAAATAAGTTGTTAGCAATTGGTAAGGACAATTTAGAATAAAAACTTTCAAAAGTAGGTAAGGACTGAAATCTAAATTTTCTAGATAATAGGGGAAAAAAACTTTGGCCTGTTTAATGTAGCTTAAGAAGAACACAGGTAGATATTCTCAATTCTCAGGTCAAAAACCATACCCTATCAATTCCACAGACCCTATGAACTATCAGACAGAAGCTGGCTACTGGTTTGCCAATTATTGATTAGTCATCAGAAAATGGTTTGTTAACCTTGGCTGTGTTGTTTACAGCTCCTGACCCAAATGTCACCCGAGGGAAGATGAACCTTGCTCGGTGTAGCTCAGGAAAACATGGTCTAGATCTTCTACTTGGCCAGAGTAGCATGGGCATAGTCTTTCATGGAAGGATCTGTTTACACCTCCCAGCCACTACTGCAAAGGAAACTGCATTCTGCTGGACAACCAAAACTTAATGTGAAGATAGAAGCAAAATCACTCCTGTAGGCCTCCCCTCCAAAAACAGCCCCCTTTCCATCAAATATCCCACTTCCTATCACAGTAATCACTATGTGAAGGAAAACCCAAACTGTCCCTCACATAAGCAAATGAAAATCCTTCACGATAGTCAATACTGCATATCTCTCCAATGAGCTTACCTTATTCTCCTCTCCTCTGCTTTATCCTCACAATGACCTAGTGAGGTAGGCTGAGAATGTGACGAACCAAGGTGACTCAGGAAACTTCCACAGCAGAGGGGGGATTCGAATCTGAGTCTCCCAGATCCTACCTAGTCCAACACTCTAACCGCCATGCCACACTGGCTCTTGGGAACTGATCCAATTCAGCTTTAAAGCTAACAAGGTGTTTTTCTCTCCCCTTCTTTGGCTGGATATGGCTTATTCTGAAAATCTGAGCAAGTTGTAAAATATCAGCAGAGCAACTGAGGTAAAAAAAAACAGGAAAAAAGGCTTTGTCTGTAATGCTGTGCACATGGATGGAAACAGGACTCAGAAGCAGCATTCTGAGGACAGAAGGATAAGCAAGCAGCTATACAGCAAACGCTGGCAGGGGCTCATGGGAATTGTAGTCCATGGACATTTGGAGGGCCTCAGTTTGATTACCCCTGGCTTAGATGCAATGATTAGTTTGCTTAATATTCACAGTGAGGAAGGGAAAGGCTTGCCAGGGGAAGAATATCAGCTGGAGATGCAGTACTGGAATGGTGCTCATGTGCAGTAATCCCCCTCTGCCTCTCACACAATGCACAAATTATTACTGCTCACTGAAACCAAAGTAAACCCGACCTTTTTGGGGGGTTGTAAAAATAAGTCTGCTCCTAGCCAAGCTTTGATGCCTCCTGTCATTACTTCCATAGAGTTATCCCACATCCCTTCGTACATGTTCTCTATTTCCCTCTTCCTAACCCCACACAAATAAGGATTTAAGTCAAGAACTGTTTGTCCTGAAAATGGAGTGTTTGCAGAAGAGGGCATGCTTGGGTGCAACGAGACTGGTGCCAGGATGATTATTCTTTTAGCTTACCCAATACACACAGGTTGGGAAACTGAATGAACCTTCCTCTTTCTTCCAGATGCTGCCTGGCTCCTGTACACAGCCTTGAGCAAGAGACTGAAGTGTTTTTATGGGTCATGCTGTGCTCAAGAGATAGAAGAATGTGGCGTAACTTTCGGAGAAAATGAATTGCCCAATCCTACCCAATTCTTTATTTCACACTAGGAACCATAAGGACTGTTCTCAAGGTACCGAAGTTTACCAATTCAATTCCCATCTTGTTAGAAGACCTGCATGAAGTTATTTGAACACAACAAGGCATCCAAGGTAAACGTTTTAAAAATGCGCCTGAGAATTTTACTGATGTTCATACTGAAATGTTTATTTCAAATGTACAACATTGGCAACCATTTCAGACAAGTCATTTTGTTCAGCAACTTGAAGGTTCTAAGGCAGTGGTCCACAACCTTCCGGTTGCCGCGGACCGCTGCTCCGGAGTGGCAGGAGAGGGCGGCCCGAGGGCGGCAATCCGCGTATACGTGTTTGCGCTGCCGCCATGCCGGCGGCCGCGGCTCCCTCTCCCGGCCCCTCCGGGCCGCGAGCAAATCGGCCGCCAAAGCGGCCGATTAGCTTGCGGCTCGGCAAGCTTCTCTTCCCCCCCCCCTCCTGAAACAAGAAGCTTGCCGGGCCGCGAGCTAATCGGCCACTTCGGCGGCCGATATGCTCGCGGCCTGACGAGCTTCTCACTTCAGGGGGGCGGGAAGAGGGAGCTGCAGCCCGGCGCCAAGGCCTTCGCGACCCGGCACTCGGCCGCGGCCCGCGGGTTGGGGACCACTGCTCTAAGGCAGGGGTAGTCAACCTGTGGTCCACCAGATGCTCATGAACTACAATTCCCATGAGCCCCTGCCAGCAAATGCTGACAGGGTCTCATGGGAATTGTAATTCATAAACATCTGGAGGACCACAGGTTGACTACCCCTGCTCTAAGGGACAGCCTGATGCCTAACTAAAGCAATAACATTCGAAGTCCCACCTCACGCTTGATAAAAGGGATTCAGAACTTTGAAATTTGAGCTGAAGACGGCAACAGAATGGGAAAAATATATACTGGTTTGGGAGTGGCTTGGGTCCTCTGGGAAAAACATCCCCCCTGATGGAAGGGATTTTCATCAGTGTAGTGGGACCCTAAATGGGGCCCAAAATACACTCTGAATCTGGGGGATTGGGGACATCCATGAAAGGAATGGGGGGGGGAGCCTGACAGTAGACGAAGGGGAGAATCAGCAACAATCACCCCTGCTCTTCCATTAGCAGAAATGTAACACTAGACCCAAACCCAATATTTATCAGCCTTACTAGGATGCTGTGAGCACAGATTGGGGCAAGTCCCTTGAATACTGCCTTGAACTCCTTGGAGAAGATCCAAACAGTTATCAAACGAACAGTCTTCTTGTTGCCCTTGTCTATGTACCACTTAGTTTTCACTAACATTTCCTTGCACCTTATATATACCCATTACATGGAGGAAAAAATGTAAGGCTTTTACATTGTTGGTCCACAGTTCTTTCAGAAAGGCCGTGGCTTGGCTGAGGGGTCCACTGAAATCTTGAATGTAATGAAAACAGCAAATATTTCAAAACAAAAGCCTTGGTGTGGAATGATGCTTTGGCTCCAGACGCAAGCATTTTAATCGATTTACTAAAACAACAGATTTAAAAGGACTGATTGTATCAGCTTGTGATTTTTTTTTTTTTAAGTCCAGGAAGATTTTTAAAAATTCCATACTTAATCAATCCAGCAAGCAGTGGTGCAATTCTGATTGATGGAGCCACCTTCTTTCTCGGTAAATGTTGGAGCTTCAGAGCACCCAGTACACTAACTACTGGCAAAGAGTGACGGCTGGATCTCTCATCACACATCAAGGAGGTGAGGCCAAGAAAAATGAAAGGCCAGGGTAAGAGGTAAGGCAATACTTTTAAGACAAAAGAGAACATAATTAAAAAGATTAATGAAGAACTTGAAATCTGTACTTCATTGATGTTCACACTAACTGCAACACTGGTAATACCTGGTCAACTCTGGGGAAGTGTAAGTGAAGGATGTTTACAAGATTCTCCCCACCCAAGTTCCTCCAAGAATGCTCATCTTCTAAAGCACTTCACCCTGTCTGCACAGTGGCACTGATAAACAGCAACACATTGGGCTTCTGCTTTTGATTTCTTGACTTGATTCATGACACTGAAGTGGCAACCCTGAGAGCGCTTTCCTGGGTGTAAGGCCCGCTGGATAAATTTGGGTTTACTTTCAAGTCAACCTGCATTCCTCTTTACAGGCTACCTGCGTGTAGAATGCGTAAAACCCTGTCAGAAAAGGGAAAGAAAGAAACAACTACATGTTCCAAGTTTTCCCTGGTGGACAAAATGGCAGCCTGGGGAATGCTTTAGATCAGGAGTAGTCAACCTGTGGTTCTCCAGATGTCCATGGACTACAATTCCCATGAGCCCCTGCCAGCATTCGCTCCCTGGCATTCGCTGGCAGGGGCTCATGGGAATTGTAGTCCATGAACATCTGGCGGACCACAGGTTGACTACCCCTGCTTTAGATTACAAAAAAAAAAAAGTGGGTGGAGGAAAGAATTAAACTCTTGCTTCCTCTGATTGAGAGTCCAACACGGCTGCAACCTAAAGATTATAAAAACAGTAGGAAAATGAGTCTCAGATCTATCATTAGATAGTTTGGCCCCTTAGATTTAGTCTCCCTTTCATTCTGTTTTTCATTTCAGTCCTGGATACCACACAGGGGTGTTCCCAAGTCCCCAAAGGCTGATTTTCAAATCCCCTGCCCAGAATATGTGAGGCAGGATTGGTGTGACATGGAGCACAGAAAGGGACAAGATGGTACATGCAAAGGCACTCTGTGACAATTTCCGCACATCAGTAAAAATAGTGTTACGCCAGCTGAATGGCATAGCGCTAAATCATATTGCACCTCCCAGCCCCGCCTCCCCTTTTTGCTGTCTCACCTTTGTCTGCCTTCTTTTCACACATCTCACCCTCCAGATTTGATGCTGGAAATGGCAGAGAAGAGCAATGCACCTTATACACGATTCGCTTCTGCCTGTCAATCAATCCAGGAAACCAATCCCCTTTCTCCATGTTTTAAAAGTCCCTTTTTCGAGGTGGGGGGACTTTAGAGAGGCATGCTTTGTGTTACAACTTTGAAAAAAAAAATCTTTTATTTCTGGCATCGCCTCACACTTGTCTGCCTACTTGTTGCTCCAGTAAGTTAGACATTTTTAAAAATAAATTCCTGTCCCCAGGAACAAGGGAAAGGGAGGTGGGTGCAAGGGCAGGACGAGGCAGGTGCCTTTAGCATGTTTGAGCCTCCATACCTTCCCTCTGCCAGTTGCCTGCTGTTTGCTCTCTGGTAGCTAGTGCTAAACTTTCTGCGATTCCCCAACACATGCTTTAAAGTGGAGGATGCAACCAGCCAGTTACTGCTCAGACGCTGGATGTTGGCAATGTTATATTGGGGGGGGGGGGGGGGCGGAATATAATGACTATATTAGGTAAGCATTTCACTACATTTAATGGGTGCGGAAATGCCCTGTGCAATCTTTAGATCAGTCAATCGGGATTATATAACTCCTGAGGCTCAGGCACTTGCAACTTAATTAACTCCAGAACGGCACAGAAGCCTGGAGCCTTGAAATCAGTCTTTGGAGAGTTTGTCTGACTTTTGAAAAACAGGAAAATGTGTGACCTTCATGCAATCTACTTAGCATTTAATTGAAAGATGAAACATGAATACCTAAATTTTGGGAGGGAGATCAAAGTTCATGGGAAAATTTGGCTCAGTTCTTAACTGGTAAAGGTAAAGGTATCCCCTGTGCAAGCACTGAGTCATGTCTGACCCTTGGGGTGACGCCCTCTAGCGTTTTTATGGCAGACTCAATACGGGGTGGTTTGCCAGTGCCTTCCCCAGTCATTACCATTTTACCCCCCAGCAACCTGGGTACTCATTTTATCGACCTTGGAAGGATGGAAGGCTGAGTCAACCTTGAGCCGGCTGCTGGGATTGAACTCCCAACCTCACGGGCAGAGCTTTCAGACGGCTGCCTTACCACTCTGCGCCACAAGAGGCTCTTTCTTAACTGGTATTGGTCCCTAAAGAAAGTGGAACCAGGAAGGCACTTTCCTATAGAAGCTAACCTACGAGCTTAGAAAGCAAATATCACTAGCATTTATCCAGCGCTTCAGGCATTAGCCGCTGCCTCCAGTTGCTTTTGTTAATTTTCTTTCAGGAGAAATTTTTTGGCAAAGCGACTTCCAGCATGAGTCCATATGTGGAGGCAGGAGATTCACGGAATTGCATGACTGGTTCTGCATCCTTCTTCACACTGGCTGAACCTTATCGTTTCCCACCAAGTACAGATCAGCTCGTTGTCCTTTGCCACGTTAGGAGGCAACTTGAAATCTCCTCCTAGAGATGGATGAGTTTCTCTGAAACGTTTTGACATGGAATTGCGAACCTATAAGCAAAAGAAAACGGCATTGGGGGTCCAATTTAGACACATACCTATGCTGAAAGTCTCCCCATGGACAACCTTATTTTCAGCCTCAACTCCTCTTCTATAAAATGGGAGCTATGCTGTTTTACATCCTAGGCAGTGAAGAGGAAGCTGCATAAAGTAAAGCCAGCAGTCAAGGCTGCATGAAAAGGTCATCAGCTCCTTGAACATGGCAGCAAGCCTGCAACCCCGGATTTCATCTGACCAAACTTATTTCTATGTCAACATAAGTACTAATCAAATTGTAAAAAACTAGAAATATAGCCCGCTGTATAAGGGATACAGCGGGCGCTAGGCACTCACAGATCAGTATGCTAAATTCAGTCGTATGCTCCCCTAGACTGCCTGTTTAACCTTCACTGCCAAAGTACCCTAGCTCCTAGCACCTTTCTAGCCTCTCTATAGAGCCTCTCAGAATGATCTTGGCATGAAGGTTTGCTCCTGCCATTTCTTCTACTTAGCTTCTCCTCCTCCCAATGCCCTGTTCCCCCTTTCTAGAAGCCACTGTCTGCCAGCCACTTCTTCCTTGACTCTCCACTGTTCAGGTTGTTGTCTCTTCACTCCTGGGTCCCACAGCTACTCTACCCCTGCCGCCGCCCCCAGTTCCCTGTCTTTCGTGTTCCCAACTATCCAGGACATCCTCTCCCCCCCCCCCCCCCCCACACACAACCTTTCATGATCCTCCTGTCCCTGGCCTTTTGTGAAATAGTTTTCTTTCCCTCAGTTTCCTTTCATTCTCATTATTATGATCATTTTAATTTGCACACACATCCTTCTCACTGGGACCCCAGGCAGATTATTTATTCATTTGTTGCTTCATTTATATAACACTCTCTTGGGGCGCCAAACAAAATATTCAATTTCCACAATCATTAATCGCTAATAAAACAGCAACAATATAGCTAAATGATAAATGATATAAAAAAATTAAAATTGTGGCAATTGCAACTTCTCAGCTCTGATGATAGTATGTTCTAGCTTGACAATATTACAATTAGGTGGTGGTGGCTGGGAGGGGAAGAGGATTTTGTAAACAGATTACAAGTATGATTTTTAAAACTTTTCAGTTAATCAGTAACTGGATTGCAAAATGTGATAACATTTCAATCTAAGCAGCCAAGATACCTGGTAAGAAGGCCCTAACCTTTAGAACTGGGGAGAAAACAAGAAGTGCACACAAACATATCTTTATGTTTAAGGTAGTAAGACAATCTGTGTAGAAAGTCACCTCCTGAATGATTATTTCACAGCTTTACTCCATTTCCAATTCTAGTTTAGTGCATTTTGCAAAACGACAAAAGAGCAGTAGTTCTTCTGTCTCAGTTTCTTCTTCCTCTCTCTCTTCTCAGGTCCTATGAAATCTCTGCCCCCTTAACTTTATCTCCCCATCCTGTGGACTTTTGTTTCTTGGGCCCTGTTTCCATCAAGCTTTCCAGGTCTCAGAACCTCCTTCAGTGCTTAGATACAGTGGAGATTACCCCATCATGTTCCTAGTTCTTAACAGATGCCACTTAGGAAAATTCCAATCCGAGCTACGTACACACCTAGAAGGCAACAATGTGAGTGGCCTATAACATCACAGCAGGTCAGCCAGGCTGCAGGATGCTTCCCCAAGCTGGCGACGCCAACCTTTTTAGCAGGCTATACAGAATCAAACGGTAGGAGCCTCTTGTGGCGCAGAGTGGTAAGGCAGCCGTCTGAAAGCTTTGCCCATGAGGCTGGGAGTTCAATCCCAGCAGCCAGCTCAAGGTTGACTCAGCCTTCCATCCTTCCGAGGTCAGTAAAATGAGTACCCAGCTTGCTGGGGGGTAAACGGTAATGACTGGGGAAGGCACTGGCAAACCACCCCGTATTGAGTCTGCCATGAAAACGCTAGAGGGCGTCACCCCAAGGGTCAGACATGACTCGGTGCTTGCACAGGGGATACCTTTACCTTTACCTTACAGAATCAAACACACTTCCCAGATATCACCGGGCTGTATGGCAGCTGTACAAAAGACTGTACAAGTATTTAGCCTTTTATTTCTATATCATAGTCCTCAATAGTTGTATTGTGGTAATTAATTCTATTACCACTCTGAATTTTTTTCCTGTCATATCAAAAAGCAAGAAAATAAATTATGTGCTCAGGTAACTGGAAAGAATGAACTTCCCTCTGCTACTTCTAGGGCCCATCTGTACATATCTGATAATGCACTTTCAATGTGCTTTTGCAGCTGGATTTTCCTGTGTGGAACAGGAAAATCTACTAAATGGCACTGGAAGTGCATTATCTAATGTGTGCAGAATGGGCCCAGGTCTTTATTTCAATCCTACAAAAATTCTAGCGCAATCTTATGCACTAAGAGTCCAGCCTGCTGATTTCATTTGGAACTGCACAGGACTGCAGAGTTAATTACTCATCCTCCCCCCCCCCCCCATAAAAACTGCTTTCCTAGTTTGCAAAAGGACACAGTTTGAGTCCAGTGGCACCTTTCATACATGTACATGAAAGTTTATACCCAGAATAAAACTGTTGGCCTTAAAAGTGCCACTGGACTCAAGCTTTGTTCGGACACCTCCAACCAGCATGGAGGCCCACCTGTGCCAAGTTCTCACAATTATAAATGAAAACCTGCTGTGATATTATGGGGCACTCTCATAGTTGCCCTCTTGGTGTGAATGTTCATCCACCTATTCCTCTAAAAATACCTTCCAGCGTTATGTGTGTGACTGAGGACAACAGACTTGCACTATGGAGGAGGGAACAATGCATGACTGAGTTTATGAGCTATTAATAGCAACACAGAGTTTTGCAGAGAAATGGAAGCACAAAGCACTTTGTCAGAGCATTCCATTGAGAAGGTAGCCCTCTGCTGGTTGTTTGGTAACATTGCAGGGACATTTCTACAGCTCTCCAGGCACAGAACTCAAGAGTGATTTTACACACGGCCCATCCATGAGTAGCCTTTTGTTCCATCTTCTTGCACAAATGCACCTGTGCAAATCAACAAGTGTAAGTGACAGTATATTTGGAGTATTTCAACCCGTAGGAGTATAATGCCATCTCGAGGAGAGTTACTCCATTCTACACCCATTTATTTCTTTTAAAAAAACTTTCTATGTTCTGACATAAACTTTGCAACTTTTAAATATTCTCTTATTCTTTTTTGTATAATCCTCAGAGAACACTGATAACTTGTTCCTGTATTTCTGCACATGTAATTTGATCCTCTGAACCACATCGGAGAGCAGACGACCTTCATGTCAGAATCCCTCCCAATTCATATTCCACCTAACCCCTCTTTCTTCTCTAGCTAAGAACAGGAACTGGGCTTGCTTTGCATTGTTTTGTTTTAATACCTAAATATAATTTATTAAATTTGATGTAAAATTTAGGCTGAATCTCTACATTTTCTAAATTTAATGTCAAACCTTCTGATATCCAACACATGACTGTTCTTGAATATGTGCCTGGAAAGAAGGTAAAGTCTCTGCCCTTTGGATGTTTGGTCCTCCAGGAATCTTCTAATTCCAGCATTCCCATGTATTGACATACATTTGTAGGTAATTCTCCATCTTTAATATTCCTCAATCTGCCTTTTTGGAGGTCTAGAATGGGCTCTTGTCTTCTTTTTGGTTTTGTGAATAAAATGTATTATAAAATCTTACCTGTGATGACTCCTTGACCTGTCCACATATGATTAGCAAAATCCATAGAAGTCAATGATCTTTTATGAGCTGCATCTGACTGAAAGAGGTACACATTTTTATTCTTTTACAAAAATAAAAATTAAGGATAGTTGTTGACCAGGACACGAACTGAGAGTTGTGGGGATATAACTACTACATAAGAAGAGTGCCCAAAACCAGAATTACACATGCAGTGGTAGCAACCCTCTGAACACCAGTGCTGGAAAGCAGCGGTGGAGTAGATTTGGGTCTCTGGACCCTGCTTGTAGGCCTTCTAGGGTCACCTAGGTGGCCATCCTTTGAAATGGAGTCCTGCATTAGATGCTCTTATATTATGTTTGTTCCTTTCCTAACCAATATTGGGGAGGCTGAGTTGGCTGTCATATTGCTGGTATTTAGGACTAAGTCAAAGCAATGCAAAAGAGGTGTATTTAGAGTCCGACTCACTCAGGTCTATTTAATGGGGCTTACTCCCAGAAAAGTGTTCTTAGGAGTACACTGTGAAACTATAACTTATGCTTCTGAATTAGATTCAAGTGGGTAGCCGTATTGGTCTGAAGTAGCACAGCAAAAATAGAGTCCAATAGCACCTGTAAGACCAACAATGATTTATTCAAGCTATCCTTATCCCTTGAATAAATCTTTGTTGGTCTTAAAGGTGCTATTGGAATCTATTTTTGTTGTGCTTCCATAGAATCATAGAGTTGGAAGGGATCTCCTGGGTCATCTAGTCCAACCCCCTGCACGATGCAGGACACTCACAACCCTATCGCTTATCCACTCTAACCTGCCACCCCCTTGAACCTTCACAGAAGGTTCTCACCTCTCCGTCAGATTCCAAACTCGATACTACAGTCTCTGAAAGAAGCAAAACAGCCTATAGGACCTTAAACCAGCAGGACTATGAATAATACAGTTGGTACTTGAGTGGTTTCTTCCATACTTTGTCTTCAGTTTTGTTGGAGGAGGAGCTGACCTGAAGGCTTTCAAGTACTTACCCGAAATGTGTGAGTGGTATTGGGTCTTGAGAACTGATCGATTCCTATAGTGCGCTCTCTAAGTGGCCGTCGTTCAATAGTATCTGGTACGGCACTCGATATTCTGCTTGGAGGATATCGTCTTCTTTGCTGAAAAGACAGAAGAAGAAAACGTCCATCACATCACCAGGGCATGGTAATAATTATTTTAAAATTATGCTTTGGCTTTTGATGGATTTACTTGAAAAAAAGAACTACCGTATATACTCGCATATAAGACGACCCACGTATAAGCCGAGGTACCTAATTTTACCACAAAATCTGGGCAAGCTTATTGACTCGCATGTACGCCGCGGGTGGGAAATGCTCCATCATCACAGGCTCCCCCATCCAGCCTCCCCTCCAACAAATTCAGAAAAGTCAAGAGGATGAATAACTGTTGGTATTTGTACCCCAATTTTCACCCACAGAAACCAAAAGAATAGTTTGGAAGAAGTGATTAAGAAGAGAAAGAAGTGAAGGAAAAAGGAAAAAAAGATCAGAGCCCCTCAGACAAACCATTGATGTCCTACAAGCTGCTAGAGCAACGATTGGCTGGCTGGAGTAGGCTTTTATTTCAATTACCGTCTATACCCACGTATAAGCCGAGGAGGGCTTTTTTGGTGTGAAAAAGGTGCTGAAAAACTAGGCTTATATGCGAATATATAAGGTAACTTTCAGCCACCTTCTTCAATACCTGAATATGAAATATTGTATATTATAAAAAGAATAAAGGGAACAGAATAATTGTTGGAGGTTCTGTTCGAGACTCAAGGTGAGAGTGGGGTACAATTCAGTACAGATGCTCCTTATTTCACTTCATTTATAACCCACCTTAAAATCATAGAATCATAAAAGTTGGAAGGGACCTCCAGGGTCATCGAGTCCAATCCACGGCACAATACAGGAACTCACAACTACCTGCCCACCCACAGTGACCCCAAATTCATGTTCCAGTGATCCCCCCACCAAAAATCTCCAGAATCCAGCCTGGCCCAGAGGAAATTCACTTACTATTCAAAGCGGCAATTAGCAATTCCCTGGGTATGCAAGGAAGGGCCACAAGAGACGTTTCTTTTCTTTCCAGTTAACTTATAAACTGTGGCCTTTATTATTCTTCCTGGACATTTTGTGGTGCAATGGCATACTGTGTGTGCATGCTGCGGTTTATGGTGCTGGGCAGCTGTTTCCAGATTTATGTATTCTACCTTCTGTGTCCAAGCTTGATATTGTGCAATGCATTCTAATATTTGGTGATAGAAAACCAGCACGGAAAGTGTGGACTACTACACTATCCCCACCACTACTGGTAAATTAAATGGGAAGAAAAAAAAACATGCGCTGCTAAAACAAGATACACACAGAAGGCACAGAAGTGAAATTGCTAAAATAAGAGGGAATGGAATCTGATCCAGGAACTGGAAATAAAAACAGGAAGATGTCAACGCAGTTGTAAACAGGAACAAGTTCCTTTAAGCGTTACAGAAATACATAGGTTACTGAAGAAGAAAATACCTTTCTGAAGTAGCTGTTTCTTGTCCTTTGTTACAGAAGAACCCTGTGAGGTACCTTAGGCAGAGAAATAGTGACCTGCACGACAGCATTCATTCAGCTTCGAAACTGAACAGAGAGTTGAGCTTTGCAGCCCTATCCTAAGCAGAGTTACACCGAAATCAATGGGCTTACAGGGGTGTGAGTATGTGGGATAACTCCACTCATCATCCAGATCTAACCCTAGTGCTCTAACCATTGCACAACCCTGACAGATTCAGTTATTCATTGATTTAGTTATTTATTGAGCAGGAGGCTTCCAACTCTATGATTCCATGACATGATTCTGTCTTTATTTCAGCTAAAGATATAATATTATTTAAAAAGTGAAGGACTGTATCTCTTACAAAGCCTTGCCGGGATCCTGGAACAGAAAGATATTGATCAACAACTTCTGAACTTATGGGTGGCAACTTGTTCCGTGTCGCAGGCACAAGTGGAGAGGACACACGATCTAAGCCTGTGCACCTGTGGAAAATGAATAAACACAAAGGCACGTTTTTCAGTTCCTTTAACTACAGCAAGAGTTGTTGTTCTTAATTTCATGTTGCAGGGACAGTGGAATGCCTGTTACGTCTATTTGCAAGAGGCCCATTTACAAATTGACAATGCTCCCAAACATATCACTTACTGCTTACAAGGCTGGAGCCATTGCTCACTTGGCTATGGAATGTGAATGTTTTATTTTTCTCTAATTCTCATGTAAAGCCCTTGAAAAACCTTATAATTCATTCTCAAATCATGTTCAATAAGGCACCAGAGCCAGCGTGGTGTAGTGGTTAAAGAGCGGCAGCCTCTAATTTGCAGAATCAAGTTTGATTCCCTACGCCTCCACATGTAGCCAGCTGGATGACGCTGGGCTGGTCACAGAACTGTTCTCGCAGAGCATTTCCCTTAGGATTCTTTCAGCCCCACCTATCTTACACAGTGTGGGTTGTGCATGGACTTTCATATTAGCCCAAATGAACTCTTTTCCATCAAGCATCAGGGGTTCTAGGCGGAAGAGTCTGTCATATCCCCTTGCATGGAAAGCTTTGCTCATGTGGAATGCATGGGCCTGATTCTATTCAGCATATAATCCTAGACTGCCCCTTTCATGAGGTTTCTCGAAGGAGGCTTTTCTTAACCCTGTTACAGGATGAAAGTTTAGGAAAACAGCCTCGTGACCCAAGTTTGGTGCACAAAGAGTAGAAGAAGAAGAAGAAGATGAAGAAGATGAAGAAGATGAAGAAGATGAAGAAGTTGGTTCTTATATGCGGCTTTTCTCTACCCGAAGGAGTTTCAAAGTGGCTTACAGCTGCCTTCTCTTTCCTCTCCCCACAACAGACACCCTGTGAGGTGGGTGAGGCTGAGAGAGCCCTGATATTACTGCTGGGTCAGAACAGTTTTATCAGTGAGCCCAAGATCACCCGCCTGGTTGCATGTGGGGGAGTGCAGAATCGAACCTCACATGCCAGATTAGAAGTCCGTACTCCTAACCACTAGACTAAACTGGTGTTGTAGTGGTAGGTACGCCATCATTTACTGAACAATCACAGCCCTGAAATTACTACTGACGTTGCAATGTTTTTGGCAAAAGCTGGGTCAGTTAAAGCCAATTTTAACCTTATGTTGCATCAATTCTCCTATTTTAAATTTGGTTTTACTTGGTGATCATGTGGAAATTTTTTCTTGGGTTGTCAAGATCTTATGGTTTGTGGTACCTTTCGAATACCAGTGAAGGTGAACCGACTGACTGTTGTGGGAAGAGGAAGGGAAACATATTTGTAAGTCACTCTGAGACTTCTTTGGGGAATGAAAACCAGCTTTCCTCTCTTCTTCTTCAAATCAGAACTGTGTATAATATGAGCTTCATCAAACCAAATCTGCCTATTTTGGGCTGATGTGCTGTTTTGATCTCTTTGGTGGCCTATTAGGTTGTCTATTTGTTTTTCCCCACCCTGTAACTAGTTGAGTGTAAAGCAATAAGGCAGGATATAAATATTCTAATTAAGTAGATCATACTTCAGCAGTGCCAGAATGGCTGAATTCTGCGGCTGGTCTTATCCTTTGCTGTACAATCCAATGTAGAATTAAAATCAATTGTGATAGAAATGATAATGAAATAGTGAAATAGCCATGATTAAGCCACATCTCTAGAGCTAAGTATACTGCTAAGATCACAGTAGCGACAGAGAGAAAATGCCATCTTACAGTTTTGTCCCCCTAAGAACTTCATCACTGTAAACATTGGAGGTTTTTGAGCGTGATGGATCCGGGATGATAGAGGGCAGCCTACGATGGCCAGGCGTTCTCCTAGAGGATCCCTGAAACACCCGCGAAGACGAAAGAACACTGCTGTCGGTAATCCGCCCCAACCGATTTCGCGCTGAGTGAACACCGGGACCTGTTGGTTGTGGCCTGTCTTCTTGCTCATTCCTGAAAAAGATAGGCAGTTTCAGAAAACTGGTTGCCACTTGTATAAGACCAGTTTACCATCCTCCCCATACAGAATATGCTGCATTAGTATGTTTAAAAGAAAATACAAATTTGCACTGGCAAAATTACAAAATGTTGTATGTAACTAAGGACCCTGAGTTTGTCAAGAATCTGTGTGTCAGGTAGTGCCCCCCATGACCTTTCTAAGGTGTCTCAGGAACTTATGCAGAGAGTTCTCCGGTGTTTTCCAACCACCACTGTGCATTCCCATGCTCAGAGCCAGATGGTCTCCATGTCAGGGATGTTTAGGCTATCATTTCAAGCCTAGAGGTTAGTTAGCTGTGACCTGCATTTATTTTATTTTATTTTATTTTATTTTATTTTATTTTATTTTATTTTATTTTATTTTATTTTATTTTATTTTATTTTATTTTATTTTATTTTATTTTATTTTATTTTTTTATTTTTTTATTTTTTTATTTTTTTATTTTTTTATTTTTTTATTTATTAGATTTATAGACCACTGCTCCCAGGAGACTGGCTCACGGCAGTTCACAAAGCAATATAAAACATAAAAACAAATCTCCCATGAAACACCCCAGTATTAACATCTAAAAACTCTAGCATAAAAATGGTGGTATATAATTCAGGATAGAAACTCCTCCCATGCTTCGGCCCTCTGGCATTGGTCCAGATAGTAACCACTGGCTGATGGTCAAAGACCAGGGTGGCAGCTGGGGGAGGCCATCAACAGCACAAATGCTGCATCCAGACTCGGGGGGGGACCAGATCTCCTACCCCGGGGGGCCCTTTGAAGATAAGACATGTTCTGTGTGAACTGCATAATATATTATTGGAGGTGTGTTTGTGTGTGGGGGGATTTCTCTCTATAAAGTGTTCTTTCAACTCTAAGGTCTTTGTCTAAAGCATCACAGGAATGCCCTGGGTTACTGTAAGTACTTTCCTGAAATAAACAACTGAATCCTTTCACCTTAAGTTCTGAGTTGGTTTATTTTTGGGAAATTTACTGCAGTGCATGATACTACAGCACCACGTGGCAGGAAAATTTCACTTTGCTGCAGGAGTGAGGCAGGATCTCATAAGTCTTCCCAATACTTACTGAGTCTTTTCCGCCAAGCCCGAGTGCCTCTGCTGCAGCGGTTTAGCTTGAATTGTCATAACACCATTTAAATCGCTGCACAGGTTGCTGGGAAAACGATGTATCTAACAAAATGAATAGAACTAACTGTATTAACTCTTTCAGCGGCCAAACACTGGGGGGAACCCAAACAGCTCAAAGATTAGGCATGAAAGAAGCCAGTGTGGAATCTGAAGGGAATTCCATCCCACAGGAAAAACATGCACAAAGAAATGGTTTAACATTAACACTCTTTGAAGTGCTAGAATGCTCATAGCAATTGTTTAAAGAAAAATCCACCTCTGTATAATCAGATAGCACACTTCTTAATGGTTGAGGCATTTCACAAATAAACAATATTCTAAGATTTTAGTGACCTGACCAAAACCCAGTTTGTGCATTACTTTTGTAACACAGCTGCAATTACACATTTTCCCCTATGGCTGGATAGCAGGTACATCACACACCAGGCAGAGGTATTCCCACAAATACAGAAGATAGAAGGGTGGTGCGGTCAGGGAAGTGCCTATGGGACAGTGGCAAAATACTGTGCAGTGTGATATAGTGGTCCATGTTAGACTGGGAGACCCAGGTTCAAATCCTCCTTCTGTCAGGGAAGTTCGCTGAGGGACCTTGGGCCAGTCACTCAAACTCTTAAGCTGAATCTGCCTCACAGGATTGTTGTGAGGCTCAAACAAAGAGGAAACTTCTGTAAGCTGCTTTGGGATTCTCACTGGGGAGAAAAGTGGGTATAAATTAAGTAAATAAATATATCTGTGTGCATACGATGTAAAAACACACATCTACATACATTTTACCCCAAAAAAGGTTGGTTGGCCATCTGCAAGCCTAAAGTCTACTATGGGAGGCCAGCTGAAAACCCAGACAACAGCTTTATACCGTACACAGCCTAAGAATAGACGTGAATGTAGAAGGAGCTGAGGTGCTTCATCTGACCCCTCAAGAAGACAGGGGGGACGCAAGGGGCCTAGGGCCATAAGAGTCTGTCACCAGCTGGTGAGAAAGACTGAATTGCACATGTTGGACTACCAGAACTCTAGGCCAGGATTTATTTACCTGTGATGGGACCAAGTGTAAGCCAAAAGATGCTACTCGAGCCTCTGACCCTCTTGATGGAGGAACACTTGAGGTATCTACTGTAGCACGAGGAAGAGGCAGATGTGGCAATTTATTTCCAGTAGCTTTCAGTTTCTCCATCTGTTTGTCGTTCTCTAGACCATCATTAAAAAGATCTGAATCAAGCATATATTTGAACAAGCAGTGACATGCAACATTACAGTTATTCATACTGGTCTAATCTAAAGACAATGCTTGCTCCTTGGCAAAGCAAATCCAGACTCAGGCTTTCACGTTCCCCTTTCCATCCCACCTGCACAGCAATTCCTCTTTCATGTCCCAGTTTTAACCATGATTTTGTGTTGCATATGTACCAAAGCAAACCAGGGCTAACGAAAGCCGTCATTTCCAGCATGACGTTTGCACAGGACAATAACAATACAGAAGCAAGGCCAGATGCTGATTCGGAAGGATATTTTAGCACTGTCTAACTATATATTTCTTGACAACAGTTAGAATGCCTTGAATTTCTAGCCATATGCAGAAAAGAATAGCTATAAGAATATTTCTAGAAGTGCTTTTCCCAGAAACATTTGAATTACCTGCAATAGCTGATTCCCAGTTTTTTCTTATTAGTTCTTCCAGTGCTTCAATTACACTCTTCCAAACGTGATCAAATATCTCTGCAGTGACAGTATCTTTGATGCAGGCGTTGGGGGAAACAGGAGGAATGCCCCGCTTAGTCCTCTTCTGAGCAAGCTGAGATTTCTTTTGCTCCAGACTCTCATCATCACTAATTTAAGCATATTAAAGCTTTACTGTTAAACATGATCTGTTCTTTATCAATAAACTCTCTATCAGATTATACTATCCTACTAGATTTGCCTAAAACTGACAAACTATTTTGTACTGAAATTCTAATGGAGATGCAGTGATCCTTTGCATATTATAATATTTTTACACGCAAAACATTTTATATGTACGTGTAAAACTGTACCTTATACTGTAGGTAAAAGTTTTCCTGCTTACATTTTACCGCAGAAATTGGCCTTTATTTCACCACCACATACAGTGGCCCGCATATATGTTTTGCTTTGCAATGAATAAAACAGCCAGTTCAAAGAATCATGACCTTTTCCCAAAGATAACTTTAATAATTTTTATTATATAAAAAAATAGAGTACTTACAGGTCCTTGTTGTCAAATGCAAGATACTCTTCAATTTTCCCCTCTGCATCATAGATTTCTTCTTCCAAAAATGAATACACTGATGACTCATCTACAGGAATCCCTGACAAATCAGCGCTGGGTGCCTTGTGCACTGGAGAAGCTGCAGGGATCAGTTTAGAGCCCGAAATGCATAACCTAAAGACATTTTCCAAACACAAGAAAAAGGGCTGTGTTACAACTGAATGAGAAGTTCTTCAGAATGAGCTACTTATGTCACAATTCGCAATTCCCACTCCCCACCCACCAAAAGAAGAATGAGAAAACATCCCTATGAAGGCTGTCGCATCTTAGCCATGAGTGTACTATGGATAGTGAATTCCTCCTCTTATTTGTTTCACTTGTCATACAGAGCTTTTCCAGTCATTCCATAGCTATGACTCACAATTCTACCTAGTCCAAGTGAAAGAGGAGAAGGGATTTATGGGATGGGAGTATCACTTTATGGACTAGTGTACAGATAAACTTGAGGACCCATAGCTCTGTGCCCTACCTGCATGCCCAAGGGGTATTGGCTCAGAGACACCCAGGCTTGGGTCCGTATGTACAAAAATATGTTTAAAGAATATGGACTAAGAGACAGTTCACACTGAAGGATCAACATACTCTTTCATACTGCTGGTCATTTCACTCAAACTAGGTAAGGATCTGGAACATACAGAGTTGGCATTTCTTCTCTGGTAGTGCTGAAAGCCCTCATCGTTAGGAAGAATTAGCTGTTTTCCCAAGATCCTGCATAAAACCAAATTAAGAACTGCTAATTAAACATATTTACGCTCTGCGGGGGCTAACCTACTGGTCGTTCCCGGCCCCAAGGAAGCCCGCCTGGCCTCGACTAGGGCCAGGGCCTTTTCGGTCCTGGCCCCAACCTGGTGGAATGAGCTCCCGGAAGAGCTGAGGGCCCTGCGGGAATTACCAGCATTCCGCAGGGCCTGTAAGACGGAGCTCTTCCGCCAGGCTTATAACTGAGGCCGGGCGGAAAGAAGATCAGCCCCCCCCCTCACAAACTGGCGGTAGAGAGCGTCACCCCCCACCGTAGATGAGGATGCGGAGAGCAAATGAGTAGGCTACGCCATCGCTGTTAACAATTATTGTAAATCATTGGTTTTTATTGTCATTTTATGGTTTTAGGGGACGGGTTTATGTAAGCCGCCTCGAGCCTTCGGGGGGAGGCGGGGTATAAATATAAATATAATAATAATAATAATAATAATATGTAGACTGTACAAAATTTCAAATGATAGTTTGGTGGCTACAACAGGTATATACTTGCCTTAAGTGAAGAGATCTGTTGGTCCAATCTTTACATTCTGCCCTTAGATTCTCATTATGGGAACTCACTTTCCCTTCAAACAGCATTTCATCCACATCCCAAAACAACTGATGCACTCTTTGTGTGTTAGCTTTATCAAATTCCTGAGGATTTTAAAATTAACAGTGTCACTTCTATACATATTTGAATCTAAAAATGTATTTGTCACTGAGATACACTTGAATATAGGCACACATTGTTCAAATATTGTTTGAACCTCAGATTATATCACTAAAATACAGTTTACTATAATTTACATGAAACTCCAAATAACATAACCCTATGAAAGGATGGTAGAAGAATGCATGCATTCATTGAAATATTAACAGTGCCATCCCAAGAACACCTTCTTAGAATTAGCCCCACTGAATAGAATTGAGTAGGACTCTTGAGTAGACCTACTTAGGACTGGTCTCTAAGGGCTGAATTCAAGGACTCTGGCAGAAGCAAGAACACTGTCCTTTGCACAATTCCCCCTTTCCAATGCAGACTCCCAAAGCACGTCCTCTACAATTTGTGAAGAAGAAGTCTCAGAAGGCCCATTCTCTCAGGTCCCAGGAGATCAGAAAAGTCCCTCTGCTATCTTGGGACTCCACTTGGTAAAGCAACCTTTCCCATTACTCCTGGGGGTTATCAGCTTATCTCTGGGTAGTAACCACTGTCACCAACAAATATAAACAGGTATATCCTGCTAGTCACATCTGCACATCTACCAATGTGTTGCAATTTAATGGCTGCCCTGTCTCTCACTTTGCTTGTATTAGCCAACATTGGAATGATCTATCACATTAACAAGCTACCATGTACAAGGGTGGCATAAGCAACTTTTTTTCTTCACCACTCTATTGAAAGCAGTACTGAAAAGGGTGTGGTGCATTCAAGACTGAAGCACATAAAATATAATAAACTTTAACAAACAAAAATATTAATAGTACATGTGATCTGGTCAAGCAAGGCTATGAGGGTGAAAACATGCAGTCCTCTAAATCCTACATGAATGTTTGATTAGGAAAGGCCAGTATCTCTTGAAGTTGTGACCTTTAAAAGCCTCTTGTTACTTTAGTTCTCAGAAGTGGGATTCCCAATTGTCCCTCAACACACGGTCAAGACGAAGTCCCAAAGCAAATATCTAGTCACTCATGGCTAGCCGCTGGAGCCAACTGTAAAAGTAAGAGCATCAGAGACTTTCTTCCTCATGTCCTGAGAATGTATCTTTGCCTCTTGGGTGTCCATCCCCTTCTAGGATCAGTCATGATCTTCCTTCCTCAAAAGAAGAAAATATACTCTAGCTTTTTGGCTGTCCCAGGTTCTCTCCCTCTAGGTGTGTGACAAAGCATGAGATGGTAATTATTTGTTCTTGCTTCAGCAAGCACTGTTTCCTTAGCTAAATGCTGGAGCGCTCAGTGCTTGGGAGACAGCTGACTCATCCCTGCTATATGCTTGCACCTGGGTCCCAGGTCATGGCCATAATGTAAGTGCCAATGGCTGGATTATGAGGATGAGCTCTAAGGTGGAAAGCATTTCTCCATGCTATTTATAAGCCCTGCCTGACCTCCAGAACTATTAGTTGGGTAGCAAAGAGGTCTGCAATAAAAAGGGGGTAAGTTGAAAACATTCTGTGATAGGAGCTTTGCTTACAGTCCTTTGGCTCTCTTTCCAGAAGACGAATAGAGAATAGAATGATCTGCGTCATCTGAAGATAAGTCAAGTAAATAAATGGAAAACTTACACATAATTTACATGTAAGAGATGATTAACGCAAATAGATCTGGTGTGATAGAATAACAAAGGAAAACCAGACTGAAAGGGATATAAGAGAATTAGGAGAATGACAACCAAGGCATTTTGAGTAACAGTAAAGACATTAAAATGGGGAAAGAGTATATAGAATAACAGTTACAGATCAAATAGGATGCTAGTTGTGGAGAAAACAATGGCAAATCAAGGAAGGTTAAATGCTAGAAAAGAATGCAGGATTTAAAAGCTGTGCCAGAAAGTAAGAATATAAGGAACAGATTTTTAAACGGTACTATATTTATACGTGTGATTCACCGCTCTGTCCACTTTGGTGTAGAGGGTGGTCTAGAAATTTAAATAAAGGAGAGAGAGCGATGCTTACAAATAGCTGGTTCACAGGAATACAAATAGAACAAGATTATCATCAAAAGAAATAAAAGTAAATGAAGCAAAATATTTCAGAGGAGGAACAAAACCAAAGAAAATAATTAAAATTAGGAATGAAAGGAACAGAAAGAAACCCACAATATCTGAAACTCAATCCACCAAGCACTGATAAATAACATGATAAATGAAGAACTGGATTAGAAGAAGAAATTAAAAAAATAGTGAGACTGAATAATCTTAGAGAAATATGTTCACTTAGCAGGAAGTAAAGCATCAGAAAGAAACAAATCCTTGAGAATAAGTTATCAGAATGAGAGTGGATCTCACACCATGTGTGAACACAGGACTGAAACTGGCAAAAGAAAGGTGACAAGACTACCCCTGTTCACGAAAGAAAGGCTAACAAGAACAGAGATCAAGCAGAGCGAGAAGATCAAATGTTGATGATACTTCTGGGGAAAGATGAGTAGCAGCAAAGAAGATTAATATGAGGAGGGAAAATCAACATTTGTTCACTAATATAATCACAAATAGCAGTCTTAGAGAGTGGAAGAAGGAGAATGCTTAAAAGTGAAGATAATTACATAAAGGAAAAAGGATAGCTTAGGTATCTACACTAATATTTTATTGGAATTTAACACACAGCTTCTGACCTGGTGAAGCCCCAAAAGCTAATAAATACAGCTTCCCAATAAATATAGCTGAGATCATGGTGTAAGTGTACATATAAGGCAGACATCTTAAAATATTTTAGAGATTTTTTTTTCCAGGAGAAAATACATAAAAGTGGCTAACAATAAATAAAGACATACATCGTCCCTCCAGGAGTACACTGAGCTTCTCTCAGTAGATGGGCCAGTAGTGTAACTCTGTATTCCTGACCAGGAACGGTTCAAGTCTGTGGGTGTTGTCTGCCCACTCGATGAGAAAGTTGAAACAGAAACACTGTCAGCAAAAGCAAAAATTTAAATGTAAAATTTCAGACTACATTTCTTTAAGAACTGTGGGTCCAATGGAGTGCTACTTCTGCAACTGCTCCCACCCACGGCAGCCTGAAACGTCCTAAGAAATACAGTTACTGGGGGAGATCCTTACAAACAGGATTGGGGGAAGGGTATTTCAGACCATCTCAGGAAGAGGGAGTCATGCAATTTATCATCTATGGCCATCGTCTTTGCACCCATGGAAATGCTGCCCTGGATGCAGCCCAACATCACTGTGTTTCAAAAACGAGCTCTGAGGCACTTTACATTCAACCACATATATTGTGGCTTAAGACACCACACTTTAATAGCAACACTGGGCTGTACCAGAAAGGAGCTTAGAAAGCCTTCTTCCACTTTTTGCTATCCAAGCCATGCATTTATATGCAGTTGATATGGATATCAGACTTATTCTATCCTCTTTCTTTGTTCTCCTGTCATTTAAAATAAAATATCATGAGCATGACCCCAAATCTTGTTCCTGCCACTGTGTTTTCTAAAATATACTCCAGTTCATACAAGAGAATTGGAGGCTGTTAATGGGGAAGAATAAGTCTAACATACACTCACAGTCTTTTGGAACTAGTTTACAGTTCTTTGGATCATGATCAGAATGAATTGAAAGGAAATTACTACAGCATTGTCAGACATGTTGAAAATAATGATCCATTAAACTTTTGACCAGAATCACGATATTGCACAGCATTAGCTCCCCCCCCCCCCCCCCGACACCACAAAATTAGCAGTTGGGTGATTTTTAGTAGCACAAAATCATGACCAATAATGACAAGATGGCTTGTAATATGTAACAGGACTTGCTGCAGTTCTGGGCTACTGAAAGCTAATTTCTACATTTTTAAGACCATACTCTGGTCTTGTCTACACTTTGAGGCTATACTTCACGTTTCATTTTTAAATCAACAGTATTATAGAAGTTAACTCATACAATGTATAGCTGTTAATTGCTTCTTGTACGCTTTTAGTAAAAGGTGCTGGTAGAGAATCTTCACTCTTTTCTTGTAAGCCACAGTCTGCTGATCCTTTGGATAGCCCTCTTCTGGAAGAAATAAAGAAGGGGGGGGGATGCAATTAATTTCACTTTCTTGCACAGAGTTAAATTTTTGACCCCCCCCCCCACACTGTATCACACATCCTGAATAAAAAAACATATCAAGATTTAAAAGATGTTTATGGTTGCAGAAATCTGCACACTCCACTCACAAATCCACTAAGGCACAGTTTATACATGACACCAGGCAGCAAAATTGCATGACATTCTAACAAGACTAGTTTTACTTTTAAATTAAGGTGTAAGCCACAAATTCTGTAGTGTTCACACACTACAAGTGCATGCCTCCAGCAGATGTTGCTTTGGAACGCTTTACATCCATAGACAATTTTAGAGGGCCAATTTAAACAATCATTACAATGATTCTGAAAAGCTTCACAGATAACAACCAACACCTTAAACTGAGACAATAAACACAGAAGTGTACATCTGCTTTCAAACTGGAGTTAAAGGTTCATCTCAAAGAAAATCCCTAACTCCCACTACATTGCTCTGACTTTCAGCAGGGGAATTTGTCCAATATTTATCTAACTCCAGAGAGACATGTCTCCAGGTGTGAGACGCAACACCACTACGTAAGTCAATACAGCTCCTCTACGCAAGTCTCAACAGAGGGTGATGACAAGTTGAACACAGACCGTGGAACACTTTCTATCTGATGGAGATCCGCAAGTCCATTGGGAGTTGGCAATTTTTCTGTAAAGTAACTTGGCATCTTTTTGGCTTTTTTCTGTGTTTTTTACCAAGAAAGGGAACTCTCTAAAGACCAGCCTGAGCACAACCACAAGAACAAAGAAAATTACCTGGAACAATAATGGGAAAGAGACCTACGACATACACAAAAATATGAAAGAACGGAAAGCTCTGGCAACCTTCGCAGGTGCAGAATGTTTATAGAAAATTGAGGGTCCCTCCCCCTTGTAGGATGGAAGACCCTTAACATATCATTTCAAAAACATGGCCCCATTCAGAACTCCAAAATCTAAGAAGAAATTTGGATAAGAATTCTAGAAACACGTTTTGTTTAATTATAATAACCTCAAATAAAAAGCCAAGCAAAAATGTTAAGGACTTGCTTTTGGGGGGGGGGGGGGGGGGGAGAGACTTGCTTTCTCATGCTTTTGTTGAAAGTTGCAAGGTTCCTACCAAAAAGTTAGGACTCTGACCCCAATGGACAGGTTTGTACTTACAGATAACAAAGAATGTCATGCTTTTGCAATGGCTAAGATGAAGGACAGGGATCACCAAGGCACAGGCCTGGAATCTGGCATGAGATCCAAAGCTTAACCTTGAAACATATGAAGCAATAGCTTTTCTTAACCTTTTAGCTTATTGCATGAGTCTTTAAAAAAATATATAGGTGTCTTATCCCCCTAATAATGTTTTAGCATGCCCACCGCATGTAGTGGCCACTGCTACTACCAACAACAAAACTTAAATGCTGTAATAATGCCACTATAACACATACTGAGGTTCATGGCCCAGGGTTCTGCATTATACAAGGGCAACATTTTGACAACCATCTAGGCTGTTGACTTCTGCATACTCTGAGCCTGTTTATTCATTTACCTACAATTTGTTACTGATTAAAGCATTCTTCCAGGGGACATTTTAAAGGAAAATTTAGTATCTATCACTTGCTTATAAAATACATATATTACTGGAAGTGGGGTGATGAATTTGAAATCTTAGCATCATTTTCTGAGCAATGATAAATTTTGTTTTGCCCCATAGCCCTAAAATAGGGGGAACAAATTAAGGCACATTGAAACTCTTTCAGTTAAAATTTCTCCTGAAGAAATATATGTGCCTGCTAATTACTTGCCCAGTCAAAACAGGCTTCATTAGCACCTACATAGGTTGGCTTGCCTTATGAAAATATTCCAAAATGGGAACAGCTGCCTTGATACACATTAGAGCAACGTAATTAGTACACTAACAGTGCAACTTTAAGAACGATATTCTGGGAATAAGCCCTGTTGAACAGACCTGAAGGTGGAATCTGAGGTCTGCTTAATGGGCAGTGTAAAATGCAACATGAATGGAAAACAAACCTTTAAAAAACATACACTATTAAATCATCTTTTCTTTTCTTTGCAATACTATTTTCATTGTGTGTATCCCACGGTGATATTTTACCTCCTGGTGTTTACAAGCAAGCTGTATATTTACATTAAATCATAGCTACTAGATGAACACAGGTAGGGGGGCTACACAACGCACCCAGCATTCCCTCCCGGCCCCACCCCTTGCACAAATTCCACATAAGGCTTGCACACATTAAGGCTGAGATTGTTGCTATTGTATGTGCAAGTGGGTGAGAGAATAGCCAGAGGCCTGAGAGCTGAGAATATATACACAGACACACATTCATTAGCACCCATTTTGAGAAATTTGACATTTCATCCCTGGAACTTCAGACTTACCCTATGACAACCAGCTCTGGCTCCAGTCGCTGCCGAGGGTCTGAAGCCACGGGCAGCTGACGGGAACACCGAATCCCGCCAACAGAGTGCATGAAAAGCCCCAAAAAGCCCAAGGAGGCTGTCTGCTCCTCCCCTCCTTGTGAGCTCGGCTCTGCCACTCTCTCGCAAACACACACACGCATCAGCGATCATCATTTCATTTCTGCACATGATCCTCCATATCCCTCCAAGAGAGAGGGGTGTGGGTAGGCGTGTGCGTATGTGTGTGTGCGTGTTTATATGGAAGAGAAGGGGAGGGGAAAAGAAGGATGTCTGCAGAGGCAGTTTTGGCTCTGCTTGTGTTTCTCTCGTACGCTGTTCCTGCTGGAGCTTCCCAGAGA
The DNA here is from genome assembly GCF_049243985.1 of Paroedura picta. NCBI lineage: Eukaryota > Metazoa > Chordata > Lepidosauria > Squamata > Gekkonidae > Paroedura > Paroedura picta. The sequence continues at coordinate 36,190,201 of NC_135378.1, forward strand.
GCCCTGCCAGATATAAACACATCTTTTGGCAAGCAGAATTCCACAACAGCTGTATTATAAGGGAACGGCCCTTCTACAATGGAAGCAGAAGCTGTAAAGGTTGCTTTTTGCTGTTATTAAGAGTATTGGCACAGCAATAAAAGCCCCTCCTGTCTGACCCTCTGCTGATTTACTATGCTTGATCTGATGCTGAGTGCACATGAATATCTGTTGACAAACGGGAAATTAAATTGTGCATCAGTCAGCAAGCAGTTTCATCGCTCAGACAGAAAAAGCAAGGATTCCTGGTTGATTCTTTCAGCACCACAAACTTCCTAAATGTTAATGACCATTATATAATTACTCATGTGGTGTCTTTGCTTATTCATAATCCTCCAAAATACAACAGTACTTGTACCTTAAAATTATATGGCCATACTAGTTGTTAGGCTTTTAAATGAGCCAGGTTCTGGGAGCCCCCCCCTTTCTATTATTTATTTCATTTATATATTGCCCTCCTTGTGGCTCAGGGTGGTTTCCTGCAAGCACAAAGCAGCTGCGATGAACTAATTTTTATGGCATTGCAGGGGTTGATTTCAGACTGGGACCATGACACAGGGGAAGGATGCACTTCTGTCTCCCTCACATATAACATTTTCCTGAGCCTGTAGGGCTGTGGGCACATCCTTGGCCCCCTTTTAAAACTGCAAATCTCTAGTTTGGTCAAGTATGCATGGCAGACACAAGGCAGAAACTATGTATGTATGTATGTATGTATGTATGTATGTATGTATGTATGTATGTATGTATGTATTTATTTATTTATTTATTTGATCTATGGTACAGACATTGCCATGTCTTTGACTCACAGAGTAGAAGTCTAAAATGGTGCTTGGATCTAGTGATTCTCTTTCACCAAGTCTTCCTCCATCAGAGAAAGACTTTCTTTGACAAACCCACACTCTTCTCCAATGGACATATTCTCTGCCACAAAAAGTCATTCTTTCTCCCTTGAAACAATACTTAACAGAAGAGAATACTAACGCCCACCACATTTATTTATTGCAAGAACAGATTCAGATTCCTTTAAATATAGCCTAAAGTACTAAAAAAAATTGAATACACTCATGCAGATAATCCTTAAAAATAGTAAGCCCCACTCTTTTCTGACAAGTATTAAATAATTGGGTGCACCAGGCCAAAACTGGGCCAGAAGGAAGGTAAGGTTCAGTTGATTTGATTGCACAATGAGGTTACACGAGATATAGGTTACTATCAGAGGCTATAGATACAAGGAATATTTTAATTGGTCTGGAGAATGAGAATTGCATACAATTTGTATAAACATAGCACTTGACTCAGAATAGTTGTGGATAAATGATTTGGAAGAGGGATTAGAGGGGATACTTATTAAATTTGCAGACGATACTAAACTGGGAGGGGTAGCTAAACTGAAGACAGCAACAGAATACAGGATGATCTTGATAGGCTCAAGAAGTGGGCTAAACTGAATAAAATGAAGTTCAATAGGGACAAATATAATGTTCTGCATTCAGAAAGGAAAAACCAAATACACCAATATAAGATGGGGGAGACTTGTCTTGGCAGTAGCATGTGTGAAAACGATCTAGTAGACCATACATTGAACATGAGTCAGCAGTGTGACTCAGTGGCTAAAAAGGCAAGTAGGATTTGGGGCTGTATCAAACAGAGTATCATATCCAGATCACGGGAGGTGATGGAACCGCTTTACTATGCTCTGGTTTGGCCTCACTTGGAGTACTGTTTTCAGTTTTGGGCACCCCAGTTGAAGAGGGATGCTGACAAACAGGAACATGTCTAGAGGAGGGCAACAAAGATGGTGAAGGGTTTGGAGACCCAGACGTATGAAGAAAGGTTGGGGGAGCTTGGTCTGTTTAGCCTAGAGTGGAGACGACTGAGAGGAGATCTGATAACCATCTTCAAGTATTTAAAAGGGTGCCATATGGAGGATAGAGCAGAGTTGTTCTCTCTTGCCCCAGAGGGATGGACCAGAACCAATGGGATGAAATTAATTCAAATCAAATTCCGTCTAAACATCCGGAAGAAGTTCCTGACAGTTAGAGCGGTTTCTCAGTAGAAAAGGCTTCCTTGGGAGGTGGTGGGTTTTTCATCTTTGGAAATTTTTAAACAGAAGCTAGATAGCCATCTGATGGAGAGGCTGATTCTGTGAAGGCAAAGGGGTAGCATGTTACAGTAGATGAGCGATTGGAATGTGAGTGTCCTGCATAGTGCAGGAGGTTGGACTAGATGACCCATGAGGTTCCTTCCAACTCTATGATTCTATGATTCTTTGCTACTCTTAGGAACACACAGTACCTTTATCCATATGGGGGAAGATTAAATGTTCCCATATGATGTGGTCTCTGCTAGTACCAAAAACCCTAAGTACAGATGTGCAAACTCACTACTCCAAGGTAAGCAAATCACTTGATCAGTCAAACAGACAATGCATCAAGTTTGTTTCCTGCTTCTTCCCACCTGATATACTAAGTTATCAAGAGTAAATCAATCCCTGATTACTCTGGGGCAGCCACTCTGTGATGCTAAATTTGTTATTATGGACATCAGAACTCACTTCAACTTAATGTGCTTGCACAGTCAACAAAATGACCACAAGTTGACACAAGCTGAAAAATTAATCAAGGTGACAGCTTCCAGATTTAATTCTTTCCTTGACAATCATGCAAATAGCAGAATCAGCAGTTGAGGAGGAGTTTTATGTGATGACAGAAGGGATTTGGCAACAGAGTTTGGTTGAACACCCTGGAATTCGATATATATGTAGTTCACTTGCTTCAGGATAAAGACAACGAACGAGAGAGAAACCCTAAGAAAACAAACTCTGAATGCTCAATTAAGGCCTTGGACCCCAAAATATCATAAACGTTCCAATCAATGAAATTTGAGAGAGATGATGATTTCCCCTATTTTTATCTTTTCCTTTTTTTAAATTTCTGTATTCTAACTGATTCTGATGTATTCTGAAATGGGGCAAAGGAGAAAGCCAATTAGACCAAGACACAGAAGGGGAAGGGCAGCATAAAAAAAATCCTGCAAGCACACTCTTTCTCAAATGCAAGTTTTTCTCAAGGGATAAATTCTTCCTTGCCCATTCATGCCCCAGCTTTTCTCAATACAGCTCCCAGAACCAGCTTCCCAATTATTTTTGCCCACAGGATAATAATTCAACACCTTTCTGTCGATGCTATATTTATTTAGTGATTTATACCACACCTTTCCCTCCAGTGGAGACCCAAAGCAGCTTACCATTCTCACCTCCTCCATTTCATCCTCACAAGAACCCTGCGCACTTAGGCGGAGAGAATGACTGATCCAAGTCACATACCAAGCGTCCATGGTAAAGCGCTGATAAGTATGAGTCTCCCTGAGCCTTGTCCAGTGCTGAAACCACTAAGTCATGGTGGCTATAGAACGCCCCTGAGCCTCTAGGGAAGAGTGGGGTATAAATGTAAAAATGAATAAATTCCAGACAACAAGCCTTGCTGATTCTTAGTTGCTGTATCTTAAAGCACCAAGTTCTATAAATCAGACAGATAAAAACAATACTGGCTCCATTTTAAAAAAATGGGTCAAACACAGTATTATCAAACCAACCAAATATAAACTTACATAATCAGGGTAAGTTTGTCATGGTTAAACTGGGTTACAAGCACCTAGAGGTGCTGTCACTTGGGTTCTCAACCTCCAGATTGGATGATAAATCCATCAGAATGGTTATTTGATTTTTTCAGATTCAGAAAATCTTTATTGGCATAAAATTTGATGTACGTGCAACAACAAAGATAAGATCCCCAAACAGGGGCATATGAATAACTGTGGTAGTATCTTATATAATACAACCAGTCTACATCTGTAACCATTAATGCCTTTTATAATTGTGAAAAGGCACTAAGGGAAGAGTGCTGTCCAGATCGGTGTCCGGGATACGTCCGGTATCCAGACACTGCTTCTGGCTCAGAGGTCCAATCCGTGCATGCACAGCAAAGCAGGTTGGTTGGCAGTAGAGCCTGGTGGTCCCTCACCACCCTGCCCAGTCATGCAGGAGACTGGGACTGCCGCAGCCAGCCAAGCCTGCTGCTCTGGCTGCCCACCAGCCCAGATGCCTGCCAGCCTCCTCGCCCATGCCAACACTGTGCCACGCCGTGGCCACTGTGCCCTCCCCCTGCTAGCACCCATTGCATCCCTGGGTGCAGGCTTTATCGCTAGTCAGAGATAGATTTGTCCTTAAAATAATTAGCATTTTTTTCAATGTCCACTATCATTGAAGGCTCCTTCCCACTCAGCATCATATTCACCAGATGTTTTTTTGGGGTGGACACATACTTCAGTTTTTCCAGAAAGTTCCCGTGGTAGCAATGGTATTTCTAAAATTTGGGGCAGCTGGTTTTTCTTTTGGTGTGTGTGTGGGGGGGAGGGGGGTGTTGCATTTGAATTAATTTAATTTATACCATGCCTTTCCCCTCACTAGGGACCCAAAGTGGCTTACAGAATTATCCTCTCTTCCATTTTATCTTCACAGCAGCCTTGTGAGGTTGGTTAGGCTAAGAGAGTATGAGTGACCCAAGGTGCTGTGTGCAACTTGCTTACAAAGCCTCCTAGATCCTAGCATGACTCTCTAACCACTATACCAACCTGGCTCTGGGAAGGGTTAAACACGAAACAAGCACAAACGCCCCACAAGAAAACTGGCAGCTTAGCTTGGCAGCCTTCCAGTTAACTGAATGGTGATCAAATCGTGGATCTCTGCTGACAAGTACAGTTTGGCTCCCTCCCATTGTTATTTTGAATGGGTCTTGGTTGCTACTAACATTAAGTATATTGTCCCCAAAGTTTTAAAGGGTAAAATTCAGCCTAAGAAATCTTTTATGATGGTGAACCAGATCAAGTCCTTTGATATGCAGGAACTGGAAATAATCCAAAAATAAAGGTAAATCTTTTACTCGGCATAGCTTGCTGGTAGAACTGCTCTCACCCGTTTTAGTTGAACTGAAGTTGGAATACTTTCTGGGGGTTTCTCTCCCTACAGTCTCTATTCCTGGACTCTATGCTACTGAGAATAGCTCTGAAATCTTGTCTTGCTATGAACTTCAGGTAATACCGTCTCCACCACTAGATGCCTCCCTTTGTTACAGATCCTTTACACAGAATCCATTCGTCTAACTATTCTTGTTATGCCTTCCTTTCCTTTTGAATTAAGAAGTCTCTAATCTTTTCGTTGGTCAAACAAGCACTCCATTTACCTAATAAGAAATATGTCTTCCAACTAGTATCTTTTCCCCAAACAGTTTCGTGCAATTTTATTTCAGCAATATGCATAAATAGTCTATAGCAGGGGTGGCCAAACTGTGGCTTTCTGAGGTCCATGGACTACAATTCCCATGAGCCCCTGACAGCCCCTGGCAGAGGCTCCTGGTGATTGTAGTCCATGGACATCTGGAGAGCCATCCTGGTCTATAGAATGAATACCTGGGGGGATTCATGTATGAAACAGCTGGTGTGAGTGCCTGAGCAAAGTCCCAGATGGCTCCACCAGGCAGGCCGCTTTTGTTGAATGCCTCCCAATGAAGTTTGATCAAACCAATAGAATGCCGCTCTAACCCCTCCCCTGCCATGGTTTGCAAAAAAGGTTCAACGAGTTAACTATATATTGTGTTTAAGGTTTTTTAGCGGACCTTCAGACCTGTTAAAGGGTACAGATTTAGATCAGGTTGTGGTATTGGGGAAAGGGCTGTTCTTCCCACTGTACCATTTCATCAATTGAAAATGCTGCTCTATTCTTTACAAAGGGAGGGGGATGCCTATTGTCCATATTGTCTTTTCCCCTTGCCGAAGATAAAAGGGAAGAAAAGCTAAGCCCTTTTAAAAAGCAGGCAATTGAAGGCATCACACATCAAGATGGCCACGGCAGCACGGTGATTCAATGCTTCAGTGTTTGAAACTAACAGATCTTTGTTTACTGCTTTTGGAGGAAAATGGCTCAGTGCAAGTTTAACACAAGGATCACAGGTAATTTCATTGTTTTTCCACTTGTCCAATGTTGCATTTAGAGGCCATTTTCTTCAGCAGAGGCATCGTTTATTGTCTTATATGTTTAGCAAGTATAGAGACCATTAACTCCTCCTCTTTCTTCCTCTCCTTCACCAGCCATCACCAGCCTTCACCAGCCAATAGCACTAGAAATATTGGCCAGCTCAGCTCAAGTTCCTAGAAGGTAGCAGTTGCCAAGCCTTTTATCAGAATCCCAGTAACTTGAGGTTCAAAAACTATGAAACAATGTGGGGAGATCCTGAAGGGCTGCAACACTTTTCAAATAAATTATTTTTCTTTCATTCTTGCTTGCTTTTTTTTTAGGGGGGGTGGTCTCTCAGTTTTTAAGACATAAGGTTTTAATATACTCGTGTATTAAATTCTGATGTTCAGTATACAGCATATTTAAAAGCCCATGTCAAAGATAATATTTTTATTTGAAAAGAAATAAAATAATGGAGTGAGGATCCATTGTTCATGATTGTATATAAACTGGTTGTAAATTGTATATAAATTGGAAGGTGCCTTCAGGAGGAGCAGCAACAGCTGCTCGCCTTGCCGTGACCCCTGTGAAAGGGGTATTGGACCCCCAAAGGGGTCCCAACCCCCAGGTTGAGAACCACTGGTCTAAGAGATTCAGGTTTGAATCCTCACTCTAGACTGTGCAAACCTGTTGTATATATCTGTGTCATCTAAATCAAGCCAGTGACTTGTGTTTGTGCAAACCAATGAGCCCTATAGCTGAGCAGGGATTTCAAAGTGGCTTTTCAACAACCGAAAACATAGATGTTAATTTAGTAACACATAAGGTATAAGTAAGAGTGTACAGAGTATTAACAATTTGTATGGGATAATTTCTAAAAACTTGTAATTTCATAAACTAAAAATATTCTCTTCAAAAGACCATTAACTTGTGGTATTTTGCTCAATACAGAATGCCACCTTGGTATTTTAAAAATCTTTATTTTAAAAGAGCATACACATAGCTGTGATAAAGCAGATTTACAACAAGACTAATGGAATCTAAAACAGGATAGCTCATCATTAGAAGCCATAAATACAAACATAGTAAAAAAATTTGAATGAGATAATTGAATAACATATGAACATAATGATATTATTTGTCAATGTATATTAAATTTTAAAACTATTGTTATACTTAATTAGGAAAATATGGTGCAACAGGAAAAATGATGGGTTGTATAGTTTACATAAATAATTGATAAAAGTCAAGAAAAATGCAATCAGCTTAATTAACTCTCACAAAAAGAAGACTAATTAGTATCTTGGTAGAGGTGTTTTATTTCTTTGGGATCTGATAGGAAGCATTTACTGTAACAAGATCAAGTATCCCTGAAACAGAAGGGATAAAGGGTTGAATAAAAATCTTGGAAATGGTCCATGTGCCTCTAAGAATTTATAAGAATGCAATACTAAGTATCAGAAACCTATTATAGTATAGGCTGAGTAATATTAAGATCTTACATTAGAGAGGGACTTTACTCTTCTTTTACATAAGATGAGACTGGCTGAGACCAGAACCAACAGTCACATGAGCGTCCTAAAGTACAGGAAGCACAGTTTTAATTAAATCTTCCTTGCACAGCCATCAATTTAGAAACCAGGTAAAAGCACATTCCTGTCTCTCACGTGTGTACCCAGTGGCACGGAAATGGTTAAACAGTGTTTTATGTGACACATATGAAGTCTTTTGATAGAAATTCCAGATTGGATGATAATTCATTTTCAGATGCTGAGAAAAAACCTGGGGTGGTAAAGGAAGAACTGAGCTGCAAAATGATATTGAGATGAAACTAAAGTTCAAAAAATTGTATCAAGAGTTTTAGTTACAGACGGAAACTTCTGATCAGGGATGGGCATGAACTGAAAAACTTTCACAGACAATCCATCCCATTTCTCATAGCCATGGCAAGCTGCAGAAGGAAGGTTTGGTTTGGGAAAATTCTGCTCATTTCGGGGTTTATGAACTGCGCCAAGTTTGTTCCAGATATTGGCTCATGAACTGGTTCATGCCCATCCCTAACTCTGACTGCTAGGAAGTTACATTTTCAACATATTTTGTGAAATGTGACCTTAGTGTGGTCATCCAACTTCTCTGCAAGCAATGAAACTGACTCCAGATTTCCAAGGCTCCTGCTGACTGGCATTAAACCAGACACTGGGAAATGGGTATCAAGCCCATACATACATCATATTAAGAAGTGACTGAAGTAATTGCTAAGCATAGTATGTAAGATTCTCACTAAATGTTTGTCAGATTTTGAAAAACTGAAATTACTGTATAAAATTCATTCATTTTGCTGAATTAAACTGAAAAGTTTTAATTGGATTTTGAATAAATGTGCAATTAATTGTTACTGTTTTGAATTTTATTGTTATTATGTCTTACTTAGTGGGTCTTGTGAACCAATATTATGAATAACACTGGGGTTGAGTTTATGGAACCAAGGGGGTGCTGGTCTAATAAGTTTTGCAAACCACTAATTTAAGAAAGGAATTACAGAATTCCAAGGGGGAGGGGGGAACTCTCTTTTGGTAAATCGTAGTAGTTGCTCTTTATCATGCCAGTTAGTACAGGAGGCTATTATGCATCTGTTTTCACTCTTGCAATGACACAGATGTAATGATAGGTTTTACTGAGTTTTCTCAAGTGAATTTATTATTCGGATTTCAATGAAGTCCAAGCAGCCCTGGAAAAAACACAGGTGTGCCTCTCTACTACTTCATCCATGGCAATTCCGAATCTCACAGAAGTGAGATGAAAATTTAAATCATATTGCAACTTTCAATAAAAGATGACTCAGTGATTTTTTACATGAATAATTACATTATTTTCATTTCAAGCCTCAAAGGTCAAGCTCTAATCAGAGAGAAAACAACTCTATTCAGAGATATATCATTTGTCTTCCCTGAAGATGAAGGCTTATAGGACAGATTCACAGAGAACAGTACTAGCCAAAAATACCAGTAGGGAATGAGCCATTAGTTCATTCACAGGCAAACTTGCAAATAAACTATTATAACTATAAATACTGTAGTTATATATCTGTTAAGAAATTTATATTTCTTGAACAAGGAATGTGACACTCTGCAGCTGCAATTTTTAGAACTTCATTTTAAAAAAAGCAATGATGACATTTTCCTCACACTCTGAAGTAAAACCTGTAACAAAATGTTATAAAGCCCTGATTTCCAAAAGAAAAAAAAGGAGTTATTTATTGTGCTTGTCTTTTTCTTTAATAAAACTGATAGCAGCAGATTCAGAGGATCAAGCTCAAGAATGATTCAAAGGCAGGGATTAAGGGATGAAACACTTCTTCCCCAAACCCACATCCTTTGCCAGGTTAGCAGCCCCAAATGACTGTTTTGAAATGAAATCGGGAGGAAGATCTCTATCCTAGTAGGAAAGCAATGGTGGTACAATGGCCCCTCCATTGCTGCAACCAGGTATTGGGTGGGTTTGCACCAGCAGTGGGAAGCAACCATAAAATTATTTTGCCCCCCAGTTCTTTCCCAAAGAATCATTTGGCCCAAAAAAATTAGCTTATATTTCCTCCAACAAAATGAAGAACCAGACTCTAATTATGATTTCCTTTGAAGGCTTTCATTTCCCTCTTCATTCCCCTCTACAAACATGAGAAACTACATGTAAAAGTATCTGTAGGATTTCAGAATTTTAGCTTCTGAAATGAACAGCTTCTGAACTCTGGTTATTTGCACACTTCCTCCTCTTGGCAACTAGGTCTCCACAAATGGACTCTTGCCAGATTGCAAGCAGCGGCAGCCCTCCCTTCATCTGGCAACTGTCCCTGCCCCTCACATACCACATAAATAAAGACTGGTAATTAATCCAAGCCAAAACACATAGACCTCTGTTAGCAACCCAATCAAGATGGCAAAGCTGTTGTGTTTGTTACAAGCCACAGGAAGTGTCTGTTTATAACTGAAAGCTGGAAAACTGTACAATACGTCCCTCTCTGTTGACTAGAGGGAAGGATTCTCAAGAGTAACATTACCGGAAAAAACACATGCACACACAACATTCTATAATCACATCAACTGTTCCCACAATGCTCAAAGCAGATAGCGTCTCTCTCTAATTGACTTTCTAGTGCTATGCTTACCAGAGCCAATCTTAATATTCCTCATAGCCTGTTACTAACAAGCCAATTACCATGAAATGGTAACAGCTATAGAGCTTTTGAGTGAGACTGGAGACAGGAAGGGAGCGCAAAGAAGTGAAAAATGAAAAATTACTCAGTAAACAACAGAGATAATTATCGCCATTTTGTCATCTGTTTCTTATCTTAATGAACAATTCCTTATTTATTTCAAAAATACACATTGAAGAGATGTACCATACCTTCAAAAAGGCAACTTCAATACATAAGGACTATGTTTTATTAATAAAAAGAAGTTATAGTATTCTGACAAATGTAACATATCATTTTCTTACAGTCTCTCAATGTATTCTTTTTGGAGCTCCCCTGGTGACAGCCCTAAATATATATATCACCATTTTTATAACACTATTGACTTTCACCAACTTCCTTTATATATATTTTCTGCTTCAAAATTGGTTCTTCAGTAAGCGAGAAACTAAGTAGCAGATACCAGCTTAACATTCATAGGATTTTCTCATTATAATTTATGGGCATGGCTACTTGTTAGCCATTTTGACTGTGGAGGGGAAAAGACACAAATAATATAAAATTGCTTCTTCCCTATCACAAGATTGATGCATTGTTCACATTAAAAATGTGCCTTTTATTATGCTTTTATTTTTCGCATACAAATAATGCTATGGTTTGTTTTTATTTATCTCCTTTAAGACATTTATCATTATATAGTATATAGAATGTAGTATTATATTCATGCAAACAGACCCATCAATGTTACTGAAACAGTTGACTGCCTTTCTAAATCAAACAGCTCAAGAAAAAACTGGCTGTAAACTCACAGTGCCTAATATCAGTTTCCTATTTTGATTATCTCTATGGTATTCTTATAACTCACTATAATAGAATACAGCATTCTTACAAAACAACACACAAACCAAATGTGAATTTATTGTAAACAATTAGCTATCCATGAGTTAGATTTACTGCCAATAAAACATCAACAAAAGAATACAGAGAGCATGATGGGGAATAAATCTAATCTACATGGACATTTTTTGGCATAAATATGCCTTGGAAGTCTATGAACCTCACTGTATCTCAAGATATCCTGCAAACGCCTGCTTGAGAAAACTATCAGAGGTTAAGCTGTTATCTATAAGACATGGACCTTTCTCCTAGCCATTTAAAACTTCATTCCTAAGATCTGTAGGGCTGAATCCCTTTCTTGAAAGACATTTAGGCTCTGAGGAAAGTGTAGTTCTGGTACCTATTATATACCCTTAATTGTATCACATCATCTTGAGAAACACATAACTGCTATTTAATGGTTTGGTCCACAGATGCATTGCCACCATGATATTATTACTGTCCACTGGATCTACTGAAAAGCACTGGGTTTAAGATGGTAAGAGTGGTCCAAGACACTTGATTATGCCTTCTTTATTTATTTATTTATTTATTTATTTATTTATTTATTTATTTATTTATTTGTCATACTTATATACCGCCCTCCCCGGAGGCTCAGGGCGGTTTAGTCAATGAACCTGTAAATGTGAACTGCCCGTAGGCTTCCAGCAACTCCTTTGGGTTGACTCATATGATGACCTGTTTCCAAACCAGGCTGAACGTTTCTTTCATGATCAGTTTTAGCAACCTGAGCATATGGCAGCTGAAACTGGGAGGATACATTCAAACCAGAGGGAACGCGCTCAAACCTTCCATTCCAAGGGCTTGTGGAGAAACTGTAGCCAGGGTTCCAAAGCATACAGGTAAGGTATTTCTGTTTCCTCTAGCTTTCCCTCAATAACCCCTCCTTCTTAACCATGTTTTAAATTGTTAGTCATCTTGGTGGCTCTTGTAAGGGCAGAAAGGCAGGTTATAAATTTTCCAAATAAATAAGTTGGAAAGTGAATGTGTATTTCCAGACATATAGAACTTCTATACCAATTACTTTGCAATATTTATTTTGACATCTTTTGTTCTTTCTATTATTTTGGTGCTGGTCTGTTTTTTGCAAGTGACAAAAGAAAGTTTCAAAAATAAATATGAATTAATAGCTAGATCATATTCGTTTAAGAAAACTTTTATGTGACAACATGAATTCAAGCACTGGCCAATGAGTTTCTTTTTAAAATCTAAGAAAGGGATTTTACCAGACAAGCAGACACATTCCATCGATGACTGAATAACAGTTGAAATAAATAACATGTTTTGTAGTCCAGGTTAACCTGAATTGGAACTCAGGGTAAGGAGGACTGCAGTAATCAATAATTCAATAGGAAGCTCCTTCTAAAAGCTTAAGTGGAAGTGTCTAATTAAAAAAATGCTAATGAGAAGGTATAGCCTTTCCTCTTCTAAGACCCATATCTTATTCCTTCTTATAAGGAAACAATACGAGTTCACTACATACCTCCCTGGTATGAATAAAATATTTGGTCTGCTATTAAACACATGCAAAGGAACTTCATCAAGCACAGACTGTCTGAAGGGCAGTAGAATAAATCCAAATAAGCATTTCATAAGACATGTCTATTGTTAGCATTAAGAAGGCTCAAATTTTAAAAGAATCAAAAACACATTTTTAAGTTTTTGCTGACAGATGTACAGATTACATAACGTTTCTCTTTCCCCCATGAGGTTTAGTAGCCTGTAAAGAGTGCCCTGTCCCTTACCCCAGAACAACCTTATTAGTCTGAGCAACAAATGATTTGCCCAAAATCACCTGGTGAACAGGGTTGCCAACAGACCTGGAGAAAAAGGTCCTGACCCTTTAATTAGGCTTAGACCCTTTAATTAGACCAACGTTTTTCCTGGCGTAGAGGTAAATAACTTCCCATTAAAGCTCTATTAACAAGGGCAGGATATTTTTTCTCTCTCCAGGCAACTCTAAGAATGTGTGGCCATCTGAACCTAGGTCTCCTGAACCTTAGTGAATGATTCTAATCACATACCACACAACTAATGCTAAAAATATGGTGTCTAATAATGATAATCATCTTTTCACACAATGCACAAATAAATTCAGAAGATCTCCAAACTAAAAAAATGTGACTGTGACACCTGAGCCAAATGTGATCCTCCAATAAAGAAGCATAGAGAACCGCAGTTATGGCTACAGATCTTGTTGTAATCCTCTATAGAAGCTGGATCTTCCTCAAGTCTTCCTCTGGGAAATCTGTTTGGTATCCAGTGAAATCAGAAACCAATGATGTTTTCTTTGTATAATAAACAACTTAACACAGTACTGATCTATAATCATTCAGGAAATAAGGAAAATATCGGGGAAGGAACTAAAGAAAGCAGGAATGGGGAGAAGCTAGGAGAGGAAGGGAAAGTAGCAGATAAAGGAGAACTGAGAAAAACAGAGAGAGATGGGTGTAAAGAAAAGGAAGAAGCTGCAGGGTCTATAAAAGGAGAGGAAGACTGACATAACATCCTGAGAAGGACCAGCCTGAGAGGAGGGGAGGCACAATGAGTTCTTGCACTTTTACCTCTGAATGCTAGTTGATAAAAGGTAACTAAAGATAAAAACTTGGGTTTGTGTACCCCTATGTGAGTCTTCCAAGTCATCTGGTTATGCATCTTGCAAAAAAAAATTGTATTGGTTGGATGAATCTATAGTCCTATCTAGCAAAGGTTTTTTTTAATTATTATTTCAAAGGCATGAACTTCGCTTAAAGGTGAACTTGCACTTAAAGCTCTGCTTGCAGAAACCTCTCACATATCCTCTGACATTCTCAGTCTTCTTTATTGCAGTCATCCAGGATTCCTTCAACTGCCAGCAATTTCTCCACTTGAATGATCTCAGCTGTTCTATTAATTCATAACTCTCTGCCAATAACCCCTTCATGCATTCACAGTGCAGACCACATACCAAGATCCATCGCACAAACTAAAGGATACAGCAGCAAATAAACATCTGAAAAACACAGCCATCTACTTACAAACAAGCAAACACCACTACCATCTGTATCCAAATTTTGTATTTACTTCCTGGAGCAGACAACTTGTACAAATTTAAGCAGCTGCATCTTTTCTTTCATCAGCAGGCTCACTTCCAAGTTTCGACAGCACTGTTTTAAGAATGAGCAGCAGCCGCCTCTCTCATACAAGCCTCATACACACTAGATATCGCCAGAAGATGCTGCCTTATTCCTTGTGAATTTCCTCAGCTCCCGCTTAAAGAATGTGCACTGCACTAAGCCCAGAGTCATGTACTCCTCCTTTAAGCACTCGAAGCAAGCTTTTGTACTAATGGCCAGTTTAATTAGGAAATAATAAAATATATTGCTGCCCACTACTTCAATATGAACAGAAACTGAATGGTGACTCTTGAAAGATATTTTTCCCACTAGTTGCTTACTGTTTGGATTACGATCTCAACGCCCCAAGGAACAGTTCCATGGTAGAACCACAGATCCACCTAGGCATTCAGTTTCCAAGAGGAGCCAATCTGTGGGAGGCTCATTAGCAAGGCAGGAAGGGAACAGCCTTTGTTTCCAGTCCCCATCAACAGGATTGGATTGTTACCCAGCTGCACTACTGATAAGGAGGGCATGCCCATAACTCACAGTGTCTGGTGAAGTCATGGCAGCATGCACCTTGGTCTTCAAACACTGAATTGGAAGAGCAGAGTATTTGCATTGCAGGCATATTCTACAGAGCTCTTTCACAAGAGAGATCAACAATGCCAGAAGTCTTCCTGACACTGTAAATTATCTTCAGCATCATCAATGCAATCTATAAAATGGAACAAAACAACTCCTGAATCAAATTGTGATCCATTCTGCAAGATGATTCCAGAATTTATTGGCTCTTGGAAAACACCCTTAGTGACTGGGGGTTTCACACTGTTCTAAACAGTCCCCATGACTTCAACTTTATCGAAAAGTAAATAGCAGAAAAGAGCCTCCTTAAAAAAGAATCTAGTCAATAACATCTTAATTTTTTTCACATCAGGTTTAAACCACTTTTGTTTTAAGGTAGCTCTTGTTAGCACTATGATATTTGGTTGTATTACATTCAGTTTGGCTACCGTATAACATTCTATTTCTCCTCTAAATTTAAAGCATTTATTGGGCCAAACTGCACACACCCCTGGGGATCTGATTAAGGAATCCCACAAATGACCTTTAGCTTAAAAAGTCAAAATGTAAAAAGCCATATTGGAAACCCAATAGGAATCGAGGCTGTAGCAGGGACCGCAGTGAAATTCAACTCCTTCAGGGGAAAGTGCTCCCCAGGATCTCTTTGAGTCCTGCTTGGGTGAAAAGGGGCAGGAACAATACAGGTGCCAGTCTGTCTTTACCCCTACAGTAACGAATACATTCTCAAGACCCCAGTTTTGGTCAGGGAAACATAAGGACACATTTTAATTTTTTGAAAAAAGAGAAAAACAACCAATGCTTCTGAGAACCATGGTCCCGCACTGTGGCCATTTCTGGTGCCCTACAGCCATGTAGAATGGACATACTACATGGACAGTCCAAAGTAGAATGGACAGTCCTGTAGGTGGAAGATGATGGGCAGGATCATATTTTGGAATGTCAAAGCTACCCTACAAACAGAAAGCCAGTAAGGTGAGAGAAGAAAGGTGAGCACTTTTCCAGCTTTCTATTCATATAGGCTGCCCCCCTGCGAACAGCCACCTGTTTCCCCTCCACTGCCTCAGAATGCCAGAAGTTCATAGGCTCGATCACATTGGAAACCTCTCCCGGCAAGCGAAGAAGGAGACGCCATCCAGCCCCACGAAGAGCGCGAGAAAGCATTCGGGGAGTGCGCCCGCCCAGCCCCCCGCGCCCCCCGGGGGAAGCCCGCGGGGCCAAAGCCACTTGCCTGGGCGCCGAGGCGGCCTCTTCCTGGGGGTCGGCGTCGGGCGCGCCCTCCTCGCCGATGTCGGGCAAGGTGAAGAAGAGCGGCTGCTTCCCCGCCCAAGCGCCGGGCTCGCGGGGCAAAGGCGGCGCGGGGGAGCGCGGAGAGTTGTGGGCGGCGGGCTTGGCCCCAGCGCCGGGCACCGTCCGCGTGGCGCCGGTGCCAGACGAGCCCCCTGCGGGCGCCAAGGCAGCGGCGCGGCCGGCCAGCGGCGGGCACGGCGAGGGAGGCAGGGGCAGCGGCGGGGGTGGGGGCGGCGGCGGCTTGGGCGGCGAGGCGCCGGCGGGCGAGAAGGGGGGCGAGGAGGCCGAGGCGGGGGGCTTGAAGAGCTTGGCGAAGGCGCTGCCCAGGTCCAGCACGGCCACTTTCATGGTGCCGTCGAGAGGCTGCCCGCTCGCCCAGCGCCTTCTCCCCGCCGCGGCGCAGCGAGAGTGCGCTCGGGTGGCCCGGGCCTGCCTTGCAGGTGCCCGGCGCAGAGCAGAGGGAGGAGGCGGCGGCCGTTGCTAAGCTAAACAAAAACGGAGCCAGGCGCACGCATTGGTGGGCACTTAGCAGCGGCGGCGGCGCCAGCTGCCGGGGCCGTTGGGAAGGAGGCAGGGCCGAGGCGTGCGCCTTGGGACGCCGGGTAACGAGGCTTCCCTGGAAGCGGAGGGTCGGCGCTGGGCTCTCTTGCCTGACCGGAGTGGGGGCAGCTTCCCACATGGCACTGTAAACAAACGCGCGCCCAGCCCAGCCCCGGCCCCTTGGAGGGGGAAGCACAAGACCTGCTGCAGAGTTGAAGGAGCCAGCAGGCCGGAGGTCTCAGAAAGAGCCCATGGGGGGCTGAAGGTTCTTGGGGGCACTATTTCAGACTGCTGGTGACTGAAAGAGTCTGCAGAAATCCTCCTCCCCAAATACTGTGGAGGACTATTGCTCTAGCCTTGCTTCTCTGGCTGATTTGCTAGTCACCACCACCACCAAAACCACCTTTAATGGCATAAAGAATAACTACACAAGGACAAAGAAAAAAATATTCCAGAGAATCATAAAAGTGTTAAACATTTTAAAAATAAAAAGCTTGGCAGATAAAGGGTGCTACAGCAGAGTAGATTTCAGGGTCCTTATTCTCAAGAAGAAAATGTCTCAACCTCATGTTATTAGGTGCAAAGTCGTGTCTGACCCATAGCGACCCCATGGACAATGATCCTCCAGGCCTTCCTGTCCTCTACCATTCCCTGGAGTCCATTTAAGTTTGCACCTACTGCTTCAGTGACTCCATCCAGCCACCTCATTCTCTGTCATCCCCTTCTTCTTTTGCCCTCAATTGCTCCCAGCATTAGGCTCTTCTCCAACCTCTTATCAGAATGAAAAGGTGTCCGCAGTAGTGGGGTCAGGTATAACTCTGGTTCCAAAGAATGATGACTCGATTGAGTTGACAGGAGCAGAGTCCTATGGCACAGGAAGGATTGTTGAACCTTCGCCTCGTCCAGGTTTGCTAAAAAGGTTTAATCGTGCTTGAACACCTGAGCATTTGATTATTTAATGTATGAAAATATGCAGGAAGAGACCTGTAGACAGGAGGAATGTAATAAGTTAATGGTGAGTGTGCTTTGGAGCCCCATCTGAAAATGCTGGAAAGTCAGTGTCATAGATACGCTGTTCGATGCTATGAAATGCTGAATTTTAATCGAAATCCAGTTTGGTTCAAAACTTTTTCAATTTTCATGTACTAAGAGGAATGGAATTGATCTGCTAACACGCAAAATGTCAAACTATTTGCATGTGCCCTGAAATGCAGTCAAAACCAGTATTTACTGATAGCAAGACATGCTTGTGTGGCTAATCGAGGGAGCCCTGCCTCAAGAGATAGGACCAAGTCCCGTCTCTTCTAGGGCTTCAGTTGATCTTATCAAGGGACTCCAAAAAGGTATTGAAGAAATGAGGCCTGGATTGGCTCCAACCTGTTGATGCAATTTGGACCCAAATAGGCATGCCATAACATAACATAGGTAGAAGTGTCATTCAGAACAGCTGAATAGCTGCTAGAATGTATTATCCATCTTTTGTAAAGAAAAATCTGGTTACAGCACCAGTTTTGCATCTGAGGTGTTGATGGCCTGGTTTAGGTGGAATGACCACTTGAGAGAGTGATGAATGGTGATCCCTAGGAAGCAAAAATGAAGAGAAGATGATTCAGGCCAACCTTGCTATGAGATAACAGAGCCAAGACATATCCTTGCTTTACTTGCTTTATTAGATCTTAATGGGGTCAGTTGACCTACTGTGTTAAATCTAATTTGGTAAGAGATGTTGGAATAAAGTTTGTTAAAAATAATAGGCAAGCTTCCTTGATGTGTAGGTCTTCACCTGCAGCTTGAAGTGGTTGAGTCCATAAATAAATTTTATCACCTCATTTGCTTGCATGAAACTAGGCTTCAGTTGCTCTCGTGTAAGTGTGCAGAGGATAACAGCTTTTAAAAATGCAACAATGGAAAGTTTTGGGGGCCAAGTTTTGTACGACGTGAAAAATATCATCATGAACAAGCTGACTACCATGGGTGCACAGAATTGCAAAAGGCACACCTCTGCCCCATAATGTGTGAAGAAGCCCTGTAGTTTATTTCAATATGGAAAATAAAACAGAATAGATCGAAGAGGTGGAGGAGTGGCACTGTATGTGAGAAAAGGGCTTACCTGTCAGGAAATTCTAGTGAAGGAGAGTATATCTCCAGTGGAAAGCATCTGGGTGAAAATAAGCGGGGGGGGGGGGAAACAGTGTGGTGGTTGGTGTCTGCTACTGACTACCTGACCAACGAGAGGATGTGGATGCTGCACTTTGTGAGCAGCTTGGGAAAATATCCAAGCAGCAGGACCTTGTAATCATGGGCAACTTCAATTTCCCAGATGTGTGCTGGGAAACACTCAGCAGAGCGTGCTCAATCATGCAACTTTCTGACCTGCCTGGCTGACAATTTCATTTATCAAATGGTAGATGAACCCACAAGAGGTTCAGCCATACTGACCAACAGGCAAGAGTTGGTGGATGGGGTGAAGGAGGTGGGGACACCAAATTGGGAGGACTGACAAATACTCCAGAAGATAGAGACAGAGTTCAACGAGATCTGAACACAATGGAAAAATGGGCAGATGAGAACAAGATGCAATTTAATAAAGATAAGTGTAAAGTTCTGCATCTGGGTCAGAAAAATGAAAAGCATGCCTACCGGATGGGGGATACGCTTCTAGGTAACACTGTGTGTGAACGAGACCTTGCGGTACTTGTGGATTGTAAACTAAACATGAGCAGGCAGTGTGATGCAGCAAATGCCATTTTGGGCTGTATCAAGAGGGGCATCACATCAAAATCACAAAATGTCATAGTCCCATTGTATACGGCACTGGTCAGACCACACCTGGAGTACTGTGTGCAAGCTAACTAATCATAGTTCAACCTGTTGTGTGTATTCTTTAAACAGCCTTGTAATGTTTTCAAACACTTTATTTGCAGTCATTTAGACTGGTGTAGTAAATGCTCTGGTGCCATAGTAAAATTAGTATATTAGTTAATTGGTTGAATGAATTTAAAACTAAGAATCATAAAATCATAAGTAAACAATTTATATAAAACTAGCAAAAAAGCCTGTCTTATTTAAAAATACAATGGGCACAAGCCTTCCCTTCTCCCCACTCCACCCCGGGCAGTCCCACTGAGGCCTACTTATCTGATCTTTTTAACTGGAGATGCCGAGGATCAAATCTGGGACCTTCTGCATGTCGAGCAGATGTTCTACTGCCAAACTAAAGCCCTTCCTGGCCATGACACATGAACATGAATAATTACCAGTTACGCCCCCCCCTGAAGCCTCCTCATCTTTCATGGCTTAAGCTAGATGGGAGAATTTGTCACTTGGACTGAAAAGATCCGAAAGGTGAGATGAGAACATCACAATGAACATAATCCAATTACTGTAATTAAGGAATCATCACACCATACTTCATCTGTAAATAACATCCTTTGTTTTCACTTTTGTAAACTCCCATTTAGCCTACATTTTCACACATGTAAAATTGCTTGTGTATATTTATTTTCTTCCTAATTTTTTATACTTACCAAAAATCCAATCGATATTTTAAAAATCAAGCTTTGTATATAATTACAGCTAAGAGTTATATTTCACAAGCAGCATGAAACTCTGGAGTACAATGGTTTGCATATATGCACAGATTGGGCCAACACTGGGAAATGGCATCCTCCGGCACCAACCAAACCCATCCCTACTGTAAATGCTGGATTGAGTTCTCATTCCCCAAAGTGTCTGGTTGTGGTAGAGAAAACAGAACCTAAGATAATCTTACGTTGTTGCTTCTTCCAGCTTTTGCTCTTGCTCCTCCCAAAGATTCCCTCAAAACTGCAAGCCGTCTTAAGAAATCTCCCACTTTCTAGTAGGAGAAACAGTGGAGGGGTGGAGCTGCTCTCAAATTGATCCTTTAAATATTGTGTGCCCACAGGAAGGATTTGCAGTGGGGAGGGCAGGGGCAAGGACCCTCATGGTGTATCTACAACAGCCTCCTTTGTAGCTAGAAACTTTAAACAATACCATGAACCCCAGGAACATGAAACCACCTTTCCTTCACAGTAATGAGTCATGTGAGAAACTAAAGGATTTATTGTAGCAGTTGTGTAAACCGGTGGTTGTAGTCCATTAGACGCCTTAAGTATATATATATATCAGATAACGTGAGTTCATGAATACTTAAGTCACAATACAACAGCACTATTTACAGTCATTTTGACTGAACGGCTGTCCCCCGTATTCTAGCACGGGCGAGGTGGTGAGCAAGAAGCTCATGGTCGACCACATCAAACACTGCAACACAAGCAGTGCTGATCCGCCTTGGTCCAACTTGCACCGAAATCGGCCATCAGGGTGACCAAATCAGGACTTTCTGAGAGCCAAAAAGTCCCTCTATGACAGTGATTCTCAACCTTCCTAATGTTGTGACCTTTTAATACAGTTCCTCATGTTGTGGTGACCCCCAATCATAAAATTATCCAAGTGTTCTTTCACAGAAATTATACTAAAACTGACCAATGTTGTGAAGATCCATTGTTCATGATTGTATATAATTTTTTTCTGGGGGGTTTCAGTTCAGTTCTGCCTCTTGTCCCACCATGCCGATCTCGCTCTTTTCCGCTGGTCCAGACAGACGAACCCTCTATCTCGATCTACCCCACAAGGCTGTTGTGTGGATGGCACCCCCTTCCCCGGGCCCAGCTGCTTGCCCTGCTGTGACCCCTGTGAAAGGGTCATTCGACCCCCAGGTTGAGAATCCCTGCTCTATGACATCTTCCTCCAATTATGTTGTCAATTAGCCACAAGATGGGTCAAGAAAATGGTGATCGGGGAAGGGTTGAATACTCATTCCCTGAGCATCATTTCTCCAATCATATTAGCTGCTTCTTGTGGCTGCTTTAGTAGTAAAAATACACATGCATACACATACACTGAAAAAAGATTTCATAACTATATAATAGTTATATGTTTATTTGCATTATTTAAAAAATGTATAACTGAGCTTTTCTCCCAACAAACTGGCACTCAAGAACAATAATGAAAACAGTATCAGAAACAGTCCTAATAGCAACAAAACTGAAACCACCATCAATAAAAAGCTTTCAAATTCAAGACACCCAATAAAGCAATAACCTGGAGGAGCCAAAGTCTCCAAAAGTAAAAGTTCAGAAGATATACAGACGTCCTGATTTCCTTCAGAAGACTATTTCGGTAACATTGGAGCAGCCTCAGAAAAACCTCACAAGCAGAAAACAGCAGAATGTACCCTTACATCCATCAAAATGAATAAAAAGCATTGTACCGAGTGATGTTTGCATACAGGAACATACCAGAAGGGACCTCTCATGTATGTGGGCCATAGCAAATTTGGCCCAGTTAAGTCATTCACTGGTTTTTGTTTGGATGGCATAGTAAGAAAATTCTTGGGAGATGGTTGTAATTTTTCTCTCTATTAAAATCATAATTTTGAATATGTGCTCATAATTCATATTTTGAATTAATAATGTTGAATAGCTGTTGAAATGAAAAATCCAAAATTGTTCAACACAGCCTTAAAAAAACCCACTTTAAAATGTTTACAGTATTCGACTGCTAGATTTAAGTGCCAATTTTAATTGCTGGTAAAATGCATTGATTCGTTCATTCTGTGCTGGCCACTCCAAGATGCAGCGAGACTTGAACATGGCTCTTCGTAAATAAAGAGCACTATTCAGTTTATAATCAGGAATGTCATGTTGAAAAATCAATATGATAGAATCTCGACTTTGTTCAATAGCTTGCTGTATGGCATGATGCACCTTGAACCTATAAACGAAAGGAGTGCAATGGCTTTAGTACACTCAGGGTTATACCTGCATTCATAAAGGAGGTTAAAAAAACAACATGTTTTAAATCCCCATATGATTATTGATGATAGATTGATATTTTTTATGTTGTGAGATGTCCTGGTCAGTCTTTTGCGGAAAGGAGACAAGGAAAGTAACAAATAATAATAATACAGTCCTGTCCTTGTTGTTTGCATTATTCTATGCTCCATTTATAATGATTAACTAAACAACAGAAGACAGCGAATATTTAACAAACTAAAAATCACCATGTACAAGAAGCGATTAGCATATTCACCTGCTAATCAAGATTCAAAAAAGCTTAAAGTATCAATGTCAATATGAACACTGTTATTTGGAATTTTTATGATGCATACAAATATGACGAATATATATGCATTGTCACCGTTACTAAATATTGACATAGATACTGTAAGCATTTTTTAAAATCTAGATTAATAGGTGAATATGCTCTTATATATGGTGGTTTTTTTGTTTCCCTTTAAAGTGATGGCACTATGTGAGCCCACCCATCAGCTACGGACCAGCCAACACTGGCTTCTGAGATTGCGTCTTTCCACCAAATTAAGTAATAGTGTTTTCAACAGTGGCCTTGACCCCATGGAATTTTCTTTCAGATGAGGTTAGAAGATACATTTCTTATTTGATTACTGCTTAAGTGAATAATCTTACAAGATAAGGTATATAACATTGTGCTGACTCTGTTGTATTATAATGTATTGATTACGGTATATTGATTACTATGTAATGAAATATTTTAAAATGCAATATCAAATCTAAGAGCAAAGTAAAGGTAAAGGTAAAGGTATCCCCTGTGCAAGCACCGAGTCATGTCTGACCCTTGGGTGACTCCCTCTAGCGTTTTCATGGCAGATTCAATATGGGGTGGCTTGCCAGTGCCTTCCCCAGTCATTACCGTTTACCCCCCAGCAGCAAGCTGGGTACTCATTTTACCGACCTTGGAAGGATGGAAGGCTGAGTCAACCTTGAGCCGGCTGCTGGGATTGAACTCCCAGCCTTATAGGCAAAGCTTTCAGACAGCTGCCTTACTACTCTGTGCCACAAGAGCAAAGTAACTTAACTCAAATAATTTAACACTGATCTTGCAAGGATAATTCTAACAATGCAAATCTGGTCAATGCATAGACAATTTGGAATTAAGGTTGGTACAGTACAACTTGTTCTTGCTCACAGTAAACCAAAATTCACATAGACATGTAAGTTATAATTCAGTATTTATAATGGAGCAGGGAGTCACAGATTCTGCTTAAAGAAACTAAAATAATAGAATTTGAAATCCCTGTTTATATTATTCATTTTTCCTGCTAACTCCAAGTATTTGATATGACATATTTAAGAACACAAGTGGAAAACAAATATTAATTTCTAATTTTAAACTACTCTGGCTCAAAATTAAAGGGGACGGTTCTTATGTTGAACTACACAGAAATCAATTGGGATCAAAATTATATTATCCTTAACACGCCCGCAGCGCCATGGGCGCCGCAGACTAAATAAAGTGCTAAGCGCTTAGTGGGAGGAGTTAGGGCGGGCTTAGTCCATGATGAGGAAGGGGTCTGATTGGCCCCTTCCTCCGGACAGACCATCGGCCGGGCCAATCGGCAGGTGCAAAGCACCTGCCGATTTGCCCGGCCGGTTCCCGCCCTTCCGACAAGGAAGCAACTGCGAGCCGTGCAGAGTGCGGCTCACAGTTGCTCCCTTGCCGGCGGCCTGACACGTTGGGAGGCGCTAAGCGCCTCCCGATGCGTCAGGCCGCTGACCCAGGGAGCTCCCGGCAGTCGCGTGGACATAGCGTTTGCTCCCTGGCCGCCGCCCTCCAGCTTCAGAACGCCGACATCGCCGGGCCCGCAGGAGGAGCCACAATCGGCAGCGCTGGCCCCAACATCAGCGGCGGTGAGATCGCCGCGCCCACCGGAGGAGCCGCGATTGCCACCCACGGCCCCGCGAACAGCGCTGCCACCAGACCCGCGATCGCCCACAGCGGCGCCCGCCCACCCTGCCCGCGCACACACCTGCAGAGATTTTGCACCCTGAGGTAGGCTGCAGCGCGAGCGGGGGGCCAGGACTAACACCTAGCGCCCGCTGTATTTATACTACAGCAGGCCTGATTACTAGTCCATTATGTTTTGTAAGCTGGCAGATTCTCCAAAACAGTAGCATAATTACTAAGTACATAAAATAAACAGCCTATTGTGCTCGATGACCTCAGGAGGGTTCCTTTAGTTCATATAACTTTGGATTAGTTATTCTAATACCAATATAACTTGTTCTTTGTTAACAAAGTAAGGCAGGATTTCTTAACCAGTGCTTTCTGAAACCCTAGAGTTTCTTGATGGCCCTGGGTTTCCTGAATGGATGGGAGTTAATTATTGTTTAATATATTTCTTAGATCCATTAAACATTTATTGGGTGATAGGACTATACGTAGTCATATTGACACCCCCCCCCCCCAATGGCCAGTGACAGTCCTGGAGGGAGTGGGAAAGGGAGGAGCCCCAGTTCGGTGTTTACACAGCTATGCTTCCCAACCCTATCCCCACCACTTCTGTGCTTTCTCAAAACCTGAAAAATGTTTTAGGGGTTTCTCAATGGTAAAAAAAAGTGGAGAAAGGCTGAATAAGTTGACTAACAGCACAATCCTAAACAGAGTAACCCTCATCAAAGTCCACTGAAGTCAATGCAGTTAAAAATGGTGTAACCCTATTTAGGCGTTCACAGTAGTGTTACATATTAGCACCATTTTAAACTGCAAAAATTGTACTCTATAACTGAATTAGCTTCCCTCAGAGAATCCTGGGAGCTGCAGTGTTGTTTCATGAGAGTCTGAACATTCCTCATTTGCAGTGGCTAGCTAGCAGTCCAATCCTGAGGGCCCCTTGACTGGGAAACTAGAAAGTAACCAGCTTTGTAGGTTGCAACTAGTTTTAAATGCGTACATGCCCTACAAAATACAAACAGAAACCCATTCATTCTATTTTTCTCTTACCTTTTGCACCAGGGATCTTTTAAAAGATGATTGGTGATGACAAATATAATTTTTCTGCTCCTGTTGATACTATCAACGATGGCTTCAAATTCAGATATTCCGGCTTCAAAGTCTCGTTCCTCTAAGCAAAACCTAACGACAGGTTCATTGTTTCCATTGTGTTTTTCTAGAGGAATGAAGTTCTTGTATACCCAGTTTGTATCCCTTTTTGCATGGATGATATAGGCATCATAATCAAACTGCTGCTGTGGTCTGTCTATTTCTTTAAATCCTAGCACTCTGTTTACAGACACACTCCAGAGAAATTTTATTTTCCATCCGAGAAAGTGGATGAGTAGGACCACAAAAATGAGAAGCAGTATGACAGTTGTGCTCACAATGAAGAACAATTTAAATGGGGCATTATCACACGGTGAGGTGTCAAAGTGTGCCACCACATTACCATGATATTTAGGGGGGGTATTACATTGATACTGATTTAAACCTGGGATGTAAGTTTTGCTCACATTGAGCCAGTTAACAAACCAGGCTATACTCTCACAAGTGCAGTCAAAAGGATTAGACCTCATGTCTAATTCTTTCAAGTTTGCAAAAACTATACCAAACACTTCTGCTTCAACAGCTGTAATAAGGTTCTTTGGGAGAAACAGTGAAGTCAGAGATGCCAGATCATTAAATACTGGCTCAGGGAACAAGTTCAAAATATTGGACCCCAAATTTAAGCTTCTTAATTTAGATAACCCATGGAAAACATTTCCTGGAATCTCATCAAAGCCATTAGATTCCAAATCAAGCACAACTAGGTTCTGAAGGCCTTTTAAGAAGAGCACAGGACCACCTGGGTTGGCATGCTTCCAAAGCCGATCCAGATTATTATGCTGCATATCCAAAATTTCAAGTTGGTGGAGTCCATCAAACAGATCATCTCTCATATTAGCAATATTATTGTTGGCAAGATCCAGGACTGTCAAATTCTGTAATGTGTGGAATGGTGAGGGAGAGATATTAATGTTGCTGCAACCTACGCTTCTAAGCCTCAGCTTCCTGAGGCTTGGGACAAATGCAAATGAATCACTTGTCAAACTTAGGAGATGGTTGTAGGAAAGATAAATAGTCTCAATGCTATTAAGACCTTGAAATTCTTGGCCTGTGAGTTCTTGGCTAATTTCATTTATTCCTAAATCTAGAGTTTTTAATTCTCCCAGCCAAGAGAATGCCCCAGCTTGAATGTTAGTGATTTTAGTTCTTGTTAGGTTTAGAAAGTGCAAAGGAGAATCAGCAAGAGATGAAAATGTTTGGTTTGTAATAGTTCTTTTTATTGTTCCCAAGGTGATAACGCACTTGCTTAAACTCAAGTTTTTCAAATTTTCTAAACCTATAAATGTTTTAGGAGTAATCTCTGGAAATGTATTATCATCCATAATAAGGGACTCTAAATATTTTAGCGATTGAAAAGCAAAATCATCAATTTTTTTGTTAATAGAGTTTCTCAAATTCAGATTTTTGACATTGTTCAGTCCATATAAGGAATGAGAAAACAGATGTGCAATCTTATTGTTCTCTAGATTTAAAGTCTGTAAATTTTTGAACCAGACAAAAGAACCATTTTCAATCACTGACAAAGAATTATTAGATAAGTCTAAAATAGTGAGATTTGTTCTCTGCATTCCTTTGAAGGTCAAGTTGGAAATATGGGAAAGTTGTACTTGGCTCAGTGAGAGATTCTGGATGCTTGTATCGGATAATTCTAAACAAAGTTTCTCTGTTCCAGTAGGCCCCAGCTGAACTTTGTTCAATTTAAGACCAAATAGATTTCCAATAATATGGAAACAGTCTTGGTGAAACTGGAAAGATTAAAAAAAGCCAGATAAATATATGAACATACAAATCTTCCTTAAAGTGAACCAAACAACCGGTCTATCTAGTCTGACTGGGCAGTAGTGCCTCAGGTCTGACCTGAGACCTGAAGTGATTTTGACTGGTGATTCTGTCATGTGACATCTTCTGCATGCAAAACATCTGCTCTGGCACTCTTCCAAACAAAGACCCCAAGGATAGAATGAGATATGAAAGGAAGCCCAAAGGCTTGTTTAGAAATTATGATATCACTAGTTAAAAATCAAACTTCTAAAAAGGTGGTATTAGAGAGAATATAAAAGAAATTGTCATTTCCCTCCTAGGAAACGAAAATATCCCCACCCAGGAATCTATATACTGTGAGCGGGTCTTATACCTAGTGTTTAGTTTGGTACTTGCTTATAAGTAGCATCTGATTAAGCAATTAAAGTCACTAGGACTACTTTTCAGGTCACAGTAATAAACGTACAATACTTCAGCAAGGGGGAAAATGAAGATTTACATATAATATTAACTTACTAAAGTACGCCCACTTAATATGCCGGTATATCAGAATCTCCTGTATTGAAACACTGGCCTTCCTGAAATATGTGAAAATCCATATCATCCCATATCACCCCATACCTATACTATCCCTTAACGAAAAATTATACCCATTCATCAAGCATTTTTATACCATCAATCATACAAAGGAGGTTGTGGCTGTATGAATATTTTTGAGTACACAATATTAAATTAGCAACAGACAATTAGATGAATCTAAAATTACTCAAGTCAATATTATGGTTATTCTTTACTTTTAGGACCATAACCCAGCCATTTAGTTTTTTACCTCTGTTAAAGGATTTGATGACAAGTCCAGAATTCGTAACGATGAGTTACTAAGGAAAAAAAAGTCTTCTTTCTTTAACTCAGCAATTGTATTCTGAGACAACACAAGCTCCTGAAGGTTCTCTAATTGTTGCTGGGTTCCTAATTTAGTAGAGGTCAGACCATTATGAGAAATATCCAATGATTTCAAATTCTGAGGAGACAAAGAAAACTTAAGTTCATCAATAAATTCTATATCTTTGAAACATCAGCAACAATAGAATGACACTAGTAGCTACCACAGCACAGTAGCTACCACAGCAGTTACAAGATTATTTCAGATTGCAGCATGTCTGATAAGACATCACAATGCATTTAGTTTCTAAAGACTTCTGAAGAAAAAGTAATCATTTGATGTTTGTATTAGGGAAAGATGGAACTCTCTACAGCAGTTTTAACTACCAGTACTATATCTTTGTTACAATAATATAATTTATTCTTCAGAGGGAACTCTGGGGATTGTAGTTTGGGTGAATAGGAACATAGATCTCTAGAACAGAATCCTCAGGACCAAACTGAATAAAATGCAAAGAGATCTATGATCAAATCTGACTGAACTGGGAAACAATGATAACACCAGATACTCATTTGGATTGAGTCCACAGCACCGTGTGTGTGTGTGTGTGTGTGTGTATGTGTGTGTGAGAGAGAGAGGGAGAGAGGGAAATAACACCTCTGTGCTATAAATCCTTGAGCTGAAATTTATTCATGGCTAAAAACATAAGACTCTCCTTCAAATGATGGATTTTCCAGAGTTTAATCTATTTGATTCTCATTGAATCATAGAGTTGGAAGGGATACCCAGGGTCATCTAGTCCAAATCCCCTGCACAATGCATAAAATTCACAACTACTTGCCCAACACAGTGACCTCAATTCCATGCCCAAGTGATTCCTCCTCCCCGCTAAGAAAACCAGAATCCCTAGTCAGTCTCATCTGAAGGAAATTTGCTTTCCAACCCCAAAGTGTCAGTTGGCATTTCCCTGGGCATGCAAGAAAGGGCCACAAAATCAGCATTTGTGAGGTGACTATCTAGCATCTGCTTAAAAACTTCCAAGGAAAGACCCACCACCTCCCAAGGTAGCTTTGTTCAACTGAGGAATCGCTCTGTCAGGAACTTCTTCTCAGCCTCTCACCAAATAACAGTTCCAAACTGGGAGAGGGAGAATCATGACACTTAAAATTGTGTTCATAATTCAGACCAGTGATTCCAAATATGGTGCCTGGGGGTGTCATTGTGTCTCCCATTATATTTCCTGGTGCTCACTTGCTTCTTGAGTCTTGGGCATAAAATCCTACGGAAAGACAGAAGTTTTGGGTTGCTCCCATGAGCTAACTTGCAAAACACTGACCTTATCCCAGATAGGCACATCTCAGGCAAGTTCCAGTAGCTTGACCATAGATGTAAGGGATCGTTTGTTTCTGGATATGGAAACTCCACTCTCTGTGGCTGGATAGGGGATTCCCTCCCCTTAGTTTGGAGAACTGAAACCAAACATCATCTTTTCCCCAAGACAAAGAACCAATCTCTTTTTCCTCTTTTTTCCTCAGAGCCTAAGAGACCTTCATGTTTGCAAGATGCACCCTTTAGGAAGCACCTGACTCCATTGTAGGGGGATGATTGACTGTCTGTTTTATTTATGACTCATGTAAAACATTTCCATACTACCTTTCTTCCCAAATAGGGTCCCCCGAGGTGGCAAACAACAAAACACTAAAACATTTCAACATCTAAAAATGTAAAACAGCATGTAAAATGAGGTACATATAAAATGTTTGACCAATCCAGTAAAAGCACAGAAGCATACATAACACAATCAGGGTGAAGGGCTAGTAAACAGTGCTGGAGGTGGCCAAACAAAGCAACCTTCACCTGTTGGTGGAAGACAATGATCAAGGAAAACAGATGGGACACTGCTTGGCACCATGACTAAGAAGGGCCTTTCTTAGGTTGTCTCCTGTCTAGCCTCAGCTGACCAGGGCCCTCAAAAGCATGGACTCTGAGGGTTACCTAGTCAGGTAGGTTCATATGGCAGAAGGCAGCCCTTCAAGTATGTTGACCCCATCCTACACAGGGCTTTAAACACCTCAAATTGAGCCCAGAAACAAATTGGAAGCCATTGTAGATGGAACAGGACTGGAGTGACATGGTCCTTACAACCTAGTCCAGTCAGCATCCTGGTGGCAAAATTCTGTACCAACTGTAGCTTCTAAACAATCTCTAAGAGCAGACCCACATAGAGCCCATTGTATGGCAGAAATTGTATAGGGTCACTCACTACCCTTCCTCAACATCCCAAAAGAGCCTATGGGCTCAACAAGGCTGGACTGTCCATATCGAGGTGGTTTCAGCCACAAATGAATACAGCCTCTACTTGAGAACCTGGGAAGCTACTGGCAGTCTGGATAACCACATGGATATTGCTTCATACACTCTCCCTGGTGAAAGGAACGATGAAAACCACACCTTACCTTTAGAGCTTTGAAATAATCCTTTTTAATTGCTATGATGTTGAATCCCAAGTTAAGCTCCCTCAGACTGGTACAGTAAGTAAAGACATTGTCAGAAAGGGTATGCAGCTGGTTGTGCTGAAGGTTCAGACCTTTCAAAAAAGGCAAGTATCGGCACAGCTCCGGCTGCAGTTTAGAGATGGAGTTGAATCCTGCATCCAAGTAGACAAGCTGGTTGTACTTTGTAAGGTTTGCAGATGGCAATGTTCTCAACTGGTTATGAGAAATATCCAAGGCGGTAATGTTTGTTGGAAGATCAGAGGGGACTTCTATTAACTTTAAGTGGCTACAGTCCGCCTTCCCGTTTCTTATTTTACAAGCATTCCCAGAGGATCCACAGTGGACAGAAAAAGGCAGAAGGATGAAAGGTAAATACAACTGGAAAATAAAATGTGGCCTCATTTTCCTGGAAGAAGGGTAAATATTCAAAATTAACATTTGCTTTTCTAAAATATCTGGGGTCAACATTTTCCAGCCATGGGCTCTAGACCCCCCAGGATACCATCTGATCCTGATCTGCTAACACCCTAGCTCCTCCCTGTCCCACCTACAGAGACAAACTCTGATCCATCCCTTAATTCCTCTTCTCCCTGAAGATGAGAAGAAAAATCAAAAAGCTGATTGCTATTACAGCTTTCCAGTTATCCCTGGAACCTCTTGGGTAACCTCCCTCGGTCATTCTGACATTTCCCTTCCAGTCTTTCTAATCTATAGAAAAGGATGGAGCGGGGGACTGAGGCTCCTATGTGAGAAAAGAACAAACGGGAACTAGATGATGAATGAGTTATTTTGGTGTTTCTTGTAGCCTGTTGGTTAGCATGAAGGAAAGGAGAAGGGGGGCATTTAGAGAGGCAGTCACTGATCTTTCTGGCAGATTGCCTTGGCTAGTTGTCACAGCCACCTACTGCCTCTTCATCTGTTCTCCCAAGCGGTCAGAATGTTGGAATAGGTTTGGGAGATTTGGGTATGAATCTTTACTCTGCCTTGGAATCTTGCTTGGTGACCTTGGGCTAGTCACTCTCTCTCAGCCTGACCTACTTCACAGGTTTGTTAGGAAGATAAAACAGAGGAGAAAACATTCATGTAAGCCATTTTCGGTCCTCACTAGAGAATAAAGTAAGGTACAAATACCTAAGAGAGCCAGCTTGGTGTAGTGGTTAAGTGGCGGTTTCTAATCTGGAGAGCTGGGTTTGATTCCTCACTCTGATAAGGCTGTTCTGACTGAACTAACATCAGGGCTCTCTCAGCCCCACCTACCTCAGAAGGTGTCTGTTGTGTTGTGAGAACCAGTTTGGCGTAGTGGTTAGGACTGTGGACTTCTAATCTGGCATGCCAGGTTTGATTCTGCACTCCCCCACATGCAGCCAGCTGGGTGACCTTGGGTTCGCCACAGCACTGATAAAAAACTGTTCTGACTGAGCAGTGATATCAGGGCTCTCTCAACCTCACCTACCCCACAGGATGTCTTTTGTAGGGAGAGGAAAGGGAAGGCGACTGTAAGCCGCTTTGAGCCTCGTTTGGGTAGAGAAAAGTGGCATATAAGAACCAACTCTTCTTCTTGTGGGGAGGGAGGGAAGGTGATTGTAAGCCACTTTGAGACTCCTTCTGGTAGAGAAAAGTGGGGTATAAAAACTAACTCTTCTTCATCTAAATACATAAGGTAACCCACAGACAAACCCAATCCAACTAAGATTACTAAGGAGAGCTGGAGAAGCAAGAAGTCTACATATGGTTTAATAGAAAGCCTTGCATGGGTTGGGCCCTACCTAACGACTCTTCGTTACCTAACATTACAGAAGTTGTGTGTGTGGGAGGGGGGTCCTCATCCTGTGTCAGATGTAACACAATCACAAGTTGTAGCTATCCTCAATTCCTGTGGTACCCAATTAGAAGCAGGACCATAGTGCATACGGAATAGGGGTGTCAACCCTCCTCCTTGCACCGCACTCCCAACCTAAAACCACCCCCCTCTTCTATGCCCTTCCAAAATATTTAATTTTTCAGTACCATCCTAATAACTAGTGCATTAGGCTTGGGCTTTCAGGTTAGTAAACTGGTGCTCTAGTGAAGCAACACTGAATTAACTGGATGTTTAAAAAGATGGCTGGAAGTCATTGCTTTTAGAGCCAGTCATGATGTGTAGATTATACATGCAGCAAAGCACATAATGAAGAAAGCCTGGGGCTTGTATTTGCATAGAACCTTTCATGCAGACCTTGATCATAAGACATTTCCAAATCTTGTTGTGGCTTCATAAACATTACTACCAGGAGGCCCAAGTTCATAGTCAAGGTATATATACAAGTCCAGAGTTTACTCCCATTGTTTCATTTTTATAAAGGGACTAGATCTGTAGTTTTCATGTCTGTAAAAAGAAATGTATTTATGGCAGACCTGTAGATGTAATACGAGTTGTCTTATCTTAGGGCTTAGTCTAGGAAATAATATTCTTTCAGGAGTGTGCTGGGTTTGTTTGTTTCTTACAAATTAAGCAACACAAATGATTGAAGCAATACACATTTTTTGTTCTGAAAAATTAACACAGTACATGTTGGGGTGGATCCAAATCCTGCCATTCCCTTCTCCCACAGAAGCCCAAAAATGGCCCCTGAAATCCTGTTACTGAGGGTATCCTTTTCCCCAGGAGCGGGAGGCATTTCAGGCCCCCACAGGAAGGGGGGGACCTAGAATACATTCTGCAGTCTCTAAGTTGGTACTGGACTCTTGGTTTCTTATGCTGCTACAAACCAACCCATCTGGAACATTCACAAAACTTTGCTTTCTGGTTATGTGGAATTTGCCACAGGCTACTGGGCACATATTTACAAGCTTGAAAGAAACTTTAATAGGAAGTAATTCCAGGGGAAGTGCCACATCAGACCTGGGCTAAGCTGATCTCAGATTTTGGAAGCTAAGAAGGGCCAGCCTGGGTTCATATTTGATGGGAGACCAGCAAAGAAGTCCTGCCCTCTTTGCAGAGGGAGGCAGTGGCAAACCACCTCTGAATATCTCTGGCCTTGAAAAGCCTAGGGCGTCGCCAGAAGTCAGCTTTGACCTGGTGGCCCTTTCCACCACTCCCAGCCATGTCTAGGGGTGCCAGTCCCCAGGTGGGAGCTGGGGATTCCCTGTGGCACAGCCTATCTCTAGGTGACACAGATCAGGTCCCCTGGAGAAAATGGCTGCTTTGGAGGGAGGCCTCCATATCATTCTCCACTGAGGTCCCTCCCTGCCCCAAATCCACAACTAAAGTTTCCAGGTATTTCCCAACCCAGAGCTGGCAAATCTAGAAGAAGGACCTGGGATGGAGGGGGAGGCAGATTGGGGTGTTCTAAATTAGGATAAAATGGAGCCAATACATTGTAGAAAACTAAAGACAAAGCTGTCCCTGGATGTTTGTCTTAAAGTTAGTTTGGCAGTCTGAGAAAGCATTTGCATTATTGATATAATCCAATACAGATTGGAATGGAAGAGTAAGGTTTAACAGGATGTTTCACTGGGCGGGCTGGGTCCAGTTGCAAAACACATGTGCAAGCATTACAACACGCCATCTGGCCAGGTTTATGTC
The DNA here is from genome assembly GCF_049243985.1 of Paroedura picta. Classification (NCBI taxonomy): domain Eukaryota; kingdom Metazoa; phylum Chordata; class Lepidosauria; order Squamata; family Gekkonidae; genus Paroedura; species Paroedura picta. Next base: position 36,224,493 of record NC_135378.1, read on the forward strand.
TGTTGGTTTTCATCATCCTTTATTTTTTAATGCTTAAGCGTAATTTTTGTACAACCCTACAGGGAAGTCTTTGTTCTTAATTAAGAAAAAGAAATAGCATTCCCATTCTAAGTACGCTGGCTAGTTACTAGATATCAACTCGACTCCCTACATCAGAGAAACTAAAACAATGCACGCACATGTTCGTGAGGCGTCCTTCAATAAACCTGTTGAGCACATTTCTTACCCAGCGGGAGCCAAACGGCAGGGCAGGGGCGGAGGAATAAGAAGCCCCCGCACGCTCCGCTCCTGCCGCTTTAATACAGCTTAGTTTTATTTGCTTCACAGCGTCAAGTTCAAAATATATGCCACTTTTGCACTGTGCCTTGAAGGCAAAGCCTTTCGTTTCATTTCAGCGCAAGGCTAAAGATAAATCTGGCATAATTTAGTGGCTTGCGGGAAGACAGAAGGCGAGTAGCACGCATTTCCCCCAAGAAGAAAGGGTTGTTCAGGTTACACTTACGCTCAAGGCTTTCCCGCGGCACCGTTCCGCTCTCTGATCAAGGGGCCGCAGAGGCTGCGAAACGCATTCCTGCTGCCGGAGTCGCCGGTGTTTGTTTGTTTTTTTGAGGGGGGGGGGAGCGGGGGTTGGTGCAAACTTTCTGCGAACAGCCAAGGCCTGGACTCTCTGGCTCACGCGGAACACTTCGAGGAGACAGTGGGAGGGAGCAAAGGGCTGGGCAGGGCATTGGCACGAACAGCAGGAAGGGTTCGAGTAACCCAACAGCATTCCGCCTTCCAACCAAAGAGAGTGACTTTCTCGTCTCCGGGGAGGTGGATTTCTTTCAAATACCGCTTGATTGTACTCTGTCAGAATTGCACCTGGAGAAACAGCACAGAGGGCTTTTGTTTTTGTTAGCTCATGTATAAGGAAGGACAAAAATCTCGAATTTTAGACAACCTCTCAGGAGAATGTTATACCGAAATACTTTTGCCTCATTGTATCCATGCTGGAATGGTTAATCTAACTGGCCTAAGGCTAGCAGCCAGCCTTGAACAGCACAAGTCTGATCCATTTGCAGCAAAGGAAAGGAACGGCAGCTGCCTGACTCCATTTTGAAAAGTGGAGCTTCCTTATCTGCCACTATCTGAATAGCCACATCAGTTAAAGCTTTGGAATAATTCATAAATCGTGATGGACTTATCGTTAGAGCCTGCTGTGGAGGTGGGTCACTGGTTTGCCCTAAGGCTGGAGAGACGCCAGGGGCAGGGTGTTTTCAAAAACCTTTCATGTGCGGGACAGCCAAACAGGGAACAACACAGACTTTACAGTGGCAGGAATCCAAACCAACAACAACCCAGGCCCAACTAGCATATTTCAGAAGACACACCCATGCATGTGAAGAGAGGGAGGTCCAGGTGGGGCTTAAGTCTCTCTCTCAAAGAGAGAGGTTCCATAAACTAAACTCACAGCCAGGCCAGAAGAAGGCACATCCAGGACCTGGGGATTATAGAATCATAGAATCATAGAGTTGGAAGGGGCCATACAGGCCATCTAGTCCAACCCCCTGCTCAACGCAGGATCAGCCCAAAGCATCCTAAAGCATCCAAGAAAAGTGTGTATCCAACCTTTGCTTGAAGGCTGCCAGTGAGGGGGAGTTCACCACCTCCTTAGGCAGCCTATTCCACTGCTGAACTACTCTGACTGTGAAAAAGATTTCCCTGATATCTAGCCTATATCATTGTACTTGTAGCTTAAACTTGATGCTGATGGCTTTGTTGTCAAAAGACATGAGAGCTAGTTGGAGTGGAGGCAGGCAGAGTAGACAGCTGCTACACAGTGGGGGGGGGCACAGTGTTATTTGGAGGGAAGCTGAGAATGGACTGGCCTGGGAAGGTGCAGCTGGCCCAAGGGCTGAGAGCTGTCCAAAGGCTGATGAGGGGGGAGCCAGGGCCAGAAGCGAGACATAAGACATGGGAAAAGCCCCAAAGCCTGGAGGCTCCCATGGAAGCAGAGAGGCCACAGGGCCTTGGGCACAAGGACAGATGCTCCTCTGGTGGTGACATGGCCAGGGTAAAAGATTCCTTGGAGGCAGAAGGCACAGAGGAGCATTGCGAGGGAAGGAGGTTAGGGAAAATGGCAGCAGAACATGTTGATTTTCACACCCTGGGGAATAAGAGGATTCTCAGGGATTCTGACTGTGGTTCATCATCTGCCAGGTACCCAGTCTGTGATCACAGGCAAATGTTACATATGTCTTAATTAAGAGTGTAGGACTAGGATCTGGGAGACCAGGTCTGAAAAACTACTCTGCCATGGACGGATGACCTTGCTGGATGACCTTGGACCAGTCACATACTCTCAGCATAGTCTACTTCACAGGGTTGCTGTGAAGTTAAAATGGAGGACAGAACAATAATAAAATCCACTATTTCTCCCCATTGAAGCAAAAGGTATGGTATATATTAATATTAATAAATAAATAATAGAGCTCATTGAGCAAACACTATTCTTTAAAATATATTTCCACTTGTTTTCCCGGGAGGAAAGTCACACCAGTGGCAAGTTTGTAAAAAAATGTATTCCTGCCCAAATTAATAATGTTCAATGGTGAGTTGGGTAATGGCCATGCAGTCCTAGTAAGCTATTAATACAAACGTGGAATAAGGTCTTTCATTTCCTTTTCTTATAGATGTGGCTTTAGAACAGAAAGTTTCGGGCTTAGCATGTGAGGAAGTAGGTCTCCACAAAGATGTATTTGGCTAGGATACGGTCTGCATTTTTCACTGTCTAGTCATGCCTATATTTTATTTAGTAGCTGTGTTGTTGTTTTTAATGTTAAATAAAGACAAGATGGAGATAGAATAGCAGCACACAGAACTTCTCCCTGGCTCTCTAATCGTTTTATGGCTGTTTCCTGTTACATTATTGTTTAATTGCTGACTCCCGAAGAGGGATACAGAGATAAGCGATAACATCCCTGAATGACTCAGAGGCAAACAAAGCTTCCTAGGGGTCATTTGTAAAACCATAAATTAGTTTAAACCAGCAGGAGTGGCTGAAGAAGCATTTCCTCATGAAGAACAAGGACCTGAAAAGAAATGATGTTGATCAGACCCTGACACACAAGGGAGAGAAAAACCTGATCAGCACAAAACAGCTGTTATTTAATGACTGCTACTAACTCAGGAAACCCAGAAATTTAAATTCCATCAACCTTCCAAGGCTTTAGGAGGATTCTCCCCTTTGAGGGAAAGAGATATGCTCTTGACTGGTACTAGTCAGGCTCAAATTAATCTATCTTAGGAAACAGAGATGCTGAATTGAGTGATGGGGATAATTGTGAAGCAAACTCAGACATGGAAGAAGCGATCCAAGAGAGAGCTGAGGAAGATGACTGTTCCCCTGAAAACATCTGGGGGAAACAATCAGGCCTCTTGCAGTGATTTCAAGCACAACCCTTGCACTTTGTCACTGACCAAGGCCGTTAATGGTAAACGCAGCTATTTCAATCTTTGGACCTCTAACAATATCTAAGGAAACAGACACCTTTAGGAAAGCTCTTGAGACATTTTGCAATTTGTATCCGGTTATATATTACAATTTTAAATTCAAAAACTAAGTCTTTCAGGATAGGCTGATTCAATCTTTGCTCACAAATCAAGTAACAAGTTTGTTCAAGGACCTTTTACAGATTAGAAAGCAGAAAATGGAGATACTGAATCAGTGACAAAGTGCAAAGGCAGCGGGAACATTTGCAGTTCCACAGGGCCTGCTAGACAGAGCTCTTGCACCAAGCATTCAGTTGAGGCCGGGTCACGGAAGATCTGGCCCCTCCTCCAGTGCTTCCTGGCACTGTGGTGTCTGATGACTGCCTTCTTACACCTTCCTGGGTGCAGATGGCATTGTTGTAAGCTTGGTCTAGGGGGTTATTTAGAATTGGAGTTGGGGTGACTAGGGATGATTGAAGGGGTTTCTTTAAAGGCTAAATTTGTTTTCTGGGGTTTATTGTATTTTACATTTGTTGTAAACCACTGCAGGCTGGCTGTTCTGGATGCGGTGGCATAGAAGTTGAACTAATAAATAATAAAATAAATCCATCAGATAAGGCTGGAAATAGTAATAGAAATAATTATAAAACTAGAAAGTCCTTTGAATTCATGGGGAAACACCTACCTTGTTTAAAGAACCCAGTGAGCATAATAGTCAACCCCCAAATTCTGGTACGTACCTTGGGATAATTTTTTTTCTGCGCAATTTAATGACTTGAAATCATTACTTACAACTACTTGCACCCCAGCTGAACTCAGATCACTAATTATGGAAGAAAGGATCAGGATCTCAGAGAAGCATCTAATATAGCTAATCTGGCAATGTGTTCAGAGTGGATTGATCTAGAATCCTCCATTCAGTTGATTTGACATTTCCAAGGCCATGCATGAAGAGCCAATAAGAACAAAGGATGAACCTCAAGCTAACATTTCTAGAAGATTCAACATCCTCAGAAGGGCAATCATCTTTCTGCAATGATAAGGCTGAAGAGCCTTATGATCAGCACAAACAGCAACTTAATGACCTGCAAGATCAGCACACAGAAGATCTCATTACTGTTGAATGATTATCACAATTCCCTGACAACTGTGGGATTAGACTTTTCACTTGGAATATTGTGGGATGATCTGCCAAGGCCAAGAATATTGTCTTCATTATCTACATCACGGGTAGTCAACCTGTGGTCCTCCAGATGTTCATTGACTACAATACCCATGAGTCCCTGCCAGCAAACGCAGGGGCTAATGGGAATTGTAGTTCATGGCCATCTGGAGGACCACGGAAAAATTTGATATTCTCCTTCTTCAAGAGACCTGGGTTCAAGAGGTTCGAAGACTTGATGGCTTTACTTCCAATCATCTCAAAGCAGTTTCAGGTGTTTCAAAGATTCCTGAAATTTATAATCTCTGTTACTAAAAACATGTTTCTTATGTCAAACTCCAGGCTATAGTCTTCTCTAACCAGAGGAGAAAGGTGGGCATCATTTTGCATAGTAATTAATAAATACTTTAAAGAACCCGTCTATAAATAGGTTACAGAAGAAGAATACAATGCAGTTATTCCTGGAGCAACTTCAAATAGAAATAACTTGTAACTGTGGTCTTTGGGTAGACATCTGTAGCACCTTAAAATGGTTGTTAAATTTGTTGAACAAAACTATCTAAGCAGATTCTTCCTTTCATAACCAGCTGGACAACTTATCTGAAAGAAACATACATGTTGAGAAGAAAATGAATAGCTGACATTAAGGTTACCAGATGTCCTCTTTTTAGAGGATATGTGCTCTTTTTTTGGTGTCCTCTTTTGCCTTTCTTCCTTAAAAATGATGGAGGATATGAATATCCCTAGTTAGTAGCAATCTTAAATAGTAGGGATATTTAAAATGAGACTTGTAATATTGTTCACTTGTTTGAAGTAATCAATCGAGAAATATGTCTTTTTTTTTTTTTGCTTTTTAACCCTAGCTGACATTCTAGTGACTATCATTTGTTCTAGAAGGAGGTTAGTACATGCCACAGTGTTTTGTGAATAATGACTTATAACTCTCATTGCATATTACACAACGGTTGACTGGAAAACATGGATGATTTGGGCATGATTCCAGTGCCTACCTGCCCACCTTCCTCTAATTTCAGTTCCTAGTGATGGTTCTGTGTACACTTCACTCCTGGTATCAAGTGGTGTTTCTGACTGGTAAATAGTAGAGAAGACTTTGTAGTTTGTTAACATTATTAACTCCATTAACGGATGCCTGTCTTGCTTGCTTCCTTGGAGCTCTTTTGCCTGACAACTGTACCATCCCCTTAGTGTCTGTTGGAATGTTCCTTCCCAGCAGCCTCTTAGAAGAACTGTCCAACCCACTCTTGCATCAATGAATATGTGTAATCTCTTGTTAAACAGGAGAAGAACATTTCACTGAAATTTTAAACTCTGGGATGAGAAATTCTTGGAGATTTGAGAGAGGGTGGTATTATAAAATGGGAGGGAATTCATCAGGGTATCATGCCATAATACATAAGGGTGCATCATTGCCTCTGACAGCTTGAATATATGTAAACATGTAATGATGTAATACATTTTAAGTGGCAGCATGCGGTAGTGGTTAGGAGCGGTGGCTTGTAATCTGGCAGGCCAGGTTTGATTCCCTGCTCTTCCACATGCAGCCAGCTGGGTGACCTTGGGCTCATCACACCCCTGATAGTGCTGTTCTCACAAAGCAGTCCTGCCAGGGTTCTCTCAGCCTCACCTACCTCACAGGGTGTCTGTTGCGGGGAAGGGAAGGCAATTGTAAGCCACTTTGAGACTCCTTCTGGTAGAGAAAAGTGGGGTATAAAAACCAACACCTCTTCTAAACAGATCTCTAAAGGTCTCTGGACCATACTGCCATCTAGTGTTTTTCAAAGTGTGATACAAGTTTTTACATAGGGTTGACAATTACCATACACATAAAATTCTTTCATATTTGTATCTCAATTGAGGCCTTTTAACAAAGAAAGAGATGTATGCATGCCATAAATGCATGGCCTCAACTTGGGAGCTATTGTGTCTGATCTGAACAGCGACTAGATTGTCCTTGAGCACAGATAGAATAGAGTGAATTGAGTGGATGCAGAAGAGGCGCATGACCTTCAGATAGATATACCTGGCTTCTCACTTAAACACATACATGGACTTCTCATGCAAACACATACCTGGAATTCTCTGGCTAGAATACTGTTTCACAGTATACTGTCCTCTCTGATGAGTCTTACTCAAATTGAAAGTGTCCTGTGATGAGAAATGTGGTCTTTAAGCAGCAGCTGGACAGTTACTTATCCAGGATGCTTTAGGCTGATCCTGCATTGAGCAGGGGGTTGGACAAGATGGCTTGTAGCATTTTATTATTATTATAAGATAGGGTGTGGGAGGTTTGAGTCATTGTACAGTCCTAACCAGCGTACACAAAGGCTACATCCATATAATTATTGTATATTGCTCTATGATTGTGGAAGAGCAATCATCTACAACTTGATTTTCTTCTACAGACACAACAATCCAGTGGCAAATGTGTGTTATGCAGCAACAATGGGACAATATGTTTGCAGTCCCAGAACATTCATGCAAGCACAACCTCCGTTCTAAACAAATTTTCAGGTACAGAATGCTATCTTAGTTCCCCTTAAATCCCTTGGGCTACATCCAGTCAAATGTCTGGTGTCATATTTCATTGCATTTCATCTCCATGTAGTTCCTAACAACCCTCCCTACAAATCCTCTGTTCCTACAAAAGATTTGCAGCTGAGTATTCTAATCCATAACCACTAGATGGCAACCATAACATTGCATAAGATTTAGCATCAGGATAAAACTCTTAACAAACTGAAGCAATATAAGCTTTAGTCAATTCGAGAACACTCCACAATTCAGACTGATTGAATGGAATCTTGCCACTAATTGCATCAGATGAAGGGGCTTATTCTAACAAAGTGCTTCAATACAACTAGCTCTCAATTTATACAAATTGCAACCAATGGGGGAGAGGGGGAGGCAACCAAACAGTCACAATTCCCACACTAGACCTTTTCTATATTAACCCTATTTTGTCAACAGCTGGGGGTGGTCCTCATGTAAAGGTAAAGGTATCCCCTGTGCAAGCACCAGGTCATGTCTGACCCTTGGGGTGACGCCCTCTAGCGTTTTCATGGCAGACTCAATACGGGGTGGTTTGCCAGTGCCTTCCCCAGTCATGACCGTTTACCCCCCAGCAAGCTGGGTACTCATTTTACTGACCTCGGAAGGATGGAAGGCTGAGTCAACCTTGAGCCGGCTGCTGGGATTGAACTCCCAGCCTCATGGGCAAAGCTTTCAGACGGCTGCCTTACCACTCTGCGCCACAAGAGGCTCTCATGTACTCCAGTACTATATTGAGTTGGTTTTGTTTTAAATTGCCTCTCTTTGTAATGGCTCTGACCATACCAATTTTCTGGTGTATACATCTATAAGCACAAATGCTTCTACTGTAGGAAGGAAGACTTCACACATCTGATGAAGTGAGAGCTGAATGTATGCCAGTAAATTTTGATTCAGGTGGGTAGCCATGTTGGTTAGGAGGGACAGAACAAAGTTTAAGTCCAGTGGCAGCTTTAAGACACAACAAAGTTTAATTCTGGGTTTCAATTGTGTTAGTCTTTACAGTGCCATAAGACTTCTGGTGAAATTTACCTAATGTATGAGTTACCCTGTAAAGTTTAAACCCAGTCTGCTGCCAATGACTGCCAATGGATTTTGTGCATGCTTCTTGAAAGCCAGTGTGGTGTAGTGATTAAGAGTGGCAGACTCGGGTCTGGAAAACCACATGCAGCCAGCTGTGTGATCTTGGACTAGCTAGAGCTGTTAGCACAAAGCAGTTTTCTTAGACCTCTCTCCATTCTATGTACCTCACAGGGTGTCTATTGTGGGGAGAGGAAGGGGAAAGTATTTGTAAACTGCTTTGGAACCCCCAAGTAGTAAAAAGCAGGGTATAAAAGACCCGTTTTTCTTCCCCCTCCTCCTTCTCCTCCTCCCATTTTAATCTCACAATAAACTTGAGACAACAACTTACCAGAGTTCACCCATGGTTTGACTTTGGGTGACTCCATTCCAAGGTGGACTCCACTGACTGCTATAGCTATATAGGAACTTCCCAATCTTTTAAACAATTAATGGCCAACCAAAATAGCAAATTACAAAATAGCAAATGCAAAATTTCAAGTTCCCCAGAATGCACCATCAATCTGGATGCTACCTACCCAAAACTGAGGTGGTAGTGGGGAGATTTCAGGGCCTTTTGTACAGTAAGTTTTCTTAAAATGAGGTTCAGGGAGCGTTGCCATCTATTTACCTTTTACAAAACTGATTGAGAGAGTTTTGTTGATGCCACCTTGTTACTAGTCTTTTTCTTTGTGGCTGAAGTCAGCAATTGGGTACATACTTCCTTGAGAGAAAACTCTACTGAATTCCTTGGGGCCTGTGCATGAGATCAGGCTGCAAGTTTTGAATGGACCTGCTTAAATATTTGTTCTCTTGTGTTGTTGCAATGGCCAGTGCATCTGCTCCTGACTTGCATGGCCTCATTCTCAGAAACAAGATAAGGCAGCAAAGGCAGCCAGGCATGCCAAGCACTACAGCCTCCCAACACAAGATCAAATATTTAATCCGTTTTGCTTCTTCTCCCCTGCCATTTCTTTTTGATAGTAGCAGGAGGCAGATTTTAATGGTGACATATTACACCCATACAAGGAAGAGCTGTCATGGTACAATCCAAGATCTAACATTACTGTCTGGTATACTATAACTATCTATGTATTCATAAAAATGACACACACGTTCAGCTCTGAGATGCTTTTTGCATCTCTTTTGCTGAGCCTTACAGGAGGGTGGTATATAAATATAATAAATCAATCAATCAATAAATATTTCAGGGAGTTGTTCAAATTTACTATCTGTTGTATAATGTCCTTTCTTTGGATACTGAGAAAACGGCCTATGTTTAAAAGTGCACATGCATATTCCCATTCAAGAAAAGGCAGCGGAGAGGCTGAAGGAGACAATGTGCTGTTTACAACAACATTTTTCCCACCTCCATTTTAATTTCACAAGATTAGGCTAAGAGAGAAAATGGCTGGCACAAAGTCACACAAGTTTCCATGTCAGAGTTGAGATTTGAACCACTGTTTCCCAGATCCTAGGTTGACACCCTGATGTCAGTTTTTATGGCCATCAGGTAGCATATGTTGTTGGAATAGGCAAGATCTGTACTGTGCATGATTTAGGAGAATATGAGGAATGTCCTGCAGGGGCTTTAAAAAAAAATTCAGGGCAAAGGGGAATTTCAGTCCACGAGAGAACTGCTATGCTGTGATTGGTGGCTTGCTGTGATTGATAAACCAAGGGGTGGAGAAATTCAGCTTATTTTCCTCTGCTGCCTCGTCCGGAGGCAAAAAGCCACAACAGGGCAGAGGTAAAATGCCAGAGGGGTCTCCCCATGAGGAGGGCTGCAAATGCAAGATTTACCATCCTGCGTTTGCAAGCAGGAAGCCACCCATGTTTTACTCCTACATGCAGAAATGGCCTAACTGTTTAGTTACTGTATATTTTATAAAGTATTGTATTTTTATGGGATGTAACCCACCACATGACAGCTGGATCAAGAGGGGTGAGCTAGTAATATAACTATAAAATATATAAATAAAATAAAACAGCAGCATCAGACATCCTGCTTTGGTGGGAGACCTAGTGCTCTAAATCCCCGAGGTCTCAGTGCTGTTCCATGTAGAAGCTGGAGTGAAAAGGAGCTGGGGAGGGGTTACGCCAACACCATGACCACTTACAGTGCAGACCAAGGAGTGAAGTTACCATTTCAGGGTGATGCTCTAGGATTCAATTAAAATTTATGGTGGAACCAGTAGTGTTTCAGCTGAATCCTAGCGCTTGAAGCGGCGTAAGATTGTAAAGTCTGGCTTGGGAAATATCTGGAGACTTTGGGTGTGGATCTGGAAGTGGATGGGATATGAGGTGGGGAAGGATGCCAGTGCAGTATAATGCTGTGGAAGCAGTGGGACCCCATGTAGCCAACCCAGAATCAACAGAAGCTAGTCAGCAGGAAAATGAAGTACAGGCATGCCAAGACTTACAGTCAAGAGCCTGCGCATAATCATGTCCACCTTCCAGTTCTAATCCAGCTGGTGAAATTCAGTTGGCCATTTCTAGTCCTCCAATATCATCTGTACCGTTAGACAGATGCAGGAGAAGGCTGAGAACAGAGTTGAAAGCTAGGTGACAAAGTGCATGCCTCCTGGATTGATGCCAGCTACTTGGCAACAGTGAAGATGAGTGTTTGCAGACTGTGTCTGAAAAGCTGGAGTGTGGCTCTAAAGCATGGGTAGTCAACCTGTGGTCCTCCAGATGTTCATGGACTACAATTCCCATGAGCCCCTGCTGGCAACAATTGCTGGCAGGGGCTCATGGGAATTGTAGTCCATGAACATCTGGAGGACCACAGGTTGACTATCCCTGCTCTAAAGGGTTCTAAGTGGCACTGTAGGGTGTGGAAGTAACACTGAATTGCTGACATTACCTTGATTAATTCCTAACAACCTACCCTTGGACTAGATGACATTGCCTTGACTAATTTCTGGAAACCTGACTTCAGAATGGAATGACATTGGACTCTTGAAAGCTCCCTTGGCCTTGTTGTCTTTGGAGAACAGAAACAGACTTTGTAATGTGATACCAGAAGCCAGCAGGCCAGTCCACCTAGACTGTATGAAAAGCTGAAGGGTGGGGGAATAAAAATAAAACCGGCTCGTTACTCCACCCCAGGCAACCAGAGGAAATATTCCTTATATTACATAATAGCAATGCAAAAAGTATTTTGAAAAAGACACAATCATTCTGAGCCCCCCAAAAAACAACTTTTATATATGATTCTCCCTTGACTCACCATTGGGTGGCTGTGAACACTCTGAATTGGTCTGTTTCTGACCTTGCATTTTGCTGTTTTGTGTGGCTGGAATATAAAGTAGCAGGGTTGCATGTCTCACCCAAATTATGCCAACATAGCAACCTTCTCATTATCTATTGTGTGAAGTTGTTGAGGCACGTACATAAGAGGGTCAAAAATTGTGGCAAGAACAGGGCTGATTCAGGCAAACATATTTTATGTATTTCCATCCCCTCCCCCCAACTTGTTAACAATTTGGAAGAGGAAAACTGGGGAGGTCAGGAAAACTGTCGATCCCAGCAACTGAAAATTGCACATCCAGCACTAACTCAGCAAATCCACTGTACTGTTGGTCTGACTGACCTTGGCTGTATCATGGAGATTATTGATTCACACAGAGAAATGTTCTCCTGAACATTTTCTCCACAAGCAGGGGAGGCACCATTTTGGATGCCAGTAAAAGAAATTAAGATAAATCTTACTTTGTATTTGAAGCACCTGAGTTGAGATATATTTCCCAGTTAACTACTAAGTCCCGTTGAATTTAAGTCCATGTCAAGTGGACTACCGTAAGCAGAGGAACAACCAGTAGGTGGCAATTTGTGCATCATAGTCGACACACAGGGACATATGGAAGTGCTTCCCATACCTTTAGATATGTAGTTTCTAGGGAAACATGCCTAGTTTTGGCTTTAACGCAGGCGTTTTATGCACACCTGTATAGTAATTTTTTAGCAAGATTTGCTTCACAATAGCTGTAACTATGGATTTAAGAAAGGAAGGAATGAAGAACCAATATATTTTATTATTGTATGTTGTAGTTTTAGTTAATTATTGAAGTATTTATATACCACCTTTCTTTGTGGTTCAAGGAAGAAATACGTTCAAATTAAAGACCCAAGTAATGCTCCCACCAAATGCCTGCAGCCTATACCCCATTAAATTCTTAGTGGCCTTTCAGTGTCTCCTAAAGTCTTGTAAGAATGGTGCCCCCTCACCTCCTCAGGGAGATCAATAAAAGCTACTATGAAAAATATGGGTCTGGTTGACATCAAGTAGACTACCATAAGCAGTAGGTGGCAATTTTTGCATCATAGTTGACACACAGGGACACATAGGAAGTGCTTCCCGTGTATGTAGACATATGGGTTGTAGGCTGTGAATGGTTTTAAAGGTCATGCCTAGCGCCTTGAATAGAATTTGGAAACAAATTACCAGCCAGTGTAGCTGTTCTAAAATAGGTGAGATGTGTTCCTGTTGTCTAGCCACTCACAATTGGGCTGCCACATCCTGAACCAGTTGTGGTGGCTGGGTTATCTTCACAGGCAGCTCAGTGTAGAGCTCATTATAATAATCTAACTGAGAGGTTACAAAAGCCTGGACCAACATGTTCAAGTCTAAGAAAGGGCAAAGCTTACCAAGATGGCACCCTTGGCCACCTGCTTCTCAAACAGTAGTCATCATCAGTCCAGGGCAAATAATTATTTTTAAGCCTGGGAGGATTTGTGCCGATTGTGTGCATGCTTAATACATAAGCCCATTTAATAGCAATAATTGTTACAGAGAATAAGAAGTTAGAGATATAGTGCAGACCGGGAAAACACTTTAACAATACAGTTATGCTTGTTGTACTTCTCTAAAAACTAAGACATGCTGTGGAATAGCATTCATCTAGGTTTGGTAATATTGAAGGCGAACATGCTTTAAACACCTTTAATATGATATAGGAGAACTTGGTGTGTGACCCTTTGTTTCCAGTTTGATAAGTGGAGTCTAAATACTCTGGTTGGAGTGGGATCCTATGGCACAGGGACCCCCTGCATAACACTAGTAAGATTAAAGCCTCTCCTTAAAAGCTGGGGGGGGGGGTGATGGAAATCCCAAATAAAAGAGCTCAGGATCATAGCCCTGATATTACACTGTTCATTTCTCAGATTGTTTTGTAAAAGGTCAGAATGGACAAGTTCATTGGTTTCCTTTCAATTAAATAATGATACCTAATAGAATGAGTGGGTGGGGGGAATGTCTTATCTATCCCTCTTTACTCATTCTAAATTAGCTCTGCGTGATACATTCACTCACTCTGGCTTTGCGGGAACTGAAGGCACGGCTTGTAACCAGCTCTTGAGCAAAACATTCCAAATTCCTCCTTTTTGTTACAGGATGGAACACAACAACACTATGGTTGTGTAATTAAGCCACAGGGCTAAGCTTCATGCAGAGATAATGGAATTTGGAGACTGTGGCCAAAGTCCCTGGTTTTGAGAGGATTAACATAGCCCCTTTCCTAGTCCGGGTAAGTGTGCTGGGAACATGGGGTCAGGTTTCCCAGGAGCTGTGTTCTACAGTTGCATCTCCAGCACTGAGTGTAGAATTGTTAAGGTCATGACCTACCTATGTATTTTAAGGGGAGGGGAAAAAACCAAGCAGTATTATCTTGTGACATATATTGTTATTTCCAAAGAATGTAGGTTACAGTTTAAACAATTAATCGTAAAGTTTTATGTCAGAAAAGGTTTTAAATCCAGGACTAGAAATCTTTGTGCTAACTCAACTGTGGGGTTCATTGGGGGGAGGGGGTGAAAATAAGAAATAAAAACTGACTGGCCCACTTCCCACTCAGAAGAGTGCAACATAAAAATCTGAAAATCAATAGCATATCAAATCTTAAGTATATATTTATGACATTTACACCTTGCCTTTTATATATGCGTACACATAACAAGTCTACACATGTGGGCTCCAACCCAGCACTGCAAGCGTGCAATCCTGCTTCCCTTCTACATGCACATATGGTCTGAAAAGGAATTGTGTGCATTTATGAAACTGTACTCCCTCTTTGTCTGGGGCTCATGGAAACCCCAAAAGATGTGCACATGGGGAGGAGGGGGGTTAACTTTATGTAGCTTTATACTCATCACTCACATAATTTGCTTTGTGTCTGTTTATGTACAGAGGACACTGGATCAAATGTGACAATTATTTTGTGCAAATGCCACAAATCCTTTGCAATATTTTGTTTGTAGGAAACATCACATCTGCATCTGCATGAGAAAGAGCAAGGAAGAAAGCAGACAGTACATATAAGGTTTGGAATGAGGGCATCAACAAGCTTTCCAAACACGGAGGCTGCAAATGGAAACATGCACTAATGTTCCAACAGAGAGCTGCATGGGGTTGGGGATCCACATTCCATAGAGTTCTGAAAGAGGAAGAGATTAGTTTTGGAATAACAAAATGTCACTTCCGGAAATGCTGAAGGGAAGAGTGCTTGATTCGTGTGATCAGCATTAACTGCAAGGAGCTTTCTACATTTGATGAAAGAAATGTGTCTTAAGAAACACCTTCCTATTTGAAAGATCATATCTGTAACCCTGATCCATGATTTCTGTGTACAGGTCATTAAACAAAAAACCAAACTGAAGTCAGGCATGGACTGGGAAGATATTTGTACAAGCCTGGATCAGCCCCCTAGTTTCACAAAAGTCCAAAGACAATTTAAAAAACAAATGCAGGGGCAGAAAAATGAAACCTTAAGAGGCTGCCTCACAAGACCTTGGCTTCCAGAAAATAGAGGAGGAGCACAGTAGTTGCATGAGCAGACAAGTGGAGACAATGCCACTGCAGAGCAAGTGGTGGGAAGGACAGACTTGTCTCACAGGTTCCCCACTTGTTAAGGCCCAAGAGATGTACGTTTGGCCTCAACCAGGGCCAGGACCTTTTTGCTCCTGGCCGTGACCTGGTAGAACGAGCTCCCAGAAGAACGGCGGGCCCTACAGGAACTGCCCCAGTTCCAAAGGCCTGCAAAACAGAGCTCTTCCACCAGGCATCTTGTTGAGGCCAATAAATCAGGGTAAAATCAATAGGGCCCTGCTGCATAACCCTCCCCACCTTGGATTGAAAAGGGAGCAGAGCTGTTCAGCTGGCAAATCTGCAAAAAGAAAGATCCATTAGCTGACAAAACAGTAGAATGATGGGCACGAGCTAGTGAGGCAAAAATATCAAAGGCAAAATCTTCTTTGTTGTTGTTATGTGCGAAGTCGTGTCCGACCCATCGCGACCCCATGGACAATGATCCTCCAGGTCTTCCTGTCCTCTACCATTCCCCGTAGTCCATTAAAGTTTGCACCTACTGCTTCAGTGACTCCATCCAGCCACCTCATTCTCTGTCGTCCCCTTCTTCTTTTGCCCTCGATCGCTCCCAGCATTAGGCTCTTCTCCAGGGAGTCCTTCCTTCTCATGAGGTGGCCAAAGTATTTGAGTTTCATCTTCAGGATCTGGCCTTCTAAAGAGCAGTCAGGGCTGATCTCCTCTAGGACTGACCGGTTTGTTCGCCTTGCAGTCCAAGGGACTCGCAAAAGTCTTCTCCAGCACCAGAGTTCAAAAGCCTCAATTCTTTGACGCTCGGCCTTCCTTATGGTCCAACTTTCGCAGCCATACATTGCAACTGGGAATACCATAGCCTTGACTAAACGCACTTTTGTTGGCAGGATGATGTCTCTGCTTTTTAGGATGCTGTCTAGATTTGCCATAGCTAAAATCTTCTTTATTACAATGCAAAATGCCAAAAAGGAGCCCCAGTATGCACTGCTCATTGTTGAGGGAAATACCTTCATCAGTTGCTACAATATCGGAAAGAATACAAAATCAATATTCCGTTATGCACTATACCAAACACTAATTAATTAATTAAATTTATTTATTTATTAAGTATTGGATTTATAGCCCACCGTTCTTGATAATCAGCTCACGGTGGGTCACTTAAAAGCAAATCCATTTGTTAATTTCAGTGAGCTACCTTAAATTAAAGAATCCTCATATAACTCTCAGCATATATGAGGGACCGCCTTTCGCCCTATATCCCCCGCAAGGCTTTACGTTCTGCGGGGGCTAACCTATTGGTCGTTCCCGGCCCCAAGGAAGCCTGCCTGGCCTCGACCAGGGCCAGGGCCTTTTCGATCCTGGCCCCAACCTGGTGGAATGAGCTCCTGGAAGAGCTGAGGGCCCTGCGGGAATTACCAGGATTCCGCAGGGCCTGTAAGACGGAGCTCTTCCACCAGGCTTATAACTGAGGCCGGGCGGAAAGAAGATCAGCCCCCCTCACAAACTGGCGGTAGAGAGTGTCACCCCCCTTCTGTAGGAGGATGCGGAGACCAAAGGAGCAGATTACGCCATCGTTGTTGCCATTATTGTAAATTATCGGATCTTATTGTTATTTTATGGTTTTAGGGGATGGGGTTATGTAAGCCGCCTCAAGCCTTCGGGGGGAGGCGGGGTATAAATACAACAACAACAACAACAACAATAATAATAATATTCTTCCCCCAATAGTTTTATCTATACGTGCAATACACTTCATGAAAATCAAATCAAAATTATACAATAATTAAAAAAATTACTCAAAGGTTATCAAGTAGACCATAGCAAAATCTCCAGAGCATAAAAAGGGGGATCATTTAGCCTCTGCTAACTACCATTCTGATCCCCAAAATTCAATGAACATCATTCCCATAAAACAGTAACTCCCATGCAAGCCAATTAACCCCTTAAAGATACAATGCACCAGAAATAGCCAAATTCCGCAATCACAAAACCCCAGGAACTGTTCAAGCTGAGAGGGTGCAGTTTAGAAAGTGAGTAAATAAACTCAAGGACCCCATCCACTCAGAGAAGGTTCTCTGTTAACTTGTCATCCTCTCAGTGTTCATACAGACTTTTTCTTTTTTTGCACATTTCTCTTCATTAGCTGTGATCTACCCTACAGTTCCCCTTGCTGCACCACCAGAGGGCTTTTTTTAGATTTGGAAAATAGGGATTAATTTTAATTACTATTGTAATAGCTTTAATTGTTATCAAGCTATAGCAGTACAATATTATAATGATCTATTGTCACGACCTACTAATTTCTCTGAATTCCCAACTAGACTTTTTGAAAACACAACCTGGGAATTCAAAGAAACAGATGATGGCATTAGAATGTTACATTATAACAGTGATGGAGAACCTTTTAGAGACCGAGTGCCCAAACTGCAACCAAAACCCTCTTATTTATCGCAAAGTGGCAACACAGAAATTTAACCTGAACACTGCCCTTCTATTGTTTCCCCCCTTCTTCTTCTTCTATGACCCTTTCCCTCTGCCTTTCCCCTCGTTTGCTCCTTTGTTGTTGGGCCATTTATTTTTAGGTTTTGTTCCCCCCCCCTTTTTCCCCCACACCTTTCTCTTCCCTCCCTTCTTCACCTTCGTTCTATCGAGGAGAGGCGGCGAAGCCAGCTGGTGTGCATGCGGGTGGGCAGCAATGTGTGGCATCTCCGGCGGGGTCTGGCCCAGCTCTGCTTTCCCCGGGCTCTGTTTGGTGCCACCTTCCTGCTCCCACCAACGCTTGCAGACACCAGCCAAGTTCAGCAACCTGAGCCAGATAATCACCTCCTGGGCCAGGGAACCCGTGGAAAGAGTCCTCCCCATCCTCTGAGCACTGGGAAGCTGGACCTGGTACAGGCTGACTCAGCTATGCTGGGGTGATGGCGCACATGCCCACAGGGAGGGCTCTGCCATCTTTGGCATGCGTGTCATAGGTTCACCACCATAGCAGTGTAACAATAGAATTAACTATGTTACCATCTTTTTCTTTTAAATCTTACAATCTTAAACTAAGGCTCTGAGTCCCAAAGCCAGGAGTCAACATCAAGGGAGTACCTCAGCCTCTGTGTTTTGTTGTTGACTGATTAGGGACCTGGTTGGCCACCGTGTGAGAGAGGATGCTGGACTAGATGGAATGTTGATCTGATCCAGAAGAGCTCTTCTTATGTTCTTAATATTTGGCATATATTTGCATGATTAGAAACTATCTGGAAATATCGGCCACATTTTCATTATGGAATTTGCTCCCCAAAATTATCCTCAGAAGTCATGTCCCTTGTTCTAACTTAGGTGACGAGATCCCCTTTGTTCTTTAAATGCTCCAGTAATGGCAAGCCCAGATAAGTAATGGAAGACTCCAGTTTCCCCTGTTATCAATGCCCTTTGTCTCGTCTAGCATTTATTTTTAGCATTTGTGGCTGATTGCTTTCAAAAATGAAACAATACAGCTATACAGACACTTCTGTAACTCTTCAGAACAAAAGTACAGGAAATAATTTGGCATTCCTAACCACAGGATGCTGCGTTCTGAAATGTAGGTCCATCTTAATAGCTAAAGAGGTTATATTTCTCACAACAGCAAAATAAAGGAATGCTCTGAATGCTATCTAACACCTAGCTACTATAGCTCTCTAGGTTAGTCCCTGAATAAGTGTCTTCACTTTTATTTAGTAACATCAATTTACAAAATACTGTAACAGAATACAAGTTGGCCTGAGCCCAATTGGGACTTTAGTCTGTCAGTCTTTCTTTTTACATTGAGAAACCCCTGAAACATTCCTCGGGCTTCAAGAACCTCCAGAAATAGTACAATTGTGCAGAATACGATTGGAAAGCATAGCTGTGTACATGCCTACCTGGGCCCTCTCCCTTTCCCACCCCCACTAGGCCCATCATTGTCCATTCTGAGAGGGGGGAGTTCAGTATGACCATCAAAGATCATATCCCCTGATAAATGTTTAATAACCTCCAGGATTGATTTCTGTAACTCACTCTATACAGACTTGCCTTTGTCCCTGACCTGGAAATTGCAGCTGGTACAAAATGTGGCAGGTAGGGTCCTCACAGGCACATCTTGGAGGACCCATATCCAGCCTATGCAGAGGTAGCTGCATTGTTTGCCAGTTGTGACCCGGATCAGGTTCAAGGTTCTAGTTTTGACCTGTAAGGCTTTTTGCAGTCTGGGACTCACCTATCATTAGGACTGTGGCAAGCAATAAGTCAAATTCATTAATTAATCAAATAATAAATTCTCACCCATTTGGAAAACCCTTCCAGGGCTGTCCCAAAGCCCCAGGGTTTCATGAAACCCTGGTTGAGAAAGGCTGGGCTAAGTGGTACGGCTAGGACAAAACAGGGAATGATTAATGTTTGATTCACTATTGGGACATAGCATGGCATTCCCCTAGAAATATCATAGATTTTTTTATATGCTTGATGCATTCAAAACAATGTACTATTTATGGTGAAAATTGTAAACAGTCTCATGAACAACAGGAGGACTCAGTCATAACTCAAAATGATCCAAGATCCCTAGCTTCTGTGTGTGCACAACAGGCTGGATATTAAACAACCACAGAAAGATTACACCAGCAAAAATGTTGACCGGTGTGATTTGATCACTTCGTAAGAGTACTCTTTACTGTGGCATGAAAAGGTCAACCTGAAAATGATACAGGTCTATTTCAGGGCACACTTTTCTTTTTCAGCCAGAATCTCTGGAGTGCTTGTGTTAGGCAACATTTTCTAACCCAATCACCCCCACACACAAAAAATCCAAAACAAACAACCACAAAGCAAAGGGCACACATCTGCTGGGACTAACCTTGTGCAAACCTCCCCGAGATACTGTGCAAGAGAGCCTTATCACCAGCTACAGTCCATGTGCTCTCATTGTATGGGGGGGGGGCAGAAACCATCAAACACAAGGAGACGGTTACGGGTGGCAGATAATGCAAAAATTAACACACAAACCCATTCCCTGGGGGGTCTACTTTCTTACCTGTGGCAAGGTAAATTATTGGTTGTTTTTTAACAG
The DNA here is from genome assembly GCF_049243985.1 of Paroedura picta. Lineage (NCBI taxonomy): Eukaryota > Metazoa > Chordata > Lepidosauria > Squamata > Gekkonidae > Paroedura > Paroedura picta. The sequence goes on from NC_135378.1 coordinate 36,244,662, forward strand.
TCAAAACAAGTTCAACATAAACAGCTTTTCACCAAGTTTGGGGCCAGTTTCATTTCTTTATAGTCCTTCTTGTGGCATTTGTTCATGCGTGCCAGGGTAGGGGACGACATCTCACCAATTGCACATCATCCTGCCTGTGTTTTCTTCTCCTGCTGCTGCAGATACAATGGCCAGACATGGACAGAAGCATGAGCCCTTGGGCATGAGGCAATGGGCTCTTGGCCTTTTGGCTCTTAGCCTGTTGCTCACTGTCTGTTTATATTTTTTACTTTTTTCCTATTGTTGTAAGCTGCTTTGGGGGCATTTTGGGGAGCAGAGTTGCGTATAAATTATTTTAATAAATAAATCCCCAGCATAGGCCTCTTAGTGGGTGAAGGGAACTCCCCTGCTCCTTTTTTCGTGACTGGAAAAGCCAGTTGGAGCTGATCCATTGTGTACATTGCACCAATATACAAGAATCAGTTTCAGCAAAGATGGCCAAGAGCTCTGAAAGCTACATTAACAACCCAGCACTGTAATAATGGCTTATTTCAAGGGCCATATCCCAACACCTAGCAGTGGGCTGTGGATCCCTGAGGCTCAGCATGCTTGTCCCAGTCTTATTATGCATGCTTGTACAACGAACCATAGTCCTCAAAGTGCCATGATATCTTTTCTTATTCGGCCAGCAGTTTGACCAAACGGATCATTGTGTGGCTTTTTCTCATCACTTCCCCCCTCCTTCTAACCCATTTCTTACCACTTTAAACCTTTACGACAAACGCTGGCTGACAAACCATAAAACTAGAGTCACCTGGAATCAGTGCTAGGAACAACCAGAAAGTTTCTGCATCTTAGTATCCTGGATTTAAGAGATGAGCAGGCGATGATTCATTTTTGTCTCTCGACCACCCGGCAGTGATTAACACGTCGTTAATGAGCCAGAGGCTCTGACAGGGACTGCTCTCTAAGGATGGGAGCTGCCGTATCTCGTTTCACTTGGCTATACCTCTTGCTCTGGTTCCACGGAGTCTTACACATCAAGTCCCATCTTCATGCCAGTGACAAGAACCCCCTCTGCCTTGACCTTATAAGGTACACATTTTCTGCACCTGTCTCACTTAAGCCCTTGTGGACTGGAACACAAAGAAGATAGATTGCCTTGAGCTTTTAGCGTCTCATGCCATCTCACAGGACAGGAGTCAGAGAGAAATAATTTCTCTCACCATAAATTTCAAGTTAATCCAGTTGTATTTACTCTGCCCTCAGCACAACCAGTATAACTAGAATCTCTCTGCGCTAAGAATTCTATGCAGAAATTGATGTAGGATAGTATATTGTATGGTTGGTGGGGAATATTCTAGGTTAAATAAATTCCTTTTTAAAAACCCTGCAAAACCTATCAAAACATCTAGTTGAAATGTTTCATCAGCCACAAATATGACAGGTAAAAAGATTAGGGAAAGGACATCAGGCAAGTAAAAATGAAAAGGGGCATATTTTGTGAGCAACCTGAAAAACCACTGCCCTCATTTTAGTGACATTAGCCAAGGTTTATAATCATATATTTATCTCTTCTTTCCTCCAAGCATCTCTAAGTGATGCACATGGCTCTCCCCTCCCCCATTTTATCCTCACCACAACTCTGAAATCCATTAGGCTGAGAGGGACCGATCCAAGGTCACCACCTAGCATGCTTAATGGCTGAGCATGGATTTAAACTTCAGTCTTCCGCATTTTGGATAGAGCACATTATTCTGCTCTTGGCAGAGTTTGAATTTGTGATTTTATGATGTAGCCTGCTTACATCTATACCCTGTAGGAGATGTACAGTTAGCTGCCGACACTGCAACAACTGGTGGGAAGAAAGAAAATGGGCATCCTAAAGAGGACTGACATTACTTCTTGGCAAAACCCTGAAGTGATGTCAGTCCTCTCTAGGAATTGCAATTGTTTTAATGGTTTTACCATAGAGTTTTTGGCAATTCTCAGAGAGGCATGTATCACTTCCAGATTTTCCTGAAATTTGTTTCATGCCTTTGCTGAAGGATGTTCTCCCATCCTACCTTGCTTGGCCTATTAGCCGTACTTGCAATACATAATGTAGCCAGCAAAAACATGCTTTTCCACATTGCATATTATGTTCTGCAAATGCATAATGTTTATGAAGAATTAGGCCCCTAACTTGAAGCTAGAATTAATATCCCTTGGTCCCCTCACCACATTTTTTTCTGGATATGTTCTTGCTTGGAACATGAAAAGCTAGGGATTTTTTTTTCTCTGGTCCTTGCATATGTCCTTCTAGTTTTATAGTTATAGACCAACCTAGTTTCCTAGTTTCCTGTGACCAAGTCATATACAAACTGCAGAGGCGGTGTGAGGGCTTCCTGGGCCAACAGGAGCCATGGGGGAGGGAAGCAGGCGGCTTCCCTTCCCCCTTGGCCTGGGAAGCCGCCTCTGTGACAAATTCCTGTGACAAATTCCCTCCTTCTCAACCTAGACAAAGATCTTTTTTTCCTGCATAGATGATTCTAAACACTATCACAAATACCATATACTTTGTGGTCTCTTAATTGACTTTCTATATTTTTTTTATTTGGCTCTGCAGTATTTCATTTATTATCACTAAGCAAAGAAGAACAAGTTTCTAGGGTGTAGGGTGATGGCTGATCAATTAGTGGCTTAATATAATAATCCTTCATATTCTCAAAAAAAAAAAAAAACACATTCAACCAAAACGTGAAAAGATGTATCAATCCTATTCTGACCATAAAATCAAATTCTATCAGAATAAGGTATATTCGGAAACTTCCCCGTCCCAATTTTTCAGAGGTTTTTTCACAGCCTGCTCAACCTGCCTTCTCAAAGATTAAGGAGATATCTCTGGCCAAATCTCCCGTCTGCAGAGGGAAAGCTATCAGGTACAGAATGGAAGGCACTGCATAGACCAAGACAGAGCTCTTTCCCAATGAGAATTTAATGCAGATAATATCACTCTAATCCATCAAGGGCTAGTCTTCCTGGCCAAAGGCAACAGAAGCAATTTATTTTTCCTTTCTTGTACACATTTTCAAGTTGCCTTAGCTGACTTTGGTGAACATTCTCACTCCACATACATAGGAGAGCTCTATGGGCATTAAAGGGGTGACTTGGGGACATATTACAAATTCTGCTTAAACTGTGGAGGTGTTCCAGTGAGGCCTAGTTTTCATGTTACTCTGATTGCATGGAATTCACAGAAGTACCTTTCTTTCCTGACCCAAGGGTCCCGACAGAAGCCCCAGATCATGTGGGAAGATCTTAACGTGTGGAGGGGAGGGGGTCTACCTACTAAACTCAGCTTGGGGAAGAGCCAGTGCGGGATCCTTCCATCTGGTTTGGGACCTCTTGCATTACCTTGTTGGCTCAGGAGGAGGTAGCACTGGAGTGCCCTTGTACTATAATTAAAGAAATACATACTGTAGGATAACACAGATGATTGGGAAGATCCATAGTATTGCCATTCAGAAAAACAAGCAGAAAAACAAGCAGTCGCTGTACATGGATATCAACATCAGAAATATTTTTATCTGCTTCTGAAGAGGAACAAGAAAGTAAAGGCCTTGTGTGACAGTAAAGGCCTTCTGGTTCTGCCCTCCAAGTATCATGGTCAGCCCTTGATCCTAGGGGCTGTGTACAAAAAGCTATTTCAGTAATTACATTTTGCCTTATTGAGCCCTTGCAACCAAACCATTCTTGAATGCTTTATCAACGGGGACTTGGGATCTTGTATATGGCTCTGTTGTGTGGGGCTGGAATGATAACTTTAATAGAAGCCTGGAGAGCAGTCAAAATAGCTTTTTTGGAAAATTCTGGTTAGCTATGCCCTCTTTGATTAGCTGTATTCATCTTGCATTAATTAAACACTGGATCAAACTTAGTCACCTTCCCAGCAGTGCATTATCTAAGCAAAGTTTTAGTGCACTGTTAAGAGACAATGAAAGTATATTATCTTAATTCTATTTTGATACAGTATTCCATACCTGACAACCATATGGAATCCCGTGTTCCTATTAGTGGTTGGGTGTGCATGTGTGATAATAAGAAAGATAAGGTAGGTATAACACACATGAAATTTTCCATGTTTTGGGAAGATTTAAAAAGATTTAATGTAAGAGCATCATACCTAAACAATATGAGTAGCTTTGCTCATAGAACTGCTTTTACAGCTCTTCGTTTTCAGACCATGAGGGCAGCTCTGTTGGACGGCTGTTTTGCTCGTGTCCCAGCTGACTTAAGGCTACGTGGCTGTGGGGAGCAATATGTGGAGGATATAATCTATTACACTTTATGTTGATCCTAGATCTAAATCCTTGGGAAGTCTTCTTGTGGAGTACACTGGACTGAGATGTAGATAAAATGTTCTCTTATTGGATACTGACCCTCGTGTCACTCACAAGGTATCCCTTTTCACAGTGACTACAAAGAAAATTAGGAAAAGAGTTTTGACTAATGATTTTAATGATAATTTGATGTGAATTTTAAAGTATTATGACTATGCTGGAATTTTTGTATATATTGTGTATCTGGTTTGTAATGTTTTGCAGTGGCTTAAGGCTACAAGCAATAAAATTGATGACTGACTGACTGACTGACTGACTGACTGACTGACTGACTGACTGACTGACTGACTGACTGACTGACTGACTGACTGACTGACTGACTGACTGACTGACTGACTGACTGACTGGGGATTCTGTTGCTGGACTGAGGGGGATGCCTGTGGGATCTGTTGTCAGTTTACCCTAGATCACCCCCCCTTAATTTGTCTACCCAGCTGGCAAAGCTAAATTGGTCACAACCACTGAGGATGGTGATGGGGAAAGGGGGTTAAAAAGGAACCCATACACTCATCTCAACTTGTCACGCTGGATCTTACTTAGTAGTGCCCAGGGCTGCTTGGTCCTTCGACTGATGCCTTCCTAAGGCCCAGGAAAATGCAGCCATTTTACCCTGCCACCCTCTCTCTGTCTGCTGCAATTTAAAGCCAGAATCCTACTTATACCGCATGTCAGGGGTAGGTTATGAAGAACAGACCAATGGAAGGGATGCTGATTGGTGACATCCTCTAAATCTTCTGAGTCTAGGGTTGCCACTTGCCACTTGGTGTTATCAGCTTCAGGTTAGGAAAGGTCTGGAGATTTGGGGATGGGGCGTGGGGAGGACAGGAAGCTCAGTGAGGTGCAATGCCACAGAGCCCACCCTCCAGATCATCCATTTGATTCAGAGGAACTGATCTCTGTATTCTGGAGATGCCTAGAAGTGGATATATGGGCTAAAGCATTGAATGATTCTGGTAGCCAGGCTTCTTTCTCTCATTTTCAGACTTCATTGGAGGACAACAGAGGTTCCCGTCCCCTGCAGCAGTTGGGGCCAATCTTACTTCCCTTGTTGACCAAGTGAGAAGAAGAGTTTGTTCTTATATGCTGGCTTTCTCTACCAGAAGGAGTCTCAAAGAGGCTTACAATCACATTCCCTTTCCTCTCCCTACAACAGACACCCTGTGATGTAGGTGAGGCTGAGAGAGCCCTGATATTGCTCCTCGGTCAGCAGTGGTCCCCAACCCCCGGTCTGGGGACCGGGACCGGTTCGTGGATCAGTCGGTACTGGGCCATGGCTCCTCCTCCTCCTCAGCTGCTGCCTCAGGAGCTACCCTGCCACTCTGCTGTTGGCTCACCTTTGGTGCTCTTCAGCGGCCACCATGGCTGGGGCTCCCCCTTGGCGTGGCACTGTGCAGCTGCTGCTGGCAGCGTCCCCCAGTGGGCAGTGGGAAGTCAGGGGCGCCAGTGGGAAAGCAAGTGGAGCAGGGGCTCAGGCGGCGACATCCCTCGGTAAAATAATGCCCCCTCCCGGGCCTCAGTAAAATTGTCAAGCGTTGACCGGTCCCCGGTGATAAAAAGGTTGGGGACCACTGCTGTGGTGAGCCCAAGGTCACCCTGCTGGCTGCATGTGGGGGAGTGGGGAATCAAACCCAGCTCACAAGATTAGAAGTCCGTGCTCTTTAACCAGTACACCAAGCTGGCTCACCAAGCTGAGCAAGGGGCAGAAGCATGACAGTGAAGTGCTGCTTCCTACGCAATTGCTCTGTGGGCTCAGGAGACGAGGGTGGGGAGCCAGCTTCTGCTGGGGCTTCGGCCACAGGGTGGGTGTCTAGAGGCTGGAGGTGCTGGTGCTTGTGCCTGGTTAAGGCTCAGGTGCTGGGCTGGGTTCCCTCTGCAGTTCTGATGCTTCTGAGTCTGATTCTGTAGGCAGTGGCTGAAGCTCAGGAGCAAAACTCTCAGATCTGCCTCTCCCTCAGAGTCAGACAGGGTTGTCAGTTCGCTGGGGCCTGACAGAAGGAAATTGGCCTATGAGAACAGTTAAGATAAAAAAAATGCTTTCAGGATTGTGCACCAAACAAAGGAAACAAACAAACAAAAAGATGAAGGCTTTAGCATGTGCTTTGAAGTCGCTGCAGTTTTAAAGTTTACACGGACCAGTTACCTGCCTAAAATCCAATTAATTGTTGCTAGGTGGCAGCACGTTCACAAAATAAGATGCAACCAAATTCATTTTGTATTCCCCAAAGGCACATTGCCCTCTTCCCCTGATGTGTACCTCTGTTCTTCATGGAAACTGTGAGTCTGTTAACTTTGGCAGAGATATGGAACTATTTTGGGGAGTCCCTAAAATAATCACATGAGGATTAGTTCTTTGGGAGACTTACTAGTGCTATATTTAAGTGAACTGAACTGAGGCTTAAATGAATCATACACAAGCAAATAAAATGAAAGATCAAGGTATGCAACCACTCTAAGCTGCCTTCTAGACCCAGGTCTACAACTCTGTGAATTGACTAATAAGTGAAAATGACTTTCCAGGCATCAGTCAGTACAGTGGGGTGCTTAGAAGGTCCATCCTGAGCAAATCTTTCTTTCCTAGGCTACTGTTGAAATGTCTGGAATCATTCACTGCTGTCTTTTCAGATTAAGATTTATTCCTGACGAGAGACAAGAGGCTTGGGTTGTGCCCAAAATTTCCACTGAAGACTTTTGGTCAGTGGAATATTATTTAATTCTTCTGTGCGGATCCATGGAGAAGAATGACTTCAGTTTTGTTCCTGGATTCCCCACTATTATCATGGCTACTGCTTTGTGAATCATAAAGCTTTCAGAGGTCAGATTTGGAAGGGGAGAACCAGTATAGGGTGGTGGTTAAGAGCAGTAGCCTCAAATCTAGAGAACCAGGTTTGAGGCTCCATTCCTCCACATGCAGCCAGCTGGATGACCTCAGGCTAGTCACCGATCTCTTAAAGCTCTCTCAGCCCCACGTATCCCACAGGGTGAGTGTTGTGGGGAGAGGAAGGGAAAGGTGTTTGTAAGCCACTTTGAGACTCCTTTAGGTAGTAAAATGCGAGGTATAAAGGTCTTTTCTTGTTCTTCTCTTGAATGTTAGTTCTGAGTTTCCATTGGATCCTTCCCCAGGTGAAGATGTTGGGTTATATATCCCAGGGATGACTTATACCTTTTCTCTGAACACATGTCACATATGGAAATGTAGGTGTGATCTTTGACTCCAAAGGCAAAAGATTTTAATATTTCCACTGTTGGAGAACTTCCTAGAGATTGGTACATCTTTATGGGGAAAGCCTGAAAGGATTCTTCCTACTTCTCATAAGATGGATAATATGTATAAATTGTACCCAGAAGACTGTGCCTTTCTCATTACTCATCCTTCACCTTCCTTACTGATGGTAAATGAAGTTCAGGCCAGGTCAAGAAAAGGAACACATTCAATGCCCATAGACAAAGAGCTATAAGTTAGATGACCTGGGCCACAGGAGCTACTTCTCAGCTCTTGACATGAAGACAGCCAAATATCAAGGTACTATGGCAACATATCAGCTGTTTCTGTGGGAGGGTTTATCGGCACACCTGGACCTTTTCCCTGCAAATAAGCCTGGTTTTCCCAAGATGGTGTAAGCTCAGCCAATTCAATTATCAAAGCACTAAATGAATACTGGTCACCATGAAGCAGATTGCTCGGCCTGGGTGATTGCCTCAGCTGTCATAGATGATACATTTAGTTAAGTTCCACCATTTGGTGGCCTGAAATGAGACCCAAAGTTGAGGATTTTTTTTTGAAGGTTCATTACTCTTCTCCACCAACACTGATGTAACTCTGGCTCAAAAAAGAACAGGCAGACCACCAAGTTGTTGGGAGTGATTTCTTCTGACCAGTGGTCCTACAGGCCTCGTTTTCTCCATGTCGTATAGCCAGGAGATTTTAGGTTTGTTTGGAAGCCAAGCAAGAGACATTCAACGGTGATTTGCCATTGCCTGCCTCTGTATCATGACCTGAGTGTTCCTTGGAGATCTCCCATCCAAATACTAGCCAGGGTCGACCCTATTTAGCTTCCAAGATCTGACAAGATCAAGCTTGCTTGTGCTATCCAGGTCAGGGACCATAGCTATGTTTTATGTCAACAAGCAAAGTGGAACCATCTCACTGTCTCTGTATGCAGCGGTTACAGTCATCTGGGTTTGATGATTTAACTGCTTTTTTTCCATTTGAATTTGGAGAAGGGCTAGATGGGACATAAATCCTACATTCAGACTCTCTTTGCCTCACCTGGCATCCCCACTTCTTCTGTCTCCAGCAGGCCCTCCTAGGGTTGCGCGATTTGGCCGTCAAAGCAGCCATTCCCGCCCATAGCAGCCAGCGCCACGCCGCGGGGGGTGGGGGGAGAGGTCTGCGCCTGTGTGCATGTGTTGGCTGGCACACCGGCACCTGCGCCTCCCCCCATAGCGTGCCGCTGGCTGCTACGGGTGGGAATGGCCGCTTCAGTAGCCAGCTCGCACAACCCTACTCAGAACCATAGAATTCAGTTTGACACATGTTTCTTCCCAACAATTCTGCGTACCAATAAACCAGTCCATCAGCCGCCTTTTTTAAAGGTGAAATCCCCGAATTAAATGGAACAAATATTAGAAATGGGAAATAACGGTTGTGCACGTATTGTTTGTCTTTCTTCAACTCCTCTTTGCACCAGTCTCTCATTCTGCTGTCCTTAATTGCTGTTCCTCTCCATGACAACCATAACTAACAAATGTTATCTAACACTTGCTCATAAAGAATTTCATCATAATCTTTTAGCGGAAACCGCCTAAACAACCAAATGCAAAGTTTCCACGTCAACGGCTGCAAAGAGTCAGTTCTTTATTTTTAAGCACATACCAATAAATAATCTCAGGGCCATACATACCTGATACAACTGCTCTAAGTTTATTTTATATGCCACACAAGTCTAAAAATGTACTAATCTAGATCTTTTCTGCCTGGGAAAGGCCACAGTTGGCTGATTAGCCACAGCTGCCATCTGCTTGTCAGGTCTGGATCCAAGAGCACTCACAAACTGTAGACATGTTTATTCCAGGGGGATGCAACTCCATCCAGAGTGTGGGACACCTTAAAATCTGGTTCCAATGTTCTGCTAACCAGTAACGCTTCCACCTTCTTAGGATTAAGCTTCAGTTCATAATTATTTTGGTGCTTATTTTGTCAGCCAGTTTTATAATCATAGAATGTTGAGAGGTGCCATAGAGGCCATCTAGTCCAACCCCTGATCAAGGCAGCAGCAGCCTATGCATAGTTTAAGCCCACTACTGCAGATCCTATCCTCTGCTGTCAACAGGGACTGCTCCAAGTGATGACTTTTCAAATACTTAAAGAGAGTAATTGTGTCCCCTTTCAATTCCACTTCTCCAGGCTAAACATTCCTAAGTCCCTCAGCCTTTCCTCACAGGGCTTGGTCCCCAGGCCCCGGATCTTCCTCGGCACTCTCCTCTGCACTCTTTCAGGTGTGATCTGACCAATATGGTATACAGCAGGACTATGATACCTTGCAATTCTGTTGCAGTGCCTCTGTTGATACGACCCAAGACTGCATTTGCCTTTTAAACCACTGCTTCACACTGCCTGCTCATATTTAGCTTACGGTCCACAAGTACCCCAAAATCTCATCCTCACACATTGCTACCCAGAAGTGTATCTCCCACCCAGTATGCATGCTTCTGATTTGATGACCCAAACATTTCTATTCCCCAGAAAGGGAGAAAAGGAGATAAAAGCTTAAGTGTGTCAGTCATCATTGTTGCCCTCTCTGAAGAAAATCAAGGAAGGACAGCAATCCTGCTCACTCCTGAGAGATGCATTGTTACCGCTGCCCAGCGCTGGAGAAGGAAGTAGGACTGGAGGGAAATCTAACAGGAAGACCTTGTGCCCGCTAGTCAAAGGCTGTGCTGGCAGTCTGACTGTGACTTTCTTCCCCCACCCTACTTCTTGTCTCTTCTCTCATAGGAGCGCTGGCAGAAGAGAAAGACAATGAGTCAAGAATGTGTGGGTTCATGTGCATGTGTATCAGAAACTTCTTATCTTCCACTTTCCATGGCTCACGGGAATACCCATATGCTTCTTCCCACACGCAGTCCGATCTTCTATATTTTGACCAGGTAGTGTCTTACTACATTCAGCCTTATGCTGCAGTTCTGTACATACTTAATCAGGAATGTCCCACTGAATTCTAAAACCAGTTTAGTGTAGCAGTTAAGAGTGGTGGCTTCTAATCTGGCAAACTGGGTTTGATTCCCTGCTGTTCCACATGCAGCCAGCTAGGTGATCTTGGGCTCATCACAGCCCTGATAGTGCTGTTCTCACAGAGCAGTAACATCAGGACTCTATCAGCCCCAGCCACCTCACAGGGTGCCTGTTCTGGGGAGAGGAAGGGAAGGAGATTGTAAGCCACTTTGAGACTCCTTCTGGTAGAGAAAAGTGGGGTATAAAAAAACTCCAAATTCAATGGAGTTACTAAGTTAAAATGAGGGACTACCTACTCTCTTATAAAACTGCCTGACGATTACAACTATTGGGGGGGGGGGGTCCTGCATTCTCAGTCAAGACACCAAAGCTCTGGAACTTTCTCCCTGGGAGACTTTTCTGAGTTCTCTTGCATTCCTTCAATAATCCCTCCTTCCTAACCAATGTTTTAATTGCTGTTTGTAAATTTTGAATGTGCGTGAACTCTATTTTTAAATCATTTTGGTTATTTGTTGGGGAATTGCTTTGAATGATTTTAAAATGTGGTTGTATCATGTATGCTTTCAATCACTAGCTGTATTGGCAGCCATTGTAAAGGCAGAAAGTGGGGTATAAATCTTATTAATAAATACATTTAGGATGGGATTTCAAAGATCCCAAATGTGGGTCTCTAAAGCATGCGACCTTATGAAAATGTTCTAGAAAATTTTACATGCATTCTATATCATGTGCAATAGGGGTTTGTTCGTTTCGGTTTTTTTCCCAGTTACATTAAGACTCTTCTTCAAGGCAAATAGGTCTAGCCTTATCAGAGAGCTTAATAGTCTGGTATATGGTTGCCAACCTTCAGGCGGGGCTTAAGAAAATCCCGTGAGAGGCAAAACATAGGAAAGGGTGTTGATTATAACATGCTTTATTCCTACAAAAAAGTCTTTGCAAAAACAAACCTCAAGTGTGTTCAAACCAGTGATGCTTTCCAAAATAAGCTTGAATACCTACCAGTTAAATGCTATTTTCTGGAAATATACTTTCTTTCTTCAGAAACCATTTCACCATGCCAATAGAGATGAACAAGAGATGAGCTTCTCTTCCCTCTGGGCGTGGCCTAACAAGTGATCACCAGAATACAGAAATTAGTTCCCCTGGAACAAATCAAAAGCTTTGGAAAGTGGACACCATGACATTATACCCCACTGAGGCCCCTCTCTTCTCTAAACCCCACTCTCCCCAGGCTGCACCCCCCAGATCTCCAGGAATTTCTCTGCTTGAAGTTGGCAACTCAAGTCGGCTAAATACAGTGGGACTTTCTTCCCTGCAAACTGACATTGTTTGGGGCGGAATGTTTGTTGTCTTTTTTTTTTAATTCAGCTCCCAGTAAAAAGTAAAATCTGACATATTTTCATTTTGGTATAGTACATGACAATCAGCTGGTAACAAGCAGGGCTATTTAGGCTGACTGCTGCCGACACAGATTAGCCCCCCCGATTTACCCATTTCCTCCTGTGTTTTTAAAATAGTCTCCTTAATATAGTCTGCTCTGTGTTTTTCGTCTAAGGGTGATTACACTAACTCTCCTTAAAAGGGATCACTCCCGCATGGTGGCTAATCCCATTCACTTGACCGCATTTTCCAGTGTACAAATACAAAGCTGCCTTTTGTGAAGTTATCAATACTGTTAGTTTACCATTGTTTAGTTCACCCACAGCCGTGGATAATTAAATATCGGTCTTTGTTCACTGAAGTCAGTCTGGGTGGGGAGGGGAGGAAATAACGTTATTAACCATATCCTCCAAACCTGCTCCTGTTTCCTTCGCTACTAATTCTCTCCAGCATCGACAGGCAGATATCCCTCGGGATGAACATGCTGGAGGTTAAGGCTGGAGAAGTACAATGAGCTCATTGGCCAGCCAATCACCTTCAAGATGCTCTAGAGAGCCAATGACTCCCTGTTAAATAGTACAACGTGGAGCTGATTGTGTTGCCTTATTGCGCATGAATAGAACATACATGTTGCAAATGTCTTGGTGAATCCCGGTGAAGGCTGCCATGTGGATCGGCTAGCCGTGAAAGGGGCAGCGGTGGCCACTGTATATAAAGCAGATGGCACATTAACTCCTTTCGTGCCTGCCCAGGGTCAAGCCAGCCAGCCAGCCGACGGCAAGATTTCTCAGCAGCTGGAATACTCTCGTGACAAGGTACCAGCTCGTTTTATTGTTAAATCCAAAGCCATTGAAGGACTGCAAGATTAATTGGTGAACATGCATGAGGCTAAAAAAGATTCCCCTCCCTTTGCTAATTGTTTAACCCTAATAGCAGCTTTTCAAGTAGCAAGAGCGAGAAAATGAATGCTCAATGAAAGAAAGAGCCCCTTTCCACCTCTCTGTGCAAGCACATAATTAGAACCTCTTTTCCCCAATCAGATCAGATAATTGTAGGCAGAGAATTTGTTGGTTATGTCAGCCTGGTTTCTTGTCTTTGTCCCTTCTGCTAGAAATCATTTTTATTTGCTGCCTTGTCTGAGGAAATGGATTCTGTTGCATCTTTGAACAATAAAAAAAAGAGAGAATGAGGAACTCCTTTCAAACCACCTCATGTTTAAAATTCGGTATGAGAAGACGACACTGGATTGGTGGGGTTGTTGCAGTGGGGGTGTTGCGGGGGCTTTCCTCACAATGAAAATTAAAGTCTTGGCTAAATGTTAGTGTTCATTATAAAACAACACTATGGACAACAATCTTTTATCCATCCATGTCTCTGGCTTGCACCACATGGAATCAACTGCTTGCTTCATCTGCCTTGGACAAAGTAAAGGAGATTTACAAGAACAGGAAACTAATAAAAGAAACTCTTTGGCAGGTTCCACAAACCTAAGCTGTCTAGAACATGGATTCCTTTGGATGCTCTTTTACTTTGATTGTCCCTCAAGAGGAACTTGCAGTGCAAATCTGAGCAGCATCCCAAGCAGCTCAATGCTGGGAGGATGGTGTCATCTAAGCCCCCTACAGTCACTGGGTTGGATCCACCCCACTTCATGGGTGAAAAAGGGAGGAAGGAGGCCCCCTCTGACCATGTATACACTGGGAACTTTACTGCCCCAGCTCCCATGCAGGAGCACAAATTGGGGGTGGATGAGGCACACTGGCCCAAATGCTCCCCCGTGTGGGTGCAGGAAGAGGTGGGGCAATCTGCCATGACTAAAACTCCAGCCTGCAGCCCAGCATAAAATCTCCAGTGCATAAACGGTCTCTGAGGCTCTGGTGGGGCTCATGGCACCTGTATGGGCAACAGCCACATGGGATGGGAGCTGTACTGAAGAGGGGATTTAGGTGAGGTTGATTGGATCTATTGCTGGCTTACAAGGATGTAACTGATTCAGATAGAATGAAAACCTGGCATGTACCGAAATCAATAATCACAAAAGCCACTGAAGAAGCACCACTAGATGTGGATTATGACTGTCATAGTAGTTCTCTGTGAATAAATTATCAGTACATCGGGCCATGTCATTTGGGGTTGTTATGAGAATTGGCAAACTACTATTTTTTGCTTTGCACACTGCTGTGTTCAGTGAATCCTTCAGGTAGTAAGGTAAAGGTAAAGGTATCCCTAAAAAACATGGTTAAAAAAAGCACAGCTCTTCTTCTTCATCATGCTTATTCAGGGGTGGGGAAGCTGATGATAACATTCACAGACCTCAAGGGGGTCTCAGACAAAGCTTCCAGTCAGAGGACATCCGCACCATTTATGCTTTCTGCCTCCTAATCCATGTAGTTCTGCTGTATTTTTCCCCCTCTCAATTTCACCTTCTGTTCTCACTATGTGGTCCAAGTGAATTAACTGCATACAGCATCAGCTTGTTCTGAACTCAAGGATATCTTATTTGCTACTGAGGAAATCTGTGCCTGTATCAACTCCCAGTAGATGCTCCATTGTGATGATGATTGAGTATGTTGAACAGCAATGGGTGGCCTGATGCTGCAAGACTATGCTCCAAGGCCTAATCCTGGAAATCATATCGGACTACATAGATCTCAAACTGACAGCCGAGTTTAAATTAGCAAGAAGACAGGTGGTAGGGGTGTCTTTAGAGACCAAAATTCATCAAATAAAAAGAATTCCTGTCAAAAAAAAATAGAACATTTGCAGACATATACCTGGACTCAAAGTCTACAACTGTATGTTTAATGGTTTACAAGTATAATAATTTCCAAAAACAAAAATGCAAAAACTAGAAAAAAGTTCTGATTAGGACATCATGAAAATACAAAACATCAGAACCAGGATCAGATCTTTGTCCTTCAGAAATACCTGAAGGGTATACATTTCTAGCCTGTTCATGGGCTCAAATAGTGTTTGACTTTAGGGGTCCTTCTGCTGACTTGGGCCATGGTGATCTTTCCCCTTCAGCCCCCCACTAGTTGTCAGACTTCGCTCCAAATCCCTACTTGTTACATAAGAGCCTTTTTTCCTCTGTTCATTGGGGGGGGGGGGGGTATTGTTACCTGTATCACTGGATATCCCTGAAGGAATGAGTTTTGTGTTGCAGCCGCATTATTCCAGTTCCTTAACAAAAAAGGTAAGTTTTGCTCCTTAAAACTGATCCATATAGTTCTATCCCACGCATACTGAAAATTAACTCGTTCTGAGTTCAGGAAGCATGAAGAGGATTACAGCCATTATATTCAGAGGAAGTTGTATGTTTTGGAAGTGATAGTTTCCTATTTCCTCTCCTAATAAAGTAAGCAGATTCAGACTTGTCCCAAACAGCCAATTTCTGATTTAAAATTAATAACAAATCTGTGTGGGTTTTTTTTTATCAGTATTATTCACAGACCCTAATTTTCCTTACAGGGTAAACCTGTAACCATGGTAACAGTTCTATGTTCTAGCTCCATATTGAGACAAGAAAAATAGTTATATGCTATAAAATGTCACAGTTTCAGAAATCTGCCTTTCCCCAACTTTCTCTCTGGGCACATTAGTAAGCCTGTTCTGTAACCAGCGGAAATTTCTGCTTGGTCCTCAGCATTTTTTTTTTTCAGAATAAGTCCCACTGAGTTGAGTGGAATTTGCTTCCTGCTTAAACACAATATAACTGAAATTTTTGTTTGTGTATTAGTGATGTGTAGCATTTTCCACATCAATGCATGACTGACAGACTGTCAGTGTCTGTCTCTTCCAATTAAAAGATGCATGCCAAGACAAAATTGAAGAAGTAATCCCCCCCCCCAAAAAAAAATGCCTGGAGTTTTTAAAGGCATACCCATCCTAGTCACAGGAATTTTCAAGCCTCAGAATATCTGGCCCATATTATTTCCTTCAGCCACAATCTCCTGTGGCAGCTGTTGGTAAAATGCACAAAATTACGGTCGTTTTTTTAAAGTGGTAACTTTGCCTTCTAGCAAAGGGATATGTTGTCATTCAACAGCCTTGTTCGTTGATTCCAATACAATACAATACAATACAATACAAAACCTTTAATGGCATTCACAATATAAAACAATATTGATTCCTCTCATATTTGGCTTTTAGAAGTGGTGTTTGTAATGACTTGAAAGTGAGCTAGCTTAGTGAGGTGGCTAAGGGCAGTGGCTTTTAAGAGCTGGGCTTGATTCCCCACTGCTCCATATGTAGACAGCTGGGTGACCTTGGGCTTTACACAGCACTTATGAAGCTGTTCTGACCTAGTAGTAATATCAGGGCTCTCTCAGCCTCACCTACCTCACAGGGTGCCTGTTGTGGGGAGAGAAAGGGAAAGTAATTGTAAGCCACTTTGAGACTCTTTCAGGCAGTGAAAAGAAGGGTATAAAAATCAGCTCTTCTTCTTCTGATAGGCACTTTCACAAATGCTAAATAATGCAGTTTCAATTCACTTCAGCCACTGTGTGCAAGTGGATTTTGCTGTCCATATAGTAAAATCAAGTTGAAAATTGCATTATTTAGTGTGCATAAAAGTGCCCATTGTGGCGTCTGGTTCATTTGTAAGCCTTTAATTAATTATGCTTTTAATATAAGTCTAATTATGCCATTAAAGTATTGACTGATTGATTTATTGATGTGCATACCAAATATTTCCTGGTCACATAAACATTAAAGACACGGGACAGCCTTTTTGGTTAGGCATTGATAACCTTGTATTTTTAAAACATTTTCTAGAGTATTTTTAAAGCGACAATGTCATGTTAGTGCACTTTAAAGCATCTTCTAAACCCTATTATGCTTAAAACATGTTATCATTGTCTGTAGGCTAAGTGTAGGAAAGCAAAGATGTGTTACCACTGTGGGAGTCAAAGATTCTGACTCTGTCCCCAAAGGCCTTGAACCCCAAAAAGTTCAAGAGTGTTGCATGCATAATAATTGCTTTGTGCCTCAACATTCCTTTTAGTTACTGGGAAGATTCCAACCTCCCACTTCATGTGATGGTTAAAGCTCCCTCCAACATGCTAGAGAGTGTACTAACAAGTCAGGAGACCCCACTCCCTCCGTAAGTGGTAGAGACCATCTCTGTGTCTTTAAGTGAAAGCCAAGCCCTGAACAAACACATGAACTAAGGAGTCAGTTGTTCTAGTTAATGGGATGGATGTTAATGCCCCTGGAGTGCACAGTCACATCCTGGGGGAGGGGAGGGTTGCTCGGTTCAAATGTGAATTAGCACATTCTAAAATCCTCGGGTTCATTGGGGGACAACAAGAATTTGCAATAGACATGCGGGGGGGGGGGGGGGGAGTTTGTCTCCCAAGTACATACTGTTTCCTTTTTGCTTGCTACCAAAGCTGGCAAGGATAAAGCAGCTTTAGCCTCTGTCCCCTGCAGTTTTTGCATTTGTATACCACCTGGCAGATCTGCTATTGGCTCAGGTGTGCAGTCATGTAAGTAGCTTGGTTTTAACAACAGAGCCAACACTGGCTTGAAACAGCAGGAGGGAAAGAGGCTCAAGTGTCCTTCCTGCCTGCTTTGATCACAAGTAGAAAACTGTGTGTGTGTATGTGGGGGGGGGGAATCTAATGGAAAGTCTTTGCATTGAAGATAGGGTTGCCAACTCCTGGTCAGGGGAATCCCTGGAAATTTGGGAGTGGATCTTGCAAAGGCTAGGGTTTAGGGAAGGAACGGACACCTGCAAGATATAATGCTATAGTCTCCACCCTCCAAAGTAGCCATTTTTCCCAGGTAGATTGATCTCTGTGGTCTGGATATCAGTTGCAATTCAGTGAGATTTCCAGCAGGAGGAGACCTCAGCCCCACTTAAATACAAACAAGATTTTTATTCCTGCATAAGCATTCCTCCCATTGCATAAGCATTGACTCCCAGGAGGGCATTATAGGCTGGAATAAGATGCAACACACCAATGATGGGTATAAACATAGCCGCAGCTTTATTACCTCCCCATGGGAGGGCTGGCACAGAATGGGAGAGGGAACCTGACCTAGAAGTCAGTGAAGTGCACCAACACCCCTCAGAGTCCAGATGCACCCTGGGGACCTGCACCATTCCCAGCCAGGAGAGCATATCCCCTTGCCTACTGAAGTCTGCCCTAAGGGATGCACTTGTGTGGGGGAGTCAACTGGGTGCAAGCTTCGACTGCCCCCAGGCCACCTGGCTTATCCACCAGCTGGGTAAGCAGTGCTCACCTAGGTGCCACCTCTTAGGGATGCCCCAAACGCCAGTGAGTCCGATTGCACACTGGATTCCTTGTCAACAGGCTCCATCCCATGCAAACCAACAGCTGTGATGAATTATTAACCATGACACATCCAGCCCTAGCTCTGTAACAAGGCTGTTTACCTATTACCAAAGGGTGGGTAGGAGGGAAGCTGCTGCTATGGCGTTTGGGGTGAAGAGGCCAGGACCCATGCACATGGCACCTTTATAGACACCGTGGGTCCTGCCCTGCCTTACTGATGCTGTGTGCGCTGTGAGTGCACAGCGCACATGTGATGAGCTGTGGAGGCAGTCCCATCTGCCTCCAGCTGGCCCTCCACTGCATCAATAGTGAGTTTCAACAGTGTTTCAACTGTGGTGAGTTTCAACAGTGTTTTAGTGGGCTAAATCCTGCTTCTTCAGATGCAATGTGTAGAACCTCATTATACAGGCATTTTATGTAGGAGGTGTGGAAGTTTTTAAAAAGCGAGGTCGAAGGCCTTGAAGAACAGGGAGTCACTTAACATTGATGAGACCTGAATTTTACACTTACAGGGAAAGACTTAGCTTAACATTCTTGCTGACCTCTTATATTTCGGGAGGGAGGTGGGATGGGGAACATGCAAGAACAAGACCGGACAATTTTAAGATTATTTTCCTGGGAGTAAACCACACTGAATTGGTTGGAGTCAGAATCTGAGTAGACCTGTTTATGAGTTGCTCCCAGAATGCTACTTCTGCAACCTGAAAGGGCACAGGCCAGGAACACTAGTTTCCTGTATATGAACTAGGATAGCAAAAAAACAGTACTACAAGAACCTAAAGGTGGCTTAAGTACAATTATCATAAAAATGGACAGAAAGCCCATGGCACTCAGGAATACAACGGGTACTAGCTGTGGGGCCCCCTGATGCTGACACCGTCGTGTCCTGCAGTCGGCAGCCCTGTTTCTGTCCCTGCCACCCCCAGGGGGCCGCTGCCTCGCACCACCAGCCGCCCGATCCCTGCTGAGGGCTGTGGCAGTGGGGCATGTATAGCTACTGGTTACAGATGGTGAAGACACTTCAATGGGCTTCAAGGGTATTATTCTGCTCAAGAGTATCCTTTTTCTATCCAATTACATAGAAGTATGTATTAAAGAAAGTAAAGTTTGTGGAGGATTGTAATGTCATATGCTTTCAGGAATGTAGTAGCAGGTGGAATTCTTACATATTCCCCTTTTCCCTGTATTCATCAACGGAAGCAATATTCTGTTACTGCTTGAGATAGATGTGGATTATCCCATGGCTGCTACATTTTCAAAATAATAACTCTGATGTTTGGCCAGGAGACTGCAGAAGTTTATTCATTGCCTGCTTAGGGCCACTCAAATTGCTTATCCAGAATCCAGAATCTGAAGACCCTTATTGGCATACAAAGAAAGATGACTGCAAATTGCTTATCGCAGCTTCCTGTTTCTGCCAATTTTGGCTGGACTCTCCAAATACAGCATAACCATCAATAAATCCTTCAGTCAAAGGCCGGCTTCCCCTTTGTTAGGACAGAGTTGTCACCATGGCAACATTCTAATACTTCTAGAATAGCTGGTGCTTTTCATGGCAGTTGTCATCTTGACCTTGACTCTCCTCCCCACCCCCCTTCTGATCTCCTTGCTGAATTGCCACAACATTCTTCTTTAGGACCGGACTTTTTAATTTCTGACTGTGTAACCAATATCTGTGTAACCAACAAAGGCACTTCCAGGCAATACAGGGGGAGGGGGGATTCTTTCCTTTCTTTGTTTTATGTGCTAGCCATATCCAGAGCTATACTTGTGTGTGCAGGCCGGAGGGGGAAAGCAGTACCCAGGAGACTGTTAAAGCATCTCCTTTGCATGCTGAAGGTCCCAGGGCCAACCCCAGCCATCTTCAGTTTAAAAAATGCATTAGGTGATGTGAAAGATCTTTTGAGACGCTCAGGAGATGCTTCCATGCCATTGATAGACCAATGGTCTGACTCAGTATAAGGTTTCATGTGTTCACATGATCTCCAAGTTAAACAGTTAGGGTTTGGTGACGTCATGGCCACCATCTGACATGGTACCTGTGTATCTGAGGGACCACTTCTCCTAATATGTTCCTCAAAGATTTGCTGCTGACATAGGCACATTGGGGGGTGACACTCTGGTTTGTGGACTAAACCTTTTTGGTAGAATTAGCTTTTTACCATAGACTTTTGCCCCCAAACCAGAGCATCGCTTCCCCCCCACCCAACAACACTAAAAGCCATTTTTGCTCATATCACCCAATAAATGTTTAACAATGTTTACATACATACATACATACATACATACATACATACATACATACATACATACATACATACATACATACATAATTATTTAACTCCCACCCATTCAGGAAACCCACCCACCAAATAACTCCAGGGTTTTACAAAACCCTGGTTGGGGGGGGGGGAAACCCTGCTTTAAAGGGATGGAGTGACCTACTGTAGGGGGATCAGATATTTGGCTCTTGAGCTAGGAGCCAAGTACAAGAGGAAGGAAATAATATTCTCTTTTCCTGGGAGGTCAGGATTAGGGTCTGCAGTCAGGGGATTGAATGACCTGGAAGCTTGACGGAGCAGCCAAGAATATACTCCCACATAGTTCCTATGGACTACATGTCCTCATGTACAGGAGAATACAGTGTGGATCACAAGCAGTAAAATATTGTAACTTTGATGTCAAGAATGGAAATCTCAAGTAAAACTGTTAAAAAGTGGTCCATAGATTTTCTTTTCCAGTAGAAATGTCATGTATGGCTGGTTAACAATTTAGCCGTGCAGAGCGTGTTAACAATTCAGCCACTCAGAGCTCCTTCCTATCCAATACAAGTTCTGGTTTGTTTCTGTAACAGTAAGGAGTTTGATGCTCCTCAAATAAAACTCTGGTTTTAAAATTACGTATCGATTTTGAATGCCACTAAAATGGAATCTATTGGAACAGCAAAATGCCAGATCAATAATGTCATTTTTAGAAAGAAGTCTTTCAAGAACTCATGCATGATTACCATTTTACACTTATTAACATTCTGGCAAACAATGTAGCTGGAGAAAGAACATCAGAAACCATCAAGGAATGCAAAAACACGATGAAGAAGTACAAGAAGGTGTATTGAGAATAGTTCTGTGCATTGTACTAGAGACTACACAGTTATATTTCCCCCTCTTTCTATAATCTGCCTTGCATCTCAGTGAGAAAGCAAAATGAATAATTTACATAATCATTGCTACACCACCTCTCTCCTCTGTGCTTACACAAACACAAACATTTTAATTAAGCTGGAAAACAATATGCAACACAGCTCTAGCATCACTACGGCATCCGTGTTACTGGCACATGGGTACCACCTCCATTCTAAAGCCTGTTTAAAAATGCTGCAAGGGCCCATTTTGATTGCCCCTATAGCATGAGGAGACAAGGTGCTGTTGTTCCCCCATGCCTTTCCAAGTACTGAAATGACTGTGCTCCCCCCTGCATCAGGAGGATCAGATTCTTGCAGCATTTTCAAATTGCTTGTGTTAGGCTTAAAATGGCAGTGATAGCATCCAGCTGCCTGACATGTGGATGTTATCAAGGCTGCTTTGGCTCCTGGTGACCTGGTTTGGCTCTCCCAGTGATAAGCTGTGAGCCATGGGCTAAGAACCAAGAAGTGATGAGCTCTTGTCCTTCAGCTCCATGGGCATGAGCTGGGAAAATGGGGTTCAGTTCAGTTCATTGTTCACCTTGTTCATGAGCCAGGAACTGTCACAAACGTTTAGATATCAAACAAACTGGTTCCATTTGTGAGGTTCTTAATGCGCTGAAGCATACCCTCCCTCCTGTCACGTGCTAGTGACACCAAACTCACTGGGGATCTCAAGATGACTCTCCTGCTATCCATATCCGGCGAGGATTGGATTTATGGAATCTGAGTTACACTGCCCCAAGAAAGTGCCTTCAGGAAAGTGCTTTCTGGAGAAGTGGTAGATCATGTTCAGGAGAGTATAGAACAGACACTAAATACATCAAACTCACGGAGGAACTGCTCCAGCACTTCTTTACATGCCATCCAACTTATAGATGGATTGTATTTAGGGGTCCAACTTTGACACACACACCCAAGAAGATGGCTGGTGGAGGTAATGAGGAGGGTTAGAAGATGGCATGCTCAGCCTTAACTAGTCACCAAGGACAAGGAAGCTGGGTGGAAGCTTCTCACCATGGTGAGGGGACAATTTCTTGCCTCCTCTTTGCCCATGGAGGGTAAGGGGGCATATGGCATTTTCGTGGCTCCCCACTGTGCAGGTGGACAACCTAGAACAGGTGTGGCTAAACTGTGGCTCTCCAGATGTCCATGGACTACAATTCCCATGAGCCCCTGCCAGCACATCACCTAGAGTAACCAGAATCCTTGGTGCAGCCCTGACTGTATCTTTCTCCTCCCAGATCAAACTCTGCAAATACTAGTCTTGCAAGTTTTCAGTACAAGCTAGCTGTGCATGGTACAGATTTACTGGTCCCATGTGATGTGATTCAGAAATTTCTCCCCTGTGATCATAGCAATGTTGTGCTTTTTAAAAAGCTTATTTTAAAAACTTAATCAGAAAGCAAATGACTTGATAAGCATATTAATTCTCTTGTGGCACTTTAGTAAAAAAGACAAATAGGAAGACAGAGGGAGGTAGTCTCTGGTGGGCAGGGAGTCATTACAAAACACACCCCACAGTAGAGGGACATGCTGGGAGTTTTTTTTTTCAATTAGATCGGCTTTTATCCCAAACCAATAGGGACCATTGCTTCCCAAGTTATAGTCCTTCTTTGTAAAGCAAGCCTTTAAGTGTAATTGACTTACACAACATTTCTATGACATTTTTAAAAATGACAAGAGGGAACTATTAAGTTGATAGGAATCACATTATTTTACCTTGTTTGTCACCAATCTAAAACTATATGCCAGCAATGAAAGGTGAAAATGCCAATTAGAAAGATATCAGGAAATAAAGTGCATGTGTGTCTGCTGTTATTTCCTCAAAGACAAAAAAGTGTACATTTGGGATGCCTTCAAGTGGCCACTATGAAGCTTAAGATCTGTTGTGTGAAGAACAGACCATAGAGACCTGGTATCTGCTGTGAGTAGCTGAGTGGAAGATCCAGAGCAAAATAAGCCAAAAAAATACAAGAGTGAGTGAGACACAGAGAGAAAATGAGTCCTTTCCCCAACTTTCTTTGGAGGCTTAAGGAGTTGTAGCCTAAAACAGCAACTGGCTCCTGAGCAAATTCAAGGTGACCCTTGATGCTGCAAAATTCTTGTAAGCCTACCTTAAAGCATATTATTGGAGAATGCAGTAACTTCTGGCCAAATCAAGACTTTCCTTGGCCATTTTCCCCCCTATTTGTATTTTGTCACATATTCCTTACCTTAAGTAGCTAATATTATTTTCAAACCTATCTAGTTGTTCTGCAGTGAACTGATTTGTAACCATCGAATTGCCTAAGGTATTTGCCTAAGCAGAAGCATTGGTGAAGCAGAATTCACAGCCACATGCCTTGCTCATGGGATTTCCCCAACTTCATCATCATTGCCTGCCTCTGCATCATGACCCTAGATTTACTTGGAGGTTTCCCATCCAAATAATAAACAAGGCTGATTCTGTTTCACTTCCAAGATCTGACAATATTGGGTGTTCCTGGGCTATCCAGGTCAAGGATAGAGAATAACTGACTCAGAGCTCCCAGCAACCTTCTCCTGTGAGATAGTTAGAATGACTGGCCTCTGGTCAATAAGTAGAATTCATGGCTATTTGAAGATTGGAAGAGGGTCTCCCCAGCTATCATGGTAGAACTGATACCCCAATGCACAGGAAACATTATTGGTGCCCAGAACTTAGCTGTGGTCCACAAATGCATTTGGCTAGTAGAGCCTCTTAAATTAAAGTTTTGAAATAAAAGTTTTGAGTAACAGCTTCCTTGAGGATGTCCTTTCCATACACATGCCACTTTGTACTGCTTTTCTTTTCTACCATGAAATACCAGAGATCCTTTACAGAGGTAAAAATGGCAATATTTTGAATGGAAGCTTTTAAAAAACCAACCCTAAAAAGCATTCATTGACAACAGGGATCAGTTACAATGCCCATTGACTGAATATAGTACACCTTTCACAGCAACTGTGAACCATTTGACTCCAATTACACCCTGAATAGGTGTGTAAGGTATGGCAAAGGCATTGTCCCGGTGAAGTTACCCAGGGTTCAGAGATAGTCGCACTTCTGTATTACGGTAAACTGATCTTGTCTCGCTTCCATTAACTCCACAATGAACAGGGCTCGATTCTCCGCATAAACGGTGGGAACTGGCTGGATTTCAGATTTTCATCTGACCCATTTGTGTCATGTTTTAAAACAAGCTGCCTAAAAACAAATTCTGTTGGGGTGGCAGGAGTGATTAGATTAATTTATTTTTCTTCAGTATGGGATTATCTGTATCTCAACAGAGCAAAATAGGTGCAAGAATATAGGCATAAAGTAGAATATAGGCATACCATAGGAAGAGGCTTTCCACCAGATTTCTTCTAAACTTGATTCCTAAATGGTAGAGAAAGACATATACTTCTTTGTTGCAGCTCAATAGGTTCAAGCTAGAAAGCTCAGCTTGGAAATTCATGTTGGGGAGGGGGGGGGCATAGGTTGTAATAAGCCAGCCATGCATGTTGACCTCCCCAATGCTTGACAATGGGCCTGCACACACAAATGCCTGCTTATTTTTGTAGTTCCTAGGCAGACATGAAAAACAGAAGCTTTATCAAGTCCCTCCTGGGCCACTACCACACAGGGCAAGGTCATCGTTGGCTTAGTGAGTCTTAGCCTCGCAAGCCAGGGATTTGAGACAGACGAATAGGAAACAAGTAGGCCTGCAAATGATGCCTGAATTTCATGGGGAAGATCCTTCTTTTTAAAAAAGCGACCAGCCAGGTAGGGTTACCATCTTCCAGAAGGGACCTGGAGATCTCCTGCAGTTACAACTGGTCTCCAGATGACTGAGATTAGTTTTCCTGGATAAAATTGCTGCTTTAGAGGGTAGACTCTATGGGGTTACCCTCACAAAGGTCCCTACCAGGAGCTCCCCACAAAAACTCAGGAATTTCTCTATCTGGAGTGGTGACACAAGCTATCAAATGCTATTTTGTAAGGACAGTTTTGATGGAAACAAGGTCATGTTTTAAGCACGTCAATTCTTGTGCAGAAGCTGATTACAGTTCTCTAATTTTCTAAAGGAGGGAAGCCCATTCTTCTGATCTAGAATTTAATCTCCTAATCCTTCTCTTCTCCACCATTGCCCCGCTGTCTGTAGCTTTGCACGAGTTTTTAGGTGAATTCATGTGTTTCTGTTTGGGGAAAGCAGACTTGTAAAAAAAAAAGAGAAGCTCTGTTAGAAGATTGAAATGAAATGCAGAGCATGTTTATCTTCTAGGGCAACCTTTCTCAACTTTTTTACTATTGAGAAACACTTCAGGCTTCGAGAAACCCCAGAAGTGGCATCATCATGCAGAATATAGTTGGGAGGCATAGATGTGAACATGCCCACCCGGGGCTCCTACCCTTCCCACCCCCCTCCAGGTCTATCATTGGCTGTTTGTTTTGGGGGGGGGGGCATGACATGACTAACTGATAAATGTTTAACAAATTTTAGAAAGATATAAAAATTAATTAAACCCATCCAGGACCATCAAGAAACCACAGAGTTTCACAAAACCCTGGTTGAGAAAGCCTCCAAAATTCAGAACTTTGATTTAAAGAGAACTAGGGCTGCCAACTTTGAATTTGGGAATTCCTAGAGATTTGGGAGTGGCATCTGGGAAAGGTGGAGTTTAGGGAAGGCAAGGAATTCATCATTCCATAGAGTTCACTCACTGAAGCTGCCACTTTCTCCAGGGGGATTGGTATCTGAAGTCTAGAGGTCAATTGTAATTCCAGGCAATATCAAGGCCCCACCTGGAAGTTGGCATAGCTAGATGAAACAGAACTCAAGACATGATGTCACATGATTCCCCTACCATTGCTAGAGAAATAATTCTTACCTCGCAGTCTTTATTACAGGCCCTTGAAATATAAGTAAATATTTTGAACTCTAGCAGCTCTTGGTATCTTCAAGAAACTAGAGGAATTTTGTAATACCATTTGATACTTTGTTTCTAAAATGTAATTTTATATGATTAAGGGAGGATCTGTGATTCACAGAACACTTGTCTTTTGTATCAATGTTCCTAGAATCAGTTACTGTGATTTTCAGTCTACATGGAAATCAGCAGAAATCCCGAGAGACTTTCCCCAGCCTTAGATCCTGGACAGCAATTGTCAGACTAAAGTAGGAATAACAGCCTCCAGGTGGAACCTGGGAATCCTCCAAAATTACAACTTATCTCCAAACTACAGGGATCTGTTCTCCTGGAGAAAACAGATGCTTTGGAGGGTGAACTGTGCAGCATAGTACTGCACCTGTCCTCTCCAGGTACCACCCTTAAATCTCCAGGAGTTTCCTAATCTGGAGATAGCAATTCTACTCCCCATCCCCCACTGCTGGCTGAGGGAGCTAGCAACCCTCATCCAGGGAGATAATACTGACCAAGATGGGCTAGGGTTTTGAAGTATGAGGCAGGGCCATGCATGTTGATTAGCAAAGGAGCATTATGTGTGCCCCTCTGCTGGAGTTTTCTGCATGTACGAGTTTCATTGATTATTTCAACCTTTTAAAAATCTGTGCAGTATCGTTTGGTTATTAACACATTAACTCTAGGTGGAAAAAATCAGGTTGAATGTCTTGAAAAATATATTAGCAATGCTGTTTCATTATTTGAAGAATCTGATGCCAGCAATAAAAAGCTTGCATGAACAATCTTTAGAGGTCTCCTCAGCACTAAGCTCCAAGTTATTCAAGGGGGCTTACTCCCAGGAAAAAAGGCCTTAGGCTTGCAGCCTAAAGAATTCAAATTATAAGTAGGAAGGATGAGCAGGGTTCATTGCTTTTTAAAAACTGATTAACTAATGCTACCTTTATGTCTGCAAATGGAATTATGCAAGCTTCCTTGTGCATAAGATTTAGACATTAGGAAAGAATGCAAGTGTCCTAGCATTAAAGCTTCTAATGCAAAATATCTTCATTTAGAGAAGGTCCGTTTAGGGATGTATTTAGGGATGATTGGATTTCCTTAATTCTGCTGTGTCATTCTTCTGTGGTTTTATTATGACTGCTGTTCTACTCTGGTTATTCTTCAGGAAGAAAGGAGAAATTTTGGGAAGCAGAGAGAAAGAGAGAGAGAGAGACTAAGAACTATTTTATAAATACTAATGTCACTTTAGACTGCTATTTTTTTAAATTTTCCTGTTTTTTTTTTAATGGAATGGCAGTTGCCAAATCAAGACTGGGAAACTCCTGGAGATTTGGGGGTAGAACCTGGGTAGGATGGTGTTTAAGGAGAGGAGGGACTTCAGCGGCATCCAATGCCATAGAGTTCACCCTCCAAAGCAACTGTTTTCTCCAGTGGAACTTATTTTTGTAGCCTGGAGATCATTTGTAATTCTGGATAACCTCCAGGCTCCACCTGTAGGTTGGTAACCCTTTGTTAAAAGGCACAAAGGAATGAACAGCTTTTCACTATGGAAGGTCAGGATGACTGCTTCACCCTCTACTCCAGGGGTAGTCAAACTGTGGCCCTCCAGATGTCTATGGACTACAATTCCTAGGAGCCCTTGCCAGCATTCGCTGGTGAATGCTGGCAGGGGCTCCTGGGAATTGTAGTCCATGGACATCTGGAGGGCCGCAGTTTGTCTACCCCTGCTACTCTGATTCCTTTATACCCAGGAATTCAAGCTTGGAGGTGACACCCAGTTATTCAGGGCAGTTGAATCCCAAGTTGAGTTTCAGTTGCTCCGAAGAGGCAGTTGGGGTATAAAGGGAGGCTTTGTATTCTCTTGTTAAAGCATGAGTTGTTTCTAAAGGGCTCTTTTTGGTTTTGGCTAAGGTGACCAGATTTTAACACTGGTAAAGCGGGACACCATTGACCGGGGGGGGTTCTTGATTAAAAATTTGGTCTATATGGAGCAACAAAAAGTTTCATAGAATGCATGGAATGCAAAAATAATATTGTAATATATATATATATATATATATTTAATTTCAACATAAGTACAATTTGCCAGGTACCCCTAGATGTCCCTCCAAAAGTGGCCCACTGGCAGATAGCAGGTGAACTGGCTCTTGCTGTTCTTAATGTGTGTGCCCATCCTCATTATTGAGGAGGCTGGCAAATTTTGCTGGCATTTCTTCTTTGTGCTAGTTTTCTGAACTGGTTCCTGACTGTTGCATTCAGGCTTGGCACTAGCCCTATTGGCAGAAGATGACTGCCCCTTTGCTGCCGCCTTCTGAGCTGCTCCCCAATGAGTAACAGAGAAGAATTCCTCGGGCCAGATGTGTTACAGAAGCCAGCATCAAAAAGGATTGCTTTCAGTTTAGGAGATTGGGCTGCTTGCTGTCCATCACCTTGTAGAAGGGGGACAAGCAATTGGGAGCAGGGAGGGACAGGCAGGTGTTCTTGGGAAACTGCAGTGAGTCATGGTGGGCTGGATGCTGAATGTGCGAAGTTTCAGCCCACCTGCTAGGTTGCCAGAGAAACTGGAGGCATCACTGCTGCTGAAGCAGCAGGTGGATGAATGAATGAGATGATGGGGCTTGAAAAGGGAAGCAAGGAAGTCCTTTTTGAAAAAGAGTGAGGGGGAAGAGGCAGGCGTGGGAGAATGTAAGAGGCAGAATCTCACACACCTGAGTTGGGAATGATTCCTTCACTTCAAGGGCCCATTCTGGCCTGAATAGTAGGTTCTCAAGGGTGGGTGCTGGGAGATAAGAAGAGCCATGCAGCCATGGGACCAGACTTTCCCTAGGTAACAACTGCTGTCAACTGCTTTGAAGGTTAGTAAAAAAAAGCTGGTGTCAGGAAAGAGCGGACAATGGTCAGGTCCATCCTAAGCTGAGTTCCATTCACCTGTCAATGGCCCTAGAAGGGTGCAAATCTATTTAGCATGGCATTTCAATGGATTATCTGTTGTTGTTTTTGTCGGTCCATTAGGTGGCCTCGCAAATGGTGTTTTTATGTTTTGAGTGCCCAGTTATTTGAGGCATCCCCTCCCCAGCTGAGACAGTGTCAGAAGGATGGTAGCTGATTTCTTTGCATCTGAAACAGTACCAGTCACTCATGAATATTTTGGAAATAGCATTGCCAACTCCAGGTTGGGAAACTCCTAGAGATTTCGGGGTGGGGTGGGGAGGGGAGGGGAGGTCCTATGCCATAGAGCCCACCCTCCAAAGCATTGGTTTTCTCCAGGGAAACTGATCTCCGTAGACTGGAATTGAGCTATAGCCCCTGGCATCCTCATTCTGCAGCATATTGTTAGACATTACAAATGTTCCTGGATATTATGGATTAGGAGAATGTTTACTGCATAGCTGGGTGTTTGTAGATGACTTAACTTTAAACAAATGCTGTGGTAAGTCTTTTGAAAGATAAACAGTTGGAGCACTGAGAAACCTTATTTGTGTAGAATCTTGAATGTTTTGGAGGGAGCTGTTTGTGTGATTCAGAAAACAGTTGTCAAACTCATGCGGGTGTCAGGAAAGAAGGGCAGCAAGTTCTAGCAGAAAAAAGACAACCGCCTGTGTGCTTAAAACAACAGTGCAGTGCTTGATAGAGTTATACCCTTCCAAAGGCATGCAAGTCAGTAGGCCTAGAAAGGTGTTTAACTGTGTTTAGGATAGCGCTGTAATTTTTACAAGTGGAATTGATGGGGGGGAAATGTTTATTATCAACCGTGTTTATCTTATTTTAATTAGATGAACAGAGAATATTTTCAGTGCATGTCTCTGAAGTAGATGAGTAATAATTACTGTGTGGGCAAAGGCTGTTGCCAGAGTTGGTTTAAATAAAACAATCATTGCAATAATATACTATACAGTTAAAACAAATGACCAAATGAAGTGTACATCATTAGACCACCTTCTCCACCGCCTTTGAAAGTGGGAGTGGGATATTTTTTTCGCCATGTTGGGGGCATTTGAAGTCTTTTAATGGGAGTTTTTAAATGGGGTTTTAAGACAATTGTTACCCGCCACGAGCCTGTCTAAGGAATGGCGGGAAATAAATAAAAAATTAATAATAATAATAATAATTTTTTTAACTACAGATTTTAACTTTCAGGCACCAATCTTGCACATATTTTCATGGCAGCCAGAGGGATTACACATTGTGATGTTACTATTAGTAGACCCCTACAAATTTGGATATTATGCAACCAATTTGCGATCGAACTATATAACTAAGACATTATAAGAGACTGTTATTTCCAACAATCATAAAGACACTATTAGAGAAGATTGAAGAAGAGTTGGTTCTTATATGCCACTTTTTTTTTACCCAAAGGAGGCTCAAAGCAGCTTACAATCACCTTCCTTTTCTTCTCCCCACAACAGACACCCTATGAGGTGGGTGAGGCTGAGAGAGCCCTGATATTACTGCTCAGTCAGAACAGCTTTATCAGTGCTGTGGCGAGCCCAAGGTCACCCAGCTGGCTGCATGTGGGGGAGGAACAGGGAATCAAACTCAGCTCATCAGATTAGAAGTCTGCACTCCTAACCACTACACCAAACTAGCTCTCAGTTATTACAATATTGAGAATATCACTGATGAAGATATTGAAAACAGACTACACCTGGGAATCCATTTTGAAATTGTTTTGAACAACTTTTGAACATTAAATCACTTCACCACCGCCAGCTTGAGACTTTTTCTTTATTACGGCTGACAGGTCTTCACCTATTGTATTAGAGCAGGGGTAGTCAACCTGTGGTCCTCCAGATGTCCATGGACTACAATTCCCATGAGCCCCTGCCAGTATGAGCCTCTGCCAGAAATATCTGGAGGACCACAGGTTGACTACCCCTGCATTACAGTATATAGCCCTGTCTTGTATCTCACATATGAGTCTACATCCACAAGAACTGTCTCCTCATCTGTGAATGCAGTCATGGCTGCCAGAAATTTAAGCCTGGCTTTCCAATAGAGAGGGCAATACAATAATCGTAAGGAAGATCTTCTGCCTCTATGCTGAGCAATCTATTGGCATGAGTAGTGTCCTGTTAACATGACAGATTGCATGGCTTGAAAGTGTGTGGCTGTAAAGGCTGATTTCAGGATGTAGACAAGTAATGGGCTCCGTAGAGCCAGCTTGGTGAAGTGGTTAAGAGCAGCATCCTCTAATTCCCCACTCCTCTTCCACATACAGCCAGCCTTGGGCAGGTCCCAGCCTTGGGCAGGTCCCAGTTCTCCCAAAGCTCTCTTAGCCTCACCTACCTCACTGGGTGTCTGTTGTGGGGAGGGGAGGCAATTATAAGCTGCCTTGATGCTCCTTTGGGTGATAAAAAATGGGGTGCAGAAAACCAGCTCTTTTTCTCCTTTTATGATCCACTTCTGGTTCCTGCAATAAAAGAGGAGAAGGACATGTTTGTCTGCATTGTTATCTACCAGTTTATGTTGAAGTCCATCTCTGTCAGTGGAATCAAATGAAGCCCATAGGTTCCCCAATGACACGTAAAGGTGTTTGCTGTTCAACATTGTGTGGTGAGATAATACAGGGTCACGCAATGATCTGTAATACTTTATCCTGTCTTGATGCCCACTTGTTCTGGGTGAATGTCCTGGTTAGCCTGCTACTACTCTTCCAACCCAGATGATATTTGCTGTAAAGAGGCTGTGAGATCTAGTGCAGCCTCTCAGATACAACTCATGTTGAAGGCATGAGGTTGCCTTCTACTGAGCTAGACCACTGATCTTTCAGGTCTTTATTGTCTCTTTTGACAGGCACTGACTCTGCAGCATCTTAGATAGAGCTCTTCAACTGTACCTGCTACTGTCTGGTCCTTTTGACTGGAGAGCCCAGAGACTGAATCTGGAAACTTCTGCATGTAAAGTTGGTGCTCTGCCTTTGAGCCATGGCTTCTCCTCTGCTAATGTGGGCACCGAGGAACCCAAAAACATGATTCCATGTGGCTTATAAGGTGTTCAGACTGGGACCGTATCCACACAGAAGCGTTAAACCTGCACTGCCTTCTGCTTGCAAATACATGGTTGGAAGCTGCATGTTTGCAAGTTTTCTGATCGGAGACCCCTCCTATGTTTTCCCACCGCCTTGTTGTGGCTTTTTGCCTCCTGATTAGGCAGCAAGGGACAACAAAGCTTCCCCTGGTCCTTGGCTTGTCAATCACTACAAGTCACCTATCACAGTACAGCAGTTGTTTCAGGGACTCACACTTCCTTCCCCCCCAAGCCCTGCATTTTTTAAAAAATGGCAATTCTGTGTTGCTATGGAGAAACACTGCAACAATAAAGCATATCCCCCCCCCCCTTTTTGGGATTCTTGGTGTTTCAGTCTCTATTTACATTTGGGTAGATTTGTGAGAGGCTGGCCATGGTAACTGAACTCTGAAGAGTGATTTTATGTGAACAAGTAAGGCTTAAAAATGAGGAATGCAGATGCCTAGCTGACCTAGCTGCATCACCCCTCTTTCTCCATTAAAATCCAATCACCAGAAAACACAAACGGGGGTGTCTCTTGGCTGCCTTATCTCAAAACAGATGAAGACAATGAACAGGACATTTTATTTTAACTTGGGGAATGTAGCTTTGCGGTCCCACAGCAACATGGACTGAACCATTCTTTTTTTAAAATTCTTGCAAGCAGAAAATGGAGAGAGGAGGGTGGGTGCAAGGGCGGGACAATGCTAGCTAGGCTGTCACATGTTTCTCCCTCCACATGGGCTTGCCCCTGGTTGCTCCCCAATGTGTGTCATGATAAGGAGTGGCAAACCCAGTTTTGATGATTTCCCTCATTGTGAGGGAAATCTGGCCAAAACTCATGCCAGCCCCTGCACAGCCTTAGGTTACTGACAACATCATGTGGAAGCAGCATTAAAACCCACCAGCAACAAAAGCCTGTCCAGGTGCAAATTTTGTAATAGTTTCATTACCAAGAGAGAAGGGTATTTCCTTGCCATACTTTGGATCTGTTTGTGTTCAGTTTCTTATCTTTCCGTGCAAAAGTCTTATGTAAGAAGGCAATTCCTTTGTTTGACAGGTCTGAAATGTCATGCTGTCCCTCAATTTGGCCACTGCCACCAGAATATTTTGTTTTTTCAGTCCATTATTCTATGGCAAATTTGTGTTGGTCTCCCCCTGAATCTGGTTGGGAGAAGCCAAGTCTAGCTACATCACAGTTCTGTCTTGGGATTCCCATGGTATCAAATTCATCAAACAGTTGATGAAAATTTTGGGATGGGGCCTGCGGAAGCCAGAGACCTTAGGGGGCTATAGTGCTATAGAGTCTACCCTCCCAAGCAGCCATTTTCTCATCTGGAACTGATCTCTGTGATCCAGAAAAGCAGTGTAATTCCAGGTGATCCTGAGGTTCCACCTGTAGGTTGGCATTCTTATTGCCTAGATCTGGCTGCTGCAGACACAGTGCTTATTAGTGGAAAAGGAGGAACCCACAATCCCAAGACATTTAAATGGGAAACAGGCAAAAAAGAAATGTTGTGAGACGTTGACAGAGAAAACTGAAATGAATGTGGCTTTGGAAGAAATGGGCTTTCCAAGGGGAATATGTTGCCATATTCTAGTTAGCACAGCAGCAACTTTGGACCTTATTAAAACATGACTAATTCCAGCTCAGCTAGACCTTTCTAAACCTTCCTGTGTTTTGGCAATCAAAGCCCCCATATTTTCTCTGTGTCACTGTGAACTGGAGTGCATTAATCCTCAAGGCTGTGGTTATGTTGTTTGCAAATGAATACTTCAGCTAATACTCGTAGGACGATTCCTACCTTGTATTTTGGAACACATTGTCTAACGACTGTGTGGAGTGGTTCATGGATATAGTTTAGAAAATGTTAACTAAACAGGTATTCAACCCCCCCATCCCCGCCTAAAAAATACAGAGCTCAAAATTACTTACTCTTTTAAATGCTACTTCCTGAGTCTTTTCTTGGTCACCACAGGGCTACTGTATTGAGATAGCTGCCACAGAGAGCCATTGACGGTGATTCTCAGGTGGCTGTGCTTTGGGGCAAAATGGCTTTCGTGTACTTTGTGTTGGATTTCTCAGAGTCAACATCCATTCTGAGAATGGTGGCCAACTCCTGGTTGGGAAATTATTTGACTTTTAGAGGTAGAGTCTGGGGAAGGGAGGGCTCTCTGTGCACCATGACCCACCCTCCAAAGCAGACATTTTATCCAGGTGAATTGATTTACATCATCTAGAGATTAATTTTAATTCCAGATCGCCACCCCCAGCCCCCTGTGAAAGCTGACAACTCTAGTTCCAAGCCATGACTCGACTGAAGGTGAGGCACTCCCATTTGAATGGCTGACAGCAGCCTTTTCAACATTTTGACTGTGGAGGAAACCCTGAAATATCTATAACTATATAACTATATATCTATAACTATAATAAAGTAGGGAATGGACTTTTTGCTGGCAGAGTTTGAAAGAACAAAACAGTTTTATTAAGAAGAGAAAAGTGTAGAAGGAGGGAAAGGAGAGAAGCCTAACTAACTGTTCCGTTGTTCATTCAGCCAGTTTGTTCTGGAGGCCACCAGGGAGGAAGTGTGCTCAGGGGAGCAGGAAGTCCCCAATAAGATAATCAGGACACTGGAGATAATTTGAAAAATCTCATCTAACTATGGTTTCCTGCCCTTCCGACAAGCGCGGCTCACAGTTGCTTCCTTGTCGGAAGGGCGGGAATCGGCCGGGCCAATCGGCAGGCGGTTCGCACCTGCTGATCGGCCCGGCCGATGGTCTGTCCGGAGGAAGGGGCCAATCAGCACCCTTCCTCATCCCGGACAGAGCCCGCCCTAACTCCTCCCACTAAGCCCTTACGACTTTATTTAGTCTGCGGCGCCCGTGGTGCCGCAGGCTGTGTTAAGATATGTTTTGGGTAGTGAGAGTGAGGGGAACAGAGGGAATCTTTTTTGTTGAACCAGTGATGACTCTTCCTGGCCCTGATCATAGTCCTTTCCCTAAGCACAACTGGAGAGGGATGAGCTAACAACTGCCTTTCCTGGCCACTCTTGCACACCTCCCTCCTGGAAGACAGCCATTGTATCTGGCTTTTCATGAAGCAACAGGGGCTTATTTGCTTTTGGAGTTGTTGCTTTTACAAAAGTAACAAGCCAAAAAATTACTATCTTTAACTCAGATCTAATCTGTAGTGTCATAGCACAAGATTTGTGCATGTTTGCCTGCCAAAATGGAAAATTTATATTTTGCTCCTGTCACCACAATAAAATAGGAGCTTTTTAAATGCTGATCAAATGGCTCCTTTTTATTGGGCTAAAAGATAAATATAAATTATGAATTGGGGCATGTTGCTACTGTATGATGACATCAGCACTACAGCCTTGTTCTAAAGACTTCTATCTATAGATTCCTGTTTGTACATTGGGTCCTTAAATCTCCTGAAAAAAATTAAATGTTGGCAAATGGGGGAAGTTGATCTGGATGGGAAAGAATAAATTCATACAGAGCTTATGATATAAGAGCACTTGTGTGCTTTTTGGCAGCACAGTAGACATGCCAGTGATCATTATGGTCTGGCGGACTATACTCGGAAAGTTCAGGAAGCAAGGAGCCTCCCAAACTCTTCCCAATAGGAATTCTTCCCAGAATATACTGTTCTGATCCAAGTTGTCCATGTTGTAGAATATATACATATTGCTCTAATAATCAGTGCACTATCGGCACTGAGGTACACATTCAAATAGCACCTGGAAACATAATTGTTACAGAAGTGGTACACATGTATCCAGTTTAAATCTAATACACATAAACCACATAGCCACATGTCTATCTGTGTATGCATGCATACAAATGACAGATAACAAAAATGTACAGGATTTCCAACCTCCAAGTGGGACCTGGGAATCTTCTGGAATTACAATTCTTTTCCAGGATGCAGAGATTGGTTCCCTTGGAGTAAGTGGGTGTTTTGGAGGGGAGACCCTGTGTCTCCCCTGCTGAAGTCTCTCCTCTCCTCAAACCTGCCTTCCCCAGACTCCACACCCAAATCCCCAGAAATTTCCTAGTCCAGAGTTGGCAATCCTAGAAATGGATCAGAAGGACACAGAATGGAACTCAATTCTATAGTTCCACTGAACTGAAAATTTCATTCTGTGTCCTGCTGATCCATTTTTGTATCTGTCATCTGTGTGAATGGACAAATAGATGTTCATTTATATGGAGTAGGTATGTTTTGACTAGAATGGATCATATTCATTCAATCCTAGAAAGAAACAGCAAGGCTAAGGAATCTGTAAGGGGGGGGGGAATGTATGGGGGTGTGGAATTTCATTGCATAGTTTGAACCTCTGCATCATCAGAGGGTTTTGGTGTGGATATATTTTAAAACCACACTGAGAAATTCAGTTCTAATTTATCTTTTATACATAAATATATATAACAATGTTTCTCATGTCTATTGCACATGGTAGGTTGAATAGTTCCAGCACACCTTCCAGAGCAAGGTTTGAATAGTCTGGCTTGAGCCTCCAACAGATGGTGCCATTGGGACATAAATTATACTATGTGTTGTTTGTATATATATATATACATCAATGGACTTCACAGTTTGGACCATGAAATGCTTGACTTTGAAAAGGCTTAGACTGTAATGTATACTTTTTTTCTTTGTGGATTTGTAAGTGTTTCGGCACCATATGTTTAAAAAGTTTTACAACTGGGGCAAACTTACCTAGGTGAGATGTGGCATCATTGGGATGGGCAGAGCCTCCAGGTGGATAATGACATGTACGGTGTTTATATCAGAGTACTCAAAATGTCAACTTTTACTATGGAAACTGCATCTCATAAAAGTTCATTGCTGTATCAATAATCACCAGAATAGTTCCTTCACCAACACGCAGATTACATATTTCTTCAAGGGCAGCTAGGATTCATTTCTTACAGCAGCTGCAATAATCAAAGGACTAGCGATCAATGTATTTAAGAATAGTTCACACCTAGTTCTGGAACCCCTATATTTATGGGACCACCTCTTCTGCTATGTCCCCTGAGGAATGTTGAGATTGAGTAATCAAAATCTGCTTAAAGTTCCCACCCCCCAAAAGAGGTAAAACTGGTCTCAATCAGGGCCAGGGCATCTTTGGCCTTGGTCTCAGCTTGGTGGAATGTTCTCCCTAGTGGAACCAGACCTTAAACCATTCCGGATGGCATGTAAGATAGGGCTATGCTACCAGGCCTATGGTTGAGACCAGGAAATAATACTGAGAAGATGCTGGCCTCCCTTCTTAAAAAGCCATCGACTCGACTAATCCAACCAAACACCAACTAACCCGCCTCAGAAAGATTTTAACTGTAAATAAAATAATTATTATGACTGAGCAGAGGCAGAAACTGTTGATCCCAGCTCTGAAGAGTTATTGTGCTCTTTAAGACAACTGCAAGTAAAAATCACTGTTGTCTTTTTCAGTGTGAAAAAAAGATTGTTCAAGGTCCACTGGTGGACCACTGGTTTCTCAAGGACTGCATAGTACTTGTTGGTTGCTGGGATGCTTGCAAAGAATTCTGGCAACAAAAATTGGATGAGGTGGTTCTTAATCCAGCAAGGAACTTTTATAATCTCAGACCTGTGGTGATCACTGAAGGAACACCAGTTATAGCATGAGTAACTACTCATGCTTCAAAAACATCCCATAACTTCTTTACGAACCATGAGGACTCCACCACCTCACTGATGAACCATAAAGATTCCACACACATATATACTCCAAAAGTAGGCTGCACAAGACAGAGATCACCCCACTCCAGCTCACTGTGTTTTCCTTTTAATACAAAAGTTGGCCAACTGCACTAGTGGTGATTGTTGTGTTTCTTTTCTCAGTCACCAGCTCTAATCCTTGTGGACTTCCTATAGAGAGACACTTTGTCATTAGGAGTCAACAATCAGAAAGTTTCAGAGAGGCTATTGAAGATTTTTAAAAAGTAAAGCTGGTTATACACATATACACTCATAATAATTTTGAAACAGTATGCAAATAAAAACAGTGACATGGCAATAGGGATGGCATTCCCCAGGCGGGACTTGGGGATCCCCCAGAATTATAAGTCATCTCCAGACTAAAGAGAAAATGGCTGCTGTGGAGGGGAGACTGCATAGCATTATACAACAGTTTTCTGGGTTCCTGAAATCACAATCTGAAATGGCCAAATCACAACCTGACTACTGGACAGCCTCAGGATGTTGGCAACATCATGTAAAGGGGGCTCTTCTTTTCATTGACGCATTACCTGGAAATGAGCTAGTGCAGACAGTACAGCCAGGCCGAGCCAGAACTGTTGCACTTTCCTCTTAAGACAACACCAAATGCATTTTCAGTAAAAGCATGCTGTAAACAGCACTCTAAAACTTCTTGATAAATATAAGACTTCATAAATCCACTCCTCAGGTGGAGGCCCCTGTGGACTGTGACTCAGCATCTGCCAAGGTAATTTATTCATGCTAGGATTTGGGCAAGCCCTGTGTTTTTTCAGCGTTCTCAACCAGTATTTTGGTTCCTGCTGTATGTCTATCCTCCTTTACATCAAACGTTTTCCCATTATTTCCCACCATTAAGAAGAACACAAAAAGGCATCCATGTGGGTTGTAAACAAAGAGTTCTGAGAGCATCTCCAGGCTTCCACTTCAGGAACAGGAGCTACAGGGCAAAATGAAATCTGCTGTGCATTGCTTGCTGCATTTTGAGTATATTAGGATTATTTATCCATATGGAATCCATGATTTTTGTAAAAAATTACTCTGATAATTTACACTAGAACACTTGTCTTATCTGCTTTCATGGGCTGTACGTGAAACCCAAAGATCATGGTTGTTTGTCTACTGCACTGGTTCACTGATTCACCATCATCTGACCTTGTCACAGAGAGGGATCTACTCATAGAAAATTGTGTGTGGGAAGCTGTCGTCTTGCAAGTATGCTTTCTATCTGATCCGCAGTGCTCTGGGTTTGTTGACCTTCATGGCACACTGTTGATCTTTGTCTGAGGATTTTCCTAGCAGCAGGATATGAAAAGAGATAATGCCAGAGTGAATTTGAACGTGGTGTTTATTTTACTATTTTTATCTGCTGCTTTTCCTGAAGGCTCCAACTGAGGAAGGGGAGAAAATGGGCCAGCTACCCAAATAAAACGAAATCACCAATCTTTACATTAAAATAAAACATTGTACACATTCAACAAGCCATCCAATTAGGTGAGGCAGGAACAGGATATCCTTGGAAAGGGGAGGGGAATTTCAGACTGGCATAAGTGGCATAAGAGGAGGGGAGACAAGAAAACCACGCATCTTGGGCAGAAATCTTTTGCCTCATAAAAACAATCTGAATCCAAGACAAGGTGTTTAGTCTTTCCTGGAAATGTCACCTCTTAGCTATTTTTTCTCCTCCAGCCAAGCTCTGAGAACAAAATTAAGTCAGGCTGAGGTAAAACTGGCTGCAATGGAACAGGAATCAGTGGAGACAAGCATGGTTAATCCCATGAATATCGCCTTGTTTAAAATAGCTGCCCTTTTATGTACACACGAAGAACTTTCACATGAGTATTACATCAAGATGGCTCACTCTAAACACAAAGGATAACGTAACTCTGGTTGACAACTCCAGATTGGGAAATCCCTGGAGATTTAGGATTTATGAGTGGGACTTCAGTAGGATATAATGCTCGAGAGTCCACTGTCCAAAGCAGCCATTTTCTCTAGGGGTACTAATCTTTGTCATCTGGTGATCAAATGTGATTCTGGGAGATCTCCAGGCCTCACCTGAAGGCTGGCTATCCCACACATGGTACAAATATCTTGGTTATTTCAATTCAAAAGCTACAGGAGAATGTGTAAACTATTTGCTGACAATTAAAATGCTGGTGGTTAACGTGGCTTCTGCTTCAGAGAGAGGATGCAGAAAACTAGGGGTTCACGAATTTTAATTGAGTAAATGAAGATGGACGCTCTCTGAGTCACACTGACAGCTTTTGTCCCCTTCACTTGCAATGTGGAGATTCTATAGATTTCAGAACAAAAGTAGCACTGAACCATACCCAATAAGTGTGGGCTACAATCAGCCGACATACAGAATTGGACTGATTTTCAAATAGTCTTATGCCAAGGCATGTGTATGAGTGATATTGTATGTGACAGAAAAGCAATTAAGCAATGGCTGTGCAGCATGCACAATTTGATCATTTATAGTCAGTTCCTTACATTTGCTAGTCCCAATCTAGGGATAGGCATGCTGTAAGAAGACCTGAAGCTGAAGAACTTGCAGCATGGTAGACCTGACAGAAATGTACTCAGTCTTTCAAATATACATATACAGCAGTATAAAACAAAACTGTTCAAGTATATAGTTACAAGACTTATTTCCCCTCCCCTACTATTTCTTCTCTCGTACTAAATACCCATCAGGTTTTCATTCACCAGTAGCCAGAGGGCTGCCAGTGTTCATTGCTCTCTGACTGCAGAAAGAACATGCAAAACCCAAGCTTAGTTTTAACAAGGCCAAAATTTGATTTGAAGAACTGTAGTGTAATCCTACAAAGTCTTGACACATTACAGATTTATGGGGGAAAGAGGCTTGACGTGGCCTCCTATATGCTGTCGTACAGACTGATAAACAGGGACACTTGGCATGCCCTCAGGAACCACACCTTCTGTGCCAACTGCCTTATTGGGCATGGTGTACATTGTACAGTTAAATGTTCCTCCCCTAGAGTAAGGTGACCATTAGTTCCACATATTGCGGAACAACCCTGCATTCTTTAAAAATGTCCCGTGTCCCCAAGCATTTTTTAAAAGTCCCACTTGACAAGTCGAGCTGCCGCCCCACCCCCCACAGGCTCCTGCACCCCCCGGCCAGGTGCTGCTCCCTCTGTCATGGCACTGGCAGGGTGGGCGGGCAAACCGAGGGAGCCTCCCTCCCTCCCTCCCTCTCGGCAACCTCCCTTCTTCCCACGATGCCTTGCAGGGCCGAGAGGAGGGGCGCCTCAATGGCAACTCCTTCCTCCCACCTCAGGCTGGCCATGGAGCGCGTGGGTGGGATCAGTGAGAGTGCACCCCCTCGCAGCACTGACCAGGAGTGGGCAGCGGTTGAGGTGCTTTGAAGACTATGAGAATGCCATGACCCGCAGGTAGAGTTGGCTGCCTTGCCTCTGCCTCACTCCCCGCTCTGCTCCGCCTGCTTGGCTGGCCAGCCAGAGAGGAGGCAAAGGCAAGCCGGGAAATAGTCAAATGAGGTTGGTGTGGCTGGGGCCAAAATGTGCCGGGGCGCGCTCCCTCTTTCCGCCAAGCCTGAGCTCCTCTCTCGTGGCCGGCTGGCCTTTCATGCGTGCTGGCGCACATGGCCGAGAAGAGGAAGCAGGTGGGCAAGCCTGGGTGGAGGGGCCAGGAGGAGAGCATCCCCGCTGCCACCGAGCATCCCCGCAGCCTCCCCCCCGCCACCCCACCCCCGCTTTAGCTCCCTCACAATCTGGTCACCTTACCCTAGAGCTACAGAAAAACCCCAGCCTTAGCTAAAAGCCCTTACTCTTTATGTGAGGAATGTGGTACTGGATAACTGACAGCAGAATGGGTTTCATCTTAAGGGCATATCTATACTATAGATTTATATCTGATACTAGCTTCAAAGCCTGTTCCTAAGAACGGGCCTTGAAAGGGTCCCCTGGCTCTCAGCCAGGCAGCTTAAGGTGGCTTTGGGCTGCTCGGACTCCAGCACACAGCCAGATCAAGTGGGGTGGGCGGGGGCTGGCCAGCTCATTAGCAGGCCCAGGACAGAGCTCCTTAGCAGGCAGTCAGCAGGCCAGGAGGCCCTCATTCGCAGGCCCAGCCTAGCAGGTCAAGAGGCCCTCATTAGCTGGCCCTCCACCATGACCCTTTGCCCAGGGCCCTCTCCCCTTACCTGCTGCTGGCTCCAGGCACTGAAGCATGTCTGAGACCAAAGAGGCTAGAGTCCAGGGATGGAAGGCAGGAGCAGGGCCAATAAGGGTGCAGCCCTTTGCTTTGCTGGCTGCACCCTGATTGGCCCTATTCCAACTTGGACAGCCAGACATGTTCCACCCTCAAGGCTGTTTCACAAATATAGAGAGGAACCATGGATAAGGATATAA
Source organism: Paroedura picta (assembly GCF_049243985.1). Lineage (NCBI taxonomy): Eukaryota > Metazoa > Chordata > Lepidosauria > Squamata > Gekkonidae > Paroedura > Paroedura picta. The sequence continues at coordinate 36,287,181 of NC_135378.1, forward strand.
CAGTGTAAGCAATGAAGACTCCCCTAAAAAGAATCCTGCGCATGAAAACTTGATCAGGATGCTGAAAAAGATTCCCAAATTTCACAGTATTCTTTGGAAAGTGGGGTTGAATATTAAATAATAACACCAGTCTAAATCTGTGGAATAAACATACCTTTAGTGTGGCACCGAAGACTTAAATGTGGGAACTTTTTCGTGTTTGAGAAAAAATGGAGGTTGAGATCAGAAGGAAGGCCAGGATCAAGAGAACAGGGATTTTGGCACACCATCCGTTTAAAAATAATTTTATAAGAAACCCTCAGAAACTTTTAGAAGAAACCCTTCTTTATACAATTTCCATTTTGACAGTCTGCTCCTGCAAGTGTTTCACCCCTTAGTCGCAGTGGACCTTGTTCTGGCGAAATTCTTTTAGTACCAGTCTGCCCACGATGTTTGTGTAAATTCAGACTATGTATGATGTGCTTAGAAATAGAATGTGCAGAAAGTATTAAGTAACCTGGCTGTTTTCTCCACCTATGCACACTCGCTCGCTTCCTGTATCCACATTCGAAACAAGTCTGTCTTTGTAGCAGTTTAAACATCCGTTTGTAAATATTTGATGCCATGAACATAGGTTTTAAAGGGGAAGTTAGCCAAGCAAAGGAGATGTTATGAAGAGTGCTTGAAAACATATTTTCCTTCTCTTTATTTTTGATGCTTTCCCCCCCATATCAAAACAGCAGGATTAAAAATGCAGCTGTTTCCAGCCATTCGGTAAGCATCCAAAGTTAATCAGACACCCAGTGGAGATGAAATAAATCGTGTTTTCACATTTATACAAGGAAGAGCAGCCTTCTGGTGGAAATTATCATACACTTCCAGGGGATGTCCTTGCCTCATTAACTTCCTTTTTCCAGAACTGGCAGTGTTAATTTAAATGATCTACATTCTTGATTGTAACAAAGAATGGACATTAACTTTTTAATAAATGTTTGAAACTCACTTTTGCAGTGAAAGGAGTTATACGCATAGGTTGCTCGGTATGAATAGGAGTCGGAGTTATGATGTTCCTTCTCTGGAGCAATATGCTAGGGAAGAAATATTAGCTGTGACATAGCCTCACCCTTTGCACCCTGCTGAAGTTGTTCTCAAAGGATAACTGCTTAGGACAAAGTTTGAATCCAATGGCACCTTTAAGACCAACTAAGTTTTATTTAAGGGGTAAGCATACTTCCTCAGACACTGAAATGGAAATTACAAGGCCATATAATTTCCTTGTAATTGTCATCAGCTCATGACACTCCAAAGACATAAGTAACTAAAATGGCTGGTTTATTTAATTTTTAATTTATCTTTCAATTTGTACCCTGCCTCTCCAGCCACCCTGGCTTGGGGTGGCTTCCAACACTTGGCGTTACAACATAATATAATCAATGAATGACACAATAAAATTACATTTATCTATAATTTTAATTTTAAAATAATACAATCATTAAAATGTTTAAACAGTCAGAGCGGTTACTTCAACAAATGATTTGTTTTGGCACATTTCGTTCTCAAGAGGAGATTTGGGGGATCTGTTGATTTTTGATGTTCCTTGGCCCCAACCAAATGCCTGGTGGAGGAGTTCTGTCTTGCAGGACCTATCAGGACCCTCACCTCCTCTGTCAGTTCAGTTCCATCAGGGCCCTTAGCTTCTCTGGGGGCTCATTTCACCAGGTCGGTGCCAGGATGGAAAAGGCATTCTGGTTTATGCATTCTGCTTTCCATATGCATATATCTACAAGAATGGTTAGATATGCCGGTATGTCTAGAAATACACTGTGCAACCCTGCTGTTAAAAGAAATATCATTAGTGCTTTTCAGGGTTAGCAGACGTGGAACATATAAATCTCTTTATAGTGAGTCAGGCTATCAATCTATGAAGGTCAGTCTGGTCTTGTCTGGTAGTGCCTCTAAAGGGTCCCTGCTAGGAGTCTCATCTACCTTTCAACTGGAGATCTCATCTATCTTTCAACTGGAGATACCAGGGATTGAAACTGGGATCTTCAGTGTGCCAGCATCTGTAACGAATGCAAGCATTTTGAGCTTTCCTCAGAATTCTGCTTTTGTCAAAATGCTGCATTTGCAAAACAGATTTTAAAATGAAATGAGTATACAAGCAATTAGGCACAGAGCATAATTACACCTATGTGCTGAGAAAAATCAAAGGTAGTAAATTAACTGTGGATACATCAGTCATACAGTTGTCTCTTCAATAATATCCTTCATGCTTAATTATTCCCAAGGATGCCTAATTAAGAGCATCGTCAGATTAGAAGTTTAAGGCTATTGGAGTTCATGCATGCTGAGAACACAGCATCCTTACGGATGCTAGTAGGGGGGGGGGGGAACCCAGTCTGAACACTTGTGAAAGGCTAAAAACTCAAAACAAACAGATCTCAGAAGACTGTTACAAAATGAATGTTTTAGTTATTTATTGACATATTTAGCCTGTCTTTCTATTCGGTTCAAGGCAATAGAGATAACAGGGCTACAATTAATTGCATGTGCATCCAATATATATATTTGGAACATTTCTGTGCTGCCAGCATGACGTAAGTGTTTAAGAGTGGTGGAGTCTGGAGAACTGAGTCTGAATATCCACTCTTCCATGTGAAGACAGCTGGATGACCTTGGGGCAGTCACAGTTCTCTCAGAACTCTCTCATCCCACCTATCTCACAAGGTGGGAAAGGGAAGAACATTGTAAGCTGCTTGAAACTCAAAACAGAGAAAAGTGGAGTAGAAATCAAATCTTCCTCTCCAGATAACCAGTTTAAATTAGCTTACAAAGTAAAACAGGATAAAATATATATATATAAGTTATTAACAATTTAAAAACTAATTAAAACCCAACATTAAAAAAGAAGCAGCCAGAACATAACAGAATACATAACACTCAGTGGCTTAAAACAAGTCCCAAACAGTCCCAAACTATGACCAAAAAAAAATCAAACCCTTAATTAGAAGCCTATGTAAATAATCATTTTGGATTGGTGCATAAAAGACATTAGGGTAGGATCCAGGCAAGCCTCAATAGGAAGGACATTCGACAGGCAAGGTGCCAGTGCTAAAAAAGCCCCGCCTCACATCTAAAGGGGGGGACACACACAGCACAGCTGGTCAAGAAGATATTACCTGGTAGACTCAAGAGACTGCTTGGACGCTGGACCCAAAAGTGGGCCTGGTTCCATAAACAACAATAGCATGTGGGGCCATAGTACAGAAGTCAAAGCAGCATTCATGCTCTCCAGTACAGTACCAGTAGTCTCCTGCAGAAATAGATTAGATTTCTCTCTTGCCCCAACAAACCCTGATTTCTGCTGGATGACAAGCAGTCCATCCTACTCCTATTAAAAACAAACAGACAATATTTTGTGAAGGCCCTTGAGGTTAATATAGCTGTGACAGCACAGGCATCAAGACATATTTATTAATGTGACTGCCTATTCACACAGCAAGTGGAGATGGGAAGTAGATGGGGAGGGGGGTAAACCTGACCCATTTGCCATTCCTTACCTCACTCTGTTTCGTAGTTAAAGTATCAGGCTAGATTCTGAGAGATCCAAATTCAAAAAGAAGAGCTTGTTTTTATACTTTGCTTTTCACTACCTGAAGAAGTCTCAAAAGGGCTTACAATGACTTTCCCTTCTCCTCGCAACAGGCAATCTGTGAGGTATGTGTCACAGGCAATCTGTGAGGTAGGAGGGGCTGAGAGAGCTTTGGAAGAACTGTGACTGACCCAACATGACCCAGATGACTGCATGTGAGGAATCAACCTGGCTCTCCAGATTAGAGGCTGCTGCTCTAACCACTATGTTAACCACTATGCCTCACTATACCATGAAGTTTGCTGAGTGACCTTGAGCTAATCATTCAATTTCAGCCTGACCTACCTTACAGAATTGTTGTAAGAGAGGGAGAACAATGTGCCAAGGTACACTGCCCTGAATTCCTTGGACATTAGGAGAGCTAAAATGTACTAAGCAGAGATGAACAATTAAAAAAAAATTCATCTAGTTTAGATAATTTCTTGTTCAATGGAGCCAGGATGGAAGTAAAAAAGCTTTATGCAGTGGGATGCCTGTAGGTAAAGCGGGGGAAGTGTTTAGCATATTTCACCTATGGTATGCTTTTTTCTGTAAACAAAAAATAGTCCTTCTGGTCCTTATTTTACACCTGGACAGGTAGACATGTGACTAGCACCTTGTTTCCCCACCCCAGATCACATCTAGGCAGGGCCTTATTCAGTGACACATAGACTCTTACAAATCAGGCTTACTTGGAATATTCATATGATTCAAAGAGCACCCTTCTTTAGTTATAGTTATTCTCCCAATACTTTCTTAACTGAGTGGTTCTCCAGGTACCAGGAAGCCTGGATGCCTGGGATCTTTGTAATGGGCGTTGCAGCAGTTGAGCCAGACTTGCTCGCATCTCTCTTGCTTAAAGGGTGATGCCTTGGCTGGCCCAGATCTTAGGAAGACTTGAGCCATTTTCACCAACAAAGCACTCAAAGCCACCCCATTCCTTCAGTTCTACAAGGAATGTTTCCTTCGTCCCAAGACATTGAATGGTTCTGTTTATGTCTTTGTCTGGACGCATTCATAGCAGAGAGACTGGCATAGCCACAAAAGCCATGAGAGGGATAATATTCTTTCCCTCTGAGTGCTCTTCACATGTGAAAGATTAAGTTTAATTCTTTTTATTATCCTGTGGATCAGTTTGTTTTGCTTTCCTGTACAGAATCCAATAACAATTGCTTCGAGCCATTTAGCAAGCCCAAATGCTTTAATCCACAGCAAATCTGGATGTCTGTCATTTCAAAAAGGTCAGGAGAAAAAGGATGCATGCAGGTATTTAAGACAAATTTGCCTGCATGTTGTTGAGGAGTAAAATTAGATTATCAAATGTTTGGTTTTGAGGTTGTATTTGAGCTGTCAGACATAAGTCTTTGCTTAGCAGTGTCAAGCAACTCTTCTCACCTTAAAACAAAATTACACTTTTAAACAATTAACAAACTATTACCTGAAAATAGCTCCAAGATCTCATACTGACGCACAAACAAGATTGACTTTACTTAATGTGCATTTCTCCACAGAAGTTTAATTTGGATATCGTATGTAAATGTCTACTAATATAGGTGTGCTATCAGTATCCTTCTGAAATGATGAAAATAGATACTCAAGTTTCTTGTGGTTGCAAACATTTAATGCAGTGTCTCCCAAATTACTGCTTGACTCCCAAATTACTGCTTGATGCAAAACTGCATTTGGGTTTCTTTTTTGTACTGTTCTTTGTGTGGCAATACATACACATTGCAATGAGTAAGTTTCAATTTAAAAATAATTTTTTTGCACTTGGGAGAATTTTGGAAACCCACAAACCTCCTCTGAGAGGGGATTGGTTGCCTCCAGTGATTGAGAGGCTGAGGAGCAGTGAGTAGAGAGTGCATTGCTTTCTCTTGTGCCTTTCCCCCTGGTAGTGAGGAGGGGGGGGAAGGCGCAAAGTGGCAGCAGAAAAAAGCAGGAAGGCTTTACAATACGGAGGGGCTGAAAAGCGCAATTCAATAGCTTGCAATTGCAGGCAGGAGACAATGTGCAATTTGGCCCTCCGTGCGGAAATGGTTTCTGAGTTACTCTCTGAGTTTTAAGCTGCTTTATCTCTATAATAAATCTTAATCCACAGGGATACTGTACATTGTTCCTTGTTCATAAAACACTATGCCTTAAATGAAATTAATAAGGCATTTACCCCCACCCCACCCCAGCTGATTGTTTCTCTGCTAAAAAAAAATTCTGTTAAAAATACCATTTCACTTTATGCATACAAATAGGTAAAAATAACCTGTCTTAAAAAAAAAAAACTTGAATGGGCTAGATAAAGGTAATAAAACATACAGTGCAATCCTGAACAGCATTTTGACCTCCTAAATCCACTGAAATCAGAGGGCCTAGTAGGGTGTAACTATGCTTAGAATCACACTGCAAAATCCTTGAATAGCTGAGTCACCAGGGAGGCTTTTGCTGTCATCCTCAAGCGTGCCAGAGAAGGGAGGAGGTCTCTCCCTGAACTATCTACAGGGCAGATTTACTATTAAATGTAGTCATCTTTAGTCATCTTGGAGTAGCTTTTGGCATCCTAGCAGCTGTTGGTTGCTTGTAAACATAGCACAGAAGCACAAGAAGGGCAGGAAAGAGTCAAAAATGGAATATAAGAACCCTGTTTGGCAGAGTCTGCAGTCTTTAAATGAAGAGTTATGTAACTAGGCTGTATCAGTTAACCCCCATCTTCTTTTCCTCCACCGTCATTATGATGAATGCAATTGATGTTGTCTTTTACTACAATATCTAAGCCACAGAACTTATTTTGATGGGGATTCTAAAGGACTTTTCACAATTGGTGTTTAGCGTACCAGCTAGATAAAATGCTGGGAAATCTATGAATGGATCTTCTTAACGTTTTAGTATGGAAACAGGGCCAAATTTGGGTCTGGAATGTGATTCAGGGGTAAGATAACCCTCTGTTTGAGGTTTTTGATTGGAACTGACCCCCTCTTTTATTAACTGTGGAAGGGAAGAGACTGGCAATGGGCAGGCATCTTTCTTCCCTTTTCCAGGACTAACAGCCTGGGGAGGGGAGAAGTCCTAATTCAGGTGAAACTTTAAATCCCCTCTTTTCCCTGTTCTGTGGCTTTTAATTGATCTGTGGTCCCAAGCAGCTGCTATTTCTATGGGGGGAGGGAGGATCATGAGAAACTCCTTTCGAGGATCTTTGCCAGCACAATGTATGGTTTGACTGGAATATGACATGTTGTGGATATTGTTAATGTGATTTGGAAAGCTATGAAACTCATTATAGTAAGTCAGCCTGTAGTCTGCCTAGCTCAGTTCAATCTATTTGACTGGCTGAGATTCTCTTTCCTGAGAAACATGTAAAATCAGAGGTGCCAGCAATGTCTGCATGCAAAGCATGTGCCACTGAACGATTGCCCTTCCCAATATTTCTGGTCAGAAATAATTTTTAATCTGTCTCTCCATTCTATTCAGTGGTTTTTAATTTGAGTTATGGGAGCTGGAAATGCAAAACCCAGTTTAAGAGTCATTCATGAAAATCTTCTGACGAATATGTAATTTATCTCTGATGACAGTTTGCAGTAAAGTGCTCCTACACCTGAGCTTAAAGTTTGGCTAAGTTTGTTCTTAAGACAAGGTGTTATTTTCTTTAAAGTTGCTAAATTCTCTCAGTCAGAATATCTGCCGTCCACTTCAGACACTGCAAAAGACAAACATTTCCTTCCCTCTGTGTTTGGATCCTGTCTGAAGGGGGGGGGGAGAGATACATATCCCCCAAGCGGGTGAGAAAATGGGGCTAAAACTAACAGGTGCAAGTTAATTTATTTATGTAACTCGGTAGTCCTAGCAATTGCAAGATCCATAGGGTCCCCAGGGGCAAATGTGAAAATCTGGCATGCTGGAAACTACTAAATTTTCTCTTAGTACTCTTTTGTTGATACAAACTGGCTGCTGCGAGCTAGTGTTACAGGATGGCTAAAAGAGTTTCCAACTTCCAGAGAAACTGAGTTTTGGTTCAAAAGGTCTTGGGATTAAAAATATGACAAGAATCATTTCCTTCAGATACGAGGATTGGGCCTCTGTCCTTCCTCATTAATAGCAACGGACTGTGATTAAAATAGACTTCTCGTTATATTTGGGGATAATGTTAAAATAAGGTAAGCTTCGCTTTCAGATGGATTATCATTCTTCCAGTTTTCAGAAGGTAAGAATGAAGCTACTTCAAGCTAGCACTGAAATAAAGTTATCGACTTATGGCGTTACCTGTTGAGGAGACCAGTCTGTGTCTGACACATGAAGGCACAACAGCACAAAATTGTGTCTCCCAGTGTTCAGTTTGGTTGGAAAAAGCAACTACTGATGGTCCAGATATAGATCAGGACTCTAGACCTGAGAAAACGCCCTTACCCATCACCTGGCGCTTGAAGTTCTGGAAAGGAAACTCGGCAGAATATCAATGATTCTCTCTTTTTTTTCTTATTGGGGTTTTAATCAGGTGAGGAAGAAGGCATTTTCAATCAGGGAAACGGTGTTGAGGGGCACAGTGCTCAGGATGGCATTGAGCATGACATGCTGAGGGATTTAATCAAGTATAGAACTGTGGATTCTTCAATGTGGACTCAGAAGAAAAAAGGAAATCACGAGGCACAATGATATAGTAGTCTTCTCTATGTTTATAAGTGAAAAGGTTATAACATAAAGTCTAAATGGTCATATGTTCAAACATAAAGAGTCAACCAAAACGGGATCCTAGGTTAAGTGACCCGCTTTCTGTTCTATCTTCATCAGTGGTTGCTCTGAGGGATCTAGTCACAGAGCTTGAATGTCCCTTGTGGTTTGCCCATAAGACCAGGCTGCGCTATATAATGTATTCGGCCTGCGCTATATGAAGTTACCCACATCAAGAAGATCCTAATTTAGTTTCTAGCAGTCGGTTTTCTGTTTTGGTCGATGAATGAGTTTTCTATATGTTGTTTCCCACTTTCAAGCTGACAGCCCAGCAACAAATACATCACACAAAACTCCTGACTGTGTATTTTGTCTGTCACTCACAACACAGTGAACATGTGCTCTTCTGTTGAAAAGTGTACTTCATTTGGACAGGGATTTCACATTGCATACCCTTGTGCTTGTAAAAGAGACTGTGTGGGGTCCCATCTGGATTTTCTGGGGTCTTCATTCAAACCAGTTGGAACTGCTTTACCTGTAATAAGATCTGTATTGAGGGAGGCTGGTGGCTCATGGACAGGCTAGCATGGTGAGCTGACCCTTTGCAAGCAAGACTCAAAGCCATTACTGCTCTTGTTGAAAGTAAATGGATGTAATGAATAGCAGGCAACACATGGAAAATGGTTGAATTGGTGAGTGTGATTGCCTGAATGCAGGCTATTTCCTTTATTATTGTTAGCTGGGGGTCTGTCTGGCCAGCTTGGTTAAATAAGCATAGTTAGTCTTAACTAAAGCCTGAAAACTTTCCATGCACGAAGTCTCTCTGTATACAAAAAGGACCATTTCCTGGTTAAATTTAGTCCTTCACTAAACTCAACAAGTTTGGGCATCTCTGATCTGGCATTAATGTAATGTTAATCACACAAAATCACAATACCTTCATTGGCATAAAAATAATGTTAATCGTATATATCAAACTATAGAAAACCTTGCTTCCGTCCTGTGGCACAATGGAATACCCTAATGAAAATGGGTAATAGACAAATGATTTTAGCTTCAGCATCAACAAAGGCAGTATACTATTCAGTGCAATTGTTATTCAGCAGCAGTTAAGCAGGCTTTACATTTTTCTTGATCTGGTATTCAATGAATTATACACAGTACAATAAATTAACTGCCAGAAGTGCTTCATGCGGGAAATCTTGTTAATGTAAGATGGTGTATTGAATAAACCCAGTTACTGATATACATTGAGAACATAACTAGCCAAAATCTGCCCTGAACACTCTGTTAATTTCGGAATAGTAACTAATCCAAATTAAATTCCCTCTTGCAGTCAGATCAGAATCAACTAGGCCAGATCTGGGCAGAGTCTGCACTTACTTTGTTTATTCCATTGTCAATCCTGTTGAATTCAGATCGCTTTGAACCCGAGTCTTCCTCTTCCCCCCCTCCCCATTGAAACAGGAAAGTCTTCTGCACATGGTTAGGGAGGCTCAGAAGAGTGGGGGAGTCAAATGGAGACTTTTTGTTTTCTTGATGGGGGGAGAGGATCAAAGAAGTCAGAGGAGGGAAGAAAAAATCCTTTCTTTTCTTGAAGGTGGGGAGGAACGAAGAAGGCACAAAAAAAATCCAAGGCCGACAAAAGTTGAGAGAAATTAGGGGCTTCTCCTTTGAGGCAGGCTTGTCGCATGACCACCTGTAGCCAATCACGGGTCCTCTACCACGGAGGAGAGCCCAGATTCAAAACAATGCGATTTTATAATATATTCAGGCTTAAAAGCACTCTTAAGATATTGCACAATAAAGGTAGGGTTACTCCGGATCAATCCTTCTTGCTGCAGAAGGAAAATTTAAATCGCCCCAAATCCAAATGGAAATCACATTCTGTGTAGAGGGCAGGGACTGAATCGATCTGGGGTTGGAATAAAAGCTCTGTGCAGTTTACACCCTGGCCATCTTTCTGTGTTTCTGTGTCTTTCTCTTTTAAATTTATATTACCCTGTACCATCGTTATTTTTCCATTTCACAAGGAATGCTAGAGATAGCAAGGAGCAGTGAAGAATAAGGATGATTCAGTGGATATATGCCTCCAAGGTACATTGTCCAACCAGAATGATAAGCCTCTAGCCTTTTATTAATAACCCCTTTTGAACAGAGGTCATAAGCATTAAAAACTCAATAGAATAGAACAGGGGAAAAAATCCATGACATAATTAACTATTACAAAATCTGTATACAATTTCTAGAGAAAGCATTAATACATTAAAATCTATGTTAGTATTACATTAAAATGATCGCTGTTGCTAAAACTTTGGTACCAGATCAAGTCATTACTGGATTGGTATCTGTGAACAGAAAAAAGATCACCCAGCATTCCCCTGGATGCTGATACTTGATCAAGACAGGCGTGATCCAACGATCTCTGTGTAGCCCATTTTTCACAAGATAACAAGAGATTGTAGCCTTTATTGCACCAGACTTGCAACAGCAAAAATGATCTGACAATGGAGTTTTACCAAAGCGACCCCTTCAATTCTGCAGTTAGCAAAACATTCATTTGGCCAATCATGAATGCATGCCTGTGTCTTGGGGTTAGAAAGAAATCTGAGTATAAAGGAAGAGTTAGAGAGGGATGGGAATCCCTACTGCAGAAACAGAACATACGTGCCTTGTACATGAATGTGTACAAACATGGTTCAAATTGACTCCTGTCTTCTTAATCATCCTCAGCCCTTTCTGATAGACTGAATTCCTAGTCATAATGAGGGACATGCCAAGGGGGACAGGTTCACACTATACACTGGACCATTTCAGATTGGTGTTCCTGTGCTTCAGTTGTATTGCTGGGTCACAGCCTTGGGGAGAGATTTAATCCTGTACATTTGGCTAGAAGGCAGGTTGCATGGGAAGAAGGAGGCAGAGCTTTTGACTTTTCCCAACTCCCCAACCCCAGCCTGTTGTTAGGAATCTTGCAGGGGGTTGGAAAGCAAAGGCTTTGCTAATATCCTCTATAAGTAGGGTTGCCAGTTCTGGGTTGGGAACATCCTGGGGACTGGGAGGAAGGGTTGGAGTCTGAGGAGGGTGGGGCATAGCGAGGGGTAAGACCTCAACAGGTATACTGCTATAGAGATCAACTCCCAAAGCAGCTATTTCTTCCTCTCTGTTGACTGGAGACCAGTTGTATTTCTGGGACATCTCCAGCCACCACTTGTAGGTTGGCAACCCAATCTTGTAGATTGGCAGAAGGGCTTATAGACTGCTGGGCAGCCAAGAACTAGCAGCTCTTTTCTGCATTCCTTTCTTTGCAAATTAGAAGCAAAGGATTTTTTTTTAAAGCTATACAAGGTGACAAGAGAAGGATCAGCTTTGGGAGGCCCCAGCTATGCACGAGACCACCTGCTCCCTATAAACTTTGTTTTTGTTTGTAAACATAGCAAGGATTGCTTTGGTTTTTGAGCATTTTTGTCTCCCATCCCACTCTGAGAATTTTAGTTGCAGGTTTCTCATTTCTTCCTGAAAGTAGGTATGGAGTACCTCTTGAGTAAGGGGCATGTCTCATTGAAACAAGAGAATCCAGAAACAATAGAGTTCACCATATGCTTGGCTTGCAACTTCCTAATATTTTGTGACTTTTGCCAAAACTCCTTGGCAGCCATTTTGTGTGGTGTCCATTCCCTACTCTCAAAATTCTGAAAGTCCCCCCCCACCCCTTTCTCACCACTACCCAACACAATCTGTATATGTTTTAATACATCAGGAGGCTATTGGATTACAAAACAGAGGGTCTGGTTAGACAATACATTAAATGTGAGCTGGGTTGGAGGGGAAACCCAAGCTAACTCATTTTTAATGTGTGATCTGAGACTCATTTAAAAATAGTGTGTGTGCAGAGGGGGTAATTGTCTCCAGAGTGGCTTCATCATCCCTCCCCTTTCACCACATGCACTTTTGCTAGCGCAGAGCCTTTTTGCTTGCCCGATTTAATATCCTTCCCTCAGGCTTTCTGTTTGGGAGATACTCAGGAACTCCTTTTATTGTCCTTGTAGGGCTGGGATTCCTGAACAATTAGCTCATGTATTACTCTCTTGCATTTTTTGTTTAGAGATGAGGAATATAATTATTCAACCTCTTCTGAGTAATCTTTATGATCTCCCAGAAGAGCATTCTTGTCGGATAGAAATCCCTAAATCACCTTGCAGGTGGCTAAATATTTACTAGCTGCAGTGGGGATCCATGAATAGTTTATGTATGCTTTTGCATACTTTTGTTTTTATGTAGTTTTACTTTGCTAAATGTAAAATCTTCTTTATAAAATCTCTTTTTGGCTTTGGTGAGACAAATGCCTAATAAAAGTAATGAATAAATGAATGAACCAATTAATGGGGAGATTATTCATAGGCATTACCCTAAGGCATGCCTAGCTGTCAGGCAAGAAAAATCCAGACGGGGGTTGCCATTGCCTGTCCCTGCATCATGACCCTGGTATTCCATGGAGGTCGCCCTTCTGAGGGCCAGCCTGAGTCAACCCTGCTTAGCTTTTGGAGATGAGCAATAATTCCAGGAGATCTCCAGGTCCCACCTGAATGTTGGCTACTCCTGGTTTGGAAATATTCCTTGAGGTTTGAAAGTGGGACCTCAAAAGGTTATTATGCCTCTGCAGCCACCCAACCAAGCACATAGTGCCCCCAGCCAATTTCAGATCAAGAAAACATTGCAGTGAGGGGGTGGGGGTAAGGTTGCCTAATAGGGTTAAGTTCATGTTCTGGAATTCCACATATCCCAGATATGCTTGAACCTGACTTGGCTCTGTTGTGCACACAGAGATCTCCTCTTAAAGTTCCCATCTTCCAACTGAGGCACAAAACCCACACCAGACCATGAGCTAGCACCCATGGCATTACAGCATGCAATGGGCTTTACTATTAATTATGTGAATAAAATGGAGAAGGGGAGCATGATATACAGCGCCCTGAGCTAATTGACAGTGAGTCACTATTCAGCTTTCACTGACCTGGTGACATGAGAACAATAGGAATATAAAATACATATATGGCACTCTGAGGTTATTGAAGAAGAGGAATATAAAAACAAAGAATGGAATGAACAAATGCAAGGCACTGTGTGGCAACAGAAGGAAGCTGCACAAGGATGGGCATCTGGTTGTCATGATCTGGATTGCAATGATGGAAAGCGCCATCAAGTCAGAGCCAATCTAGGGTGACTCCATAAGATTTTCAAGGCAAAATATCAACAGAAGTGGTTTGCCATTGCCTGCCTCTGAGTAGCAACCATGAACTTCCTTGGGGGTCTCCCATTCAAATACTGACCAGAGTCTACCCTGCTTAACTTCCCAGTTAACTTCCCTAGCCTGAACTAGGTCCAAGTGCTCTGAGGTGCGAGAAGACTTCAGAAGAAGAACCATTTGTGTTATGGTTGACTTCAAAACTGTGCTAGGGTGTTATTTCTACACAATCATTCAGAGTCTGTGAAAGCTCTCCTAGTTCTGGTGTTGATTTCAAAGACTAGTATGCTAGGGATTTATTTTGCATCACTAAAAATTCACCTGGGCTGATAATCTGGTACAGAATTTCAGAGGCTATTTAAACTTTAGGAAAGCAAACTATTGTGTTTGTTTGTTGTAAAAAAAATTTCATGGTAACACTGTCAAGGGTTGGACTAAGATCTCAAAGCACTTAACTAAGAAAACTTCAGGAACAGAGGCTACAGTGATTACACATTTACTCAGAGATGCCAGAGAGGTCAATGGGACTCAGCTACAGGTATGAGGACATGGATCCACGCTGTCAAATCTAGGTGATTTTGCACTTGGCAGGAACATCAAGAGATGACTCGCATATGCAAGAAAGTAGCTGCATGCCCAGCTGCACAGTCCAAGCTTTCATTCTGTTTTCTGTCTCCTGCGGCACAAACACTTTGAGTGGAGTCAGTTTTCAATTTCAGCTGAGAGTCACTGAGTGATGAGATCCACGTATGATTTCCAACTAGCCCGGAAAAGCAATGGTTTTTCTTCCTGCTTTTTTGCACTTTTTAGCCAGTTGCCAGAAAAGATGTGTAGAAATCCATTTCCCCAAACTCAAAATAAACATGGAGGGGGGGGGGTTCCATATTGGAAATTGGAGGGGGGGGATTTTCCATATACAAGCCCTTATGCAGATTAAGACTTCGACTGTGGATGATAGCTGAGACCACAGCCCATGTCAACCTTTTTTACCCTTGAGAAACCCCAGAAGTGGCGCAATCATGCAGAATAGGGTTGGGAAGTGTAGCTGTGCCCATGCCCACTTGGGTTCCCTCCCCACCCCTCCAGGTCTATCACTGGCCATTTGGAGAGGGGTGGGTGGGTTTGTTTATTTATTTATTATTTGGCTTATATACTGCCACTCTCTGCCCAGCTGGCTTATGGCGGTTTACATTAAAAACAGAAACATTAAAAAATAGGCCCACATAATTTCCCAAAATGCAATTTACAATTTAAAACAACATACAACACCTTACTACAGCTTGATGGCGGTAAACATTTTTACCCTGCTCCACCGTATCCCAGTGCCTCAATTTCCCATTCCCAGTTTAATGCCCAATAGTTGACCTTAGGCAATATTTGCCCGGGGGGGGGGTCCGATTACATAAAGAAAAAGGGAGGGTACCCGATCTTATTACCCCATTCTTAGCTTGGCCTCACCAAATGCCTGGTCGAAGAGCTCCATCTTGCAGGTCCTGTGGAACCCAGAGAGTTTAGTCAGCGCCCATAGTTCGTCTGGGATCTCATTCCACCAGGTGGGGGCCAGGACCGAAAAGGCCCTGGCCCTGGCCCTGGCCCTGGCCCTGGCCCTGGCCCTGGCCCTGGCCCTGGCCCTGGCCCTGGCCCTGGCCCTGGCCCTGGCCCTGGCCCTGGCCCTGGCCCTGGCCCTGGCCCTGGCCCTGGCCCTGGCCTGGTTGAGAGGAAGAAGAGTTGGTTCTTATATGCCACTTTTCCGTACCCAAAGGAGACTCAAAGTGGCTTACATTTGCCTTCCCTTTCCTCTCCCCACAAAAGATGGCCCAAGTTGGCTGGCAACAACATGGAGGAGTTTAGAGTCTTCCTGGCTGCCTGCCACCTACCAAATTCCAGTTTCCTGTCTCTCAGAATCCCACTTTGCTTGCCTGTTGCCATCTCAGCTGGCAGTGGGCAGTGAGAGAATGGAGACTCATAATGCCCATAAAGACTCAGACAGAAAATATCTGGTTCAGATCAGGAAGCCAACTGAGTCACAACTCTTTGTCTCTTCAGGTTTCTTCCCTGGAGCAGAGTAGCTCCATTTCTCCCACCTGATTTTTGCTGTGATAGTGATGTATTGCCTTACTAAGGCATTTCCACACAGTAGCTCTGGTTTACTTCTGCCAGATTTTTTTGTATTTGAAGAGCCTCTTCTAATCTGGCAGCTTGTACAATGATAACTTCATTCCGAAGGTTTTAGGCTTCTGTCAGCTTCCAACTGTGCCTCCTCTTTTTATAGCTGTACCAGGACAAATGATATCAAGTCGCCCTGCTTGATGATAACAATGGAATACTTTTTGTAACTTAAAAGGCAGCTGTGTATTGATAGGGAGGTTAAAATTAACTGTCACACTAGAGGTTGTCACTCACCTTATCTCGTAGAACCAAATAAATGGAAAAGAAAGGAGACTGTACAAGGGATTGTTATTGAATAAGGTCATCTGTCTGGAGTGGCATAAAAGTTTCAGCACTAACCTTCATTGTTTTACAGTAGTGTAACTAGGGTGAGCCTCCAAGTGTGGGAATTTTGCCCATTCCTTAGCCATACCACAGCTTTTCTGGATACAAGCCCGTAGCAAGCTGTAGGTTGAGGATGATCCAAGGTATGTCAAGTGCAGATTCACTTTGGATGCTGCTAATCAGTTCCAGTCAAAGTAGAGAATCACAGGAAGACAAGCAGGGCTAGTCCAGGGCCTAGTCTGCACACGATAGATATGCACTTTCAATGTGCTTTGGCAGCTGGATTTTCCTGTGCAGAACAGGAAAATCTACTTCTAAAGTGCATTATCTATCGTGTGCAGACTAGGCCCAGGAAGCTCCTTGCTATGAGGAAGAGCAGGTCAGCTGAGAACTCTTTGACGCCTGAGATGAGTGATGCTTTGAGCAACAAGGGAAACTCTTCCAGGTGGAGGTCTGGTACCTCTGCCTGGGAGTGGGATTGGTTCTGAAACAGGTTCAAATGTCCATGCTGAAGGCATTCTAAGAGAACTCTAAAGCTGACAAACATCTTCTGCCACGAAGGAATCTTCAGAGTCACACACTTTTGCTTTTACTCCCAGAAAGTATTAAACCATCGGATTATTTCCTAGACTTGTGTTTATAGCTGATTATGAAGCACAACAGACAGATTCAGGCAAGTAGCCATGTTGGTCTGAAGCAGCAGAACAAAGTTCGAGGCCAGTGGCAGCTTTCAGGCTGGCAAATTCAGCACAATGTAATGCAACCCAGTTTCTTCATAGGAGTCTCTTTAATACAATGCACCTTTTTTCCCTTTAGACTTCCATGACAATACCACAGATAATAAGACCAAAAGCTGTCCTTGTCCTGAAAAAGCACAGGGTTTATAATGGCCAAAGACCTCCTAAATGCACACTGGGATACGATCCAGCCACCATGACACACATTGAACCTCATTGATTCAATATGAGAGATACAAACATGGGGCCATTTCGCACGGATTCAAAATAGCACAATGGTTGCTAATTGAAAACGCTACTAATTTGCCTTAACACACGACGTCGCAGACAATCTGCAACACTCCTGAAACCAATCAGCAAAAAGCGCTACGTTGTAGCGCTTTCAGGGGAATCCAGAAAAGTGGATTCACCCTCCGGATAGCGATACACTCCTGCAACCAATCTGCAACAGTAGCGCTAAAGACCTGTGCGTTACCATTGTTGCTGGTTCTTCAAAGTCCCTCCTCCTGAGCCTGTCCTCCAAACTTCCGGCGAAGCGATCGCCATTTTTTTTTCTCCGAGCGAGCGGGGATAAACGCACCAGCGAGCCTCTTTCTGTTTAGAGGCTTCCCTGGCTTCAGTCCTTCACCTTTAGTCACTAAGCACAAACCACATAAAAGCCCGTTTGCTGAAATAAAGTCCCTTTATTT
Source organism: Paroedura picta (assembly GCF_049243985.1). Lineage (NCBI taxonomy): Eukaryota > Metazoa > Chordata > Lepidosauria > Squamata > Gekkonidae > Paroedura > Paroedura picta. The sequence continues at coordinate 36,304,608 of NC_135378.1, forward strand.
TTTACACATTAATTCAGCCGAAAATCGGGCCCGTGAGGGGGGGGGATTTTTTTTTATCACTCGAGGCAGCGTGCCAACGATCATACAATCAAACGACAGCTCACATTAGGCAGCTGGATGGGTCTCTCCGTTGCAACGAATCTACCTAGATTCGTTGCTATGGGTCTGTTTTTTTTTTTTTAAAAAACCTTTCTTAAAGGGAAAGGGGCTGTTTGGGAGCATGCTAACGGCTGCCCATTGGCTGCTTGATGGCCAGGGGCGGGATGAGCTTGGCAATAGCGCTTCCTTTCTAGCGATTTCTGCCGAGACCGGAAGCCTGTGGGAAACGCTAAAAAACGCAACTGATTCCACTACAAAGGCAGGTATGCATAACGACGAATTCCACTATTTTAAATGGTGATTTTTCATTCCGCAAACAATTTGCAACAAAGATCCCCGTGCGTAAAGGCCCATAGACTTTGCTGTCTTCCACTGATTTCCACTGAACATAAAATGCTTAAACTTGGTCAGATAATGTGTACTGTTTCCAGCAAGGTGGTGGTGGCCCGACTTCCTGCTAAAGTCAGGACTGCTGCTTAAGAAGCATACAATGCAATCCTAAGCAGAATTACAGTGTTCCCAATCCATTGAAATCAATGGATTCAAAAGGATGCAACTCTGTTTAGGATTGCACTATCAGCTCCTGTATGAAACTCCTTGGGGGGAGCTCTCTTTTGCAGTAATGCGACCGTTATGTAAGCCAATATTTGATAGATTGTTCCCCTGAAGCTCTCATTATATTAAATGAGCTTTCGTAAATAGTCTCACCTTTATTGCACCAGTCTTTCTAACTCATATACTTGGAAATAAATCCCATAGATCTTACTGCAATTTACTTCTAGGTGGATCTTCATTAGTGGCTTTGTAGAAAGAGAGTTCTTATGGGTTTTTTTTAATGGTTTCATGTTGTGAAAACGCCACCTGGAGGAATACCTTAAATTAGGACTCAGCTCCTAGAGGCAGAATGAATTCCATGAATGGTGGTTCTAATGCATGATTTTCCCATCTAAATATCAGGTATCTGGGACCTCAAATTCAAGTTGGATTTAAGCTTCTCCCTTGGGTAATTTTCTGTACTTGAGATGGCCCCAGAGAACTACTATCTGTCTCATGGGGCTAAACATATAACTGAGCATATAATACAGGCTTTTCGGGAAATCCCTGGGGTTTCTTGACAGCCCTGGAAGGGTTTCCAGAATGTGTGGAAGTTAATTATTTTAAATATATATTTTAAATGTGTTAAATATTTGTCTGGCCATATGACCATATATGGAGCAGGAAGTCTCCAAAGAGCCAATCAGACACTGGAAGAAAATATTTGGAAAATATCAGGAAGTTCCAAACATCTCCCCCGCAGGATACTTTTCACACATCTCTGAATCATGCACGCTACATATCTCGTATATTCCAACAAAAAAACCTTCAGGGAATTCAAAATAAGGTAATCAATAGTGTATTACGATGCAAAATATCCACAAAGTGTTGTTTTAATGTATACTCCACAATGCTTCCCAACAGGGACCCAAAACAGGTTAGAACCTCATTCTCCCTTCTACCATTTATCCATTTGCAACAACAGCCTTGTGAGGCAGTTAAGCTGGGAGAAAGTAGCTAGCCCAAGGTCACCCAGTGAATTACCATAGCAGAGCAATAGTTCGAGGCTGGGTGTCTTGCACTCTAGCTATTATACCACACAGGTTCTTCACCCTGCTGGATAGAATATAATATAGCATTATTTTTGTTTCTGGATTGTGGTCATATTGTTCGATTAAAACAACACAATGATAAAACATATGTTCCAGTATTTGCTAAGGGGAGAAAGTTAGCTGGAGAGGGAAAAGTAAAATTAAAACATTGATTGGTTCTCTTCAACTAGCGCTGAGAGAGAGAAATTATATATGTGGTTAATGGCGCACTGTCAATTACGGTGAGTTCTCTGTTAAATAAGGCACTTGATGAGATGTTAAAAGGCAATTAACCGTAAGAATAGAGGGATTGCTGGTAAAAACCTCCCAAGGTGATGAAATGGAAGTCCACATGGCAGTCAGTTATTTTCATTTCTTAACCGAAAGTGATTTTGTTCAAGACTGAGTTAAAAAAAATGTTTAAATTTTCTTTCCTCTTCACTTGTAGCCAGGAATGGCAGGCACAGGGAGGGAGGGCTCTCCTCAGCTGACATTTAAAATCCCCCCATGTCACAATACCATTGAGGGGCCTGTGCAGTAGCTGGAAAACCCTGCCCTAGAATAAAGCCATAGAGTTTGGGCAGACTCCTAGAACATCATGCTGATATGCTGATATTACATCCAGGTTCACACTGGGAGTAATTATTATTATTGTTGTTGTTGTTGTTGTTGTTGTATTTATACCCCGCCTCCCCCCGAAGCCTCGAGGCAGCTTATATAACCCCGTCCCCTAAAACCATAAAATAACAATAAGATCCGATAAATTTACAATAGTGGCAACAACGATGGCTTAATCTACTCATTTGGTCTCTGCATCCTCAACTACAGGAGGGGGGTGACGCTCTCTACCGCCAGTTTGTGAGGGGGGGGGCTGATCTTCTTTCCGCCCGGCCTCAGTTATAAGCCTGGCGGAAGAGCTCCGTCTTACAGGCCCTGCTACAGGCCCTCTCACGGCCTATCCCCCCCCCCCATCCATTTCCCCCCTGAAGCACTACAGAACAACAGCAACACTCAGCCTTCGGGGCAGGAAGCCTCTTTCTATAGCAGGAAACCTGGACATCTTAGTCTGTCCCCTTCTCCAAGCATCTAGTTTTCAAGTTCTCTGACTGCTAATATTCCTACTTCTAGGCCTGGTCATATAACTCATACTCTTTACAGTGCTGTTAATTCTAAGGCCAGCCTGGTCAAAGCCCCTTCCCCCCAGGTTTTGTGATCATTTTTTTCATGCCACACAAGCCCTAAACCTGTAGCATCTGCACTGCACTTATATGCTCAACTGCTGCTTCTCTACTGCTTCTCTATGAGAAAATCTGCAACTTCTACCTGTGTCACAAAACTGATAGCGACCTTTCTTGAAATAATTTCTTATTTTGTCCCCAACATATGTTGTAGTATAACAAATTAGGACTGTGTCACTTGATTTCTCTTGCTGTACATCAGAGGCTTGTAACAGATAGTAGGTACTATCCTGTGATGGCATATGGAGGTTATGTGAATCCTTCCTTTGCATAGCCTCCATGTGCAGTCACAAGGTAATCTCTGCAAGCTTTTTATAGTCTGTGTTTTTAATCTTGTGTCCTGTGAATAGGCTGTCTTAGGTTTCTCACAGGCACATGTAGCCTGAGTGTTTACAGCAACCTGCTATATGAGTTGGGAACCTAACCGTGTGAATTTTTCTTCCTCGACATGGAAGATGAATGGTGGGTTATTCTGGTGGGTTATTCTGGTGGGTTGTTCTGGTGGGTTATTCTGGTGGGTTATTCTGGTGGGTTATTCTGTGGTGGGTTATTCTGTGGTGGGTTATTCTGAGTTGTATAAACAGGGTGCATGTGGGAACCTTGCCCAGGGATGCCAGTCTCCAGAGCGAGACTGGCTCCAACTCGATGACCCTGATGGGAGCAGATGGGACTTCTTCAGATAGGTCTTTCTGGGAGAAGGAGGTGATGGGAAACAAGACTACTGCCATTCTTCAAATTCCTGCAAGCAACTGAAGCTTCAGGAAGCAAATACTGATAAGTGACTCAGTAACACTAGTTAGTCTTAACTGTCCAAGGTCTGTCCCGAGGAAATGCCGGCACACTTTCAAATTCACTGAGACCCTGAGAAAGGTGCTGCTGTGGAGATGTTGCTCTTTCATACATTCCTTCACCCATTCCCTAGCCTACATTTTTCTCCTGTTAATTAATATCAAGCTTGCAAGGTTGTGAGAAGAGTGGTTAGGGATGGTGGCCAAAACATGTAATTTTTAAAAGTGTGGTTTTTAACCCAGGTTAAGATGACCAGATTGTCCCACTTTTGGAGGGACATCTGGGGGTACCTGGAAAATTATACTTATACTTACAATACTATTTTTTGAGTTCTATGCATTCTATGAAACTTTTTGTTGCTCCATATAGACCAAATTTTTAATCAAGAACCCCCCCCCCCCCGGTCAATGGTGTCCCGCTTTACCAATGTTAAAATCTGGTCACTTTAACCCAGGTGGCAAAAGGAATCTTTATGTAGGGCAGGTTTTCCCAACCAGGGTTCCATATCCTTGCCCCCATTGCAAATTTCTAGCAATATGTCATTTCAGCAGATAATGGGAAGATTGAAATAATTTTTATAGTTGAAGAGTCTGAATCCATTGCCTGGTGGCCCTCAGCTACTTTTTGCCAGCTATTGGGCTTTGGCAGACTGTATTTTTGCAATCCCTCTCCTCCCTGAAGCCATACAACTCTATATATTCATGAACTAGGAACTCTGTAAGGGTTTGCTGAGGAAGTTTTATAAATGGCTGTTAGGAAACTAGAAGACCACCAGCTCATCCACTAGGGATAGTAGAATGTTAATTTTATCTTTCATGTTCATCTTGATTTGCTAGCAGAATATTTAAGTCTATGGATAATTCCTAGAGCAGGAATTCCCAACCAGGGTTCTATGAACCCTGGGGTTACACAAGAAGTCACTAGGAGTTACACAGCCTTTCCCAGTTGTTTGGGTGGCCACTGACATCACTAGACATCACTAGAGCTCACTTCTTCTGCTGATCTGCAGGCCTGGTGTCTTTTGCCACAATAGAAATGATAAATGATTGATTGAATGATTGATTGAATGATTATCCCTGGCTTCTGCATTCTTACTTCCACACCCAGTTCTAAGAAAGGGCAGGCCACCACTTTCGGGGTTCTTCAAAGCCTGAAAAATATTGCAGGGGTTCCTCCGTGCTCAAAAGGTTGAAAAAGTCTGATCTAGAGGGTCACCAAGGTTCTTGTTAACCCTGCCTGATGGTCACAACTGGCACAGGAACCCAGAGTAAGACCAGGGCAAGAGGAGGTACATCTGAGCACTTAAGAATGTAGACTCTGGACCACTGGCATATAGCCTCCCAGTCTATTCATTTAAACTGGAAAACTTCCTCCAGACTAAGGAGACATTGTCCAGATTAGCAAGTATTTTCACCCCATTTCCAGACAAGGATCTGAGAAATCTATTCAGATCTACCTTGGAAAACAAATTTGGCAGAAGCATTTTAACAGAGTAATAGCAGAAGTACCCTTCCTGCTATTACTCATGTTCCTGTTCTGGCTGTTGCTAGAGCTGCAATGCTTAGAGCAATTCTGAGGGTGGAAGTGATTTACACACCACTTACTCTATAGTGTCCCCTGGAGTTCCTAATATAAATTTTCAGTGCCTTTCTCATATGGTACATAATTGCTTTGTAAACTCTTCAGCATTACTCAGCATCCCCCCACCCCAGCATGTTTTGCTATGAGCCATTTATCTGCTCGAGCTGAGTGAGCAATGTTTCCCAACCTTGAGCTGAAAAGTTTGAGTTGTCCCCCAAATCACAACATCCAGAAGAGACGTAAATTCAGCTTCTGAAAAATGAGTTTGAGACAGTGTCAGAATGAAATGGATGCAATGAGATTGCGATGCTTTATTGGAATGCTTTACTTTTGAAATGACATCAGTTTTGAAGGAGAAGGAACTTGAAGAAGGGAGGGACAGACCAGAACCACAGGATGAAATTAATTCAAATGAAATTCCGTCTAAACATCCAGAAGAAGTTCCTGACAGAGCGGTTTCTCAGTGGAACAGGCTGCCTCGGGAGATGGTGGGCTCTCCATCTTTGGAAATGTTTAAACAGAGGCTAGATAGCCATCTGATGGAGAGGCTGATTCTGTGAAGGCTCAAGGGGATAACAAGTTACAGTGGATGAGCGATAGGGCCATGAGTGTCCTGCATAGTGCAAGGGGTTGGACTAGATGACCCAGGAGATCCCTTCCAACTCTATTATTCTATTATTCTGTCTCATATCAATAATGTTGAGCATTTGAATAATACTTTCAAGAGTGATAGAGATAGAGATAGAGATAGAGATAGAGATAGAGATAGAGATAGAGATAGAGATAGAGATAGAGATAGAGATAGAGATAGAGATAGAGATAGAGATAGAGATAGAGATAGAGATAGAGATAGAGATAGAGATAGAGATAGAGATAGAGATGATCTTGCTATAATCTATACAGCAACTCCATGAAACAGGTCAGTATTATCATCTCTGTTTTGGACATGGGGGCTGAAGCTCAGAGAGGGCTTTTTGCTTAAGGCCACCCAACACCCTTGTAGTAGGGCAAGACTTGAAACAGGAACCTCCTGATTACTAGTTCTGCCTCTTAGCCATTTCACTGCATTCCAGATCTGTATCATGAGACTGGAGATTTATAGACAAGGCAAAAAATCCAGCGGCACCTACAGCAGTGTATTGGCTGAGAGGACAACCTGTTCCACCGGTCGCCAGCTATAGGATAAAACGAAGAAGAAGAAAGAAGAGACTGGAGATGGAGGAAGACAAATATACCAAAGAAGCAGGTTTGGACAAAGAGCAGCAAAGAGAAAATAAGGGTGGATAAACTGTTAAGATGAACTAATAGTGCAATGTGTTTCTGAAATGGTCCTTTCTTCAGCCATGACTCCATCCCGTTGATTTCTTTGCAGCACCGCAGTGATTCTCCCAGAAAACCCCATATGCGGAGAAGCCACAATGGGATCCATGGGATCCAGGACTTAATGCAGCCTAGGATGCTGTCATGTTGCAGCAGCTCTCATCTGCTTTGTTAATGGAGAAGGGAGCCCAAATGCACCACTGGTAGCTATGTAGTGTATGTTTGTAGTATTGCAACCAATATTTACCATTAATGTTGGAACTGATAGGAGACGCTTGGCTGCGAATTGCTCAGTTACCCTTGTGTGTGTGTTTTTTTTAATGGCATTCAGTCTTGGAAAGCAGTTTTTGGTTTTTTTACTGTGGAAATAAAATGTAATAATTCTACCCACAGCCATATGACCAATAAACGATTAAAAAAAAAAAACAAGGCAACAGATTCTGGGTTACTATGAAGGTGCAGAAAATTGTAAATGGTTTAGCTTTTGCTTTATCACCACTGAGGGCCTGTTTGGATTCTTTTGCCTTGGGCAGTGACATATCTCAGGATGTCTCTGCACACGAGGGTCATCCTTTTAATATCACTGTGTGATGTTTCTGTATCTAATAGGCATCCCCCCTTGAGAGCTAAATGTTTCTGAGGCACCAATCTTCTCTTCCTTTTTTTCCTAAGGGAAGCTGTAATGAATCCATGTCAATATTATGCACCTGAGATTCTCAGTCCTCAGCCTAGCCCAGATACTACAGTTCTATTAGAATGCTGAAGCAGGCCAGAAAGTAAATTGCTTTCTGGCACCTGCAGAAATGTACTTTATGCTGCCTGCCTCCGATGCACCCACCACATTAGTTATGTAACTGCTGCTCACATCCCTGGAATATGATCGACTGGTGTAAACTTTCAGATCAGAACAAGGAATCTTTTTACTTCCCACACAGCCGTGAGAAGATAAAAATGTAATTATCGAAACAATTTTTAAAATTGGGAGTCATGTTGCTTATATAGTACTTTCTTTTGGTGATACAAATATATGCTAGTTTTCCTCATGTGCTTCTTCATTCACTATAGGCATTGGCAAAAAAGACCTTCTGTCATTAAGGTTGGATTTTAAATGATGCTAAACAGCTCATCACAGACAGGGTAAAAAGGCATGGCTGAACTCAGCATGGCTCCCGGGAGAGGAAGATACGTTACTGCAGACTTCTAATTTCATACTAGTCCCTTCTGGGAGGTCTTTTTTGTATCTTGTTGCAAAGGTTGCCCTGGAGATAGATGGAAGTTCATGAAATTGTAAGAACAGCCCTGCGAGATCAGACCAGGGGTCCACTGAGTCCGGAATTCCATTTCCTGCAGCGATTAGGCAGATTCCTCAAGGAAGCCGACAGAAAAGGAATGGAAGCTGTTTGTCTCTTCATCTGGCATTCAGAAATGCACTGGCAATGGCCTCTCCCCTAGGAATTTCTCTAACGCCAGCCACGCTTCCCCATATCTTGTGCAGGGGATTGCATAGGTCAATTGCACTTTGCAGAATTTGTTCTGTCTCTCTATGTTCCAAAACGAAATGTCTTGTGGAACTGAACTTTGTGGAATCTGAACAGAATAGACCAATCCTGAACAGAATCACAGCTTTCTGAGCCCATTGGTTTCAACGGATGAAGAAGGGCATAATTCCGCCTTGAAGTCGTTTTCATTTACTGCATTTATACCCAAAGTGGCTTACAGCTTTCTCCCGTCCTCCACTTCATCCTCACAACAACCCTCTGAGGTGGGTAGGCTGAGAGTGTGCACCTTTTGGACCTTTTCACAGAAAAAGTACACAGAAGGACTTTCCAGCACCCAGGGAGGAATAAGAAATATTTGCTGGCTGACAATTCTGCCAATATGAACACTTTGCAGGACCAGAACCAGCCATATCAGATTAAAGAAGCACCCCCTGTATTTTTAACTGAAAAAACTGTTATATACAGCTGTATGTATCTATATATTAACCTTTGATGAAGATCAGTATGATTGAAACACGTTAGGTCTGGACTTGTTAGCATTTGTGGCGAACACTCTTGAGATGTTTCATGTGTGCCCAGTCCATCTCTGGAGAACCATGCGTGAAATATAATCAGGGTGGGCCATGGGGCTTCATAGGCACACATCAGTTATGCCACAGATCCTCCCCTCCCACATGCCTTTACCTTGGGCACATCAGATGTGTGACATAGTTGTAAGTAACAGCAAATCAACATCACAGTGTCAAGTAGCTCTGACATGTTTGGTCTTGGGGACAAAACAGCAGGGATGTGGGAGGATTTGGGAGAAGGAGGCTTGATAGGAAAATATTTTCCTGGACCAGAGGTGTCGAAGTCATTTGTCACTTTGTCAGGTTGGGCCATGTGTGCCATAAAATGTAATGTCATGTCAGGTTCCAGAGATATAAACTTTATAAGTGAAACAGGCAAACCCAATTAACCGTATTTTTTTTTACTCAAACTACAAACAACGCCAATTGATTCCTAGGAGTGAAAGCAATTGATTTACTGGGGAATGCACAAAAGCGCCAATAAATTTATTTAATCATATGCAAGACTAGGCTTTTCCCAAGGGATACCATAAAAGGGGGGGATCTTACATTTCCATACAAATTAGTTACTTTTTGTATATGTAGCACTTTTAGGAGATGAGCCATCTTCCTTGCAAGTACATAAGGTAGTTTTTCAGCCCCCTCCCCCCATATGCCAGCCTCGGCTGCTGAGCACAACTATGATCAGTCTCTTGCTTCTTGTTTTGTCTCTTTCCCTGCCCCACTTCTGAGGATCTCAAAGAGGCACACTGGACTTCCTCCTCCATCGCCCCATCCCCACCGCTACCTCCAACCCTGTGAGGTTGTCCGGGCTGAGTGATTGGCCCTGGGTCAACCAAACAAAAGAGTCCTGACATGGGTGGGAGGTTGAACCTGGTCTCCCAAATCCCCTCCTCCATTTCCCACAGAAGCAACAGGGTGGAGGGGAAGACCTGAGGGAAAGGCTGAGGGAAAGGGGTGCTTTTTGTCCTCTTATGTCCCCCTTTGCTTCAGGGGTTGAGAACAGGTGTGGGGAAGAAGGGAGGTCACCATTTCCCACCCTCCCTGACACTCACTCTGCCTCCTGTCTCTGTAGCTGATCAGACGTGCAGCAGCAACAGCAGTGCCCCCTTTTCCCTTTGCTCCTCCATGCACTTCCCAAGCCAAGACAACTTTCCCCTCAGAGTGGCACACACACAACAGCCCAGTGGCCTCCCAATCCAAGCCAGTCATATTCCTCCTCTCTCCGCTGTCAGCCCCATCCCTTTGTCTTTTTCTTCACCTTCACAACCATTCCACTCGCATTACTTTACTCAGCCTCATAGTCCTTCCCTCTAACAATTTCCTTTTATTTCTTGACTGCTTTGGTCACCTGCATCTCATCCACTCCTCTCCTCCTGCCTGCCTTCCTTCCCTTACGCCAGTTCCTTGTGGGCCAGATGAGAGCCCTGGGTGGGCCACATGTTTGACACCCTGCCCTAGACTTCGGTCCAAGTCTTATGCCAATGCTACCAGCCTTGTGTTTGTGGAAGCATTCTATGCCGTTTCAAGAGGGCTTTGAATGCCAGTGACCTTGAGTATCTCTCCCCCCTGTCGCTTGCTCTCCCACAGAAACGCTTACATGTCATGTTGCATTTTTTCTCTCCAAGTATGCACACTTGAAACTGTTCAGTGCTTCAGATGTAAAAACATTCAGCAAGGAGTAAAAACAGCTAAGCCATTTGCATTTCTTTTTTCTCCTAATGGTACTAAACTGGATGGTTGGCATTTCTAATCTGCTTTCACTATCCACACTGGTACCAATGATTATGAAGGCCAATAAGTGTAGACTTGAAATCTAGTATTACAGTGGCTGCAAAGTCATCTTTCCAACCAATGGGAAGGGAACTGAGTCAAATTGTACTTGCCAAAACCTTCAGAAACAAAGTCTTTGCAAAGAGTAGCAATTTGATATTACAGTGCTTTTATAGTTTGTGCTGTTCATTCCCCTGGCAGTTCTGCTGTGTAAACTCGGGGGAGTGAGTCGTAGATAGTCTGAATTCTTCATCTCATTTTGTTTTTGTATGCACCTGCATCCCTCTCTGTGCATAGGCACATCCCTCACTTTTAAAAGGATGTTTTGATATGTCTCCAAACACTCACACCTTTGCCACCCCCCTTGGGAAGGATGTTGTCATGCAATCCAAGTGTTAAGGAATTATTTACGATTCTGGGATTCCAAAAATACACAGGCTGTTTAGAGGCTTTCTTAACATAATATTTGGCTTTTAGTAAGTCTTAGGCTTTGCCTGCAAGCTTGGGGGGGACCCTATCCTGACTGTGGCACTTTGAATATGTCTAGATGGACTTGCATTGCAGTTTCCAGACATGGACACCCAGTGCTAAATCCTTGGTACTATGATTAGGCATTGGTGAAATATTCATACTCAAGGCCTGCATTCGTTGTGTTGCGCACAAAACAGAGACAGAAGATATCCTAGTTGGAAAGAAGCTACAGCTTTTGGTGACCTCAGCCCTGACTTGGATGGTCCAGACTAGCCCAGCCTCATGAGATCTCAGAAGCTAAGCAGGGCTGGCCTGATCAGTCTTTGGGTGGGAGACTTCCAAGGAATCCAAGGGTGGTTCTGCAGAGCCAGGCAATGGCAAACCACCTCCTAACATCTCTTACCTTGAAAACCCTAGGGGGTTGCACTGCAGTAAGTCGGCTGATAGATGGGAGGTGGGGAGAAGATTAACAGAATGTAGTTTGTTTCTTGTCTACAAAAACAGGATTCTAAACCATATTTTGCCTATGGTTTGCTAGGGTAATATTCTTTTTTCTTCTTCTATTACTTCTATTAAATTTAAAATCAACGTTATCTTGCCCATTTCTTCATAAAATTTATGTTCTAAATTTGCTTTTGAAGTTTTCCTTAGATCCAGTTGTTTCCTAAATTGTTGGTACCCTTTTAACAAGCCTGTTTGCTTGCATTTATTTTCCAAAGCTGTTTCTCGCTGTATGACCTCTGATTCTTTTACTCTTTTCTAATCATGCAGCAAGACTTAGAAACTGGCCTCCAACAAAAGCCTTGCTTGTCTCTAACTTCAGTAGAGGTGTTTGACCATTCTGAAAGGCCTGGTGGGGAAGTGCTGATGAAGGGCATCAATGTGGTCGAGAGGCTTTGGAAGTACTTACCTTCCCATCCAGAGTGCTTGCCAATACACTTGGCTGCATTCTTTCTGTAAAGATCATACCGAACCAGGTTTGAGACACAATGTACCAAGGACAGAAAAAAAACACAGAAAATAAATGATTAAAGGACAACATGGTATCAATGTTCCTGAAGGCACTGCTGCAAATTAGGCAGTCAAAGAGGAAAAAGACCTCTGTTGTTAAACTGCTGTTAGCACCTGACCTCCAAACCAAAGTTTGCAAACTTTGTTGAGATGGCAAGATGCCCACCATCTCCATTAGTTCGTTTGGGGGGGGGCATTCAAACACCTGAACTTCCACCTGCAGTCTGAAATAGTATAGTCCAGCAAGAGAGATGGTCAGGGTGTTGGCTGTATTCTTTGGCTTGGCCCACTTCTGAGATTCAAAGCAATCTTCTAATGGGCCATGCAATGTTCAAGAATACAGTACCGCAACCTGATCCCATTGTAATTTTTTAGCTACCAGGATTATTTGTTTCTCTTCCTTTTGTGTGTGTGTGTCTGATTAAGAATCCTGTGTGGCTCAAATGCTTGCATGCCTCACCATAAGGCTCCCAATGTCAGAGATGCCATCTCCGGTTTGCAGTTCTTGATTTCTTGATCTTAGTTCAGTACCTTTAACCTTACACGTAGGCAGCTGCATGCCTCATCCAGCTAGGGTGGTAGTCTGATGAACCAAAGACTAGCAAGGAGCTGAGGCAAGCAGCAGTTACCCCTCTGTTGCCCAGCTCTAGAAATGAGCCCCTCCTGGAAGGGTCAGGCTATATCATAGTAGGCACTTTGCTCTAGAGCTAGAATACAGATTCAGCATACCAGCTGAATTCCTGCTTGACACCCCCATGGTGCTGGGCTGAAGACCTATTGCCAACTTTATTCCCCACCAGGGAGTATACAGTATTGCCATTTAGAGCAAACATTTCCTTGGGGGTAAATCTCTGTGCCGGTTAATAAATTGATAGCCATCTGCTTCCCACAGGGCTCTTTACCAAACACGGCATCTGTGAAATAGTGCTGCATGAAATGCAGGTGCTAAGCGACTGTTAGGACTCCAGGACTTTTTCTCTCGTGGTATGTTGCACAGAAGAATTACACAATGCTGAGTAAATGCTGTCAGGTGGAATGGATTTAAATGTGTGCATTTTATGGCGTATAGATGGCAGAGCCTCGGCATGCAATTGCTTTTTTGGTTTTTTGTCTTCATAAACATTCTCTTCCCTGTATATGTGTTATATGCAGAGAATGAGGCTGGGCATATGTCTTAAAGCTGAAGCATGCAAGGAAGCAGATGCTAAGAGGCGGTTTTCCTATCTCTCTAGTGAAAATGATGCTGCTTCTCAAAAAGCAGCACAATGCTGTATATGGGAAAGTCTTTATTAACATGCCCTTATTAACATCTATATAGATGGAACAAGACTAGGTTGTTACAGTCCCTCCAACACGCTCTGGCTGCAGCAATTCATAACTGTAACTCACAGACAACCTTCAAGGGCAGTCCCACATAGAGCACATTGCAGTAACCTAATGTAGGGATTACTGGGACATGCATTGCGGAGGCAACAATGTTTTTGCCCAGGAAGGGCTGCAGTTGGCTCACCAGCCAAAGCTGGTAAAATTCACCCCTGACTACTGCTGCCACTTGTTTATCCAACAGGAAGCCTGGGTTCAGGAGCACCCTGAAACTGTAAACCTGCTCCTTTAGGGAGGTGAAACCCCATCCAGAACAATGGATAACCCATTTCCTGAATTAGACCCCCCCCCACACACACACACACGAAGTAGCACCACTGTTTTTTCTAGCATTAAGTTTCAGCTCCTTAGCCCTCATCCATTCAAGAATTGCCTCCAGGCACCTGTTCACAGTTTCCACAGCCTGCCTGGAATCTGCTGACAACATGAGTAAAAGCTGAGTGTTATTTGCATATTGGTGGCAAGGCAGCCCAAATCTCTGGGTGATTTCTCCTAGCGACTTTACATACAGCACAAGAGGAAGCCATGGGGAACACCACAGGCCAGAGGCCAAGGGATTGAGCAGCTGTCTCCTAATACCACTTTAACCCTATCCTCCAGGTGGGACCAGAACCATCACAGCTGTCTCCTAATACCACTTTAACCCTATCCTCCAGGTGGGACCAGAACCATCACAGACCGGTGCCTCCCATCCCTAAAAGGTGATCTAGAAGGATACCATGATTAGTGATATTAAAAACCACCAAGAGGAAGAAGGAACAGGGTTGCACTGCCCAAGTCCATCTCCTGGCACATGATATCTACCAGGGCAACCAAGGTTGTTTCAATCCCATGATCAGACCTGGAACCAGACTGGAATGGATACAAAGAATTCACTTCCTTCTGAAATCCCTGAAGTTTGCCAGCTACCATGTGGCCAATCACCTTGCTCAAGAAAGATGCATCTGAGATGGAACATACTTATTCCTGGGTACAGAGTTGGTTTCCTTAGAAGTGGTTACACCACTGTCCACTTCAAGGCAAGAGTAATCAACCAGTCTCTCAAGGAGGCATTTAGTGTCTGATGGACCTAATCTGCCAGCCCCCCCCCCCCATCCCTTCAGATTTACGTAGCCAGAAGGGACAGGAGCCATGCAAGCAGGTCTCAAACTTCCCAGAAGCTCGTCTACATTCTCATACTGGAAAAGCAGAAAGGTGTTGCACACAACTGGACCAGTTAGCTTCCTGGGACCATCTGATCTTGTTAGAGTCCAAGTTAGAACAGATGTGAGAGGTTTTATCCATAAAGTGCTTAGCAAAATGAGTGCAGAAGAGTACACCTCCTCTGGCCAGCCAGAGCCCAATAGACCTCTGACCACCTAGAACAGTTCTGCTGGTCTACACTGTGCAAGTGTAATGGTGACAGAGAAATACTGTTTGTTTGCTATCGTCTCCCCCATGGAATAGGCTTTAAAATGAGTTCTCGCCTGTACCTTGTCAGATTCATCCTGAATAATATAGTGCATCTGTTCACAATGACATATGGCATAGGCTGTTAATTTGCCCGAATGGCTGTCCTGTGCAATATTAAAGACACTGGCAGGTTGTTTTCAGCATATTAAAGACAGCTGCAGATAAAGAAATACTTGTCTCAGTTTATGCACTTAGGGGTCTGCCTATGTCTACCTGCCTCAGGTAAGGCCAAGACATGATGCATTCTAAATTTCCCCAACAACTACCCATTATGAGCAATTTTAGACTGTCATGTCAATCAATTCCCTAGAAATAGATCAGAATCTATCAAGTCAATTTGGAATAACTTTTGAAGCACCCATCCTTACAGTGGTTCATGATTGGAATTTTTAAAAATCTATCCTCTAATCAGTAACAGAAGCATTTCTAAGGTATCTATCACCCATTGGTATTAGCCAGCTTCAGAGACAACTTAGGTATAGGCTAACCACAATTTTCCCTGGGTGAGCACATGTTTTATTCTTACCTCCTGGGCAGCATTTTGGGAAAATATTAACCAGTTCCTCGAAGCAAAGTTCAAAAGCGCTGCAGAAGTCATATCTTCAGACTATCATACCATTAATCATTAGCCTACATTAAATGAATGCAGTCATAGAAAGGAAAGGAATATGCAAGAGAGTATATAAAACTAATTAACGAAATAAGTATTGATAAACAGAGCCCCAAAACAGCTTATGACCATAAGAACTTTTATGTGTAGCCTTGAAATGAAAAGCTGAGGCATTTTAAAATTGCTGTACCTTTGTGGGTGGCATTCAAACATATGATCAGTTTTTGGAACAAGCTACAGTTAACTTCAACCATTTGAATATAAATACCATTGGACATCATGCCTCAGTCATGTTAAAATATCTGGTTGACCACATGGCTAGAATAGCCAACTTGATAAGGAAGAGATTGGCTTTATCAGCAACATTCTTGCCATGAAGAGGTCATTGTTCTTTAAGTGGAACAGCTCCCAATCATTCCAAAAATGTCTTCACCAAAGTATATTAATAGTAGCATTGAACTCACTTGTGTTATTTGTTCCTTTGTGGTTTTGTGACACTGTGTCCTTTGAAACAGCATCACAAAGCACAGATAGGTTTGAAGAAGGGTGTGGAACCACAGCCACACTCAAGAAAAGGCACTGTTGGAGGGGAACTATACAGGTCTCTCCACAAGCTATGTTTTGACTTTGTATAATGGTGGCCTTTTAAAACACGTTTCATTTCTGGAATCTTGCAAACAAACTATCTCGCTGGCACCCACAACTAGCATCAGTTAAATGTTCACCTGGCTTGGAGGGGGGATACTCTTCTTTGGGATTGAGTATAAACTGAATAAAAGCCACTAAAACTGCCTTAAGCCAACAGGGAAGGGAAGGAATGAATACTTAAATAAGCAAATACATTGAAATATGCAGGAAAAGGAATAGGCTCCCTTGTTGGCTATAGATATTTCCTATTTCCTCAAAAAGCAATGGAACATAAGATGCTTAGAATTCGGCTGTTGATTGCTGGCTGATGTGTATGTACACACCATAAGGAAACGAACTGCCAAAAACAGTTATAATTTGTAATCCTACATTTTTTATCGGCGAGCATGAAAATCATGAAATAAGATCGACCATCTTAACAAACTCATCATTTGGCCACATAGCATAAAATGTGAATCCATCATCACCTGGTGTGGCTTAGCATATCTACACTTGTTCTTGGGGTGTATGTATTTTATATATATCTTTAATCCGCTCCTGCGGATTAAAGATATATCCTCCTTAAAGATTAAAGATATATCCTCCTCCAGCGGAGCGGATTAAATAAAGCAGTAAGGGCTGGTGGGGAGGAGTTAGGGCGGGACCTGTCCAAGATAAAAACTCTAAGGAGCGAATCAGAGCAAATCTAAGGAGCGAATTCGCTCCTCAGAGTGGCAATCCAGGGCCAAGTGGCCAATTGGGAGGCGCGCTCCCCACTTCCTACGCCCTTCACCACCGCCACCCAAACAACATACCACCCACCAAAATGGCAATGCGAACTCAGAGACACCGGCGAGCCGTTCCGCAGTCCGCGCCATGCGCCGCCACCACTGCAGCTGTGCCACCACCCCTGCAGCCCACAACATGCCCGCCCGCCTCAGGCCCAGCCGCGCAACAACCTCAACGAACCTCCCATCCACTGAGGAGCTGCTGCCGCCGCCGCCGCCCGAAGGTACGCTGCTTCCCCGCCATGCGGCCCCAGCCCGCAAACACCTTCTGCACACCACCGGGGGAAGGGGAAGAAAGCCTTCTGCAGCCCCATGGACGGTGCCGCCAGCCATGCTGGCCTGCACCACGCCATCCAGGCCTACCCTTGGGGAGTCCGAGGCCGGACGCTGCTGCCATCTAGCGCCCATTTTTATCAAGTAAAATGAGCTTTAAATCTAGTATATATATAATTTAGAAGAAATGAAAAGGGAAATAACAGTGTGTATGTAGTGACCACTATGCTCATGGGACCACAACATGTCTGGTCCCGTTCACTGTGCTGGTGGTCTTGATTGTACATTATTAGCTTTGGGATATTCATATTTATATTATTCATGGGTACATTGAGGACTATGGCAAGACACTTTCACACCCTCTGGTAGAGCCATAGATTCCGGAATACAGCTGGCTTCTCCTGAAACAAGAGAGGGAAATAGAACAAGACTTTAATGATAGACATATTAATGGCAGGACAGCAAGCAGCATACTTATGCACAAGTATAAGGAAGTTAAATAACAGAACTCTATTGCACAACCCACTGGGGTTCTGAGTTGTTGAAAACATGCAAGATCTGTAGTGTGAGTGTTTCAAAAGCCTGCAAGATGGCATTCTTCTACCACCCATATGGTTGAGAAGGTTATTTTTATTTGAGGATTTCATCTGCTTTAGAGTGTAATACAAAATATTACAGAAATTAAAATTCTGATTCCCCAACCTCTTTATAGTTATGTTCTATGAGCCTGATTATGGGCCCACCTTCAGTCCTACTGAGATTTCTTTTTGCACTATCATTTAATCCATGGGCATATTTCCTAGCATGTGCAGCAGCCTCTGAAAATGGGGAGCTCAAAGTGAAAACGGCATCCAATTAAACAGGCACCAGTTCCAAAATCAATTCTGCAGCTTCTCTAAATTACACCAGAAGGCAGCAGGAGCAAAATCCAGGGCAAAGCAAACCTGTGGGAGCACTAATAGAACAGAACGGGGAAAATCCACTCATCCATAGTATCTATTGCTGAGACCTAATTACAAGGAGGGCCGGATTCAACTGAGAATTATCCACAGCAATTTTTAGTAGACAGAAGTGATGGAAAAACTTTCCTTCAGCTTGATTCAGGGCCATTCCGCACAATTTTAATGTAGCAGAAGTCTTACCTTTCGTAAACGCTACTAATTCAAGGTTCCGCATGATGTCGCACCCAATCTGCAACACTCCTGCAACACTCCCGCAAAAAGCGCTTCATTGTAGCGCTTTTTGGGAAATTTGGAAAAGTGGATTCCCCCTGAGAAAACCGCTACACTTCTGCGCACAAGCTGCAACAAACCAGCAAAAGACATGTGTGTTCTCAGTGTAGCAGTAGAAAGAAAGTCCCTCCCCCACTCTCACCGCCGAACTTCCGGCGAAGTGATCGCCATTTTTTCCCTTAGACGGGGAAAGCAACCAATGAGTGAGGCTTCTCAGAGGCTTCTCTGGCTAAAGTCCCTCCACAGAAGTGATTAAAAGTTAAACAAAGCTCCCTACTGCAAGTGTCTTTAAAGTTCCGAAGCACAATACAGCCCCTTGTTCGACAGTGCCCATAATTTCGGCCACAAATCTCACCCATGGGGGGGGGAGGATTTTTTTTTTAATTTGAGGAGCCTGTAAACTATTAAGCGCCAGCTCCTACGCCTGTGAAAAAGGTCTTTCTGATACATTGAAGGAACAAATATGCATTGCTACAGGTGTTTTCAGGTATTTAAAAAAGAGTTCCTAAAGGGAAACATGAACACAACAGTCAATTGGCTGTTAAGGGGCAGGAGGAAGCATGGGAAAATATCGCCTCCCCTATTGCGATTTTGGCGAGACCGGAAACTTGTGCGTTACGAGAACAGCGCTAGTGGGAGAGCCTTTTTTTGCTAGAAACGGCTGTGTGCATTACCGTGATCTGCCGCTTTTGCCTGCAGCGCTTTTCAATAGGGCACAGATTTAGCCACATTGCCTTTTGTGCAGAATTGCCCTCAGAATTTGGATAGGCAAAGCAAACACACATGCCCTTCCCTGATTGGAGAACAGCTCTTCATTTCGTTGTGGAGCCCAACACTGAAATTCATATCCAGTTCCACTCCCAATGAGATCCTAGAAGCATCACTTAACCTCGATTCCCCGGCCACCAAGATTTATCTGGCAGTGTTGAGGACATTTCCTCAGAGGCTGTGAGATTCCAGGCTTCCCCTTTTCCCTGGTATTTTGAATGGCAACTTGATTGTTAGCCTACAGCTCCTTCCCCCTGGATCCTTCTAGATACAAGAAGCCTTGCAACTTCTCATTTCACGGTTGCTGTATGTCCATATTTAGGACCCTGGGGAAAGGGTCTTAGTTTGCATTTCCCACAGTTCCTAATACCTCAGGAAGATAAACCTGACAGTTTCCCAGTATGACCCCTCTCTAATTGACGCCGACACTGGTGTGATCATGAGACAGGCCTAGACTTCATTTTAAGTTCCTAACTGGTTACAGTATTTTATTTTAGATGTGTCGAGCACCTTTCGTTAAATTATGACTTGACAGGTATCTTCCAGGAACTTTTGGAATGTCTATTCGGTTGTTGGGAGACTTGGAGAAAATGTGTCCCATTTCTTAAATGGAGGCTTAATGTGTGGAATTGTGCAGTTAACGTTTTTTTGTGAGATGGAGACAAGCGACATTCCATTAAACCTTTATTAATATTATTCATTTCTATTAATTAATTTTTATTTTTTTATTTTTAATAGCTCAGCAATTTTAATTAATACTTCACCACATATGAAAAGCAAAACAACAAAACAATATAAACTTTAGCCCAGTATCTATAAAAAGAATGGAAAAAAGGAAAAACTCACAATGACACAATCAAATCACTTTGAAATCTTTGCAGTTACTTTGGGTACTATATACCATCTGTGTAAAAGTATACAGAAAAAGAATAGAAAAAAATTCAAACACTGTATTCCCCCTTCCATCCCTCCTTACCTCCCCCCAAGACTCATCACCCCCCCAGTCATTTCTTTCTTGCTTCAAGCCATAATCCAAGTAAAAGCTCCATTGTTGCCGAAATTCTTCATTTGCCATGAGTATAAATTTGTTGTCCATGATATCAGAAAGTTCCATTTATTCCTTTTTAAGGGGGTCTCCTATCGAGGCTTACTACACGTTGTTGTTCCCCTTGTTATTTTTATCAATCTATTTTGTCCTCCAGGTAGCTGGAAACCCTGAAAGTCAAAACTGGGTTTGACACTTGGATAAGAAAAGTTACAGCTGCTCTCCAGACTGCAGAGAACAGTTCCCCAGGAGAAAATGGTTGCTTTGGAGGGTGGATGTATGACATTATACCCTTCTACGGACCCTTCTGTCCCCAAACCTTGTCCCTCCCCCAGAGTGCACGCCCAAATCTCCAGAGGATAACCTGACCTCCAGTTGGAAACTCCCCATCAAACTGCGTCATCCATGCTGCAGTAGAGGGTCGCTATCCTCAATCCAGACTGGGAAAGCTAAAACTGATGTTAGAAGTGAAGTAAGCAGCAGGTGTTGCTCAGCTGGCAGGGGTACAAATCTAGTTACCTAGCACTCCTAGTAGACCTGACCAAAGGGAGACTTTGTGTGGACTCTCAGACATAGACTGGAATATACCGTTCTGTGCCTTAAAAGGAATCTGAAGGCTGGGAGTAATCTAGGGTAATCTGCATCCAGGCCTTGAGCCTAGAGGGTTCCTTTTCAAACCTCAGAGTCCCTAAATATATACATAGATTGGATGTTTGGCAAATTTCCTTTTCTATTTTCTTCACTGGAGTATTGGCACTCATCAACAATCCTCACCCTACTCCTCTCTTGGCAGTCTCTTCTACAGGTTGAATGCCTTTGCATTTGTGCTAACCACACACCACACTCTTGCATAGGTTAAAACCATGGTAAGTTCAGCTAACGTGACAAGGTGCCCCTTAAAACTTGTACAGTATTTGCTCTTTGAGTTCTTTAAAAAACAGTTCTTGCCATCTTGAAATGGAACCCTGACTTCGTCCATGTTTCTCACTGGCGAGGTATGCATGGAATATAATAAAACTTGAGATGCTATGGTGCAGAGGAGCAATTGCTGCGATGATATGACAAATGCCTCTAGTGAATCTTGAGTTTGTAAACAAGCTTCCCAAGCAAGCACAGCTCCTTCTCCTCTGGGACCATGTTGCTGTTGTAACTGTCACAGTCTTATGGACATTTATCTTACATGGATGTGTTAATTCTGACCAACTATTATTTTATACAAATGTTGTTGTTGTTGTTGTCAGCCATTCAGTTGTGTCTGACTGTTGGTGATCCCATGGCACAGCCGCCACCACAATCCTCGCTCCCGCACCACCTTCCTCAGCTGTGCAATGTTCTGGCCAGTATAACACAGAATTTTACATCTTACATTTATTGTACTAAAAATTCTGTTAGCAAAATTTCTGTCTCTGCTGTATTCTGAGAATAGTTAACTGGGCTAATGTTCCCCTAACAGCTCAGAAGAGACCCCATTAAGTGCAGCACAGGACCAACTAACTTGCCTTTCCCCATTTTGTTAGCCTTTGTTGTTGTGAGCTTCCATTTTCTCCTTTTTGCTTCCTTTGGTCCTCACTTTTCTTTCTTTTATATTTTTATCTATCTTTCCTTTCTCAGCCCAGCCCAACTCTCACAGTTGTTGTAAGGATAAAATGGAAACAGGGAGAACATTGTTAGCCGCTTTAGTCTCCATGGGGGTGAAGTTTAAATGAATAAAATAAATAAATGGTTGCTTAAAATTGAGAGGAGGGACCATCTAATCTCAGAGAGAAGACTTCTGACAAGAGTGTATAAAGGTGATGTTTAAACTTTTCTTCAGAAGATTCACTATATGCCTTCCTAAGAATGTTGTGGAGAATCACAGCTCTCTCCAGAATTTAGGGGTAGTGAAATCAAATTCTCTGCTAGTGTTTATATTCACAAGAATGCAGGAATAAGAGTTCTCAGCACAGAACAAAATTGCATTATTTACATTTAAGGTTTCTTCCCACATTCCTGTTCTCTGCCAGCATGTTTACCAGAAATCAGCCTGGCCTTGGCAACAGGTTAAGAGTCACACCTGAGGTGCACTGTCTCAAGCCTTCTGCCAACTGCATGGAAAGAATGATAGCTGTTTTTAAAAGTTATGTAATTTAACCATTAATATTTTTATAGCAGAGCTATCATGATCCTTCATTTCTCAAAACTCTTTTTCTGATGCCTTGGAAAATAATAACAGAAGAATGTCTGATAAACAACCCCTGATGGTGTTAGAAGGCACTACAGATTTTATGGGGCTGGAACCTGAAAACTCATACTTGCAAATAGCAACTGGAAGCTATAATGGCCAGTAATTTGTATGGATGTGCTTCATTTATACGTTGCCTTTCTCCCCAATGGGGACCCAACACAGCTCACAACATTCTTCTCTCTTCCATTTTATCTTCAGAACAACAGCCCTGTGAGGTTGGTTAGGCTGAGAGTATATGACTGGTCACCCAAAAAGTTTCTATGGCCGAGTGGGGATTTGAACCTGAGTTTCCCAGATCCTAGTCCAACATTTACCATGTCACTCCGTCTCCCTGTGAGAGGTGTCTGGACACAGTTGTGCAGCAGAATGTGAGTCTCTCTTGCCATGATCAGTGCTTCAGGCAAGACCACCTTCAATATTATCCCATGGGAAAAGATTCCTTCCAAACTTAAGACTACTAGTCACATCAAACTGATTTGAACTTTGGATGAATGCAGTTTATTTATTTATTATTTGAATTTGTCTACCGTCTTTCCCAATTGGGCTCATGGCGGTTTGCACAGTATAAAAAAAAGCACAAAAAACCCATAAATACCCTTAATTACATTACTAAAACAGTTAATGTTTGGACTGTGGTTGCATGCCAGACCTGGGCATTTTGTGGAGTAAACAAAGGGTACTTATCTGTGCCAAGTGCTTAAACAGCCAGTGGAAACACACAAGTGATAAGAGAACTCCTATTCCTGGTAGCATTGCAATTGCTTGCTTAGGAGTTTGGACTCAGCGTGTTTAGGACTAAAACACCTGGACCGTTTATGCACTGGGAACTTCACTGCTCCAGCTCCTGTGCAGGAGCACAAATTGGGGGTGGATGAGGTACACCAGGCCAAATGTTCCTCTATGTGGGTGCAGGAAGAGGTGGGCCAACCTACCGCGACTAAAACTCAACTCTGCAGCCCAGCATGAAACCTCCAGTGCGTAAATGGTCCTGGGCTAGGTTGCCTGCTCTGGATTGGGAAATGCCTAGAGACTTTGGGGGTGGCACCAGGAATGGGTGGGATTTGAAATGTGTGGGGAGGGAACTCAGCAGACTGTAATGTCCACCTTCCAAAGTAGCCATTTTCTCCTAGGAAACGGATCCTGTTTGCCTGGAGATCATGTATGATTATGGAAGATTCCACTTGGGGGTTGGCAACCCTATTCAGAACTTATGTGAAACATAGGAGAAAGCATAGAGGTGGATTGATAGGGATCCATCCCCTCTGTTTGGTTTAATGTCAGCCTCAGCTGTCCCAAGAAGAAGAAGGAGAAGAAGGAGAAGAAGAAAAGAAGAAGAAAAGAAGAAGAAAAGAAGAAGAAGAATTGGTTCTTATATGTTGCTTTTCTCTACCAGAAGGAGTCTCAAAGTATCTTACATTCACCTTCCCTTTCCTCTCCCCATAGCAGACACCCTGTGAGGTAGGTGAGGCTGAAAGAGCCCTGATATTACTACTCGGTCAGAACAGCTTTCTCAGTGCTGTGGCGAACCCAAGGTCACACAGCTAGCTGCATCTGGAGGAGGAGTGGGAAATCAAACCCAGCTCACCCGATTAGAAGTCTGCACTACACCAAGGCAGCTCAGAGGAAAGGGCATCTGTGGTTGGAGCAGCTGGTGGAATGGTGGTATGAAGAAGGCATGAAGGGATTTTGGCTTATCTCTAGCCCTATTGAACAGCCCTACCCTACCCTCTAGCCCTACCTTTGAAAGAAAGAAAGTTTAATTCAAGATACAAGCTTTTGTGGGTATACATAATCCTTCTGATTTACTGAAATGGAAGTTACCAGTCCATACATATAGTTCTCTATATGGACTGGTAGTTTCCATTTCAATGTATCTGAAGAAGTGTGCATGAACACAAAACCTTGAATAAAACTGCATTGGCCTTAAAGGAGCCACTGGACTCAAACTTTGTTCCGCTGATTCAGACCAACACAGCCCCCAATTGAATCTCTCTCTAGCCCTACTGTGAGTCCAGACACAAATCTTCTTCAGCAGCCTTAGGCTACTTCTGTGGGTAGATGAACCCATATAGTGAGCTGCTTTCCACTTTCTCATTGTTTGTTCAGTCCTGCTGCTCCATAAACTGCAGCTCAACCAAAAATGAGAAGATTCACAATTATAACTGCTACTCATGGCAAATGCAGGGAGGGGGCATAGTAGGAGGTGGGGGGGGGATAACATATTATGACTTTCCTGAACAAGTCTACAGCTTATATTATATCTTTGTCATTTAGCCCTGGCAGGACAGATGGTGAACTGGCAACTTTTAGGGTTGGTACTTGCCCATCCATACCCCTTGGCACTTCCTGTGAGCAAATAAATCAAATCCTCAGTGCCAGTGTGTGGGCAGAACAAAAAAAAATCAAAGAAACCAGGACTTCCTGTGTATACATCAGCCCCATGTGGCTCAGATGAATGTTTGCTGTAATTTTGAAGGATAAAAGACGGCAAAGGCATAGTATAGTCCCCGCCAGCATCTTGGAACAAGGCATGACATACAAACAAAATGAAATACGTTGTCACAAATCTATTCATCACATAACCCAATGGGAGACAAACTCAGTTCCTGCCAGATGGACTCAGACTAAATTACATAGCTATGCAGAGAACAATATTGTGTGAGTTTGGTAGATAGTGCTGGATTTGGACTAGTCTTTGGACTGTGAATTTCATGGATAGTGCTGGATTTGGACTAATCATACTAATTATTTGGCTCACTGGGTGGTCTTGTAAGCAAGAACTTTGCAAGAACCAAAATGACAATTGTGAAGAACAAAAACATCCATGTTCAGTGCAGTAAACTGCATACTAGCACCTGAAGCAACATCAGAGGAATATCTCAGCTTTGATGCCCTGTTGTTGGCATTCTATACAGCCCCTGAAATATTTTTGCAGGCTTCGAGGAGCCACAGAACTGGGCTGGAAGTGATGTCAGATAGCCATACCTCCCTGCCCAACTTGAGGAAGACAGGTTTGAGGCAGGAGTAGGCATCCAAGCTCCACCCCCTTTCCCAGGTGCAGTAATCATGTGAGAACACTACCCGCAGGACAATGGAAATGGCCAGTGCCCTTCTTTTATGACAATGCCAGGAATAACTTGTGGCCAGATCCATTAGGGAAGGATATACATGGAAGGCCAAGGAGCCCTGGGGAGCCCAGTTGGGAATCCCTGCCCTATAATGACTAGTTGGCTACTGTGGGAGTCTCTTCTTAGGTTTCTGTGACAATAACTATTTTTGCAGGAAGATGGATGATCAACAGCAACAATCAAAGGATAGGTGAATATGCGATGGCTCAAGAGCTCTCTGGAAAAATTCTCTTAAGAGAATAGAACTCTGCAATTCTGTTTCTTTACAACTCCTAAAGTAATTGCAGCAGTATTTTAAGTGAATTATGTGTCAGTAATAAATTGTAGAAATGACTCCATGTGTATGTGCCAACAGTTTTCGAGTTGGTTGCAAAATCAGCAAATTGCTACTAAAAAAGGACTACACTGGTCATCCACAGCCCATGGCTCAAGGAAGAATATTTGAGTCATAATAGCTGGCAACATCGTTTGGTGTGCATTTCCCCCAAAAAAGAAATATCACCAAATAATAATGATGATTCTCTTATCTGGAAAAGCAAAGTGTTAAAATAGAGTCTAAACAAAAGGAAAAACAAAAATTTAGTTCATGGAAATCTTATTTTGAATAATTTTTTGGATTAATATGTTGCTATAATAATCTACACAGGGATATATGGCTATAGAGGAAGCAACTTTCATACTGACCATTTAAAAAACACTGAGTGCTTGCATAAAATGGTGATCTAGTGGTGGATCATACACATTGCAAGTTTTTTGAGATCTCTCTGCCCATCAGTAGAAACACCTGTGTGAGAGAGCCACATTTGCCGTTACTATGAACCCATTCTTACTTCCATCCCTGGCAAAAGAATGGAAACTCAGGGAGGGTAACACCTTACTTGCTTCTTCATCAGCAGCAGTTTTAAGTGGAAACCACCACCAAGCATAAGCCCTCCAGAGCAATAACCTAGCCCATTTTCCTGGAATATAGGAGAGTCACCATATTAAGGAACAATGCTCATAAGAGGCATAAAGTGTATGTCTACCAGGCGAATTTGCTTGCTCCATAAGATAATTGTTAAATACGTGGGTTCAGAGGTGGACATGGACACTGGAAGCTGTTTATTAAGACCCCAGCATGGTATTAAGAAGTGCTGAACTGAACCAGAAACTGAACCTCCGCCCTCTGTAAAAAAAAAAAAAAAAGCCAATTTATATACAGTAGCATACAAAGGATCTTCCCTCCAATGGGCACTATTGGTCAGTTTCAGTTCAGACTCACTGGATCCTGCAGAGGGGAAATAGACATGCACTGGTCAGTTACAGTGCCTGCTTCAGTCCTGTCCTGGACCTCAAGCTGGGTGCTCAGCAGAACCACATACACAACAGTAATCTTGGGAGGCTCCTCTTTGTGTGTTCCCAGCTCCCAGGCAGTCACAAAAGAGAAGGCTTTTTCTATAATGGCCTGTTGGTCTAGGAATTCTCTCCCAGTAGATTTCTATTAGCCAGTAGTTGTTGCTTTTTGAGTGGGTATCTACATCACAGCAATACAATACAATACAAAAACCTTTAATGGCATCCAAAATGTAAAGCAGTATACAAATCAGTTCTGTAATACAGATCAATAAAGCGGTAAAAAAAATTACAGCAGGCAAGGGAGCAGCCAATCCAAGAAGACAAAGCCAGTGATGTTTACATTATGTTATAACATTACATTATTGTTGCTGTTGATTTCATTTCTGTTTAGCTTCTCCATCCGGCCAGATTGTAAATCCTAAACCATAAACTAAACATTCCATTCTGAATATACCATACATATATTTCTTCCTATCCAATTTATAAGTAAGCCAGCATTTACATTTCTGTACATAGCCTTTCTGAACTTATTTTCTAAATATCCGGGCTATCTCATTTGATTACTCCTGTTTGTCTTTTAACTTAAAAAACAACAACACTCCCTTGGCTTTTAATTGTTTAGGCAGCGGCTGGAATGTGTGCGTTGTTGAACAGTTGCTTTCAGAACAGGAAGGGCTGCTGCGGGGAGGACAGCGACAGCTATTTGGGAGCTGCCCTGCCCCCTTCTGTTTTACCCCCAGCGCTCTTTGAAATTGGCAGAGATCCCGAGGGCTTCAATGGGTAGGTGAATGACAGCGGGCAACCCCAGGGGACTACAAGAAGCCATTCCCACAGAAGCCGTGAAGAGATTCTCGTCTATCTGGGCACACGCTTCAGACCCATTTCCTCTACTTGCCCGTTTGCACAGACAGAGGAAAACAAAAGACGCTGCTATCGCTGGTACATTAAGTCTGTGTTAAGCGAGCAAAAGGAACCCAACGCTGGCCTTGCTGCATAGGTGTTAGGAGGGTGGGTTTTTTGGGGGGACAAACGCCTCTCCATCCGTCTCCCCACGTCCAAAGAAACCCGTAAACGTCTCTTCATTTTCATTCCGGAGACAACCCGCAATTAACCTTCAGTGTTGCCGGGGTGTGGGGAAAAGGGGGGGAATCCGCACATGATCGCCCATGCTTGGTGGATACGTCTGTTGGCTGTTGCCATGACTACCCAAAGCCAGAGGAACCCAATGAGCTGTCTGCAGCAGTGCCGAAAGGACCAGCCATTTTGCTTTGCGGGGGGGGGGGGAGGTGGGAGATTCTGCCGGGCCGGAGCGTGGAGTAAACAACAACAAAGAGGGGGGGGGATCCCTTGCCAGGCCCGCGGAGAAAGGAGCCTCTCCGGGCCCGGGCGCCGAGCGGGGGCAGGCTCCCCAGCTGCCATTTTGACCCACTGGCGGCTTGCCGCGGCTCCCTGGCAAGCTGAGGGGAGGCGGAATGCAGCGGGATAAAAATGCCGCACGGCTGCTGGCCGGCGCTGGGGCTGGCGGCGGTGGCGGGGGGCGTGTGCGCGCGCGAGCGCCTCTGGCCCAAGCCCCGCTCCGCGGCAACGTTATCTCGGCAGCTCGCCCGCCGCGCTCAGACTGAAAGCGGCTGACCCCGAGGAGGGTGTCGCCCTCGCCCTCGCCTTGAGCTTGGCCGCCGCCGCCGCCGCCTTCCCAGGGAGGCACGCGCCCGAGAGCGAGCAGGTGTGCGTCTCCGGACGGGCTCGGTCTTGTAGGCTGTGCGCAGAAAAGAGCGAGCGAGCGAGCGACAGCAGCGTCAGCCCCTCAGGTTGGTGTGCACTTCCCTCCTTCCTTCCTTCGAGCAGCTCGCTGGCAGGGGAGCATCTGGCTGCCGGGCTGAGGCGGCGGCAGGAGCGTCTGGTGCCGGGCGCTGGGGCGGCTCGCGGAGAGAGAGAGAGAGAGAGAGAGAGGTACGCTTTTGTGCTCGCCCCAGAGCCCTCGGGGGGATAGAGACCGCTGGCGGGAACTTTCGGAGCCCTCGGCTCTCGAAGCCAATCTCCCGGGAGATTTTTTATTATTTATTCATGTATTTATTTTAAACGAATAATGGTTGGGGGGAGGGATGCCTTACAACCCCCCCCCCCGGAAAAAAACCAACCACCCATGCGCAAGTTTTGAATGTTGCCCGCAATCCTCCGCTGCTGGCCGGCCGGCTGGCTGGCTGGCTGGCCGGGGCCAAGACGCTTCGGCGGGAGCTGAGGCGCCCTCCCGCTTGCTTGCCCGCGTCGTCCTCCACATGGGCTGGGGAGGCGTTCCGAGGCGCTTCTGGGGCACGCCCAGGGGAACGGGTCAAGGCATCGCTTATGCCCGGCTTGAAAATGTTATTCCGGGGGGACGGGGACGGGACGGGCTCGGCCGAAAGCGACGCCGCAGAGATACCGAAACCGGCTTTCCCGGCGCCCTTCTCCCCCGCTCGGGCATTGTTGTGGTATGTAGGTCAGAAAGGAAAGCGGCGCTCGCCCCGCTTCTAGGCGCTGCACGCCCCGCTGCTGGGCTTGATGGGCTTCTGGTGCCCGAAGGCAGGAGAAGCGCTCACACCTCCTTGGCGAAGGGCGCCCGCCGACCGTGCCCTTGCGCGCAGAGCACAACGCACCCATTGTGTGCCTCTGCTCTGTCCGGAGCTGACTTGAAAGAAAGGAAGCCGCCGCTCCGCACCCACCCCAAATGCACCGAAGAGGGGGGGGGGGGGGAGAGAAGCAAAGCTCCCCTGAAACGTAAACTCGGTGGCAGACTGCTTGTTAAGAGACACGGGGACAAAGGAAACTAAAGATACTGGCAGGGAATGCCTGCAGAAAATGCTTAAACTGGATGGTTCTCCTGGAAATGGTAGGTGCAGATCCCTGGGGGCTCCCCCTTCCTATATACATGAGCTCAAGAAGCCTCCGGAGAACGGATGAAGGCAATCCTGTCTGTGGACAGGACGGAGAGCAGATCCTATTTAAATGATGATGGCAAAAGATGTAGAGGAGTTGTTGTTACCGATAAGTGTTGGGTGCTTAGAATAATGTGAAGGGAATGCACTGACTGGACTGTTTAATTGAGTAATGACACACATTCCCCAAACACTACAGGATACATTTTTTAAACAGTTCAATGACTGAAACATTGTTCAGTCAAAAATTATAAGCCCCTATCCTTAAGCAGATTGGTCAATAAGTAACAGAGGTGGTATGTGTGGGTGTAACAGTAAGGTGTCAAAGTCCAAGATGCTTTCAGATGCCTTTGCAACGATATGCACTTGTACATTTATGAAAGGAGATGGATGGATGCAGAGTATATTCACTATGCACAGGCATGCATTTGGGACCTTCTCTCTGCCAAATCCTTTCCAAAGCACTTTCTGCTTTTAAAAAAATCCCCCCCCCAAGTATTTATGTTGCTTGAACTGGCCTATCTTATGCTTTCTGACTATTGTACTCCAAGGTATTAGAGGGAGGAAGAATAGGTTTCCTTTTGTGTTTTACTATGTGTCATACATTTATTGCATGCATCCATTCTGACAATTTAACATAAATCTATGCATGCTTTCTTGTTTCACATGCTTAGTCTGTTGTTAACATTAAGGGCTGCTTCACATGCTACAAAATTCCTATAGGGAAGGCCTTTTCATATATAAATTCATTCCAAACCTGTGCATAGGTGATCATGCTATGGCAGTAGACACAATAATTTTGTCCTTTGTATACCTGTTGTATTAATTCAGGCCACACACCTGTGGCTAATCCCAGAATAGGTTCAAAAGCTGTACATAATCGTCCCATTTGACAAACCCATGTTGTGGTTTTTGAATTAATTCCTGTACATTGGGTGAACTTCTTGCTGTGGTTTTGTAATAGTTCCCTATGAAAAAAAAGATTCTCTTGATTGATGTCAAGAGCATTATTTTAATGGTTTGTACTTGTCAATCAAACAATAGAATCACACTGAATAGAATAAATCTTCAGTTTAAGAATGCTTTCAGTCTCAACAAGAGGTGGCATACTGGAAACTTGATGTGCTGGTTTGTACATTTAAAAAATCTGGAATGCAGTCCTGGAAAAGTCTGCCATTTCCAGAGGTCTACAAAGGAGATTGTCACTCTTCCTTGAGACTCGTCAATTCCAGAACAGCATGTTCACTCTCATGACAGAGCTCAGGGAGTCCTTTGCTTCATGCCAAGTGGAAAAGTTAGATTTCCCTGCTTCAGGTGCACCCTCGGGAACATGAAGAGAACTTGGAGCCAAGGGAGTTACTGTCTCATCATGCTGGGATTTGAAGGCACCCTTGTGGCATGTGAATGCTTTAGGGGACAGGGTTAAAAGGAATTCCTTCTTCTAAGTATCTTTAGATTCTCGTCTTCAGTAAAAAACTGAGCGCTTCCTTGCATCTCCTGTTAAGGTGGGGAGGTCAGAGTTGGTATGTGCACCACAGCCACTTATCCAGGCCAGACAAAATCTGTGGGACCCCCAACCCCTTCAGAATGGGTGTGGTGGGTAACTGGGTTAAATGTTCCTACGTGTATCGAAGTCCTGGTATCAAAAGCTACTTTTTTCAGGGAGAAAGGCTACTACTAGCCATTAGACCTCATACTGATGTCCATTTCATTAACAGTATTTTATTTGGCTTCAAGGGACCACATTTAATAAATAGTTTTAGGTTTGTGACCAGAACAGATGGAAGGTGGTGTAGCAGGCACATCTTCCCAATAATCAGCACAATGATAGCCACGTGACTCATTTCCGTGTGCTGATGCATGCCTTAGGGTGCAGTTAATTTCTCTCAGTATGCTCAATCCTTGTTTTTCACAGTCATTTTCTCCATCTTCCATTATTCAGTTCTTTCTGCTGGAGCAGATGAACAGCCTACATATGAGTTACGTGATTGAAACAGCTGATCTATAAAGTTGCGTGATTGAAGCAGCTGATCTATAAAGAATTCCACTGGTGCTGTTTTCTCCGAAGACTGAGGTTTAGGCTACTCTTTTGAAAATACAGTCAGAGTTTTCGTGGTCCTGAAGATCTAAACATTCATCTCACAGATGTGTAGCTGTCCAATTCTGATCAGAAATGCAGCACATGTGGACATGGAGCTTCTTTATCTGCACCATTCTCCGATACCAAAATGACTAGCTCCCACATGACTGGCATAGAATTTGCAAGGCATATCTGAGCAAAACTCCTTATCTCCAGTTCATAAGCCTAGAGACCTCCAGGTTTCTTGTGAGGATAAAATTAAGGAATGTAAAACCATTTATGCTCTCCTGATATCTTTGGAGGAATGGCAGGATCAAATACTCTAAACATGTCTTTGACAGCAATGAACACGGTTCCAGTTACTTACTGAATCGTTTTTGTTTCTGAGATTAGGTGGTGTTTTAATATGGTTATATTCTATCCTTTATTCAGTCCATACAGATGACCACTTAGCAAGTGATAATGTGCTATGGTTGTGTGTGTGTTTAAAAAAAACAACAACCTAGGAAACTGTTCTGCCAGTAAATGAGAAAAATCATACTATATATCAGCATTTGGGAGATGTCACAGTGAGAGGCAGTATACTAATTGATTGAATTAATGAACAAATAAATACATTTATTCAGCAATTTATTCAGGATGGTGCAGATAACCTCCTACAAAGTATAAGTAACATGCAGTGTGGTAGGTTTTTACATGAAACAATGGCCACCCGTATTTTTTCCACTTTTATTTTCTTGCTCAGCCCTTTGAATGGGACGGGCATGAAATTAGCATTTAATACAGTGGTTCTCAACCTTCCTACTGCCGCAACCCTTTAATACCATTCCTCATGTTGTGGTGACCCCCAACCATAAAATTATGTAACTGTTCTTTCACAGAAATTAAACCGAAACTGACCAATGGCGTGAAGATCCATTGTTCATGATTGTATATAAATTGTTTTTTTTCTGGTGTCTCTCAGTTCAGTTCTGCCTCTTGCCCCACCATGTCAATCTTGCTCTTTTCCGCTGCTCCAGATAGATGAACGCTCTATCTAAATCAACCCCGCAAGGCTGTTGTGTGGATGAAATGGAAGAGGAGCGATGTCAGCTACTTTGGGACCCCCTTGGAAAGAAGGGCGGCATATGAACCAAGTAACAAAAAACAATGATTTTGGAAGAACAAAAATTGAGTACGGGAGGAGGAGCGGCAACAGTGGCGGTGCCCCCCTGGCCAAGCTGCTTGCCCTGCCGCAACCCCTGTTGAAAGGATTGTTCAACCCCCAAAGGAGTCTCAACCCCCAGGTTGAGAACCACTAATTTAATAGAATGTTAGTCATTTAATGATTTAGGGTGTCTGAGTTTGCATGAGGCCCAGACCTGCCTAAGCCATTCTTTAATGAGTAGTGAATTATTTTTACAATCTATACTTGTTCAGTAAGATACCCATTTTAATTTACAATAATTTGCAGATATTTAAGACCTAATTCTCAGTAAGATGGCAGATCTGGAACCCTCACATTATAGAGTGCCATTCCATACACACACAAGAAACCTTGCACATGAAAAATCTAGATGTCGGGAAGAGGATTAAGATAGAACTCCAATCACTGCTGTTAAGTTTTCAGTGTTGAGGAAAGTTTTAGTGAGCCCTTGCTAGTAATCTGAAGTGTTATCCTGTCTATACAGAATTACTAACCACCTCCGTGAGAACTGGCCCTGTATGCAGCAATGAGATGAATGTTGCAGGGCTCGGAAATCTATTATTAAAATCTGAGACATAGAAAAGGAATCCCAACCCGGTGAGCAGTAGGAATCACAGTTCCGCAGCAAGTCAACTAGACCAGTGGTCCCCAACCCCCAGTCCAGAGACCGGTCCTGGTCCCTGGATCAGTCGGTACTGGGCCGCAGCTTCTCCTGGTCCTCTTCCCCGGCTGCTGCCTTAGGGGCTGCCCTGCCACTCTGCCGCTGGCTAACCTTTGGTGCTCTCCAGCAGCCGCCATAGCTGGGGCTCCCCCTTGGTGTGGCACAGCACAGCACAGCTGCTGCTGGCAGCACCCCCCAGCAGGCAGCAGGAAGTCAGGCGCACTGGCAGGAAAGCAAGTGGAGCAGTGTCTCAGGCAGTGGCAGCGACGTCCCTCAGAAAAAGACTCCCCCCACCCTGGGCCTCAGTAAAATTGTCAAGTGTTGACCGGTCCCCGATGATAAAAAGGTTGGGGACCACTGAGCTAAACAACATAGGTAGAAAACCAGCAAAGAAATTGTGGAAATCACATCAGGGTTTGTATGTGTGTGTTTTAAAACGAGTTGAGCAGGTTAGTAACCTTGGGAAGACCTCCTTGGTTAAGACTGACCATTTCTATGTGGGGTGAATTTTAATCAGCAGTTACCTTTGCACTTTTATTTCCCATGTCTGTATTTATTTTGAGTCTTTGAGCATTTGTTTTAAAATTTCTTATCAGGGAATATACATTTTCTTATGGTTTATTCGGAAGTGGTCTTCTGGCCCATCTCTTTGTCTAAAAGGTCCTGCCTCATGTTTTTTTTTCTGGCTATTTGTATAATGTAGCTAATGTATTTACATGAACAGGACAGATTTCTCTACTTTATAGAGCTCCAGCATGAGCAAGTGTTTGAGAAATTACCATATTATTTCATTGTTTTCAGGAGATTGAGGTTTCCTATCACTAGAAATCCTTGTTTGCACCACACCTCTTGGGTGAGGCTAGTTGTGTGCTTTGTAATAGTGCATTCTGTCTCTAGATCACTGCCGTTTGTGTCTTTTGCAAAGAGACCAACCGTGTGTTCTATATATCGAAAAAGTAAATGAAGTAAAGTATCTTTATTTTCACCTGCAGTTGCCATGCAGTTTTCCACAGAAAAGAATTTTTAATAGTTCTCCTTGGCTAACACATACCAAACGCTCATAGGAAACTTGGATTATGATTCTTGTTTGGGTTTGTGTCAGTCTGTACTGACTTCTTTCTTTAAGCCATCTGACAAGGTTTCTTATTTGCCTGGAACCTCTCAAGAGCATGCAAATGCTTTGTGCTCAACCAGAGAACCCATCACTGTACACAAATTATAATCCACAGATTAAAAAGTAAACGCTGTTTAAAATAAATGCCACACGGATCATTAAAATCATCCCTCTGGTAGTCAAAGCATAATTACATCGCACAAATCAGGTAAACAGCATTTGAAAATATCTGTTAAAAACACTGTTTTATATTTGCTGTTAATTTTTGGAATCTCTGGCAAATACTCCCATAATATTCCATCGATTTTTTTCATC
Organism: Paroedura picta; assembly: GCF_049243985.1. NCBI lineage: Eukaryota > Metazoa > Chordata > Lepidosauria > Squamata > Gekkonidae > Paroedura > Paroedura picta. The sequence goes on from NC_135378.1 coordinate 36,339,716, forward strand.
ATCCTAATCTCTCTACAAACATTAAAGCATTGACTTACTAAATATTGCACAGGGGTACACACTGTATAAGACTATAAAAGATGAAATGAGCTCTGCTTGCAGGTTTACAATTTAATAGGGTGAAAAGATAGTGTTGCCAACCTCCAGGTGGTGGCTAGAGATTTCCTGCTATTATAACATCTCCATGCAGCAGAGAATATGGCCACTTTGGAAGGTGGACTCTATGGCAATCTACCCCTTCCAAGTCTCTCCCCAATTCCCATCCTTCTCAGGCTCCACCACAATTAACCTTGAGGTATTTCCCATCTCAGAGCTGGCAACCCCACAAAAAGATGGGAAAGTAGGGAACATATTGAACAGCCAAGTCTACTTTGTTTTGATGATGGAGGTCTGTGTAAGATGGTAGCATTTCAGTTTATCAGTATTATTGCTGTGACTCATGAATATCAAATATGGCAAATGATGTGAGAAAATTAGGAGATTGTTCTGTTTCATTTATTTATTTGGTTTGTATCCTGCACCGTCCCCATCATTTTGGACTAGGAATGGTTAACAGCATAGATACAGAGAATAAATACAATGCAAATATTCTCTTAAAATTAATTTATTTGGATCCTTTTCAGGTGTATCAATGCTTAGGTTGAAGTCCCCTGAAAGATAAAGTATGTGATTCTAGCCATCACCCATTTGTTTTTTTTAATAACTTAAAATATACTTCTGAAACTGTTGGCATGCACGATTTATCTTAAATAGATAAAATCAAACATAGCAATTGCTTCTTTGCTTTTTGAATGCAATCTGGATAACTGTTACAATGACTGTGAGAATTGTTTACAAAGATCTGGTTGGAAGAAAATGGTGAGGGGCTTTACGCACCGGGATCTTTGTTGCAAATTGGTCACTGAATGAAAAATCGCCATTTAAAGTATTGGAATTCATCGTTATGCATACCTGCCTTTGTGGTGGAATCCAGTTGCATTTTGTAGCGTTTCCCACAGGCTTCCGGTCTCGGCAGAAATCGCTAGAAAGGAAGCGCTATTGCCGAGCTGTCCCGCCCCTGGCCGTCAAGCAGCCAATGGGCAGCCGTTAGCATGCTCCCAAACAGCCCCTTTCCCTTTAAGAAAGGTTTTAAAAAAAAAACAGACCCATAGCAACGAATCTGGGTAGATTCGTTGCAACGGAGAGACCCATCCAGCTGCCTGGTGTGTTTGAGCTGTCGTTTGATTGTTTGATCGTTGCCACGCTGCCTCGGAGTGAAAAAAAAAATCCCCCCCCCTCTCTCACGGGCCCGATTTTTGGCTGAATGAATGTGTAAAAATTAATGGGAAAATACATCAGCAAACGGGCTTTTCTGTGGTTTGTGCTTAGTGACTAAAGGGGAAGGACTGAAGCCAGGGAAGCCTCTAAACAGAAGAGGCTCGCTGGTGCGTTTATCCCCACTCGCTCGGAGAAAAAAAAATGGCGATCGCTTCGCCGGAAGATCAGAGAAGACAGCCAGGGGGAGGGACTTTGTAGAAACCGCAACAATGTTAACGCACAGGTCTTTTTCGCTAGTGTGGCAGATTGGTTGCAGGAGTGTATCGCTTTCCGGAGGGTGAATCCACTTTTGGGGATTCCCCTGAAAGCGCTACAAGGAAGCGCTTTTTGCAGATTGGTTTCAGGTGTGTGGCAGATTGTTGGCGACGTCGTGCGTTATGGCAAATCAATAGCGTTTTCAATTAGCAACCATTGTGCGATTTTGAAGGCGTGCAAAAAGCCCCTGAGTGTTTCTGACCCAGTTAATGCTGCCTGTTTATGTGTTCCTTCATCAGCCCCACACTGGAGGCTATGAAGGGGTATGTCTGTTCCTTATGCTGGGTCCTAGTGATAGGTTGGGCATTTTGCTTGTTCACAGGCCATCTGGTTTCATGGTGAGCACCCTTGAGGTAGAGGTGATGTTGGACTTGGTGCTGGAGACATCCAGACTTATAGTTATGAAAGATCTGAACATTTTTGCAGAGGGTGTCTTGCCTGGGCCAGTGTAGGACTTAACAACTTTTTTAGCCTCCACGTATCTCTGTCAGGTTTTCATGGACCCAAGATACGAAAAAGGACATGTAATGAAATTTTACTGTGCTGGACCTTTGGAGGAAGGCCTATTTGGGGGGTTGGAGGATCAGTCTGTGCCATGGTCTGATCATTGCCTCTTCAAGGCATGGGTCAAATGTGTCAAATATTGCCAAGTTTCAGATTTGTCTTTTGGGGGCAAGGTGATTGAGAAATTGCTTGCAGAAAGACTCTAGGTCTTCCTGGGTGATTTATGTAATCTAAATCCTTTTTAGTCTATTTCTTTAACTTGTCTGGTGATGCTGTCGAATTTCTTGACTTGAGTGCTACGATTAAGTGGCTAAGAATGAATGATTTGAAACCAAATTCTGACAAGATGGAGGCAATGTTGGTTAGGAAAGCAGAAGTATTGAAAGACATTGTGCTTTCCTGGTTTGATGGGATTCAGCTAGCCTTTGCTGACTTGATAGTTTCCACGTGTGTTGTATAGCCAGGATATCCTACAATTATCTAGCAGCCTGAAGTTCTAGCTGTTTGGCATTATCCAGGGTGCATGATGATCCAGGGTTCATTTTCTGTTTATATGCCAATGTTTTATACTGTTTATCCTAGTTCTGCCACGTTTATTGCATTGTTTTATCAATTGTAATCTTCCTGGACTCTCAGAGAGGAAGGTGGACCATAAAAATAAAATCTGTACATAAACATGGATATAACTTGCATTTTGGCACTCTACTCTAAAATTTGCCATTTTGCCATGGCATTCTTGGTCTACAATTTATCTAATACTTTTTTGGTAGGAAAGTATTAGAACATGCTTGTAGCTGTACAGTGGATAACCCGTTTTATGCCATACATGGTCCATTACCATAATATGTGAGATTTGTAAACTCATGAATATCTAAAATGAGTTTTCACTTCTGCATGCTGATTATGGTTTCTTGACAATGTTCTGATTTCATTTCTCTCTAAAATATTTCTGCACTCTGGGTCCGAATGTACAGACTGATTTAAATGGAGTGCTTGGTATGGTATTGGCTGTAACGCTAGCTATTCAATGTGGGGAAGCCTTTACAATTTTTGATATGATTTTGATTTAGCTGCACAGCATTTCTTCTGCACCCAAAAAATATAGTGAAAGGATTGCCTTTTGCAGATGCCACATTTTTGGTGTTTCTCACGACATCGTCAACATCCAGCGTCCCAGCAACAAACTGGTAGCTACATCCTCCAATTTAAAGTGTTAGTTGAGGAATCGCATAACGTGGATTCCCTAAAATATGTAGCATGAGCAGAGGAGAGCAACCAGCAAGCCACACACCAAGGAAATGCGTGGAGCCAAAGCAGCGCTATCTCCTCCTCAAGTGCCTGCTCTTGCACCTGCTTCCCTCTCACTTCAACTGGGGATGGGTTTTTAAATTTTTTTAAAGCAAACTGCCTGGACCAACGAATAGGCATTAAATCATCCAGGTAAAGCAAAAAAAAAAAAAAATCCCCCACCTATTAACACATTAAGCATGCCTATAGTTCACCCCCCACCCCAAAAAAATCAGGCTTGAGATTAATTTTTTAAAGCTTCAAGGCTCATGACTTCAAAGGGGGTAAATTAAAAAAAAACACTATACATCTATGATTAGATGCATAGGCATCTCAACAGAGTTTTACTTATTAAAAAAATTAGCTGGCATTGCAGGCTCTAAAACATGGAGAAAGGTGACTGGCTGCCTGGCTTGACAGGTGGAGGAGAGTCACGGGTAAAAAGCTTTGCTCTCTTCTGCCATTTAAGCAGGTGGGCAAAGTGCCAAGAAATTCAAGAAGGCAGCAGAGGAAAGCGAGCCAGAAGCTGAGGAATGGCTGGAGGTGCATTATTTTTTAGTGTTACGCCATTGTCCTTGCATAACGCTATTTTTTTTAATGTGTGGAATTGCCCTTAGTTTTGTATACTTTAAAAATCATAGAATCATAGAATCATAGAGTTGGAAGGGGCCATACAGGCCATCTAGTCCAACCCCCTGCTCAACGCAGGATTAGCCCTAAGCATCCTAAAGCATCCAAGAAAAGTGTGCATCCAACCTTTGCTTGAAGACTGCCAGTGAGGGGGAGCTCACCACCTCCTTAGGCAGCCTATTCCACTGCTGAACTACTCTGACTGTGAAAAATTTTTTCCTGATATCTAGCCTATATCGTTGTACTTGAAGTTTAAACCCATTACTGCGTGTCCTCTCCTCTGCAGCCAACAGAAACAGCATCCTGCCCTCCTCCAAGTGACAACCTTTCAAATACTTAAAGAGGGCTATCATGTCCCCTCTCAACCTCCTTTTCTCCAGGCTGAACATTCCCAAGTCCCTCAACCTATCTTCATAGGGCTTGGTCCCTTGGCCCCAGATCATCCTCGTCGCTCTCCTCTGTACCCTTTCAATTTTATCTACGTCCTTCTTGAAGTGAGGCCTCCAGAACTGCACACAGTACTCCAGGTGTGGTCTGACCAGTGCCGTATACAATGGGACTATGACATCTTGTGATTTTGATGTGAAAGAGTGTTTATATAGAGAGTTCCATAATTGGGAAAAAAAGGCAAATGCCATTTTGGGCTGTATCAACAGGGGCATCACATCAAAATCACAAGATGTCATAGTCCCATTGTATACGGCACTGGTCAGACCACACCTGGAGTATTGTGTGCAATTCTGGAGGCCTCACTTCAAGAAGGACGTGGATAAAATTGAAAGGGTACAGAGAAGAGCGACGAGGATGATCTGGGGCCAAGGGACCAAGCCCTATGAAAATAGGTTGGGGGACTTGGGAATGTTCGGCCTGGAGAAAAGAAGGTTGAGAGGGGACATGATAGCCCTCTTTAAGTATTTGAAAAGTTGTCAGAGGAGGGCAGGATGCTGTTTCCGTTAGCTGCAGAGGAAAGGACAAGTACAAGTATATAGGCTAGATATCAGGAAAAAAAATTCACAGTCAGAGTAATTCAGTAGTGGAATAGGCTGCCTAAGGAGGTGGTGAGCTCCCCCTCACTGGCAGGCTTCCAACAAAGGTTGGATACACTTTTCTTGGATGCTTTAGGATGCTTTGGGCTGATCCTGCATAGAACAGGGGGTTGGACTAGATCACCTGTGTGGCCCTTCCAACTCTATGATTCTATGTAAAAGATACCACAAATGCTGTATTGTATTCTTGTTTTTTTACCCCAGTTTCCTATAAATGTATTCTTAAGACAGACCTCTGTGAGGGGAAAGTGACATGAAGAAGAGACCACTAGAGCAAATAAATACAATCAATAACAGTGGTACTCATAGTAGAAAGAAAGGGTATGAAACCCTGCGGCCATAAAAAAAGCAATTGATGTCAGAAGATCCATTAATTTATAGGGCTTGTAGCTTTACTATCAGGAAATCACAGCCCTGACTGGAGGTCAAAATAGATGAAACAGTCCTTGACAGTCCTTGACAGTCCTTGACAGTCCTTGACCAACTCAACCAATTTGAAATTTTTGGTTGAATGAAGTTCTACAGTAAATATGCCCTAAGGGGGGGATGTGGGGGATATCTGCTTCTGGCTTGCTCAGCTGCTAGCAGCTTAGAGACCATTTCTAGAAATCCAACAATACTTGACTCCTAATGGTCTAACACAAGTAGTAATTTAAGTGTCTGTGAGCACCTGAAGATGCCTAGAAATGCATGAAGTGGGATACCTGTGTGTGTGTGTGTGGGGGGGGGGACAGGTTCAGAGGTTCCTTGGAGTGGCTTTCTCTGAGTGTTGTCACCATATAAATACTGACCAGCTCAGTGAGAAACAAAGCATAGAGGAAAATGTACCCTTCCAAATGTAGAAATTGCCTTTGTTTGTTAAAATGCTCCAGTATTTTAATAACGCACTTGTGGACATCAATTATTGTGAATGGGAAAATGATGCATATGAACTGAATGCTGAAGCATATACAGAATCCATGGCATGATATTCATTTAATGTCTGTTACTTTTTAACACAACAATCCGCAGTTAATAGCTGGTTTCAGAATGCGCATCTGGACAGTCACTTTGGGCACTGAGTGAAATGTGGGGTGCTAAATGATGTGCATATTTGTAGGTTTTAAATCACTGCCAGCAAAACAAATCCCCAGGGAATTTTAGATTATTCCTTTTAATTTGAGTTAATGTAACTGCAGATGCTGTCCCACATTGAATTCTCAGATGTTCATATTTGCATGCAAGAATTATTGTGTTCTGTAAATCAGATATCATACAATCCAGTTTATTCCCTCCAACACACACAACCCTGCAGAAAGACAGCATTTGATATGTGTATCAGATTCCAAAATACAGTGACGTAGTGATTCTGATGATACAAAATATGTGTTGTCATCTTGTTCTGTACATGCAGGTTTATATTCACATAGAGTAAGGTGATGCAGAGGTATTGAGTTTTGTAGTATGTCGCAAAATGAAAGGAAATTCTGGTTTGGCTAATCAATTCATAGTTTGAAAAGTATTGTTTTAGTACATGCAGTGGAGACAACCAAAAGCTACTATGTAAGTACAAAATTAATAGTTGGTAGTCTGACTGCTATGTCAACCTTCCAAAACCTGGTTTTGACATACTTTAGGTTAACCTTGCATGCTGAGTTCTTCGGAAGACCTGTTTTCCTTAGGAATCAATTTACAGATACAGTATCATGTAACATGATCAGCAGTAGAGACTTCTATCCTGTCATTAAGGAAGAACAACAAAGAGAGGTTTTTAATTTCTACTTTGCATAGCTGCGTACGTGCATATTGCCCATGTCTAAGAAACAACACAACATCTCATTTAAAGACAAGCCTGTTAGCTGATTTATCTTGTACATAGTTACTAGATTCAAGACCGCTTAGGGTTACCGCTCATAACAGACATTTCTGTGGGTATCTACACATGTTCAAGCAGCACATGCCCATAAGAAATGTGGTCTACTTGTGTGGCAGAGCACAGGAGGCAAATGTACCTGATTAACTGCTATAAAATACAATTGTACTCTTGTGTTAGTGGAAAGGCATACTCAAAGTAAGCTCCCAATTTAATTCCATCACATGGTGCTTTAAGTCAAGTAAATGCAATTATTTTAAATTTTCAAGAGAAACGGACTCAGATGCATTAATGAATATTGATATAAACAGTTTGAAGATATTTGATAATCAATTAATCATGCCAGTTGCCTTCTTAAAATAACAAGTCAAAATTGAACTGGTTATGATGGCTGTATAAAAATATTTTCAGACTACCATGCTATCTGTATTTCTTGCATTAATTGTTTTTTGTTGTATGAATTTGTTGCTCAAGTAGACATACATGCGAACAGTTCACACTTAGGGTTGTGTCTACAGTTGCTTTTATTACCCCTGTCATAAGAAAGGCAGAAGAGTAGGTTCTTATATCCCACTTTTCTCTGTTTTAAGGAGTCTCAAAGCAGTTTATAATCTCCTTTCCGCTCTCTCCCAATAACAACCTTGTGAGGTAAGTGGGGCTGAGAGAGCTCTGAGAGAACTGTGACTGGCCCAAGGTCACCTAGGCTTCATGTGGAGGGTTTTCCAGATTCGAATTGGCTGCTTTTAACCAATACAGAGACAGTTTAGCGTAGTGGTTAAAAAATGGTGGCCTTTAATCTGGAGAACAGGGTTTGATTCCCAACTCCTCCACATGTAGCAAGCTGAGTGACCTTGGACCAATCTTGATTCTCTTAGAGCTCTCTCAGCCTCATCTACCTCACAGGGTGTCTGTTGAGGTTAGAGGAAGGGAAGGCAATTGTAGGCCACTTTCAGAGTCCTTCGAATATTGAAAAGCAGGGTTTAAAAAACAACACTACTTCTACACGATCCGGGATTTCATAAACCAGCATAATTCTCCTCATGTCTGATTAGTAACATGTATTTTAAAAACCAGATCATCACTGCTATAGCCAAAGTAATTCCTACTATGGGTGTGCAATTTGATTTGGAATGGCAGAAAAGTACCTGAATCAGCCTTGATTTGTGCACAAAGTTGAATCTGGTTTGAATCACCATTCCCCAATAAGTTTAAATGGCTGAATCAACCTTGTTTGAATTGCCAAGTTGTGATTCGTCAATTCAGGCAAGTGGCCATTTAAACTTTAAAGGGAAAGAAGAGGGGAGTTTCCCTTTTCATCTTATCTTGGCTCTGGGGTAAGGGGAGGCACAAAAGGTGCAGCATGGCTGCAGGAGCATCTCCTCAAAAGAACCCCCCAAGATTCAAAAATATTGGTCCATGGAGTCCAGTTCTAGGAGCACCCAAACAGGAGACCCCCATCTGACCTCAGTTGTTTCCTATGATGCAAATTTACTAACAGACCAGAGAATCTATTTTTTCTCATCACTGGAAATAATAAGAGGTTGAATGAGGCACCCTCTTTGAGGCACCCTCCTAGAATTATGCCCCCGGTCCAATCTTTTTGAAACTTGGGGGTTATTTTGAGGAGAGGTTTCTGCAGCCATGCTGCAAGTTTCTTGCCTCTATCTGAACCCACCCCCTCCCTGTGCCCAGAAAAGACAAAAAGAGGGACATTCCCATAGACTTTAATGGCACCATTGGTTTCAATGGCAGTTATTACCCGGAAGAGCTAAGGGCCCTGCTGGAGTTACCAGCTTTCCGCAGGGCCTGTAAGATGGAGCTCTTCCACCAGGTGTACGGTTGAGGCCAGGGCAGAGTCCTGCGGGAGGGTTTTTCCAACTGGTTCCCAAATTCATCTCGGCCCCAGCTCTCATTACGTTCGATTAGATCCAGTGCCCCACCCTGAACAAGGAGGGATTATTAGAGATTATGGTCACCATTGCATAGTTGGTTAGTATGTGATTGTTATTTTAATGGGGATTTTATTGGTTTTATTGTTTTATATTTATATGTGTAAACTGCCACGAGGCTACGGTGAGCGGCGGTATAGAAATCTAATGATAAATAACTAAAATAAACTAACAAACAAACAAATAAATAAAATTTGGATCTGGTCAAATAGATTTGACCAAATTAAAAAAAACCTGCGGGTGATTCAGACTAAGCAGGATCGGTTTGAGTCACTTTGGATTGAATCCAAATTGACCTGAACATCAGTGGAAATTGTAGTCATCCCTGGACATGTGCTAAATAGTGGCAAACTAAACCATTCTGCTCATTATGCACTCCTGGTTCTCTAACAAAAAGACTAAGACAAGCCTTGCAGGGCTTAGCAGTCCCACTTAGGTTAAGTTCATGACTAGTGTGTCTGGCAAAGTATGACGCTCATTTTCTCCTCCCCTCTCCCTCCCGGTCATGTTTACAGACGGGCAACATTTTTGGACTGCCAAAAACCCCTACAACTTCTACCTGTGGAGATGCTGATATGCCAGCAAAAGGGGAATGGAATGGTAGAAGCTCAGGGTTGTACTTAGCCAGATGTGCTGGTGGCAAACTGAGCCCAAGTGGTACTGCCAGTGCCTGTGGGTGTTGCCTTAGTTCTTTAAATAGAGAATTGGCCCAGAAAGCCAACTGATGGTCTGGTGTGCCCCTTTTGGACACACAGACAGGGTGTTGTCTAACCCCTCAGTACTTAAAACAGTGTATTTTTACATGTGAATGCAATTTCATCTGTGCCCAAGAACGGTTGCATAGTTTCAGAAAGTGTTGTGTAAACTGGGAAAGAAAAAAGTAGAGAGGGAAGATAACAGGATCATAGAGGTGGAGTAAAGCTACACTAACTGTTCATGTGAATGTTGTAAGAGCATGGTTTACTAGTCCTATGACTATTTTTGCCCATCATTGAAGAGCACATGGGATGCTGTGGTAATGCTATCAAGCAAATTTTCTGCATTGACAGATCTTCTTTTAGTGCAAGAATAGCATTAGCATCACTTGAATTTCTAAAAAACAAATTCTAAAAAGATTTCCAAATCTTAAAAAGCTTCCTTCATTTAAATAATCTCCTATTCCTTATATTCAAAGCCTAGCAGCATATTTTATATGTACAAAACACCTAATAGGTAAGATTGGTCTCTTTTGAGATCTATGCCTGTAGCTGAATTCATTTGCTAAAATATTTATAAGCTCTTAAATCACTTAATTCATATTCTGTTTACCTTATTCAAGGACATGAAAGACATACAGTAGAGTTCCATAATTTCCATTTCTTGATGCATTATTTGTTTTCTGGGTGCTTCAGTTCTCAAGGAGATGTGAAACTCTTTTGAAAGGGATCAGAAGAAGAATTGCTGAATGCAGCTTGAATCCTGCAGTTGGTGAGAGCATCACAGGTTTTAAAGGGCACTCTTGGTACATAATAAGATTGAGGAGACTTGGCTGTCAGTCAACACACTTTCCCAGCATTCCCGTGTTTATCACTTCTTCGTCACTAACAGTTGCTCAAGGCGTTAGAAGTGATTCATCATGTTTCTAACTGATTTTGAGCAACAGATTCCCGTTTACTATTGATGGGAACACTTTTCTGATCTGTACAGGATGCTACAGTTAGATATGATCTCTGCTGCTTGAGAAGGCGGGGGGGCACACCATGCTCTGATGTGTCATGATCAGCTGCTATGCGTGCCCTTTAAATGCCTCCTCCCCGCTTTCTCAGATTTTTTTCAGATTTTCAGAATGGGGGAGAGAGGCATGTGTAGGGGGGGGATTGAATCTCTTCGGATTCAGACAAATTGATTTAGCTGAATCTGAAACAGTGAAGGGTGGTTCAGGTAATTCAGATTCAAATTGATGCCAGCGATTCTGAAACGGTCCAAATTCTTTCACCATGCACATGCCTACAAGGGGTTTAAGCAATGAACATGCAATAAGCAGATGCCTGTTTTCATTCCCTTGTTGCCTCCCCCAGAGACTAAAATTTAATTCAGTGTTGCAAATCAGTGGATACAATGTGATTAATCAGCAGTATGTACATGAAGTCCCTTGTTTCCTCTTGCAATCCAAATATCATTTTGTCTTTCCTTAGCCAAAAACCTCACACACCATTCTTTCTGCTAATGTTTCAACTAATACATCCTACCGTACAATTAATTGTCCTCCATGGGGAACTTTGGTGGCAAACAAAATCCATCTGTTGTCCTGTTCTTTCGCTTGGCAAAAGCTGAAATAGCATTTGATAAATTACTAAATATTTTACATTTATTTGCTAACAAAAAGTGACTTCAGCATGAGAATTCTTGAGCCACTGTCTCCAGAGACCCAAAAGTAATACATTAACTGCAGTGGCCATCAAAATAGATCAGCATTTTTGTTAATTTATTTTTACTTTGGAAGTGGCACATATGGTCAGACTCAGAAGCATGTGATATATTCTCCTGGCCGTAGTGCAGCAGAGAGCTAGTCAATGGAAGCCAGATTCAAACTATGCTCTTTCCTGAAACATATTTATTTCTCCTGCGCCCAGGTTGAACTTCCTTGCAACTAGTTCTTGTTCACTGCTTTCAGTGACTGAAATTTAAATTGAATTACTTACTCATAAATGCTACCCTTGCTATGTTTTCCTTCTGAAGTGAATATGCCTTCAGAAATTAAGCACTTCTTCAGAATTTGCCCTCAGAAACGAAGCACTACAGGAAAAAGTTTGTTGGTTAAATGGTTAGCTGTTTCTTTAAGTATGAGGATAGATAAAGAGCACTGCCTGGGGCATTCCTCACAGTTTTGCAGCTGAAAATAGATCTGCAAGGGCAATGTTTGCTTTTAGTCTCTCCTCTTCTCCCACTTGTTACCTCTTCCTACTCTGGCAGAGGAAAGTTGATTGATTATTATATTTATAAACTGCCCATCTTGGCACAGCCATCCCTGGGTGGTATATGACACTTTAAAACCAATAAACAATAAGGAATACAATTAGTTTGAATTAAAAGTTAAAACTACCACAGACCGCAAAGGTGGGTGGACATTGCACTTCTCCCTTCAATTTTTGCACGAAGTGAGAGAATTACATGCTTCCTTTCCACACCTTCTAGTCAGTATAAGGAAGACAGGACGGGACAGGAAGCAAAGACCTGGGGAAGAGAGGAAGCAGGGTGGATTCACAGCTTGAGTTCCCATCTGTGAGATGTTTGAACTTTCCACAGACAGTGATAGAAAGAAAGAGCAGGTGAGCTTGAGAACTGAACCAGCCTTTGATTCATTGTCACATTTAACTTTTCAAATGCAAAGCCAAGTGGCAGCATGGCAGCACAGTTCTCTTTTGAAATGACATCTTGATCTGCCATGGAGGTTCTTAGATAATTGTTTACTTATTGGGATTTTCAGAGGATGAGAATAGGGCATTGAATTTTGACACCAAGACTGCAAATCCCAAAGCTCCTAAATCTGCCAATCATAATAGTCAGATGAACAAATTTTGTGTAGAAATGGTCAGAATGGTGTTTTAATTTTCATCTTCTAATGATCCTTTCCTGTTATAACCAAGGTGGTAGTGAAAAATGTCTTCAAGTCACAGCTGACTTAGGGACCCCATGGGGTTTTCAAGGCGACCAATTATGCACGGGGGGAATAACGCACATTTGGGGTGGAATGGCAGCGACTAAAATCACCGATAACGCACGGTGCCGGCTGCAACCGGCCGCAGCTTCGGTGCATGCTGCTGAAAAAGCCGCGTTAGCGAAACACGGAAGAAAGCGCAGCTTCCGGGTGACCGGGGAGCAACCAGAAGTAGCGCCGGGATCACCGCGTGCATAATCAGGTACTCTGGGTTTTGCCGCCGTCGCGCCCCGTCCCGTGCATAGCCAGTGTGCTTCACATCCCCCCCCCCCACGTTTTCCATGTGACCCGAAATCGCCGTTTCGGCGGCCGTGCATAATGGGCCGGCAAGAGACATTCAGAAGTGGTTTGCCATTGCTTGTCACTGTGTTATGACCCTGGACTTCTTTGGTAGTCTCCCACCTAAATACTGATCAGGGCCAACCCTATTTAACTTCCAAGATCTGATGAGATCAGTCCAGGTTGAGCTATTTGGGTCACAACTGTTATAATAGTACTATATGCCATTTCTTTCTGGCAGCATTCTTAAGGCAGCATTCTTTATTTCATGCCAGCTACAGTTTTATGTTGTCTACACATAATAAAATAATAAAATCAAATCCAGTATTCGAATCTTTGCAGAAGTATTCAGTGTTCAACAAATGTATGTATGTATGCATTTATTTATTTATTTATTTTGAATTTATATCCCGCTGTTCTCAGAGAACTGGCTCACAGTTGGTTACATATAAAATCTCCACAATACAATAATATAAAAACCATCCTGCACACAATTTAATCTGTAACACAGTGGCAGGTGAAACAATCTCAAAAATCCCCCCTCCCTCAATTCCCAACAGCTAGCTCTCAACCCAAACGGTACTGAGGCAGATCTGCTGTGCATCCATGGAACCTGCTATGGAAAGAGAGGGGAAGGTGCCCAGGATGTTCTGACTTGACCAAAAGCCTGGTGGAAGAGTTCTGTTTTGCAGGCTCTGTGAAACTGTGATAGCCCCAACAGGGTCCTCAGCTCTTGTGGGAGCTCATTCCACCAGGCAGGCCCTGGCCCTGGCTGAAGCCAGACACATCTCCCATGGGCCAGGAACCACAAACAAGTTCATACCTGTCAAGAATAAGCCCTGCAGGGAGCATAACGAAATAGATGGTCTCTCAGGTATGTCGAGCCCAGACTGCGAATGGCCTTAAAGGTAAGTACCAAAAGCTTGAACTTGATCCAGAATACCACTGGCAGCCAAGTCAGCTGCTTCAGCATTGGCTGAATATGGGCCCTCCGAGACGTTCCCGTGAGGACCCTGGCAGCCGCATTTTGTACTAGCTGTAACTTCCAGGTCAGGTTCAAGGGTACCACTTACATGCCATAACAAATATATCCTGATACTGCTTGGCGATACTGCTAATTCCCTGTTTCCTAAGCTACTAATTAGTTATTAGTGACAACTTCTTCTGCTTCCATACTTTAAGGAATCCCTGTAGGCTGATCTCTAGAAATCTGATTTTCCTTAAGCTCATTTTCCAGGCCATCAGTTTCATTTCTAACAGACTAGCAATATGTAGAATATTTAGTTAGAACAGTATAGGTTTTCTCTTCATTATAATTTTAAGCCTTTCTACTTTTTACTCATTCTTGTGAGGATGTTTTTAAAAAACTCATCTGTTAAAGTTATTTCTGGCATCTGAAAATCTGACATCATTATATATTCCATCTGAGCCTCCTCCTGCTTGGATGTTGGCTAGTTGGGAGTGATTATAAAATGGAATAATTATAAAGACTAAGTCATGGCAGATTAGTTTAGTTAATAGCAAAAATTAGTTTGTGGGAATGCAAGAAGTATCTTGCAGGATGAAATCAAGGGGTTATTCTAGATTATTATTTGATTCCCAGAAGTAATGGCCTGAACTCAATTTCTTGGGCTTCCATCATCAGTTATTGCATGGCCTTGTGGTACAGGGGTCATATATAGCTGGATTGTCTTGTCCACCCAGGAAAATCCAGCTGTGAATGCTTGCTATAGTGCAATAGTGAACCATCCAACAATGTGTCAATGTAGCCTTAGCCACACTTATATGTAATATGCCACAGTGTTTGTAATATACTACCAGCAGAAACTAAGGACTGTAATATGAAGACAACCATGTCTCTCCTGCGATGACCATTATATATAAATTCCCTGTCCAGAATTGAATTTAGTGATGGTAGTTGATCAGTTTTGTGAGGAAATAAGCCGTTTTATGTTCCATTGTACTGTGTGATAGAGGACTGTTTCCTCATGTTCTTTGTCAGTCTCTCTACACCAACTGACATCCATTTAAAAAAGCAAAGCTCTAATAAAAGTGCATGTAAAAAAGAAATGACTTTGCAAAATGTCTTTGGCAACAGCCTTCCAGTATTTCAACTGTCTTATTAAACAATAGGCTTCTGTTTGGCATTTCCTGGAAAGTGTTTTCACCTATCGATTCACTTTATATATTTGCCTTTCAAATTTTTAAATAGCATTGCTACTGAAGGAAAAGCTGCCTTGTTTTCCATTAATGTTTTTGTAATGCTACTGGGCTTAAACATACGAGCAGTCCTAAGCAAGTCTACTCAGAAGTAAGTCCCATTTTATTCAACAGAGCTTATGTCCAAGAAAATGATTTTGGGATTGCTGCCAAATTCTCTCTGCAATTCTTCTGCAGCTCTGTAATATCATTGCTTTACTGCAGAAGGATAGGAGTAAAGCTGAGAGAACAGTCACTTCCTTAAGGCCACCTCACAAATTTCTGTCTGAGGTAAAATTTGAATTGCTGGCCACAAAACTCACAGCTCTCACTTTTAGTCAGGATATTACACCAGCTGTCACATTATTTGCATAATGTTATCCTTGGAAGGGCGAACGGGATTTACCCTGGAAGCAATTGCGGGGAAGCCCGGCACCACAAAGTCACCGGGCGGATCGGGACTGTAAGTCCCAGAGTTCTCCAGGGCAGCCTGGCAAGCAGCACATGTACTGCGAGAAGCAGGAGTGGTAGTTGGCCTCCTCTTTGCCCCCTCCATTGAAAGGGAGCAGAGCAGGAGGCATGCGCCTCTTTCCCTCATGCGCGTCAGTGAGGAAAACCCACCCACCTATCCATAGGATGCAGAGGGTTTGGTTTGGACCTGGGGAATTGTGGTTGTAGTTTGAATTTTTGTACAACAGAGTTATCATTGTAAAGGAAAAGTGAAAGACACAAAAAGGAAGCAAACCAGTTGTTTTCATGGAAAGAATGTTTATTGTTGATTCTGTTACAATTCTTCTTAATTGTCCCAATCTGTTGGGAAGGTGGCATGGGGAAGATCCCTTTGTGAGTGGGTCAGGCTTGCATGCTGGCCTGCTCTTACAAGGGTGCCTCTATAAGAGGCCAGGGGTAAGCAGAGCTGGGAGGGGGGGAGCTGGACAGAAATGCATTCCGGATGGCAGGGGACCTGACAGAGGTTTGTGCCTCAGTGCAGTGGTCCCCAACTTTTCTGAGGTTGGGGACCGGCAGGGCATTGGGGCGCGGCCCGCGCCCCGCGCCCGCGCGGGCCACACCCACACATCGGGCCGCGCCCCTGCATCGGGCCGCACCCCGCGAGCCGCGACCTGCACATCGGGCCGCGCCCGCACGAGCGCGGCCCACCCCGATTCCCTTTCCCCGCCCTGCCACAGTAAGATGCTTCCTGGGCCGCAAGCTTGCGGCCTGGGAAGTTTTTTACTGCAGGGGGGGCGGGGAGAGGGAGCCGCGGCCCGGCGCCATGGCCTTGGCGGCCCGGCACCGGGCCGCGGCCCACAGGTTGGGGACCACTGCCTCAGTGGATTCCCATGGATGCTGCCATCTCCCTGATACCCAGCAGAACATTGGGGGGGGGCATGGGGAATCTGGTATGGTGACAGTAGGGCCCACGTGTGCCTGCTGGGGAAAAAGGTTGTCTGCCTTGTGGCTTAGGGGGCCACAAGATGGCGGGATCTTTCCTGATGCCATCCAATACTGTTAGTTAATAAAAAGGTTGTGGCCACTTTACACTAAAAAATCATTTGGAGTCCATGTCATTTGTGGAGTGGAAGGTGTTCCCCTGCTAGGCAATACAGTATAAAGATAAAATTGCTTATTAGAGACACTAAGGGTTGACCTACGATAAATAGTAAAAAGGAAATATATTTTCTTGTAAATTTGCCTCTTGATTGGCTCAAACTAGAAAGCCAAAAGCATATGTAAAATGTTTGACATACAAAGAGAAAGTTTAAAAATTAGCCATGGCTGATCTTTTGAATTTGTAAACACTGGTAAACTCATTACAGGTAATACAGTGCACATATTCACCTAATATCTCAGCAGTTGTGTTTAATTTTAAAACCTGACATTCTGGAAACATCTGAGGTTTACTTTAAAAGGTATCGGAAGTTTTAGGAAGATTTGTTCATTTCACAGTTTGGATAGTGGACACAGCTGTTTAACAGTGCCATCCTAAGCAAAGACACCAGTCTAGACCCACTGCTTCCTTGTCCCCTGCTTCAGCAGGGGATTTAGGTGGTATATTTGATTTCTAAGCTGGCAACCCTATGTCAGTTTTAAGAAATACTATGATTAATGTTCAGATAAAGTATATATTATAGACCTCCTGCACACTGAGTGAGTTCTGCGGCCTCTGCATGATCTGATTTCTGAGACAGAGAAAGTTTCTGGGAAGTTTTATTGAAGTGATGTTTCTCTGTTCGTCAGCTCTGGGCCAATGCTGCTGAGTCTTATTAGGAAAATTGTCTTGTAGATTAATGGGAAATTTCTGCATGTCCTGACTTACCTAGTGCTTCTGTTTATACTATGCATTTAAATGTCTTTATTTCATGACAAAAGGAATGTAGTGGTTACGAAGTTTACTTCATGTGCTCTGAATTACTGATTTGAGTTTTTTGTTTTGTTTTGGGGTGTTGTTGGGTTTTTTTACCTCAGCCCCCTCCCCCTGGAAGATCTCCGGTTTAATGGAGAAGCCTGTAAATAAATCAGCAGCATTTTTCATGGCAAGTAGTATCATAGCTCACTTGCTGATGGCGAGAATGTTCTGCAGTTAAAAACGACAACATCACGGAAGCAAGTTCATTTAAAAAATTTGCACCTTAGCTCAGGTTTCTTCAGTAGGACCATAAAAACCATATTAAATATAATATTGAAAATAACATCGAACCAGCTATGAATCATGCTCTTTGACAGTAAGCATGCACCAGTAGCTGCTTTGACAGTTTTTTTTAAAAAATCATTATTTATGTTAGAACTTCAAAAAATATTAATCAGTTTATTTTTTTAAAAAAATGTTTATTTTACTTTATGAAACCAAGGGAAATGAATAATGAATCCCCTCTAGATTTCAGGTTTCTTTTAAAGGTGTGCGCATGGGAAGGTAAATGCCTCCAGGCTTGAGTTTCACAGATGAAAACAGACACACTGTTGTACACTTAACAAGACCCTGTATTGTACCTTTATGGGTCACTGCCTGCGTGCCCCTCCTCAGGCCACATTGCAGGAGACACTTATCCACCTGCTGTACTTAGTAATAATTTTGTCAGTTTTGGCTTCAGAAGCAAATGCGTGACAGTTTCCTTGTTTGGTTTTTCATTCAGGCCCCAACTTTTACAGCTAATATAAAAACACACACATTCTCTGTCTCTCAATCTGTCACGCCCCCCCCCCGCCCAAGTCTTTTTCCAGATGCAAAATATGATGATTTACTGGGGAAAGGCATATAGGTTTGCAACCTAGAAATAGTTTTTTTGATTTCTAAGTTTCACAACTTAGGTGTGAACAGGCTGAAACGGCTGCCCCTCTGGAATCCGACAGGCCAAGTGGTTTCTTTTCCTTGGCAGCATAACCTGCATAATACGGAACACTTTGAAGTTCTCAATGACCTATATATAATACTTGTCAACCACATTTTTTCTTTTCCTTTGTCCTTTCTGGGTCACTGACAGCAGTAGCCACTCATCTCGTGCTGTGATCTGTCTTCCTGAATTGCTCTGAAATCAGAACAAGGTTCCACTAGGAACTCAATGATACATGACACTGTAAACTCTCCACCGCCTTCAGGATTTTATCATTAAAGCTTAAAAGTCCACTGTCTCTGCTGGCTTGAGAATGCTTGGTATTGTTAGGGATAACAGCTGGTTGGACTTCCTGTACTCACCTTACACAAGGCCTTGGTGAAAACACTGCATGGGAGGCCTCCGCAGAGAAATCAGTGAAAGCTTTCCTGCAGAGATGGCAAAACAATACTCCTTTTGACTCTGAGGCCTAGTTCTCATAAGCAGCAGATGAGTTGGTCAGGTTTTGGACTGTGCCACTTCACACGGCAGGTGGAGCTTGCACAATTGAATATCAGGACATAGGAAAATGGCATGTTATGGAGAAGCTGGGAGTAGAGTCCTTCACCCTAAAATCTAATTTTCTCTGTTCAGGGGTTTATGGCCAGAAATTCAATAAGAGGTCATCCCCTGCTGTCTAAAGAGAAGCTGAGAAACAGAGTTACCATTTCATCGTATATTTGTTAAGACGAGTGATACTTTAGGGGTGATGCCTAGGAAGGTACAAATGTCTTGTGCTCTTCCCTCCAAATTTCCATTTATTTCCAGTTTGTGCTTAGACCTCCCAGACCTTAGGGCCACCTGCTACAAAGTCAACAACGTGGGTGCAGAAGTAGATTACTACTGTAGTGCTACAGTACATTCTTCATTTGGTAAAAAATGGATGGGAGCAGTTAGTTTGGGTTATATTGTACTTTGTACTTTCAGTTGATAAGACAGCTAATACACTGTTTATGATAAACATTGTAAAAAAATCGCAAAACAGCAACACAGCCTATAAAAGTTCAAGCCATAAAAGAGATTTGCTCTGTGAAATAAGTGCACTTGATAATCCTAGTACATATACTAGGTTACATGATTGCCTCTATCAGAACAGTCCCTTGGGTCCAAGCACATTCTTGGGTGCTTCAGTGGACAGTATTATCATATCAAAGACTCATAGTCTTCCAAAAGCACATCAGAGCCAGCATCGGTCAGCATCTCAGGAAGGATGTCTTTGATGGACAACCAAGAAACATTTGCTTGTAGGCAAACTCTTTCAAACAACTACAGATCACAACAGACACCAGCCTGATGGGTTGGGGAGTCCATTGGGCCCTGGACCACATGCAGAAGACCTGTTCCTATCAAGAAGCTTCCCTCAGCTTCACTTTTGGAACTGCACTTCAGCCGATACTTCTTCAGTTCCAAGTGAGCTTGGATCAGTCACATTCTCTTAGGGCTGTTTGTAGAGCAGTTCTTTTAGAACTCTCTCAGCCCCACCTACGTCACAGGGTATCTGTTATGGGAAGAGGAAGGCTAGGCAATTGTAAAATGCTTTGAGACTCCTTTGGGTAGTAAAAAGCAGGATATTAAAAAACAACTCTTCTCTTCTTATCATGTCCTGAGCAGCATCCAGCCTCTCTCAGAGCAGAACACATCAGTGGCATAGCAAATGTTCAAGCAGATTGACTCAACTGCACCAGGCAGAATCAGGGTATGTGGTCCTCAGCCAGGAAACATATACAGAAGCCTTTATTGGTATTAAGAACAAGATATGCAAAGAAATACAAAATGATATAATTATGGTAAAACAGAATTTCTCAGTTTCATTAAAATATAATTGATTCTATAAACATTGCCTAAAAATGCTGCACTATGGGAGGTTCATGTAGGAACAAAGCCATCATCAATCTACTGGCAATTACTATTTCATCTCTTGGACTGCAAGGCGAACAAACCGGTCAGTCCTAGAGGAGATCAGCCCTGCCTGCTCCTTAGAAGGCCAGATCCTGAAGATGAAACTCAAATACTTTGGCCACCTCGTGAGAAGGAAGGACTCCCTGGAGAAGAGCTTAATGCTGGGAGCGATTGAGGGCAAAAGAAGAAGGGGACGACAGAGAATGAGCTGGCTGGATGGAGTCACTGAAGCAGTAGGTGCAAACTTAAATGGACTCCGGGGAATGGTAGACGACAGGAAGGCCTGGAGGATCATTGTCCACAGGGTCGCGATGGGTCGGACATGACTTTGCACCTAACAACAACAACATTTCATCCAAATGAGATTGAAAATTGGACAAAGTGTCAGAAATCAGAGAGCAATATGAGGAGAATTTAAAGCAGACCAAAATAATATGAGGAAGGAGATCTGGGACCTTGCAACCATAAAACAATCTCTCTGCTACAGTAATATGGCTAAACCTCCCTAAGAAAACAAAGGGGAAAGAGAGTTTAGCCAAGCAAGCATGAAAACTTTCCCATCTAGTAAGATTCTATAGTGACCAAGTGGGGCGGGGTGGGGGGGGGGGAGATGGCTTTGTATAGTGGAATAATGTTCCATGCACAGGGAGAGCAAGATGAAGAAGGATGCAAAAGTAGAGTTTGGCAGTGTCCTCCAGTCTCCTTACTATGTAAGGAAACATTCCAGTCCCTAGTTCTTCATTTCAGCCTACCATGCATAGATTTCTTTGCCTGCCTGAACTCTGCCAAGACACCAAGATGTATCTGTTATGGTTCAAAGAATTTTAAAGATCTGAGTTCTATTAATGTGTCTAATCCTTCAGAGACACATTTATTTAG
Source organism: Paroedura picta (assembly GCF_049243985.1). NCBI lineage: Eukaryota > Metazoa > Chordata > Lepidosauria > Squamata > Gekkonidae > Paroedura > Paroedura picta. The sequence goes on from NC_135378.1 coordinate 36,360,877, forward strand.
GGGCAAAAACGCCAGGATTTGGTGCATAAAATAGCAAATAGTAGCAGTAAAATTGCCTTTAAAACATATTGTGCTCAAATAACTGGAATTAGCCTAGATCTGCATGCAAAGTTTCTCAAAATCTTTTCTGGTTTTGGATAATAGATTTTATAGTTAATTGTGCATGGACTGGAGAAAGACAGTTGGTTGAATAACCTATTAAACCATTTACAGCCTATACACCATATTTCTTGTAACTAAACAAATGTGGAACATTGGGGTGGGTAGCTGACATAAACCATTAACGTACACTGTAGTAGCTCTGTTTAACAAGCTTACGGAATGCTATACAAATGAAAGGTATGGTGAGGTTTACAACTGAAGAATGAAGCTGATAAAATGCACTTTGTGCTGCTGCCAAATGTAGGCGTTTCAAAGTAGAGGGAGGCTGAGAATAGTTTTAAGGAACCAGCAGATACAGGCCTGCAGAGGAGCATGCTTCGGATATTGTTTGTGTCTTGCTCAGTGGGACATGAGCAGCTGGGTCTGGATTTTGGATATGAACTATTCATGAAAAAATCCTGAAAATTGTAGCATTTAAGGGAGACAGAGGGAAATCTAGGACCTAAACAGGTGGTTGGGGCAGGTCCCTGAGAAGGAGCTAGAGCTGGAACTTGGATTATGGGAAACAGCAAATCAAGGAATTGTTCTGTAATCCAGTCAAAACTGAGAGAGGTTTACTAAGGTTTATTTGACTATGATCTTCCTTACCAGCGACTTTTTCAGGAGTGCTCCTCTGCTGTTAGCACAACCTAAGGTCAATGTGTCTGTCTTCTGTTCCTTGCAGTGGTAGATGATTTATTGGACAAATGACCACTTACTAGCCCTCTACATAATAAAGGTTTAAAAAATGTACCTGTCATTTTAAGGAAAGAAAGCTTTCAACCACAAGATGGGAGGATAAAAAAAGCAAGCAAACAAACCGACAAAAAAACCAATGCACCTCCCCAAACCCCAAGAGTTGTGAGCGAGGATGAATCCAGTTAGTCCAGTACCATAATTTCATTAGTCCTTTTCAGATGCTACCACTCTACCCACCAATGGGAGTGAGTGCTACTCACAGTGCTCCTGATATGCACGGTGCTGTTTCATATGAACAGGGCAACATGTGGGTTTCCATGTACATTCTGCTCTAATGCACACAAATGCAAATTTATTCACATGTACCAAAACTATATCCATGATGGAAAAGTCACATGTTACACTTTTCTCGTGAAATGGACATGTCAAAAACATTACAGGGTAGTGTTTGCTTTGGTTGGTTGGCTCCCGATACAAGTAATTTTAATGTTGTTTTGAAACAACAGAACTAGTTCTGAAGCTGTGCCGTGTGACGGCTTGCACTTGAGAATCACTAATATGCTATGACCATTTGATTCTGTTTGAAACTAAAATAGGTAGCATTAAAATTTTACTTTACTTGGTGGTTTTAACTTTCTTGTTGCTGTTTGAATATGTTAGATGAGGCAGATCCTGAAGGACATATGCATGAAGGGTATATGGGGGTATCTATTTCATCAAGATGTATTTTAATTCAAAAGCATAGTGGAAGAGATGATGTGCAGCAGTGTGACCTCATGCTTCCAAAATTAATGGTACATGAAATATCATTATTGTAGTCTGTAGCATTACATGAAAAATCAGGTCCCTCCTGAAGCTGGACAGTGGTAAGTTGGCTTGGCTGGTGTTCAAAGAGTTGCAAATGAACAAAAGTTCTAACACATTGCCTTTATTCTGATTTTGTTTATGGATGTGTAATAACTACATCCAATAAAGCAGAAGTGTAGGTTGATGGATAATCTTACCCTGTCTTGGCAGCTTTAGCTGGACAAGTAGTGGCCACAGCATTCCTGACCTCCTGGAAGGAGGAAGGGCTATTTATGGTTCAACAGTACAAGGCAAAAAGGGGTGCTAGACTGATCAAATCTGACGCTGTGTTGTGGCCAAATTTTATGAGTAAAAAAGGTCAGGCAAAAAAACAATTATAACTTGCTTTCTGAGTAACCGTATCCCACATACCTATGTGAACACTAAGGATATTTAACCACAGTATTATTTTAGTTCTTCTGTCTTCTCATCATATTTTTGTCCTATCCTTCCTTCGTGGAGCTCAGGATTGCATATATCATTCCACCTCTCCATTTTATCATCACAGCTGTTCTGTGAGGGGCTTAAATGCACTCAGTGAGCTTCTTGTGAAAGTCGGGGTTTGAACTTTATCTAACTTGCTACAGTACTTTGGCTCTTCATTCCCAGAACAGATTTTGGCCACTAAGATGTTACATTATTACTGGCCTGGTAAATCTTTTTTCTTCCTTCCCTTCGTTGATGATGATTAATTTGATTTGCTAGCCACCCCTCTCAGCACTCAGCAAGCTGGCACATGATGGGTTACACAACGACCCAGATACAATAACACCCGATTAAAATAATCCCATACAATTTTACAGAAAAAATATAACATGGCGGTAAAAAGATATAAGCCCTCCCTATAACAGAATGACTGCCAGCTGGGGTGACGAGTACAACAACTGGCCACGCCAATGATGGTACTGGCGTAGTAGCATGTCTTCCCAAGGGGGGAAGGGGGGTGTAGTGGCATGTCTTCTCAAGAGGGGGGCATACAATCTTCCTTCAGCACTGGCCTCATCCGTAAACTTGGTAGAAAAGTTCCATCTTGCAGGCCCTATGGAACACAGAAAGCTTTCCCAGGGCCCGCAAGTCTTCTGGGAGCTCGTGCCACCAAGTAGGGGCCAGTACCGAAAAGGCCCTGGCCCTAATCGAGGCCATGTGAGCTTCTCTGGGGCCTGGAATGACCAACAAGTTGGTACCTGCAGAGCACAAGGCCTAGGATGACAAGCAATTACTGAGATACATGGATCCCGAACTGCAAAGGGCCTTGAAGGTCAAAACCAAAACCTTGAACCTGATTGTGGCTGCAACTGGCAACCAATGCAGCTGCTTCTGCACAGGCTGGATATGGGCCCTCCAAGGCAGGGGTAGTCAACCTGTGGTCCTCCAGATGTTCATGGACTACAATTCCCATGAGTCCCTGCCAGTCCATGAACATCTGGAGGACCACAGGTTGACTACCCCTGTTCCAAGGTATGCCTGTGAGGACCCTAGCAGCCGCATTTTGCACCTGCTGCAATTTCTGGGTCAGAGACAAGAGCAAGCCCACATAGAGCGAGTTCAGAAATAAATTCTTGAGGTGACCGTCACATGGATCACCATGGTTTGGAAGACAGATAGGGCATTAGTAGCCATGCCTGGTGAAGGTGGAAGAATGTCTGGCAGGCTACTTTCCCTGTGTGAGTGGGGGGGGGGGACACCTACCAGTACAGTAGTGATGATGAGTGGGCTGGGCCCACTCTGAAGCTGAGCTTTGCATGGATTCTGAGGCCTACGTTATCTGTTGAGTGCTTTTGGGTGGGGGAGCCAGTATAAGCAGTTTCTCTTTCAATGGACTTCACTGGCATGAGCAGAATTCTTTTTCTTCAAATGCTGTCCTTGTACATCAAACACCAAGACAGAAGGCAAAGTTGCCCACAGTTGAGCCCATAAAACACCTAATTGACCTGGCTAGCCAAATGGAAGACAGTATGAGATTTAGAGATACAATAAAATGTTTGATAATGCATTTTGTGCAGACTTGTCTTGTACTCTATAGCTTGGGTACAAAAAGTTAACCTTAGACCAATAATTTTCAGATCTGTGAAGTCATAAAAAATGCTATGAAGGGCACAGTAGAAAAAGCTGCTGAAAATTTCTTGATGGTGCAGAATTTCTTCTACCAGACACACAATTACGAAACCACTTTATAGAAGGATTCCAGGGAATTTTTTTGACATGAAATGATTTTTAAACTGCTAGTAGACAAACTTACCCTTTATTCCCACTGCTCCCAGTTTCATGGTTTTGGAACCGCATCATCTGTAAGAAGTTGGATTAACACAAATGGGGAAAAAAATTAAAGAATGCTCCTTACACAATTTGAACTTAAATAGACCTTTGGTTATTGCTCCTTTACGGGAGTGACTGTGCGGGTCATCGCAACCCTGAGTGGCAGCATCAGAGAAGTGCCACAATGCCAACAACCTTGGGACACTGGCGTTCAAAAATAGCAGGGTTGTTGATTCCAAAAAATTTAGTTGCAAACTGGAAATAAACCTCTAGCTTCCCTCTTAGGAGGAGGCTAAGTTTGTCCCTCGTCACTGATGCCAGCAGGACCCAAAACACTTGGATTCAAATAAAAGCATGAGAGAAAGAGACTGTAGCTCAAAGAAACTGAGCTGGTACTTTCAGTAAGATCTGCAGTGTTTTCCAGGCTAGCCATTGAGTCCAAGAAAAAGGAAGGCAATGTCAATATGTTTCTTGTGTGTAGGGAAATGTGCTTTTTGAAATGAAATGATGAAACAGATTGTTTTTTCATCACTGCAAGTTGTGGTGTCTGGATAGTAACAAAGTTGTTGTGAGTTTTCCTGCCTATGTACTTTTCTGGTTTTCTGCTTACAGACAAACACATTGGGTGCTGAAAATAGCTCAAATGCTTCTAGGACAGTAGCAGCAGCTGAAATTCTTTCACACTGTCATTTCTTTCTAATGCAGGTTCTTGTTCTTCACCTAAACTTAGACCTTTGGAGAAGCCAAAGATTAAACAGGGACTAAATCAACAGGAACTGAATGTACAAGGACAAAATATTCACATCTGCTTCTGAAAGAAAAACAAGAAAACTCGTCTGACTGGTAACTTTCCCCCCCTCCTTTATGTGCAAGTTAAGGATTTGCAGTTTTGTCCAGGATTCATAGCTGACATTCCTTGGTCATTAATTAACATAGTATGAGAACCTGTCAGAGATGGGGTTTCTGCACTGAAAAGGTTTGCACGGGTAGGTAAAAATGTTGACATGCTTAGGTTATTCAGGGGCAAGAATCGGTGTCTACATTTATATTGTCTTGTTCAGAAAGTTTGAGTACTTCAGAAAACTTGATTGAATGTTAACCATGCAGCATGTCTCCCTTTTTATAGGAGATTAAGAATGTTTTTCTTTAAATTTCTTTGGTCTGATTTCTATAATGAAAGAAAAGAACAAACACAGACCTGACAATTGTTTTGTTTGTAACTGCATTTGACCTTCAGTCCTTCAAATCCAGTATGATACAATTCACTGCTGTTTTACAAGAAATTTCATTTCTGTGGAATAGCAATTCACTGATAGCCAAATTGGGACAGCATAAAAGCCTGAACAGGCATTAAACAACAAGAGTACCACAAAAAGTGGGATTTGTTACAGAAACAAGAGTACCACAAAAAGTGGGATTTGTTACAGACACATGGGAACAATTTCTTAGTAATGAAAAGGCAGAAATCCCGTACTGTTATTAACTCTTACCAGGCCAAAAAGCCTCCGGAAGACCCATTATGCACGGGGGTTGTAGCGCACATTCGGGGTGGAATGGCGGCGACTAAAATCATGGATAACGCACGGAGCCGGCTGCAACCGGCTGCAGCTTCGGTGCATGCCGCCGAAAAAGCCGCGTCAGTGAAACGCGGAAGAAAGCGCAGCTTCCGGGTGAGCGGGGCGCAACCAGAAGTGGCGCCCGGATCGGCGCGTGCATAATCGGTTACTCTGGGTTTTGCCGCCGTCGCGCCCCGCCCCGTGTATAACCGGTATGCGTCGCGTCTTCCCCCTCCGCGTTTTCCATGTGACCCGAAATCGCCGTTTCGGCGGCCGTGCATAATGGGCCGAACACACAAAACAGGCCAGACTGCTTAAACAAGAGTATCACAAAAAAAACCAAAGGGATGATTTACAGACACTTGAGAACAATATTCAAAGCCCATTCCTAAGAACGGGCTTTGAAGGCCGCCTCCCCCCGTCGCTGCCTCACCGAGGTGGCAGGTGTGCTCAGCAGGCCCTGGGGACACCATTCCCAGGCCTCCCCCCCCCCCGCCCAGCTGATGGCACGGCTTCCCCTGCTCAGAGGGCCCAGGGGAAGCCACGGCATTGGCGGGATGGGGTGGGGGGCCCACAATGAGCATTAAACAAGCAGGCTGGAATGAGCAGGCCCTGGGGAAGCCATCTGTGGCTCCCTTCCCTGGTGGCGAGCCCAACGGCCGGACTGACTGCCTACTCATGGCGGTCGGTGCGGCTTCTGGCCAGAGCTCTGGCTTTGCGCCTTCTGATTGGGCCCTCACCTTACTGGCTAGAACTTCTATCTGTCCTTTGTGCCTTCCAATTGGCCCCTCCCCCAGACCAGTCCCACCCACTCTCTGCCCACTAAGGGCTTAGCCTTTTATGTAAACAGCAAACGCTGTTTACAGATGAAAAAGTGGAACTCTCACCCCTTTATTAACCCCTTCCAGCCAAAAATGCCTCTTGAACACCCCAGAACAGGCATTAAACAAACAAGAGTATCACAAAAAAACAGTGGGATGCAATAGAAGCATTGAAGAATGATATTTTAGAAATTCAAAAGTGGAACCCTAACTCCTTTATTAACCCATTCCGGTTTAAAATGCCACTGGAACACTCCAGGTCAAGCATTAAAACAAGCAAAAGTACCACAAAAATAGGGGAATGCATTACAGACACTCAAGGGCAATATTTTTGAAGTGAAAAAATGGAACTCCCAAACTTTTAGTAACCCGTTCCAGGCCGAAATGCCTCTGGAATATCCTGGAACAGGCTGAAATGGACATTAAACAAATAATAGTACCTCAGAAAAAAGTGGGATATATTTAAGACATGCTAAAATAATATTTTGGAGCTCCAAGTGCAGAAATATTGTGTACATTAACTTGTTTAGGGCTAAAATAACTCCAGAGCAACCCAGAACAGGCTGGAATGAGCATTAAACAAGTCATAGTACCTCAAAAACCAATGAGATGCATACAAAATTTTGGAAATCAAAACAGAAATATTATGCACAGATTAACTTTTTTCAGACTGAGGAAGTATCCCAGTTAACTGGCTGCATTCCAAACTGAGCAGAAATTTCCAGAGAGGTGCTGGGTAGTTGTTGCTCATGGGTTCAGGAGTGAACAGAACAAATCCTGGGTCAACTTAAAGGCTTCACATTTGCAGTGCCTCTCCCAGGAATATGAAGCTTCACAAAACTTGCTGGGCACATAGGGGGCATCCCAGGAAGAGGAGTTGCATGTAAACATATTGTATATCTACTTTTAGAGTATCAAAATATTGTTCTGGAGTACTCTTAATACGTTCCACTTTTTTGCGGAACTATTTGTGCAATAGATCACTTCAGTGGTTGTGCAAATGAAAGTCGCAGGGCATACTCAGAAATAACATACTAATTTTGTTTAGATTTGATAGTGCAGCATCAGAGCTTTCTAACCCCTGAAAGAGTCTTTTCATTTCCAATACATGATCATCAAAGAATTCTCCTTCTTAATAAAGCATGCGGTACAGTCTCCTAATTAGTCTGGAGGAGTAAGTCCATCCCTTTTTAACAAGAGCTAACTCCAAAAGCATTAGCATGTCATGGGCAGACTATTGCCTTAGTAAATCAGGGTATTCAGCTGTACTCACACCTGAGATGTTAACTGTAGAACAGCCTTTTTCAACCGTTTGACTGTGGAGGAGCCCCTGAAATAATTTTTCAGATTCCAGAGCACCAGAAGTGATGTCAGCTGGCCACGGCCCAGGCTATGCTCCCAGAACTGAAGTGCCTACTCACACCTCCTTTTGCTCCCTCCGCTCCCCTTTACTATTGCTATGGAGACTCTGCCTCAGGTAGCCCAAAATGAAGAGTAGGAGCTAAGAAGACAGCCTAGACCCCTCAGCACCACACCATTTCAGAGCTCCCACAGACCCCACTTCAGAATTTCCATGGACCCCTGGGAATCCTTGCTGTAGAGGCTTTTACATCTTTCTCTGTACGGTTTTCACATTCCTGTTTGAGCTCCTGAGAGGTGCTTGCATCTCGAGCTACAGGAAGTTCTTCTTCCCCAATTTTGATTAATTTCCCAGCTCTCACCACCAGTTTTAGGCAATTGAGCCCTGTCTGAAAAGTTGTCCTTCTTCAAGCAGATGGGTCACTCATGGCTACACAACAATAGAGATCAATCTGTGCTCTTCAAAAAGGGAGGAAGCAGGTTGATTTCTCTGTTTAGTGACTTCTACCAAGAAACTATCCTGTTACTGGACTGCAAGGAGATCACCATGTGCCAAAAACTTCAGCTGCAACAAACATGCATGTCTTTTTCCAAAAAATCATAAATTCATAACTTGAAGGATATTGATTGATAGATTTGTGGTAAAGTCTTAATATCCTGAAAGTTGGCAGAGTGGCTGGCTTGGCTGATAAGCACAGTGGGCAGCTGAGTGCATGTGATCAGAAAACAATAAAGAAAAACACATTTGCCAAAAATATTTATTAGTAGACACATGAAACGGTAAAAAGATTCCTATTCTAATCTAAATAGCTGGATGGGGAGAGATGCTGCCTCCACCTTCTCTGCACTCACCACGTTGCAGGCTTGAAGAAAGAAGGAAACAGAAACTTAACCCTCTAGGAAAGGGTCAATATTCCTATGTATCTCCTTAACTCTAAGGTAAAGAGAATTCCTTTTTGCAGGTAAAGGTAATGAGGCGTCACTTTGGAGAGAGTTATTTTTAACAGGAACTGCCCTTGGTCAATCAGAGAGAGTATAAAGGACTCCGTTACTTACCTGCTGATCCTGACTCCCAGAGATTTTGCTGGTTGACTGGCTGAGGCTGACTACAGTGGCTTGGCTAGAGAGAATCTCTGATAAAATAATATTTACTTTTTCCTTTTTTCTCTTATTTTTTATTTAAAAAATTTTTTGTCTCATTCTTTGAATTTTTATGGATTTGCGGGTGGCTGTGGGTGAATTGTGATTTTTTAATTTTCTTTCTCTTTTGGGCTTTCTGGTTTTTAATTTTTTTTTTTAAACGTAACATTCTATTTTGATTTTCTCTTTGGATTCTGCTGGGCCAACATTCCAACTAACATGAGTCTGAGAATATTCCCCCTCTTACTATGGAGGAACCAATTTATAGCATTTGCACATGGTTTTGCTTTCTTGAATGTTGCTCTAAATCGAGAGGTCCAAGATTAGTTTGCAAGGAAAATCCACAAATAGAAAGTCTTAATCTGCTCAATATTGCTTCTTAGTTATAAAGATTTTTCTTTTTAATGGCTTAGAATTGGATCTAAAACTTTTGATTATAGCCCTCTATCTTGATAGCTATTAAAGATGATCTGATGATTCAGTGGTTTGACAGCTGTCAATGATTATCTAATATCAATTAGTTTGACAACTTGTTTGCAGTCAAAGCTCAGGTAATTGACTTCAGCTGTTTACAATTAACTCTTACCCCATTCAGCTGGGGACCATTAGCGAAGATTTATTTCACTATGGTGGCTTGTGGGTCCACATAATGCAACAGACTGGATCCATGCAATGCAGGTTATTACACTGCTTGGGAGCAACATTTTTTGTCTGTGCTGGTTTAATACATTTGGAATGTATTAAATGCATGGGGAATAATTCTTCTAGATCAGGGGTAGTCAAACTGCGGCCCTCCAGATGTCCATGGACTACAATTCCCAGAAGCCCCTGCCAGCATTTGCTGGCAGGGGCTTCTGGGAATTGTAGTCCATGGACATCTGGAGGGCCGCAGTTTGACTACCCCTGTTCTAGATATTGTAATGGCTCTGTTTGTATTTTCTTTATATTTCATATCTTTTCAGATGATATCTGCTATGACAAAGCAGAGGTGAAACAAGGTATTCAATACTGGAACCTTGTTGCATATTATTGCAGAATAATATATGCAACTGGAATTTTAAAAAGATCACATTCATATGCACTTTTTAATTTTTGGTGGGTTTTGCCGGCTATGCCATGGTATTTTTTCTTATACTGATGCTGTAACCATTTCCTGTGGCTACCTATAATTATTTGTTTACTAATTGGTGTCTTTTTCCCTCCTTAGGCCAGGTTGTTATAGTGGTTGCTGTTTTCACTTTATAGGTTAAATCTAAATTTTTAGTTTTCACCCAGACCAGGAAATGGGACCCACTTCTATGGTCAATTAATAGATCTAATATTGAGCAGATTGAGACCTTCTACTTGGGGACTCTGTTCTTGGCAACTTAATGAAGGGGGGAGCATAATCTCAGAGTCATGTTAGTTGGAATGTTGGCTCAGCATATTTCTCTTATGGGCAAATCAAAAGTTTTCTTTGATCAAAAAGCATGTCCTAGAAACTGATTGCAGTAGTTTGTTCTTAAGAGCCCACTGTGTTTGCACACCTCTGTCTTTTCGTCTTTCTTTTCCAAAATCTTTACACGCCCCCCCCATATGTACTATCTTACTATCCCCTGATATTGCAGAGCTCTCTTATTCACAAGATTGAATATTATGCCCCAGTGGTTCTACAGAGGAGATATCTGAATATGCCTTATTGTGATAGAATTTACCCTTGTGGTCTGGATAGGATTGATACATCTTTTTATGTTTTCTTTTTTGATAATAATAATAAATTAGACTACACAGCCAATTTTTTTTTTACAAAAAAGCAAATGAAGAGACCATGAAGTGTATGGTATTGGTTTCATAAGAATAAGTATTCTTAAGCATTTGTATTGCATCAAAAATCAGAGTCTCAGTGCTTATGGTCCATTACTTCAGGACATTGGTTTTATGGCATTGGGAAGACTGTTCTCAAGTATCAGTAATGCATTCTGCTGTTTTTTTGCAGTTCTTTTGTTTGTTTAATACCTGTTTAATACCTGTTCAGCTGTTACTTTGCCCCAAACAAATTTATATTCTGACTTGTTTTGATTTCATGTTTTAGGCTGAGCAGATAAGGAAACATAGTAGGTTTGTTAGAATTATTTCCATTCCTGCAGTGATGTGGTGCCACCTAGGAAAAGCTTTATCACTTGACTATGTAAACATGCCACCCTCTTCTGTTATTTTTGCTTCAACCCTTCCTTTATCTTCTCACCTGGGTTAGGAAAAGGGCATTAGTTACCTCCCTGCTCTCCCTACTGGCCTTTATTCTGACTACTGTATAGCAGTGAGGCAGACAGTGAAAAGGAAAATACTGTCAGTTTGGAAGGTTACTCCAATGAGGTTCTAGATGCAGATAAATAACTATGTGTGTATCACATGCATTTGTACATGCACAGAACAAGAGTTATCACTACCCAATCATGGAAAGTGCTATCAATGTCAGAGAAAGAAGAGCAAAGGAAATAAAACCTGTGTTATGTTCCAAGACTTGAAAAAGAAAGGCACCTTTGAAATGAGTACCTTTGAAATGCACTAAACCAGTTATAAAAACACATGTAGGTGTTTTTCTTACCAGGTGAGTTCAGATAGATTTGCCTTGGCAATGGAAAAATAAGCATTTTTCAAACAATACTTTATGAAATTCTTTAATTAGTTTTTGTGAAAATTATATTTGAATCACTGGAATTATGCACCAAAGAATGTCCCCTGCATGGTAATTTTCCAGTTGATCAATATTTAAATGCCCTCACATAGCTTCCAGCCACAAAAATCACATGCATATAAACTTGTTCCCAAATTAATGCTGTTTTACCCTAGGATACATTTGTATAGCCAACTAATGCTGTTCTAGCAAGTCTAGCAAGAAGTGCTGACCCAGCCTGAATTGAAGGAATATGAACACAAAACTCTAATTCTTCTAAATGAAGGAGAAGTCTCAGGAGAGGAATGGAATGTCTTTCTTTTAGTAAATATACCTCCACATTCATGGAGAACAGACAGTAACATTCTGTGCAGTTTGCTTCATGGACAGTGTGTCATTTGTTCACTCTCCACTGGTGGTGTCAAATATGCTAGTGAAAAAATAATATTATCCTCCATTTACATTTTTTTTATTTTACTTGCTTAAGTCACTCCTAGGTCTGTAGGCCTCCAGAAGCATAACACTGTTACTTGTTGTGTGGTTAATAAAAGAAGCACTCAACATAGAAGACTTCAGCCAAATAAATGAACAGAAGCAGCTAGCAGCATAAATATACATGCATGTATCAATAACAGTTTTACAGTGGAAATGTCCCGTCAAGCAAGAACTCTCAGACTCCTTCTGAATGTATTTCTAGTACAAAGCAGGCATCTACCAAATGTTCACTTTTGTAAAGTTTGCAGCTTGGAAATGCAGTTTATTAAATCAGCGGTTTGCCTCAGTAATGCACAGACCCCATAGACTACCAGCTTTCATATTTATTTTAATGGAAGGTACAGTCTCCATTATGGATGGGAAGGTCTCTTCCTTTTTATTCCCATAATGCTCAGCTCGGTACTCCACACCTCTTAGAAAAAGAATTTCTAAAATTAGTTTTAAAATTTGTGTATATCCTGCCCCATCTCCAATGGGGATAGAAAGCAGCTTACATTGTTCCCTTCTGTTCTGTCCTCACAGCAACTGTGTGAGATAGTTTGGGGCATGAGTGTTGGAGCATACAAAATATGTTACAGTTTTTGCATTCCTTTTGTTCATTTCCTTCTCTTTTCTAGTCTGGCTTACACATGATAAATCTCTGAAACATAAACCAGGTCTTGATGTGGTTGAAGTCTAACCGTGTCACTATTCTTCTTGGTATTCCACTGATGATAGTGAACAGACATAAAAATTTAAAGTGCTAAAGCAGTGGTCCCCAACTTTTTTATCACTGGGGACCGGTCGATGCTTGACAATTTTACTGAGGCCCGGGGGGGTCGTCTTTTGCCAAGGGACGCCACCGCCGCCGCCACCTGAGCCCCTGCTCCACTTGCTTTCCCGCTGGTGCCCCTGACTTCCCACCACCTGCTGGGGGGCGCTGCCAGCAGCAGTGCCACACTGAGGGGGAGCCCCAGCCATGGCAGCCACTGGAGAGCACCAAAGGTGAGCCGGCGGCAGAGTGGTAGAGCAGTCCCCGAGGCAGCAGCCAGGGAGGAGGACGAGGAGGAGCCGCAGCCCAATACCGATTAATCCAGAAACTGGTACCAGTCTCCGGACCGGGGGTTGGGGACCACTGTGCTAAAGCATTCACCAAGTTCTGTTCAAAATTCAGAAATATGTTTTGAAATTAGTTAAATCTTTTGATGGTTGTACTTTGCCATGCAAACTTTGGCCCAGTCACACACTCAACCAAACCTATGCAAGATATAAATAAAGTGCATCAATAAACTGATGATTCTTTAAGAATTATGTCCCTTCTCCATCAAAGAAGGCCTTCTGGTGCCTTTCAAAACTGTAATGTAGCTTACCTTCTTACTCCCTTTTGGGAATAAGGAAGTGAAACAATATAGACACCTGAGATTCTCTATTAATTCCAGAAGTATGAAATTTATTTATTTGTTTGTTTGTTTGTTTGTTTGTTTGTTTGTTTATTTATCATACTTCTATACCGCCCTCCCCAGAGGCTCAGGGCGGTTTACATTATAACAGAGAACCATACATTAAACAGTCTGTAGAACATGTACATCGATAACCAACAATTGCAACCAAACACAACACAACACAAAATAAGGAAGCATTCATTCAGTGGCATTCTTGTGTTCTTGAGACCTGGCAAAAGACTTTCCAAACAAAGTGTCTGTATTTTGTGAATTTTTATTGTTCTCCATGCCATATTCCAAGGCCATATACACTATCCTGACTTTGTCTAAGGAATGGCAGGTTAAATGGATCTATGTAGCGTCTGAGTGTTGAAGGTAAGTGTATGTTTGGCAACTTTGTCCTTTCTGGGAAGGTGAAAACCTCTGATCAGGGCAAATACAGAGCTGTATTTGAGATGGCTGTACAAGTCCTTCACACACGTTCATTTGAACTAAGATTTGCATTGAACAAAAGTCATAAATAGGAAACTGCTGCAAGGATATAGTTTCTTGAGAACTCTTCACAGGCTTTGAATTATATTTAGACATAAAATCAGCAAGAGGGCTCCCATTTCAGCGTATTCAGAACAGTGATATTTAGAACATGTTCCAAGTTGAACTGATTTCAGTGATATTTCCCACTGTTTTATGGAACCTGCTCAAAGGCCCTTAATTAGGGGTTTTCATTTCAAAAGTCATTAATGCTCACTTCAGTTATAAATCTGTCTATGTAATCTGTATATATGCCTTTTACTATTCCTATTGCAAGCTATTGTTATATAGGATCGAAATGTAAACTTACACATAAGTAAAGAGTTATTTATACTGAAGTAAATAAAATACCTGAAGTTCCTGGTGATTGGTGGGTAGATGCTGAGGATCTCAGCAGGATATATTACTATAGATTCTTCCCTCCAAAGCAGCCGTTTTCTTCAGGGGAACATATCTGTTTTTGTGCTGCTCTTTGACCTTAAAATATAAATAGTTCATTCATTCTAGGGGAACTGATCTGTTTTCTTGAGATCAGCTGTAATTCTGGGAGATCTTCAGGTCCTACCTTCAGTTTGTAAACCCTAATCCATGAAACCCTGGAGTTTCTTGAGGGTCTTGGAAGGGTTTCCTGAATGGGTAGGAGTAAATTAATTTTAATATATTTTTTAAAATTGTTAAACATTTATTGTGTGATATGACAATATATAGTCATATCAACCTGCCCCCTCCTAAAATGGCCAATGATGGACCTGGAGGAGGTGGGAAGGGGAGGGGCCCCAGATGGGTATGTACATAGCTATGCTTCCCAACCATATACTGCATATCACTTCTGGAGTTTCTCAAAGATTGAAGAATATTACATGGGTTTCTCAATGCTAACAAAATTGAGAAAGGCTGCCCTAATTTTCTTGGTCAATTCCAAGTTATTGTTAGGTTTTCTGCAGATTTTTTTTTTTAAGGAGGGGATTGTTTCAGCAATTTTCTGCATACTGGTGGGGGGGGGGGGTCAACTCTAGACTACCACTATGCTGTGTTCCCAAAGGGAAGGAGAGAATAGATCCTGGCTAGTAAGCAGCTCGGCATTTCCCATTGTCTGATTTCCATTTGCTCAGTCCAGTGATTATTCCAGTTTCATACATGAGCCTTGCAGCAAAGGTGCATAACAATATCCTGGCATTACCAAGCTTGTGGTCGTACTCAGCTGATTCTACCCACGTTGATATTGCTGGAGGCAAAGTCAGCCTGGCCTAACAGGCAGATCAGGTTGAGATTGATTTGGGAAGCCAGTGGGCATGTGTTCCTTTAGAATTCCTGTCGCTGTGCAGCAGAAAACTACCAAGTTAAACAGTCTGTAAACATCTGTAGCTATTCAGATGTTGCCCTGTTTCCCCTTGGTTTAAAGGCATAAAACTGACCCACCCAGGATGGGACTGTGCTGTTCATTCCTTATTATTGGAAGTACTGGATTATGGTTCACACCCATGGAAGTCAGTGGCCATGCTACAGATGATTATAACGAATCTGGATCATGCCCACCCTTTCTTTTGTTTTCTCCTTAAATACAGTTTACCGACCATGGAAATTATATGGTTGTGAGGGGTGGACTATGTAATTGTAGAGAATGAGGACAGGGCCACATTCAGTTGGAGGAAATAGAGTAGAATTGAAGGAACTAGAATATAAAAAAGAATTAAAAGTATCTTTTGGATTTTTGCTATGATTTGTGCCCAATGCACAAAAATCCCCTAATGAAGCCCCCAGTTTCCTTTTTTTTAAATTTATTTGCATCCAGGCTGCTTAACAATGCAGTTCCTTCTCAAAAGACATTATTGTGTTACTTCACAGTGCATGCAAAAACATTTCCATGTCTCTGTGTGAAGTTGTGTCTAGTACTTGTAACATTCCTGCCTGAAAGTACAGTGATAATTTTCTCACAGAAGTATTTTTTAAATGCTGTGAGAGGCCTGTGTACATTTGCATCTCATTAAATCATTAAATAATCATTTATATTCTTCTAAATGAAGCAGCGGAGCATTAAAATGCATTTGTTCTGGTAGAGCTATTTCAGGTTTCTATAGAACAGCCAGTGGATTCACGTTGTGTCTCGTGTGCATACTTTTGGGGGAAGAGGGGGGAGAGTATGGGGATATCATGGCAGAGAGCTGAAAGTCTTATCTGGCAGTACATTTTAAAGTTTTGTAAGTGCTGAGCTAACGGTGCAGGGCTGCTGGCCACCTTAATCCATCCTTGCAGGTGGATTACCATAACATGCACTACATGAGGCTGTGTTTGAGGACAACTAGAAAATTACAACCAATTCAGAATCCCCGAGGTGTTGCCTGTTCCCCTATGCCCTGCCACACCAGCTTCACTTACGTCAACTGGGCCTTCTGTGGGTGCCAACCTGAAAATGGGCAAAATCAACAACTGTCCATATACTCACTTCCTCGGTTGTGGTTTTCTCTTTATGGAATGGCCTGCCCAAGGAGCTCAGAAAGGTTCCTGCTCTCTTGGCTTTCTGCAAAACCAAATTATTAATGAGCATTGAGAAGGACATGGGAAGTAAGGGTGCACAATAAAAATGGTTCGCAAATGTACTTGGATAAATGATTAGGGGCTGTGGTCTGTATGGCCATGCATGGCTTCATGCTAGTGGATTCTATTATGTATTTATGAGTTCAGTTTATTGATATGGTCCTCGACCAGCAAAAACACAGCATTCAACTATTTCAATCACCTAATTTTTGCACTGCTTGGTATGTCATGTTAATATTCATGCTATACTTCAGCTCTGTCTGTCTGGTGGGTTCCAGACTTCTGCAGTCCTAATGCATTGCTACTTGAA
Organism: Paroedura picta; assembly: GCF_049243985.1. Lineage (NCBI taxonomy): Eukaryota > Metazoa > Chordata > Lepidosauria > Squamata > Gekkonidae > Paroedura > Paroedura picta. The sequence continues at coordinate 36,377,640 of NC_135378.1, forward strand.
TATTCCATTTTGTTGAGCAGATCAACTCACTCTGTAATCTGCCTTGATTCCTTGTGAGAAAGGCGCATATTAATTACCCGCTCGTTTCTAAGTTCAATTTAAAAGTGCCGATTATGATAATTAAACCTTTAATTCACCAGGACCTACACATCTGAAGGGCCATCTCTTTCCAGCTTCTACTAGCTGATTCCTCTGTCAAGATTTCCCACCTGATATCCACCGGAGATTTCTTGGGGTGGGTAACCCTCACTTTATGGAATAGGCTTCCAGAGGATCTCAGGGGAACCCCTTCACTCAAATTCTTCAACTATTGCTGTTTCCCAAGATATTTAAAGGCATGTGAGGAAATGCAGACAGCGAAATCATCTGATATATTACATAAGAGTGTTTCTATAGGATTTTTCTCTCTGTGTTGTATGTGCTTGTGTGTTAAGTCAAATAATGTAAGCCACTCTGAGATGGGAATGCTGAGGTCCAAACCTGCTGAATACCACCTGACTCCATGGGGAGTCTGTTATATAATTTGGTTCACAAAATGTGAATATTTCTTAAGCTACCTGAATTCTGCACATTTGGATGCAGATACTATAATTGTTCTTATTCATGCTTCGTCTTATCTGAATACTAGCTTCAAAGCCCATTCCTAAGAACAGGCCTTGAAAGGGTCCCCTCCCCTGGCCAGGCAGCTTAAGGTGGCTTTGGGCTGCAGCTCGCAACCAGATCAAGTGGGGCGGGGGCTGGCCAGCTTGTTAGCAGGTCCAGGATGGAGCTCCTTAGCAGGCCCAGCCTAGCAGGTCAAGAAGCCCTTGTTAGCAGGCTCAGCCTAACAGGCCGGGAGGCCCTCGTTAGCAGGCCCTACACCATGACCCTTTACCCAGGGCCCTCTTCTCTTACCTGCTGCTGGCTCCAGGCACTGAGGTACATCTGAGAGCAAAGAGGCTAGAGTCCAGGGACAGAGGGCGGGAGCTGCAGGGGCAGGGCTTTGCTGGTTACACCCTCATTGGCCCTATTCCAACTTGGATAGCCAGACACATTCCACCCCCCAGGTTGTTTCACAAATATATAGAGGAACCATGGATAAGAATATATTTCCAGATTTGTATTTATGATAGTTCTGTATCCTGTTGTTAGAGCCATGGATATCCCCTTTTCCTTCCATTTATTCTTTAAGTTCAGTTAAATTGCATTTTCCATTCTCCTTGTCAAATCCAGTTTAATTACAGGGGATTATTAACATTAATTACCACAAACTATGTAAGCTGTGAATTGTCAAAGGCTTTCAAAGCTGGAAACAACTGGCTGTTGTGGGTTTTCTGGATTGTATGTTTGTGGTCTGGTATAGCCCCTAACACCTTGCACATGACTGTGGCTGGCATTTTCAGGGGTAGGACCCAGCAAGATGGGAACTCTAGCATGGAGAGATTCCTATCATGCCATGTTTTACCTCTGAATATGCAAACCACAGTTACTGATGAAACCTCAGGGAATCCCCCTTGAGTCTCAATGAGAATGGCAGACTAAATGTAGTGTAAATAAACAAGCAAATGGCTGTTAAAGTCTAGAGCTTGACTTTGCTTTGAGCTCATTATATTGGCTTAGTTGGTGCACAGTCTCTCAGCCTTGCTTCCTGGGGATTGAATAGAGAAACATAAATAACTTATTTCTCAGTTATAGAACGTACGTTAAGGACGAGGGATACTTACTAGCACCAAAGAGATACTAAGTTCCCATTTTTGAGATGTTTTGGATTGAAACATGGAAGAACCATATAGTATATGTAGACAGAATAAAACATACACAAACCCCAAAGTAAAATTGTGTTCCCTGCTACATTGGTGCAGCACAACAAGATTTAGGAATGAATATTGCTACATAAAAAGACCACTGCTATCCTGGTTTTTATCAAATGTTCACCATGTAGAAACTGAACAGTGCATCTTCACCTGTAATTGCTACAAGTTCCCAGTAGCCTTGAAAATGTGCACATAATACACTATTCACTGCTTTCTGATTTAACAAACTGCGGCCATTTCAACTCATTTAGCTAAAACACCTGCTGTTCTGTAGATAGGTCTGTATGGTGAGAAGTTTCTCAGCAGGGTCACTGAGTCTGACAAGAAGGAGTGAAAATGAAAGATTCTGGCAGTCCTTGTAGTACATTGTGATGCTGCTGGCTTTGCGGCTCAGTCTATGTCTCCTGAGCCATCCAGCTATACAGTAAACTCATTGCATTTTGTTTACCTAAGGGCAAACAGATGTTCCGATAGTCTGGTAGCAACTGAACCAGCTGGGTGTGATTTATTTCTGTGTCTGTAGACAAGGGGCGTACAATTTATGACAGGTCTCTGGTTGGAACCCTCAGGGTGGTTTGAACATTGTATGCAGTACATCCACAGATTCCCTCAAAGGCATGACAGTTGATGAGGACATATCCGAGAATACAGCATGAAGAACAACAGAATGGAAGGGGAGAGAATTTACAGCTCAAAAGCACACTGTAGACAGAAATAAAGTACACAAAAAAGGGTTTGAATCCAATATATAACTGTAAATATGAAATTATATGATCAGACTGTTTTTGGTATAAAAAAACAGGTGAATACATCATATTTGACTTGCATTAAGGTAAGGGAAGTCATACCATATAATGTTTTTTCTGTACCATTCATTACATTATGAGAGCATTGTTGTTCATTTCGGATCCAGTCCTGAGGAGAACAGTGCTGAAGCATTGCCTCCTAGTTTGTTTGTTTTACTGTAATGTTGTTTTTTAAGGCATTGCTATGAATTCAGCTATCAGTCCATCTAGCCCAGGGGTCCCCAGTGTTTTTGAGCCTACTGGTATCTTCCAAATTCTTACACGCAATGGTGGACACAACTATGAAATAGCTGGCACAATCAACCAGAAAATGGTGGCCATAAACCATTTTCTGGTTTATTTTCTGGAGCCAACCACAACCTGTCAGTAAGTGAGGTCCTAGATAACTCTAAAAGTAGCTCTTCAACATTTCAAGTGGAAGCTCTGTTTAATGTGATGCCTTTTAAGTGGACATAATGTTTTGTTAGTATACCATATTTTTATCACTGTACCTTTAGTCACACAGTGAAGAGCCTTGTACTGTGGTGTAAGCCTTTACTGAAGGAACTTTTAAAAAAATTGCTGTCACATCCAGTCAAATCTACAATGATCACTTAGAACCCCTGCTAGGCAAAGCCTCACCTGCACTATCTACTTTCGAAGATACTTGCTAGGCATCGTGTTGGGTCACTAACCAACCTCTGGTAGTTTCTGCCAAGACTGACAGGCCTCAGAGGTCTATGTAAACCTTCTACCTGAGACAATAGGAGAATCCAGGAATTTAGTCTGGATCTTTTTGCAGAGCCCTAGAGCCTCTTGTGGCACAGAGTGGTAAGCGGCAGAAACGCTGTCTGTCCATGAGGTTGGGAGTTCAATCCCAGCAGCTGGCTCAAGGTTGACTCAGCCTTCCATCCTTCTGAGGTCAGTACAATGAGTACCCAGCTTGCTACTGGGGGGTAACATGGTAATGACTGGGGAAGGCACTGGCAAGGCCACCCTGTATTGAGTCTGCCATTAAAACGCTGGAGGGCATCACCCCAAGGGTCAGACATGACTCGGTGCTTGCACAGGGGATACCTTTACCTTATATCTTAACACTGAGCAGTGGTTCCCTAAGTCTTAACAATGTAATATTAATTATACTTTGAACTGAGTCTAGTACAGTCTAGTTGACTGTTATGAAATTCAAATTGCTTGGTAAAGATTGGATAAATCTTTTCCAACTTCTACAAATGTACCTTCTGGTTTGTTTGAAACTTATCTGAAATGTCTCTGTAAAAGTGTCTTTTATATTTTACTTAAAATGCTTTATTAGATAGGCCATGAAATATTTTCCTGGCATTTTGTTCAGGAGAAGATACTTTCTCAAGCTGTTGTGTTCATCAGCTTTCTTAGAATGCTGACTATGGCAAACCTGGAAGCAAATTGCATGTGCCTGATAGGTTTTGTCTTAACTGATAATATCATTCCTGAAGGAAAGTAATCAGTCTTCACAAAGCCATAGCTAACACCTACATTTCAGCTTATTCAAGTGTGATTCCCCTGGAACATTGTGAAAGGTTGTTTCCCTGTGCACTTTGTTTTGTAAAGATGGGTAGAACCAACATGGATGACTATTATATCCATTATGTCTCATCTTTAACCGCTCCTAGTGGAGCAGATTAAATAATTCGTTAAGGGCCCTGAGGGCGGGGCCCTGTCTGTGATGAGGAACGGTACTGATAGGCCCCTTCCCCCGGACTGACTAATCGGGAGATGCTTCGCGCCTCCCAATCCACCCCCCTTCCAGCTCGCCCGCAGCCGCCCGGCTGCCACCATTACCTGCCTCGCCTGGGAGAGGGCAGGTTGCTGCCGCGCCGCGTCACTGCGGCCTCACGTCCAACTCCACCGCCTCACCACCACAGCCCCAGGTAGGCCGCGCCATGGGGGGGGCCAGGACAATCCAGATCGGGCTCACACACCACCCCACACCCGCCCTCAGGTCCGGCCCAGCACACCTGGAGAGCCAGCCCCAGAAACTCCCGAGCCCCGCTAGCACCCGCTGCATTTAGAGTGCAGCGGGCTTATTTACTAGTCTTCCTATAAAGCCATATAAATCAGTAGTCGATGCCACACTGTGGCAATTAATGTATTAAGTAATTTTTGATATCAATATTTAACTTAAATCAGTTTTTCCCCTACCTTATTGTCAGCTTTTGTTTGGTGTGCCATAATTTATTTTCCTTTTTATTTTCTCCATCTGGACAAGACTTCTCCTTCTCAAGGGACTTTTATAAAATTAGCATTCTTAACTTTGCTTGACTGTTTATCACTTTCTGAATCAATGGTGTACATTTTATCTGAGTGTCTGTTGCTGGTTTTTTCAATAACCTTTGGCATGCCTTGTTTTGTCCTTTATAAGCTATCTCATGTTTTTGTTACCTGCTTTTAAACATAGTTTTCTGGCCATCATTTTATTTGCACACATCTATAGTTAGTGCTTACAGTCCTTGTTCTGAAAAGATTGGACAACACTTGCGTGTGACACCAAGTTCTGGGCACTACTCAGGATTAAGTCTTGTCTCTGTAGAATTGCAGATTCTGAGAAACAACCATGATCATTAGGTCTAATTAGGATCAAATATTTAGTAAGCACTGGTAGCTGAACTTAGTGTACCCATGGAGGCTGAGAAATTGTTTGGGGGTAATGTGCTGTAGAAGTAACAAATGAAGCATGCATGATTGAATAGACCTCTGCAGAGGTTTTTCTCTCCTTGTAGAATGTCTTTTATCTAAGTAGCTGTTTTCCATACTTAGCATATTACTCTCTCATCGCTTTTGAATACCTGTTTGTTGACAGTGGAAACCCACCTTGTGTATGTTCCAGCTGCATGCTTTCTATAATAAAAGTGTGGCTGGATGGAAATTTCAAATAGAAGTTGGTAAAAATTCTTTATGTTTTGAACAATGTTTCTTTAGCCTCACAGGCAACAGGAGACTTAATTCATCTGTTCTTTCTCTTTAAAATGTTCGTTTTGATGAAGCTGAATAGAACAGGTAGCATCTCACTGCAAAACAAGCAGGCGGCATAGATTCCAGGCCGCAGAAGCATCCTCTTACCTTCTTGCATGTCTTAAGGTGCATCACCAAGCAGTAGATGGGACCATTGTGTATGGTTGGCTAATTGTTAGATGGATTTAGCTGCTTTCAAAATCAGAATTTGATGAGACTTCTAAGTCTCTCTTATCTAGTAGCAAGGCAGATAAGCATACATGAAATTAACAACATCCAGAAAAAATACAGAACTTTTTTTAAGTCACAAAAGAAAATTGTGTTTTGTTTTAAAGGGCAGCAGTAGTTGATGGATCAAAGCTGTATGACGTCCGTAATATTCTAGATTAGTGTATTCTGGAAACTATAACCAAGAAGGGGGGGAAACAAACAACTCAAGACAAGAAACCTAATCTACAAGGTTAAGACAAAAAAAAAGAAATAATATGGCGAAGCATGCAATACTAATATAAAGAATATAATATATATGTGTGTGTGTGTATATATTTATATATATATATAAAGAATATATATGTAATACATTCAAAAGGGTTCAAATTTAAAAACAGTCATATGTATGTAGGTGTGTGTGTGTGTGTGTGTGTATCCCAACTTCATACAATAAATGACGAGATCAGTTTGAATTTTACCAGTGAGGGAGGCTTTTAGTTGAAATGTGTTTGGTTCTTATATTACGATATAATTTGTACCTTTAACAAATTTATATTTGATATTCTTTATATCAACACTGCTTGCTTCACCATATTCTGGTTTCATTTTTTTGTCTCAACCTTTTAGGTCACCTTTACCATTGTGGCATCTGAGCATACGTTAGCTTCTTCATACTATTGTATTTACGAGAAAGAAATATGACCCTTAATATAAGACAATTCTCCTTTTTTTTAAAAAAATATTATATACAAAAGTTTTTTTCATTACTGAACTTAACTGTTGCTTGTATGCGACTTTACTACTGCCTCCCTCATTTCTTTGACAACACATACAAAAAAAAAGAAAAGAAACTAGCCTTCCTTTTCTGAAAGTAGGATAGTTCTTTACACATGGGGCTATTGCAACATTTTATATTTTTGATTGATTGTTCTTGGCACATTGCCCTGTTTTCTTACTTCATGGCTGCTGTGTGGAATGGTTATGAAATTAAGGGACCAGGCCACAACCTTGTGATTGTCTTCTCTTAGCCTCTGCCTGCTTCAGCATCAACTTTTGCTTGTGGCTTCTTCTGCTGGTCTTGCCTGTGGAAAAGTGTCACCGCTGACAGGGCTCCTGTTTGACCAGAATTTGATAATGTGGTGAACCACAGTTAACATGAGTGTCCATATAACAGTAAGCCAAAAGGTAGGAGCTGACAGAGGGAGGGAAGGGTCAATTCACATCAGGAAACAGAGAGACTAGGCATGGAGAAGGGAACCAGTCCCGCAGCCTACCTGTGTTCCTGAGATCACTATTGGTATATTTGCACTGGCTCATTGAATCTATTCATTCAGTTTCTGCCAGAGGCGGTTTATCCTAGTAGCACATATAGCACATGCTGTGGTTCCAGAAGTCCCATGATGCTGTACGGCAGTGGTCTGCAACCTTTTTCAGGTTGCGGACCGGTGGGGGGGAGGGCGATCCGGGTGCCGCGCTTGCGCAGCAGCCCATGCAAAAGTGCCGCCCATGCGCGTTTGCGGCCCCCACCGTGAGCACAACGCGCATGCGCAGCAGTTTCGCGTATGCACGTTTTGCGGCCACTCATGGCGCAAACGCGCATGTGCAGACCTGCCGTGCATGTGTGGCAGCCCATATGCGAACGTGCATGCGCAGCAGGTCCACACATACACATTTGTGCCATGCGCGGCCGCAAACGCGCATGCACGGAACTGCCGTGCATGCATGTTGCGCTCATGGTGGGGCCGCAAATGCACATGGCGCAAATGTGCATAGCGGCTGGTGGCCGCACTTCCCTCTCCCCCCCCCATCGCAGAAAGAAGCTCGCTGGGCTGTAAGCTAATCAGCCACTTTGGCGGCCGATATGCTTGCAGTCTGGGAAGTTTCTCACTGGGGGGGCGGGCCCATGCCGAGGCCTTCCGGGCCGTGGCCTGGTGGTTGGGGACCACTGCTGTATGGTTTAGAATCACACAGAGCTGGACCACAAAGGACCATCCAGTCCACCCCACCCCACATACTATTGACAGATGTTCATCCAATCTCCTCTTAAAAGCTCCCAACAAAGTGTGATTCTTAGGGGTCTTCATACTTAAGCGGCTTGTGTACCACAAGAAAGGGGGAGGGGAGGGAAGCTGTCAGTTGCTCCCAAAGTTCTAGCTATTCCCGGGAAGGGTGCCCCACTGTTACAGCACAAGTAACAGCAGCAGTTGTGCCTGCTAAACTAGAGCTGGTTTCTGCTGAATAATAAAGATGGAACATTGTCCAGGCAAGCAAGGAGAATTTGCTAGGATTATGTGTTGTTGAGATAGTTGTTGGGCAAGATACAATGGGGCAGCAATGGGGCATAATGTATGAAATATGATGACCTGCAAGGAATAAGTATTTTGAAATGGTGGTCTGCTGTGCAATACAGCAGCACTTAAATATCAGTATGTCATTCAGCTGTTTTATTTATTTAGTTACTAACTTCATTTATACCTCACATTTCCCCCTCAGTGAGGCCTCTGTGGAACTTGCATTGTTCTGTTCTTCTCCATTTAATCTTCACAACTACCCTGCTCTGACAGAACTGCTCTGTGAGAACAGCTAATGGGACTGTGACTAGCCCAAGGTCACCCAGCTGGCTGTATGTGGACGAGTGGGGAATCACCAGATTAGAGGTCGCTGCTTTTAACCACTACATCATGCTGAGTGTCATCCAGTGTACTTCCTTTTTTTTCATGAGAAGTAAGACTCATTTATGAATTTTACACACCATTGCAGTGAAAGCCTGAATGTTGCTTCTCATCATATTTAAGAGTGTGTGTGTGTGTGGGGGGGGGGGGTTGGATAAGCTCTGACACTGTGATGTGGTTGTTTCTGTACGGTATTTTTCTGAGTCATTTCCGTGCATTCAATAAAAACAGCTGGCAGCCAGAAGTGAATGTTAAACGTATAATCAGCAGTCCAGACAAGACAAATACAAAACAGGTCCAAAAAAAATTCAAAAATGAAAATCTATTTGAAGCTCTTCCATGTATAATAAAGACTATTGACCCAGGTTGGTCTTGTAAGAATCTGTGGTTAGTAGGCTTTTTTAAAACAGTATTTATGAACAAGTTAAAATTTCCAGGATTAAAAAAAAATAAGATAGCAAGAAGTTCCCAGTCCAGGGATCTGCATCTTACCCAAACAGCATCCCAAACTGAGCTCAATGGGATTTGACTTTCATGACACAATCAGAAACCCCAAACCCCAAAGGAAATTATCTCTACAATTTAATGATGATAAAATTATGCAGCCAGTGGCATCCACTTGAGATCTTTCAGTGTAAGTGATACAGGGGTTGAAGTAGGTCACAGATCTGCTGGCTATTCTTTTTTTAGTCTACGGATAATTCATGCAGCTGGAGACAACTATGGGGACTGTTTGGCAAAAAAGAAAAAAAAAACCCAAAGAACAATGAGCCATAGAAGCAGAATCTGAGAATCGTGAACATCATGTTGGATGAAGGCCGAAAGTTAATAAGCCAGGCCTTATCCTCGGTACGGCTTTACCCTGCACTGCTTAATTATCATTAAGGAGGTAATGGGTAGTAACTTAAATCACTTATCACTGATGTGATGAAATACAACAAGATGAAGGGGGCCATTTGAGGAACATAAAGCAGCTGCCTGTGAATATCATGTATTAAACTAACTGTTGGTATTGAAGCTAATGAACGTAGTTGCCAGCGATCAGTGCCGATATACACAAATTCCTCTCAGATACCGTGAAGTTAAACTGCCAGCCCTAAATGACAAACAGATTGATTGTTCCAAGTGCAGTCCAAAACATTTCTCCTAAGCCCTTGACCCATTTTAAGCTGGTTTCAGGGCTGGCTGGCACCAGGTTAGCTGTAGTTGAAATGCTGGATAGGGAACAATCTTCAGCCACTGATACCATATCTTTCAGCATTCTCTGACACAGTTGATTATTCTACTTACCCACTACTTGGAATATGGAGGAGGTACTAAGATAGTGACAGATTTTATTTTCCTGGGCTCCAAGATCACTGCAGATGGAGACTGCAGCAAAGAAATTAAAAGACACTTGCTCCTGGGGAGGAAAGCTATGGCAAATCTAGACAGCATCCTACAAAGCAGAGACATCACCCTGCCAACAAAAGTGCGTCTAGTCAAGGCAATGGTATTCCCAGTTGCAATGTATGGCTCCGAAAGTTGGACCATAAGGAAGGCCGAGCGTCAAAGAATTGAGGCTTTTGAACTCTGGTGCTGGAGAAGACTCTTGCGAGTCCCTTGGACTGCAAGGCGAACAAACCGGTCAGTCCTAGAGGAGATCAGCCCTGCCTGCTCCTTAGAAGGCCAGATCCTGAAGATGAAACTCAAATACTTTGGCCACCTCATGAGAAGGAAGGACTCCCTGAAGAAGAGTCTAATGCTGGGAGCAATCGAGGGCAAAGAAGAAGGGGACGACAGAGAATGAGGTGGCTGGATGGAGTCACTGAAGCAGTAGGTGCAAACCTAAATGGACTCCGGGGAATGGTAGAGGACAGGAAGGCCTGGAGGATCATTGTCCATGGGGTCGCGATGGGTCGGACACGACTTCGCACATAACAACAACAACAATTAAGAGAATAGCCCTTTGGTGGTTTTATTCGTTTAAGTTCTGACAAGAAAGAGATGCTGGTCAGAAAGCCTGCTGATCTAGGGGGACTGGATCCACATCCTCTGAATGTGGTGGGGTTGGCTTTTTCAGAACAGATTAAGAGGTTGGAGGTTCATGGGCTCAGCCTTGCTGTTAGAAAAACTGTCTGACAAGTGGCTAAGACATCTTTTATCAGCTGCATCTGGTGCACCAGCTCTCCTTTCTTCCATTCAACCATGCTAGCCACAATAATTCATGCTTTGTAACCTTATGGTTGGATTAGTCAAACACAGAAGTCTGTGTTTGACTTCTCTTGAAGACAAGAAATTAGCTGATCCAGAATGTGGCACCGAAACTACTGGCAGGGACTAGCCAAAGAGAGCATTACAAAGCACTTAACACTGGCTGCTAGTTCATTAGCAAGTTCAGTTCAAAGTGCTAGTTATGACCTTTAAAGCCCTTCTTGGACTGGGGATCACTGGGGACTGTCTCCTATACATTCTTGGTGTCGTGCTAAATAGCAACGGTTTCTAATCTGGTGAGCTGGGCTTGATTCCCCACTCCTCCTCCACATGCAACCAGCTGGGTGACCTTGGGATAGTTACAGTTCTCTTAGAGCTGTTTTCACAGAGCAGTTCTCTCAGAGGTTTCTCAGCTCCACCTATTTCACAGGGCGTCTGCTGCGGGAAGAGGAAAGGGAGGCAATGGGAAGCCACTGAGATTCCTTTGTGTGATGAAAAGTGGGGTGCAAAAAACTAGCTCTTCTTCTTGTACACCAAACACGGTCTTCTGTTGGCTGTTCCCTCACTTAGGATGCCCCATCTGGCATCAGCATGAGCCTGAGCCTTTTCCACACGGGCTCCCACTCTGACGTAGTCTCCCCCTGAAGAGACGAGGGGAGCGTCTTTGTTATGGATCTTCAGGAGCCACTGTAAGGCTTGTTCATTTACCAGGGCTTTTGATGAGTTATAAAGAAGAGGCATATTTTACCGGGGTGGGGAGATATCAAGGGCTTATTATTCTATTTTGATTTTAATTTGTAATGTTTTAATTATTACTATAAGTGGCTTTGAGCCTAGAGTAGAGGTGGGGTATATTAATTAATTCTGTTTAGGATTTGTACTGGAAAAATAGAAGTCAGAATGGGGCTAAGCAGATAAGAGGAAACTTGAAACTAATGACAGCGATCACCAGGGAATGGGCTCAGCCCTTTATCAAAACCTAATTTCTATCTTGTTTGATTATGCAAATCTGCTTTCAGCCTTGTAACAGTTTCAGAGGGTAGCCATGTTCTTCTGCAGTAGAAGAACCCAATTCAAGTCCAGTAATACCTTTGAGACCATCAGGAATTTCAGGGAACAAGTTTCAAGAGTCAATGTTCACCTTATTAGATACGTATCTGATGATGGGAGCTTTGCCTCTGGAAAATTCATACCTTGAAAATCTAGTTGGTTTCTAAGGTGCTGCTGGCTTTTAATCTAGCCTTGTAACAGTTTCACTGATACTAAGCCAGGTGTACGAGAGAAGGTCAACAACATTGCAGCGATAAATGGTCCAGTTAGAAGGATTTATTTACCCCTGACAACTGAACCAACAGAAATGAGCTCAGCTTAAGCCCAATTTCTGAATGATATCAGAGAACCAACAGTGCACAGCAGGATCCTAGTGGCTAGCATGCTGCCTACATGAAAAACAGGGTGCTTCAAAAGGGTAGTTGGCAAGTGTGGGTTGTACCAAGAGGTACAAGTGAAATAACTGAGTTTGGGCTTCTGTTTTAACTTCTTAAAATAAATTCTAGAAACAAGACCAATTACTGTAAATAATATACTGAGTCTTCATTAATGAAAGATGGAGGCTATAAAATCCCACAGAGTAGATTGTTTCTCTTGGACAACAGCAATGGTTTAGGATAACAACAATATGCAGGATAACAATAACAACAAACCCCAGCATCCAAGCAAACAGTGGGATCTTGGTTTATGAATTATCTTCAACTGAACCAGAGTTAAATGTTTGACATTTCAGTTTCTAACTTGTAGGTAACCAATTGTTCTTCACCACAGGAATAATTTTGAATAATTCTGAGAACAGTACATAAGGAAACAATGTATTGAGAGTGAAAATCCTAATTAAATTTGTAGGAAAGGTCTATGCAAAAACCCTCAGTGATTTCATAGAAAAGAACAGAAATTACTGTGCTATCCTGTGCACACATTAGTTCTTCACAATGCTTTCATTGTTTTTGCTGTGAAAAAAGTGATAGTACTTGTATATAAGACTATGTTGATTTCTGTCAGTCCCCTCCTTAAGACTTGGGAGAGCCCTGAAAAAAAGGTCCAGTGAGAACCAGCTTGGTGTAGTGGTTAAGAGCAGCAGCTTCTAATCTGGCAAGCCTTCACATGCAGCCAGCTGGGTGACCTTGGGCTAATCACAGCCCCAATAGCACTGTTCTCACAGATGAGTCCTATCAGAGCTCCCTCAGCTCCACCCATCTCATAGGTGTCTGTTATGGGGAGAGGAAGGGGAAGGCAATTATAAGCCGCTTTGAGATTCTTTAGGGTAGTGAAAAGTGGGGTATAAAAACCAACTCTTCTTTTCTTCTACCATCACACACACACAAAAAGCCCTGGTCTTTCAAGTATAAAGACATTTTTCCCCATTCCACACACATTTTTATGCGTATGCCTTCACATGAATTATTCAAAAGTACTTTCACAGAGGATAATTATATTGAAATCATTCTTTTGTTTACCACCACTGACTTTGGCATAGTGAATGTTACATCATTAGACAAGGGCAATTGACACAATTGTCAAAGAGTCTGGGCTGCCACTTGGCTTACTGAGATGCTGTGGATGATGAAAAGACAGGGGAGACTAATAGAGTGACAGTGGAGAAGATTTGAGATGAATCTGACAAGACAAGGGTTAGAGCTCATTTGAAAGCCTGCGCTGTGGCATTGATGGTGGCACCATCACCGTTTAGCCCTGCAGAACTCTTCTGGATGGTCAAGGACCCTGCTGAGTTCTGGCTGATGGAAGTGCATAGTCTGTGACTTTGTAGACAAAATATTTTGCATCCATGCCAACTTGAACTGTACATTAGCAGCAACATGACTGATTGGTCACAGAGTGCTAATTTGTCAGTTGCATGCGATACCTTTGCCTTGTGCAGTTTGAGGATGTGGACAAGACCTGCCACCTGTTTGTATGACTCTTTCTCCTCTGGATTGCTTATTTCTTACAGGGGGAGCTGGCAGACTGCGTCCAGGAGAAAGTAAATACCTTCCCAAGTGGATGATCCTTCCTGCCTTGAAGCAGTCATTGGGTCATTCATCTAAAGAAACCTACTCTAGACCAAGGAGAGTTGAATAACTGCAATCCAGTCTCAAATATACAATTCTTGAGCAAGGTGATGGATGAGTAATTGCTGGCTATTTTCAGAGATTTCTGAATGAAGGGGGTTGTTTAAATCCATTCCAATTGGGTTTCAGACTGAATTGTGGAACTGAAACAACCTTGGTTGCCCTGGTGCATGATGTGCTGGGAGATGGACAAGAGTAGGACAACCTTGTTAATTTTCCTAGACCTCTTGGCAGCTTCTGATCCCATCTATTAAGTCTGCAGTTATGGTAGATGCAGATACAGCTCTTGAAAACAGTCAGCTCTTTATTAACTCCAACTCCAGTAAGAAACACTGAACAGCAAACACTAGAGCCCGTGGAACTTATATATTTCAGACAGCCCACCAAGGAATGTGATAGGCCCTTAACAGAACCCACGGCTCCGTTCTTAGAGTCCCAGTTCAATCAGTGATTGACTACATTACAATCCGTTTGCATACAGTCTGTAGGAGTTTAATCTCCACATACACAACACCATTAATCAAGATATCTTTCTGGATCATCTTTTGGGATTGGGAGGTACTGTTCTGTGGTACTCCAGTCCTACCTCAAGAGTAGGTTTCAACGTGTGATGCTGAGGGATTGCTGCTCTGCCTTAGGCTTACATGATTCTTCATGGTTTCATCTTGTACCTCATGCTTCAACAAATACATAAAGCTGCTGGAGAGGTCATCTGGAGATTTGGCTGAACTGCCACCAATATGCAGATAACATTCAGTTTAGAGTAGCTAAATGTCCTCTGTATATCAGACGCTTATCTAGATATTCCCATGCTATAAACGCATACATTATAAAAGCAGATATTACACCTAATCAGCTCATTGCATAATCCTTTGCTGAAATATCCATCTGCAAGTAATATACTTAACTGGGGGAACAGAAGAAGCAAGCTTTTATATTATTAGGAAATGTTCATGTTTAGTTAGCAGGAAACATCATACATTCAGTTAAATTCCAAATCACATTTAATTCTACCCAATAGAATAACTTTTCCCTCTGAAAATGGCATAGCTAAGATTTGGGGCAAAAAAGACTGCCTTTTCAAGATTCATTGGTTTATCATAAACCAGTGGTTCTCAACCTTCCCAATGCCCCCGACCCTTTAATACAGTTCCTCATATTATGGTGACCCCCAACCAAAAATTATGCAAGTGTTCTTTCACAGAAATTAAACCAAAACTGACCAAAGGCGTGAAGATCCATTGTTCAGGATTGTATATAAATTGTTTTTTTTCTGAGGTTTCACAGTTCAGTTCTGCCTCTTGTCCCACCATGCCTATCTCTCTCTTTTCCCCTGCTTAAGACAGACAAACGCTCTATCTTGATCTACACCGCAAGGCTGTTGTGTGGATGGCGACCCCCTAGCCAAGATGCTTGCTATGCCACGACCCCTGTGAAAGGGTCGTTCAAACCCCAAAGGGGTCCTGACCTCCAGGTTGAGAACCATTGTCATAAATGTTAATTAATAGCTATTTAACACATTTCTGGAGGAGAACTTGTCATGACTTGATTAGATAAAAAAGTATTTTTACTGTGTTTGTGGTTTATTGGAGAGCTATAGGATTCAGTGATTGACTAGTGATGGTCTGTGATACCTCCTGTTAAGAAGCCAGCAGGTAGGTTGAAGACCTGTGGAAGGAAACCACTCATTCTCATACTGTGTACGAGAGCATTCCAGTGTGCTGCAGCTGGTTCTGTAGTGTGCTATGAAAACTTAAGCTGCAGTGCTGGAATCATTCAATGCTTAATGTCCTGAATGTTGTGTTGATTCAGTCTGTATCCATCTTTCCAGGATCATCCTTAGGAAGGAAATCAAAGGTGTCCTTTCAGTTAACAGGAGCAGATTGCCATTCCTGAGGAAATACAGACTTTGCCAAAAAAATATTTAGCAAATGTTTATGCTAAGATCCTCAGTGTGGTATCCGTGGGCACCATGGCACCCACTGACATTTTCTCTGGTGCCCACCAAGTGTTTTGGGGAAGTGTTTGCCCAGCAAGACTTCTGATTGACTATTGGAGATTTAGTTGGCCATGCAGAGTTTTTAAAATGGCGCTTTGGCAGCAGATGCCACCACAGTTGGAGGATCTGTACTGTGTTACTGAAATTAAGTTGTTGCCAGTATTTTGTGGTTGATTCAGACTCCAGCAGCAGCCATTTTGTTGCATGTTCACTGTGCCACAGCAGAATTCCAAATGTGCCTGCAGGCTCAAAAAGGATGGGGACCTCTAGTTTATACTTTTTAGCCAGTGAAACTGCTTGAGATCTCTCTCTATATATATATATAATTACATGTGTGTGCAATTTTTTTAGAGTGAAATGTGTCTTCAGTTTTACTCCCCCTTTTCCTGACTCTCAAACACTGAAGTAGGCAAAAATTCAGGTTAGATTTGCTTGTGAATTGACTCTGTACAAGGCTGCTTCATAGAGTTTCCTCTCTGAGTCAATCAGAGCTTGAAGTACAAACTCCCTCAAGAAGACTTTTGATCAATCCATTACAGAGTAAAGATGAAAGGCTTGTTGCACCTAACTCCAAACTGCTGATATGGAAATCAACTTGAGGTATGTGTTGTCCATCCATCCCTCACCCCACTGCCCATCCATTGAAAAGATCAAAGGCAGTGACAGGAAGACCAAAAAGTTGTCATCTGTATGATGATTACCCATTTGGCCTCTCTATTGCCCATTTGAACAGGATAAATGTTATTTTCTGCCAGAAAATTTAGCTCGGTGTTTTATGGACAACTCAAAACAGGAGGTTTCTTTTTCATAAAATCATATGAATCCAACTGTAACTGCCACTAATTTTTTTAAAGAAATGAATCCATAGTATAAGGCATATTGTGTAGCCAGGGTCATAGCTTAAAAGAGGGTAGCCCCTTACCCAGTCAGAGATACTTGAAGGTCCTTTTCTGAAAGTTATGCTTCCATGCTTCCAAAGAATTCTGGGAATTATGGCTTGGTAAGTGCCTTGAGTGCCTTTTTGGCTCGCCCACCACGGAAGTACAATTTACTGGGAGCAAAAACCTCTACCAGACTGAACCCATTTCAACCTTTAACGGAGAGTCCCTTTCTAACACTAGCCTTTTAAGGCTCTATCCAGGAAGAGGTAAATCTGCTTCAGTTCTTTAGCAAATTAAAACCACTAGCTTGTTAATAAATTACTATACAATAAAGTAGACATCTTGCCTATCTAACAGAATTACAAAAATATTTCCGTATTGTCTCCTTTGTTTCAGTAATCGTATCCCCAATATATATGCATAGTGTCCTGGTGTTTCAGCTCAAAGTGAAGCCCAGTTTCATTTGGCTGATTTTAGCTTGTTATTCGTTCCTTTTTTAATGCTGACTTTGACAGCTTATTTGCACACACACACCATATTCTGCAAGTTGGACATTCTGAATTTGCAAAAGTACCATGATGCAGGGAGGTTACTTTACATAAAATCTTTTTTTTATTATTCAAAGTGTATCTAAGTAAAATTGTAAATTAATATTCCTTTCATTTAAAGAAGAAGAAGATGCCGCTTTTCTCTACCCGAAGGAGGCTCAAAGTGGCTTACAGTCGCTTTCCCTTTCCTCTCCCCACAACAGACACCCCCTGTGGGGTGGGTGAGGCTGAGAGAGTCCTGATATCACTGCTCAGTCAGAGCAGTTTTATCAGTGCCGAGGCAAGCCCAAGGTCACCCAGCTGGCTGCATGTGGAGGAGTTCAGAATCAAACCCGGCATGCCGCACTCCTAACCATTACACCAAACTGGCTTCTTTATAGAAGAAGAGTTGGTTTTTATACCCCACTTTTTACTACTCAAAGGCATCTCAAAGTGGCTTACAATCACCTTCTCTTCCTCTCTCCACAACAGACACCTTGTGAGGTAGGTAGAGCTGAGAGAGAGTTCTGACAAAACTGCTCTATGAAAACAGTACTATCAGAACCGTGACTAGTCCAAGATAACCCAGCTGGCTTGGTAGCAAACTTAGATTTTCTGTTTGTAGTGTATACTTCACATGGAGCTGAAGCCAATTCTGGCTTTCTGACTTATAAGATAAATACATTTCCAAATGCCCAATTGTCTCATTTACATGTTACATTTTTAGGTAGACACAAAAATGTCTAAAGTATCCTCAGGGTACCTAAGCAAACACACTCGAAGAAGTCTTTCACCACATAAGGTACTCGCGTTCTGAGAGAATGCTTTGGATGTTTCTGCTATATAAAGATATGTTCAGTTCATGAATGACTGACATTTTGGTAAACCAAAATAATTTAATTTTGGAAAAAGAACACTGTAATAGGGGTAGACATGGGAAAACATATCTGGAATGGGCATTTTGGGGAGGAATTATGAAGGAAAAAAACAGTAGGGCTTGCCAAATCCAAAGTGGGGGTGGGGGGAGAGGATAAAAATATCACTATTTTTACCCTGTTGCAAATGCCTGGGTTTGAAATGTCCTTTCCCATTCTGCCTTCAGTTCTCAAACTCTGTGAAGTCTAGTTCTTTCAGATAAGTAGTAGTTCTGTCCAGTGAGTTGTCTAAGCAGGGTGGGGGACAATTTGTTGAAGTTGTTTTCAACTATTAGGTGTTTCCTACAAAGATAGCTGTTTTAGAAAAAAACATGATGTATAAGCTTGGTGGTCTATGTAGCACTAAGAGTTCTGAGGTTTTTGAAAATCCACTGGCTCTAGTGTTTTACAAATGTTATGTGTAGTAGTAAGTTATGCACAGTTATTTCCATGCAACCATTAGTTGCACCAGAAAGGGCATTAATCATCGCTGGTACCAAAAGAGAGAGCCCACTAGTTGAATGAGGCTTGGATAAGTATTATAATGCATCCAACATTGTGCATGGATTTTTCTTTCCCTTTTTGTTCTCCACCCTTCCTCCAATGCACACAGGGTGGCACACAAGTTCTCTCCCACATTTTGAACCTCACAACCCTATGAAGTGAGTTAGGATGAAAGTGAGGGACCCAATGACAACCACTGAATTTCAGGGCTGAGTAGGGATTTGAACCCAAGTCTTCTATTTCTTAGTCACCTGATGTTCTTGATTGCATCATTAACTTATCATCAATGTAACAGAACAAATGTTAAATCCAGTGGTACCTTTAAGACCAACAAAGTTTTATTCAAGGTATGGGCTTTCGTGTGCATACACACTTCCTCAGATACAATACAATCCATGACACATTCCATGATATTGTATCTGAGGTGCATGCACATGAAAGCCCATACCTTGAATCAAACTTTATTGGTCTTTAAGGTACCACTGGACTCAAAATTTGTTCTGTTACATTGATGATGAGTTGGTAACACAGTCAAGAACATCAAGTAACTAAGAAATAGAAGGCTGCTGCTACCCACTTGAATCTATCATCATCCATTGATGCATCTATGCAAACTGAATATATGGGTGTCATATGTAAATCTGCCTTGGTGAATTAAGGTGTTTTAGACATATGGTGATTCCCCTCTTCAGAAATAATTTTGTGTGTTTATGAGTTTTATGTAAATTGGATACTGTTTGTCACCTCAGGTGTCATTGCTAGCAGGGACCATGACGTGTTTCAAAAACAAATATATCTTTACAAGCTCCACATGGAGTAAACATAGCAATGTATTTTAAATTCATTAATCATGTATCCAAATTCTTTGTAAAACTGGAGGTGCATTGTAAAACTGGGGGATGCACTATAGTATTTTTGAGAAATCTAAGTTTGACGAAAGTTAGTCTGGCCTGCAGAGAAAGATAAACAAGGATACATTGAAATGAGGTAGGATTGAGCTGATAGAATCCTAAAATGCTAGACTGGGCTCTTGTCAGTGTGGAATGCAGGTGAATTATTAGAGGTTTTTTTTCAGGTATTCCTTTATGTTTAAAATATCCTCCCTGCCCCTGGAAAATATGTATGGAATATAATGACATGCTGGGAGATTTACCATTATATTTATCATTCTTCCAACATAATTTTCTTTCTTAAAATGTTGTAGAGATTGTGTGGGAGACAGCTGCCCATTTCCAGGTGTTTCCTCCATATGAAATAATGCCAATGTGCAAAATTTGCTGTAGTGTGGAGGAAAATGTATATGTAATTATACAGGGAAATAGATGTGCCTCTCAGCAACTTCATTGCAGCCTGTCTTGCCAGCTGGCTGCCTTTTCCCTTGCTTGTACGTGTATCCTGATAGCTCTAGATGTTGTAGTCTATTTATGATGAATAAATTCTTACAAACTAGTTTTTTTACAAGTTCTTGTTTACATTTATTTATTTATTTATTTATCATAGGTTTGAATGTATCTTCAACAATCTAGGGATTAAAAATATAGTAATAAATTAATTTAATTCCTAGCTTATCTTGAGTCCTTTTTAAGGAGAAAAACAGCTTTAAAATTTCCCAAATAAGTAATCCTAAACTCGCTTACCTAGAGGTAAGCACCTCTGGACACAGTGAGAGTCTGGTTAAACATATATAGGATGGAATCTAACACAGAAGCTCTTGTGGTGAAAGGCTGAGATTCTTGTAACTATAAAGTCTGATCTGGTTAAAATTATGTCAATGTGAGCAGAAATCTTAAAAGGTAAACCAGAAAACTCCAAAGATTGGGTGCAGGGTAAAAGGAGAGTAAGCTATCAGTACCTTATACATGCTTTATCATTTTTTTTGGTAATTATTTTAATGCAATGCACACATACAGCTGACCTGCTGGAATATGCATATAAGTAATGGTATATCCAATTTAAAGTTTTGTAATGAGTGGAAGCCATATGATGAGTTATCTAAAGTGTAGCAGTAATAGATTTTTTGGAATATATATGTAAAACCCTTTCCAATCTGATTATGATTTTGAGATGCTATCAAATAATAAGTTGCCAGAAGTCAAATACAACCCTTCTATATGGCAGATGTCAGACAATAGTCAAAAATATCCCTCAGATTATAGACCTGAAAAAGTGATGAGAGGGAGAGAGAAACGGTTGTGTAAAGTTTTGCATAAAGCCTGTATAGTTTCACAGACAAAAACATGCATTGCGTCTTCTTAGTATTTAATTCAACGATACTAACCAAGTATAAATGTCCCATCTCCACCTTCTTGTTGTAGTCTTCACCGACTTCAGAAGTTGTGCCCCCTAGATTTATTGATTTATTTATTGTATTATTATTCCACTCTTCTCCAAAGGCTCAGAGTAGATCACAGGGTTAAAACAGCATAAAATACATCATTATTACTAAAGTTAAAATACAGTTAACATTTATGTTAAAATATTTAAAACGTATAAATATATTAAAATACATATACATAAACATTAGGTGCATAATTTGTCCATCTTTCAAGGATAGAAGAGGGAACCTACGTATCATTCCAGTGGCATTTTAACTGGGTAGATTCTTAGTTAGGGGGGTTACCTCAACCATAGGCCTGGTAGAACAGCTTGCAATCCCTGCAAAACAATTTAAGGTCCCATAAGGCTCTGATTTCATTTGGCAAAATGTTCCACCAGTATGGGACCAGAGCCAAAAAGGCCCGGGGCCTGGTTGAGGTGAGTTTTGTTTCGTTAGAGCCAGGGACCCTAGGCAGATTCTGGTCACTAGACCATAACACTCTTCGGGGGCAGATCATGGCTTTCAGGCTTTCTGCCAGGAGACTGAAGTGAGGGTCCAGGAATGGGTGAAAATTGTCCTCCTTTCTCCGCAGCAGATGTGGCATCTATGAGCAGAAAAAGAACATAGAATCCAGCCCAAGGACTATAGGGTTTAATCAGCAAAAAATGTTGCTTAAAGTTCAGTAAGATTAAACAGAGAGCAGGGGGATGAAGGGAATCTTTCAATCTGAGGCAATTCATTCTGGACTATAACATATTTCCTCTCTATCATATTATTTATTTTCCTATATCCTTGCAGTTTTTCTAAGATGCTGTCTCTGTGGATTTTGGCATGTTTGTCCTATAAAACTTTCCAAGTTGCAATTTTAGTTATTGTAATGGCCAACATAATTATTCCACTGGCTAAAAAATTGTAGCTTGGAGTACAATATAAAATCAAGTACATGCTTGGTTTGTGTCAAATGTTGGGGGACATGGGAGCATATATTAAGGGAACTTTTTTGTTTTATGTACTTTTTATATTTATATGTTTACAAAGCAAAGGATATAACGATGCTTTTTCACTTGCAGCTCTGAAGAGCACTTACGGGGCATTTGAAAAAAATATTTCAGAAATTTATTCATTGCATTTTTCCTTAGGACACTATATACCATTTCTTTTAGGGTGTTTTTATGGTATGGAATGTGTTCGTGAAAGTGAGTACCCAGTCCGTAGTACCAGAATCAAAATGTATGTCTGTGGATACTGAAAAGCCAACAGACAAACCCTTGCAGACATGTCATCTCAAGATAAACTATTGAATCAAAATAATATCTATTACAGAACCTTCCTTTCTCTTTGATTTCTCACCATGACCTGAAATATCAACTACAGTAAGTTTCCTGTTGAAATAACGTAGATTCATTTTCATGAATTTAACCTTAAGATTCGTGTTAGGGATCACTTCTGAATGGGAAATAACAGTTCCTTTGTTTAAGGAGAGCCAGCTTGGTGTAGTGGATAGGAGAGTGGACTTCTAATCTGGCGAGCCGGGTTTGAATCTGCACTCCGCCACATGCAACCAGCTGGGTGATCTTGGGATGGCCACAGCACTGAGAAAACTGCTCTGACCGAGCAGGAATATCAGGGCTCTCTCAGCTTTACCCACCTCACAGGGTGTCTGTTGTGGGAAGAGGGAAGGGAAAGCGATTGTAAGCCGCTTTGAGACTCCTTCAGGTAGAGAAAAGCGGCATATAAGAACCAACTCTTCTTCTTCTTCTTCTTCTTCTTCTTCTTCTTCTTCTTCTTCTTCTTCTTCTTCTTCTTCTTCTTCTTCTTCTTCAAGGAACTGTTATTTCCTATTCAGAATGGGGGGAGTGGGCAGGAGGCTTCTAGTATATTAAATGTTGTTTAAAAGTTGATGTTAGGGCAAATTGACTTTATTGCATGACGACTAACAGACAAAAAGCCTCCAGAATTTCTAAAGCATGGCACATTTAGGACTGAACAAGTACTAATAGTTGCATTTTGATCTTCCCCCTTGCTATGCATTGTTTGCTTTTATAATTTGTATTTAAAAGAAAGACATAGTAGTCAGTAGTTCTTTTAACTTTGTTTTGGCAGTATGATAGAATGGGGTTTTAAATTGTTTATGAGAATTTAAATGCATAAAAATAAATAGAAATGAAAATTATAGAGGAGGAAAAGAAGGGACCTACTGAGGTTTCCAGCTCTGGGTTTTGAAATTCCTACAGATCTAGTGGTGAAACATAGGGAGGACAGGGTTTGGAGAGGGGTTAGATCTCAGAGATGGAACCACTCTTCAAGACAGCCATTTTCTCCAGAGGAACTTATGCCTGGAGAGCAGTTATAATTCTAGGAGGTCTCTGGGTCCCATTGGGTGGTTGGTAACATTAGGGCCTGCCTGATTTTAATCTTTACTTGATATGGTACTTCTAAAAGGAGAAGGAGCCTCAGTTTTTGGCCTTACACCATTGAATATTGCCAGTGAATAATTATGTGTTCTGCTGCTTCTGTGGTATACTTCAGTTTGCCAAAATCCATATGTTAGGGCTGTATTCCATTGGCACAAACACAAATGACAATTTGTTCATGACAATAACAATCTTGGTTTATTCCTGTCCTTGTGTGATCTCTTTTCTCCTTCACAAAAACAAAACGAAAAAATGCCAGGTCATAAGAAATAGATGTATTCTACAAAGTCCCTAAAAGATTTTATTTGCTGTGGGCAGTTCCACCACCAGGTGAATGTTCTGATTGCCCCTGCCAAAGCCTATACAGCGAAACATAGGGACTTTGTGAAATAAATCAATTTCCTGTCACCTGGGTATTTTTTTCCTTTTTGTTTTTGTGGCACATTGCTGGATGCAGCTCACTTTTTTCCTTTATCCTCTTTTCTCCACCATCAGGCACATAGCCGAGATGGAAGGTGCTGTGGTAAAGTACACCTCTGGAATAATAATAGGTTGTGGAGACATCCAAATGAGGGAGCTTTGAAGATTTATCATGATGCCTGAATGGAGTTCAGGACTGGAAAAGCATCATCTTCATTCCTCATTTGAATCTAGAATCTAATCCTTGTTATATAACACATATATAGATAAGAGATGTTTATTATAATTTCATGTAACTGTACACTGAGATGGGTACCATTTGGCCACTCATATGTATTGCATTTTCAAATATTTTCTTAGCTGTTTCACTGGATATGTAATATATACTTATGCCATTACTATTCTTTGACTCCCCCCCCCCCACCTTTTCAGTCCTGGCTCCTTTATGGTGGAATGAGCTCCTGGAAGAGCTACAGGCCCTACAGGAACTTTCCCAGTTTCAAAGGGCCTGCAAAACAGAGCTCTTCTTCCAGGCTTTTGGTTGGGGCTAATGAATGACGGAAGCTAACATCGTATGGGGCCCTGTCTAAAAGTAACCCTCCCCCTGTATGGGAGGTGAGGCGGTAGAAACAGCCACGGTGGTCATGGAGTATTTTAACTGTGTTTAACTGATTTTCTAATTGTAATGTTATAACTATGGTTATGAGCCTCTTGTGGCGCAGAGTGGTAAGGCAGCCATCTGAAAGCTTTGCCCATGAGACTGGGAGTTCAATCCCAGCAGCCGGCTCAAGGTTGACTCAGCCTTCCATCCTTCCGAGGTCGGTAAAATGAGTACCCAGCTTGCTGCTGGGGGGTAAACGGTCATGACTGGGGAAGGCACTGGCAAACCACCCCGTATTGAGTCTGCCATGAAAACGCTGGAGGGCGTCACCCCAAGGGTCAGACATGACTCGGTGCTTGCACAGGGGATACCTTTACCTTTACCTTTTTAACTATGGTTGTGAACTGCCCTGAGTCAGTAACCCTGAAAGGGGTGATATAAAAATTATGAATGAATGAATGAATGAATGAATGAATGAATGAATGAATGAATGAATGAATGAAAACTTTGAACTAGGGTTGCCAGCTCTGGGACCTTAGCAGGGTACAATACCATTTAGTCCATCTTCTAAATTGTCCATTTTCTCCAGATAAACTGATTTCTGGCACCTGGAGATCAGTTGTATTTCCAGGAGATCTCCAGGCACTATCTGGAAATTGGCAACCCTACATTGAATATCCTATAAAGCTTCCCTGAACCAAGTCGGGCAATTTGTCCACCTAGCTCGGTGCTGTCAGCTCTGACTTATAATGGCTTTCCAGAATATCAGGCAGAGAAAGGTCTTTCTCAGCACTTTCTATCTAAGGCCCATTTAACTGGAGATGTCAAGGATGAAACCGTTACTTTCCATCATGGCAGGATCTTAAAACTGATCACTAAAGGTTCCCGCTGTTCACTTTTCTTCCTGATTTGTTTTTTCCTTTCTGAGCATGGCATAAGAAAACTTCTGTTGTTTTCCTGCCTCCCTTTTATAGATTAGATAGTGCTGAGCATAAAACTGGCTTCAAGATGCACCAAAGAGCACTGGACTAGAGAAGTGAAAAAAGTGGTCACTGCCTCTAAGAAAACAAATCACTCAAAGGTGATTAAAGTCCTCTTTTCTCCACCCACAGGAGCCTCAAAGTGGCTTACAGTCGCCTTCCCTTTCCCCTCCCCACAACAGACACCCTGTGAGGTAGGTGAGGCTTAGAGAGCCCTGATATCACTGCTTGGTCATAACAGCTTTATCAGTGCCGTGATGAGCCCAAGGTCACCCAGATGGCTGCATGTGGAAGAGGAGCAGGGAGTCAAACCCAGCTCGCCAGATTAGAAGTCTGTGCTCCTTACCATTACACCAAGTTGGCTTAATTTAAGGGGGCATAGTGAGAGTGAATGTAATCTTGACATGTAATGATGGTAAAAAAGGCCAAGAGATAGTATCTATGATTCCTATAAATGCACAGATTCCTATCGCAAGTTCCAACCTGCACAGCAGAGCTGACATTCTTTTGCCCCATGGAGTGGGAAAGGGACCCCTGATCTGCTAGCTACGTGAAGTTGGGCTTGTTTGAAAAGATAGGCACAGGAGCTTGGCCAGAGGGGGAAAATGTTACAACACTAGCAGTTAAAATGCTGAGTGAACAATTAGACAGGGAGGAAGAGACCCTGTTGAGGACAAAATTGTGGAAATGTAGGCCATGAAGGAGTCACGCAGGAAAGGATGATCAGCTACATCAAGGAATTTAGCTTTGACAGGGAGAAGTCTGTCAGCAGTTTTGTTGAGGAAGACTCAGTGGAATGCACACAGTAGAAAAACAGTTTATAGGATCATGAAAGGAAGTGAAGCACAGAAGTCAAGAAAGGGGGAATAAGAGTTTGGAAATACAAAGCAGACAATCATAGTGGGAAAGGATGGGTCAAGAGATTTCCCCCCCCCAAAAAAAGGGGGGAATCTCAGTATGCAGTAGGGAAGAAACCTTAGGGCCAGAAATATGTTGGTACGAGGAGTCAGGGTGAATTGAGGTCGGGGACAAGGACATGGCAAATTTTCCAAGGAAGAGGCAGGGAATGTTGGGTGGCTTAGAAAGAAGTGAAAAGCAGGGAGGTCAGAATGGGAGAATAAGGTGGTGGCAGAAGTTACTGCACTCTGACCAGGATGGCCCAGGCTAACCTGATCTTGTCAGTTTTCAGAAGGAAAACAGGGTCAGCCCTGGTTAGTAGCTGGATGGAAGACCTCCAACGAAGCCCAGGGTTGCTACACAGAGGCAGGCAATGGCAAACATCCCAGGAATGTTTCTTATTTTGAAAACTATAAGGTTGCCAGAGATCAGTTGACAGTTGATGGCACTTCCCACCTCCCCAGAAGTCACTGCTTTCATTTTGATTCATTAACACTTTGTTAGTTTTTTTACTTACTTGATGAGAACAGGGCACAAGGGGACACTTGCTTGTTGCTGCAAAACTGAGAATGTAGTCAGTTGTTGTTGTTGTTGTTGTTAGGTGTGAAGTCGTGTCCGACCCATCGTGACCCCATGGACAATGATCCTCCAGGCTTTCCTGTCCTCTACCATTCCCCGGAGTCCATTTAAGTTTGCACCTACTGCTTCAGTGACTCCATCCAGCCACCTCATTCTCTGTCGTCCCCTTCTTCTTTTGCCCTCAATCGCTCCCAGCATTAGGCTCTTCTCCAGGGAGCCCTTCCTTCTCATGAGGTGGCCAAAGTATTTGAGTTTCATCTTCAGATGTAGTCAGTAGCCCTACTAATTTGGCTAGTGATTCCTCTTGGGTATGCCAGAGTTGCCAAAAAGAAAAGAAAATTGAATAAACTTAACTATTATGTGTGTGTGTGTTTGTGTGTGTCTTATCCCTCGAGTATATCTTTTACTCCAAGGAGCTCATAGCAGGTGACTGATAAAATGTATAGCAAGTGATAGCACTTGACTAATCAGTTATGTTGCTGTCCAGGTGACACAGCCAATCAGGTGAGTTGCCATGATGAGACCATAATACTGTGTAGCTATATAGAGCCTATTCAAACATTAATGGGATGGCATGTGTAGGCTAAATTCCCTCTGGGATTCTTTGGCCTAGAAATCGCAAGGCCTAATGGTCTGATGGCACCCCTGTCTTCCCATCCTTTCTTATCTCACTCATTGGAGTTACAGTCATCTCAACTTCAGGTTCACAGAGAGAGAGAACTTCCATGATTTTTTAATAGACAAGAGTCTTCTAGACAAGCCAGTCCCTCAACACTACTCCAGTATTCACTTGCCCAGTAATATTAGTCCTTTTCCATGCACACATGACCTTCCCTGTTGTTGTACCCAAACATCAGACTTTCTCCCTCACCACTATGTGCTTAGTTAACTTTTTACCTAGATTTTGCTTTCCCTTCTTTATTTAATTGTTGTTGGACTTAATGTCTTGTGTTTAAGGGCTTTATGACTTGACCTTGGTAGCCAGGCAGGCCTGATCCTGTCAGATCTTGGAAGCTAAACAGAGCTGATCATGACTAGTATTTGGATAGGAGACCTCCAGGGATTTGGATATAGTAGTTCCTCCAAGGAACATTAGGGGTTATGATGTGGAGACAGGAAATGACAGACCACCTCTGAACATCCCCTGCCTGGCTGCCAGACAATCCTCAGATCTCCTGGCTACAGTACACTTATGCCATATGATAAATATAACTTTACTGTCAAGATGTTTTAAAATTTTATAAACATGTCAATTATTTTAGTGGTATTTTATTATTCTACTGTGCTACAAAATTATTTATAATTGGTTTTCCCACTGTTTTTCTTTTTTGATAGTAGATCTTATTTATTCTACAATGTAGTACAATTATATTAAATAAATAAGGAGTTAGGTTACCACCCTCAGTATTAAGCTTACCAGCTGATCAGAAAATGGTCTGAGTTTGATAGCTGGTTGAACTGCAGCAACCAGAATGCTAAATATTTTGTGACATGGATATAACATTTTCTGTTATCTGTAGATCAGGCTACTGTGTTGGGCACAGGGATTAATTAAAAAGTTGGCAGCCCTACCAAATATAATGTATTGTTTTTTTTTTAATGCATGTTCTGAAAGCTCCTATAGTGCAGTGTTATCCGGTTATAACATCTGTTCAAAAAACAAGAAGATCAGCAGTTTGTGTAGATTAAATCACGCCAAATTAACATACATCTACACTGCACTTTCATTATAAATCCCTGAAAGCACCAATGTCTTGAGAAATGTGTGAATAGACACAGATGTGGCTGATTAATTTCATAGTGGCGAATCAGACTAACAGTATGCATGCTGCAATTAATGGATACTAAAAGAATCCCAACACTTTGGACTTGAAAATTATGCTACTTTAAAGACTCATCCAAATATGACATTGCTGGATACCTGGGAGATTTTCAGGAAAAAAAATTTAAAAAGTGTGTTAAGTGCTCTCAAGTTGCTTCCAATTTATGGTGACCCTATGAATTCATAATCTCCAAAAGGTCCTATTATTAACAGTAATCATCAGGGCTTGCAAATGGAAGCCCTTTATTGAGTCAATCCAGCTCATGTTGGGTCTTCCCTCTTTTCTTGATGCTTTTAACGTTTCCTAGCATAGTTGACTTTTTCAGTGATTCTTATCTTCTTGTAATGTGACTAATGTACAATAGCTTCAATTAAGTCATTTTAATGTCTAAGAAGAGTCTGGGCTTTATTTGCTCTAGAACCCACTTATTTGTCTTTTTGGCAATCCATGGTATTCGTAAAACTCTCCTCCAATACCACATATCAAAGGAATCTACTTTCTTCCTGTCAGCTTTCTTCATTGTTCAATTTTCACATGTACATAGTAATAAGGGAAAGCATGGCATGAATTAATTTGGTCTTGGTCACCAGCCACACAACTTTACACTTAAGGATCTTTGTTGTAGCAATGCCTGTGTGAGCGCATATCTTGCTGAAGTAAGCAGTACACCTTGGGGCAATCTTTGGGGATAACAATAGCCCAAACTGGCAGATGAACAATAGAAAGAAAAGTACAAGGGGCAGGCAAAGCAGGACTGCAGCAAAGAGGTGGGGAAATAGAAATTCCAGGAGGAAGAAGAGCTGGCAAAGGAGAAAGAAAGAGTGGGTAGAGCAAATGGCCAATTGAACTTGGTGTGACTTAGAAAGAAGAGCTGCAAGAGCTGCTGTGTGAATAAAACCACAAAGGTGAATAAGGAGAAGTGATGGGGAGATAAGAGTGGGTGGAGCAAGCAGCTGATTGGCCAAGGCACTCACAGTGAATAGTACTATGTCCTATGACCCCTGCAGGGCTTTACGCTTCACGGGGGAGAACATCCTGGTCATTCCTGGCCCTAGAGAAGTGTGCCTGGCCTCGACCAGGGCCAGGGCCTTTTCAGTCCTGGCCCCTACCTGGTGGAATGAGCTCCCGGGTGAGCTGCGGGCCCTGCGGGATTTACCAGCTTTCCGCAGGGCCTGCAAGAGCAGGAAGGAGCTCTTCCACCAGGTTTTGGGTTGAGGCCGGGGTCAGTGAATGAGAGCCAACACGCCCCCCCCTTGGGTCTAATAGGTTATATCTTCTCCCCATCCTCCCTGCCGCTCTGTTAGCAGGGGGTGGGAATACTGGGTGTTTTTTCCTCCATGTTGAGTTGTATTAAAGTCTTTTAATGGATATTTTAATGGGGAAAAAGACTATTGTTACCTAATAAATCTAATAAATCTAATAATAATAATAATAATATAACATGACAGAGGGTTGGCAAAGAGATAATAGTTTTGCAATGTTGACTGAATATTGCTGCTATTGTTCTGAAACAGCTAAACTTGTAAAAATGAAGAGGCCTTTTGGAATGTTCTTGTCACAGATGTCATGAGTCAGTTCATTGGAGCAAAACAGGAGATGTATCAGAGATTCGACTATGTGCTTTATGAATACTGTCTTCCATTCAGAAAGATGTATCTGTAACAAACAAGTGTTTCATTTACATGAGCATCTGCATCCTCCAAAATTCCATGACATACAGGCAGAAATTATGCAGTTTTACAAAACTAGTTTATTGAATAATTTAAATAAGCTATCCTAAAGTCTCTCTGGCCCATCTGCTTAGCCACAATGACAACTTTATGCCTCCAGAGTATTTAAAGCAATGGTAGCCAGAGAGGCCTTGGAAAATGTGCAACAAAGATGTCAGAATAGACCAACAGCTTGTTGTTTACGTAGTACTCTTAATATTTATTTATGTATTTATTTATTTAATGTTTCAATTTCTATATAGCCACTCCCAAGTGGCTTGTGGCAGTTTACAAGAATCTTCCCACAATAAAACCCCCTGGAATGTAGGCTGAGGGCCAAAAGACACATTATACCTGACCAGAGTAGAGTCATGGGTGCCTGACCAAACTTTCAGTCACATGTTTGTATGAGGACTCCCAGCCTCTCTGACTCTTGACATGACTCCAAGCATTGCAAGGTGGAAGGAAGGGTTTGAGCCCTCCCTTCCATACCATTTATGCCAATGGAACGGCTGTGTGGAATCTTTGCTCCTTCCTTGGGCTCTACATCTCCATCACAGGGCATGTGGAGTCCAAGAAAGAGGTAAATAGCCCCTTCACCTGGACTGTTTACATTGGTTAAAATTAGAGAACAAGAGGGCTGGGAAGTTGGTCAAGTATTGAGGAAAATAGGACATCAAGAGATAAGGTTGCTGAAGGGAAGGGAAATAGCTGAGAAGAAGAAACATGAGATAAGATTATGTAGAAAAGACTGTTAAAAATAAGGGTAGCAAAAGCAGCAGGAAGAGGAGCAAAGAGTGGACCAGTGAGAAAAGAGGAGCAAATGTCTTAGACAAACTTCACCTGTGGGCTAGAGATTAGAGAGTCAGAGAAGGGTCAGAGAATGTTCTGAGTGGGTAGTAAGACTGTACATTTAAATAAAAGCAATGCTAGCAACATGGAAGTTACTATAGATGGTGGGGAGAAAAGAAGGGTTGTGTGTTTGAAGAGAAAATAGTAGACAGGCAAAGAGAGTCCTGGGTGCTTTGGCCAGGAAGGTCAACATGTATCCTGGAGAGGAAATTACGTTGTCTTCAACCAACTAGATAACTCTTTGGCCTTTATTGCAACTTTCTAGTAATATGTTATTTCAGCAGAGAATGCGAGGGCTAAAATAACCTTTATATTTCGCAAATCTGGATCCATTGACTTATGGCTCTTAGCTACTGTTGCCAGCTATTGGTCTTAAACAGGGTGAAATTTTTCAGTCCTCTACCCTCTGTATCCAAACAATTATATATATTCATGAACCCTAGTTTGCTTGCCTTAAGGGTTTGCCAAGGTGCTTTAATAAATGCCTGTCAGGAAACCCCAGATCTTCCCATAGTTTTTCCTCTTGTTGTTAGGTTCTGTCAAGTCATTTGCAACTCATGATAACTTTATGAACAAAGCCCTGCCATCCAACTCTGTCTACAGAGTCAATCGTAAGGTCAATCCACTTATGTATTTGATTCTATCCATGTCTTTGAGACTATTTCTGTAGTGATAGTAGAATGTTAATTTTGTGTTGCAAGTTCACCTTGATTTGTTAGCAGACTATTTAAAGGTATGGATAACTTCTACAGTGTGATTAGCTGCTTCCCTTAATTTCTAGGGTGTAATTAGCTGACACCCAAACATCCTTTTGTTCACTAGCTTATATTATTATTTTTTTCATTAAACACAGAAAATATACTCAGCATTGCATGTAAAGTGCAGATGTAAGATGGTTCCTTGTCCTTGGGAATACAAACCGTCACAGAATATGGCCATGTGCCATCTTCTCTTCCGTAAACTAGACAGCTAATACAATTTATACTTATAAGATCTTGTACTCAGAACTGAAAATGACATGTTCTGCCTTTTAGCCTGAATAGCCTCTGAGATGAATCAGGAATGATTATAATTTAAACTGCTGAATTTAAGCACTAGACTGTCTGCTGGAAAATGGACCAATTTCTGCCAAGATGAAATTGAAAATCTGATTGCAGTTACAAGAGTATTTGCACTTAGCTGCCGCCCCCACAACAATATAATAAATGTTTTCATTATAAGGATGGGGGCAACATGAAAGGATTTTTGGTGAGGGGCAAGAGAGAAGGGGAGAGGGAGAGGGAGAGCAAATTTTTCAGAACACTGCTTAGGGATTCCAAGGAGCAGTACTGACTGTAGGACCTGAAATTAGTCCAGGACAGCAGGAGCAAGCCAGGATTGTTGTTAGTAACATGAATAACTTGCAGAACTAAGGGGGGAAGAGAGCATTGAAAATATTTCTCCCACAAGTATCCAATATACAGCAGTTGTACTGGGCTAGAAAAAGCAAGTTTGAAGCTACTGTTAAATTTTCCGGTATTGTGTTTTATTGTATCTTTACAACACGGTGTAGCAAAAGCGTGATCCGATGACACAGCCCAGTTTCATTGATATCCAATTGCCGACTGCTCTAAAACAGCTTGTGAAGAAATTAGCTCAAAAAAGGGCAAAGTTGAATTAATGCTTGCATTTATGTTCGAAGTAGTTGTGAGTTCCTGCATTGTGCTGAGAGTTGGACTAGATGAGCCTGGAGGTCACTTCCACCTCTATGATTCTCCCCCCCCCAGCCCATTCATCCAGATATTTATTTACGTAAGCATAGAAATGCCTTCATAAGGCGTACCAATCTCACAACACAACTACATGGTCCTTTTGTACAACTTCCTAGAACAACAGAATTCCCTACCATTTGGTGTTCACTCATCTAAATTTCCTCTTCACAGCTTCCCTAGGGGGTATTCTGCCACTTGACAACAAATTCCACTGTTCCAAATGTTTCTTTATGGCCATTCTTAATTTGGTGTGTCAGAATTTGATCCCACAGATTCAGAATACAGTATAAACAAACTTCACCCTAATCCTTAATAAACTACATCCATTACCCTCAGATTACCCTCATTACCTCTGGGAGTTGGACTGACGGACAGCTGTACTTAACCTCTTGTGAATCCACTGGGAGCTAAAAACCATGGGAAACTCCTTGTTACACCCAGGGTAGTTTCCTGTAGATACAGTATTCATTTGCAAAACTGCCAACAGCATATTATTTTAATATATATATATACCTTTAAAGGGAGATGTATCTTGCATATGAGTCATCCAAACACAACAACGTGAAACCAAATAGTTGCTAAACATACTGAGCCAAGAGGCAACCAAGTGCCGTGGATCGATATAGTTCAGTTTGCATTCCCTGCACTGTTACAGTTGACAAAGTGAAAGCAAAGCCTTTCCCTGGACTTTTTCAGGACCGTCCTTGTTGGAACAGAGATTGTGAAAACAATGTGGGCATTTTTATTAAATACGTGAGTTAGACTAGGAAAATTTACTTTGGTGTGATGCTTTTCTTCTATGATGCCGCATCTAGAGTGCTACGGGTAAGTATTTTGGATATTACAGGAACAGACGCAAAAGCCACAGCAGCTTGTTTACATTTTGTGCATTTTGAGGATTTTATGCAGTCAGAATTATTTCACTGTGTAGAAAAAGTTAACGTCTGGATTATAATTCATTTTCTCTGCTGATTACTTCACTAGAATAGTGGTTTTATGTGTGAAATCTGCATTTGCTTAGACTAGTATTCATATTTTGAAATCCTTATTTATATGTGATCACTCATGGTTTATCTTTATTTCTTGAATATTCTATATTACTAGATTACTAGATGTACAGAGCTTTTGGCAGAAACAGCATCCTGGGTTTATTATGTATCCCCACATAAAGGAGCTTGACAGCATTACTGAAGTATAAGGGTTGGTGTTATTTCAGATGTTTATATTTATGTCTGTGCTGACTGCCTTGAACATAATAAAACTTCACTAGAATGGTGATTTTTCTGGAAGGATTTATTGCATCTTATTTATGTAATCATTGCAAAGCAATTTTATTTTAAACCTGCATGAAATGAATTCATGAATCATTTGCCTCTTAGACGAGGCCAAAGTCATGCAGTAGCTCACTGGCTTGTTTACATCATTGAGTAATTTATTGTGACAACACAGGAAAAAGTCATCAGGGTAGCCATATAGCCTGTATTTTTATTCTAAAGTAAGTTCCACTAAGTTCAGTAGAGCATACTTCTATAAGACTATTCCATATAGTCTTCTCAATACATGAATATTGTAATTCATGTTATAGCTTAAAGTAACAGCTTCACAAAATGGCGGTCACAGCCACGAATGGTTCAGAAATTAAAATTTGCTCAGTATTAAGTGCTTAAGAAGCTACTAGTCTTTGGAAGTTCCTGGCTATTGAGATGCCTGAAGGCTTCGGACATGATATAATCCATAAACACAGCATTCTGACCTCCTCATAAATCATTAAGTCTGCACCATGTAAAAGAATTGCAGAGACATGTCAGTCTTTTGCTAACAGTCCCTGTCACACAAATCAAAACTGTACATTTTGTTGAGCTGGCAGGATCGAAGAACTGTTTCTGAGCCAATGAGTGGCAAGTCTTTCCTATCCTAGTACTTAACCCTGAACAAACGAGTAAAGTTCTCATATTCCCTTCAGACTGTAATACAAATGTCCTGTCTCAGCCTTCTCCGGGTACAAAGATATAACTTCTACACAATCACAGCTGTTCTGTCGCCTCCCGTCTGCCACCCTGTAATGTAATAGTATAATCTCCCCCCCTTCGTTTAATGCTGACAGGCCATTACAAATCGTGATTTACCCAGGCATATTAACCATAACCATGTTGTGCTGTAGTAGCCTGTGCATGATTTATTAGCAGATAGTAGTCATTTCTATTCATATAGGCACAAGGGACTTTTCAATTATTGCCCCTGGACAATCAGAGGCTCTCCCCTAACTGTGCTGTTGCAAAAAGTTGCTACTGGATCAGATAAAATTCTATCACAGAAATTAACATTTAATAATTTATTTGCCGTTGCCTGGTTACCTACAGTTCCTTCAAGAATATCAGAAGAGGGCAGTATTTCTGTGATCCACAGCCTGCTCTTTGTTGGCAGTTGTTTATGTGAATGTCCAAATTCTATTGATTCCACTATGACTCAGGCTCCACTATGATTCTGCTTTGTAGTGATATATCTAGCTTTGTACATTTATTTCCAACTTTTCCCTTATAGCACTTTTCAAACTGCTACAGTTTTGGCACTTCGACTTTGCGTCCTGAGAGTGCACTATGCACAATCCTCTCAATACATGTTTGCCATTTTGTGTGAATAGAGGAACATGCCTATTTTCTAGTGCACCACGTATGAATGAGACCCTGGGGAAAATAACTGGAATTCTAAATGCATTTACAGAAGCTGAACACTCAGGATGTTCTCTTACTGAAACACTCAGAAAGCCGGTTCCAGTCTCATGTTGATACGATTCTGTTGAAATTACAAATGTTAAAGACCACAAATCCAGAGGCTCAAGACAACTCAAATTTATGGAGAAGTTTACCAGGTAGAGCATTCAGTAACTAAATGTACATCATTGCAACCCTCTGGTTTAAGTGACTCCTTTTCCTCAGGAGTTTTAGTGGTTGTATTGTCATCTTTTAAATTGTTCTGACAACC
Organism: Paroedura picta; assembly: GCF_049243985.1. Classification (NCBI taxonomy): domain Eukaryota; kingdom Metazoa; phylum Chordata; class Lepidosauria; order Squamata; family Gekkonidae; genus Paroedura; species Paroedura picta. The sequence goes on from NC_135378.1 coordinate 36,413,556, forward strand.
TGGTTGACAGAACTGTTACTGTGGCAGTCTTCAGTATGCTGTAAGAAAATTGAGGTTTTCTGTCTTGATTATTGTGAATGGATCTCTTGTAGTGTATTGAGGCAGAGGGGGTTGGATATTCAACAAAAGAACTTTAGGGTTTGTTTTTAATGACAGAATGGATGTTTCTCCTGTATCTATAGAGATGGGATCTGGTGATCAAACTAGATGTGATACCATTAGCATTTGGATGGTGAGACAATTAGGATTGCACCGTGCTGTTTTTTGACCTGATATGGCCCTGTGCAGCTGCTCTGTGCCCCACGAAGGGAAATAGACATTCCATATGGTACCTTATGCTTGTTTTTGCAAGATTCAGAGAAAATAATGGGATTAGAGTCAGGAAAAGGGTAAGGGGAAGGCTTGCCAGCCTCCACCCCTGGCATGGTGGCTCCATTCTGAATTTCCCACCCTTTGAATGCTATTTACTTCTTTTAAAAACCCACAGAACATCGCCAGATATTCTGATATTGTATGTAATTGGAAAAATTGTTCTACTGGGTGGGATAAAGGTAGTTTTGCAATTAGAATTTAAATGCCATCAGCTATAGAAGGGGTGAGATATATGAATTAGCTGAAGCATCCTAACAGTGCTATTTTACATAAAATTGCAGTCTTTCCAAGTCATAGAATCATAGAGTTGCAAGGGGCCACCTAAACTAGCGGTCTTCAACCTTTTGGCTGCCGCGGACTGCTGCTCCGGAGTGGGGGGAGAGGGCGGCCCAGGGGCCCGCGCATGCGCGGCAGCCCCAGCGCAAACGCGCGTGCGTGGACTGCTGCGCACGCGTTTGCGCCTGGCAGGGGCCCAAACGCGTGTGTGCGGCAGTCCGCGCATGCGCGTTTGCGCCGCCGCCATGCCAGCGGCCGTGGCTCCCCCTCCTGGCCCCTCCGGGCCACCAGCAAATCGGCCACCAAAGCGGCCTATTAGCTTGCGGCTCGGCAAGCTTCTCTTCCCCCCCCCTCCTGAAACAAGAAGCTTGCCGGGCTGTGAGCTAATCGGCCGCTTTGGCGGCCAATTTGCTCACGGCCTGGCGAGCTTCTTGCTTCGGGGGGGGAGGGAAGACGGAGCCACGGCCCGGTACCGGGCTGTGGCCCATGGGTTGGGGACCCCTGACCTAAACCATCTATTCCGACCCCCCCCCCTGCTCAATACAGGAACAGCCTGAAACATCCCTAATAAGTATCTGCCCAGCCGCTGCTTGAAGGCCACCAATGAGAGGGGATCACCACCTCCTTAGGCAGCCAATTCCACTGCTGAACTACTCTGACTGTGAGTTCCCCCCCCTAATATCTAGCCAGTATAGTTCTACATGTAGTTTAAACCCATTACTGTGGGTCCTAGCCTCTGCTGCCAACAGGACCCGTTCTCTGCCCTCTTCCAAGTGACAACCTTTCTAATATTTAAAGAGAGCAGTCATGTCTCCTCTCAACTTCCTCTTCTCCAGCTTGGACTTTCTCAAAACCCTCAGTCTTTCCTCATAGGGTTTGGTTCCCAGGCCCCAGTTCATCCTCATTATTCTCCTCTGTACCCTCTCAATTTTGTCCACATCCTTTCTGAAGTGAGGCCTCCAGAATTGCACACAGGATTCCAGGTGCAGCATGTAGTGGGACTATGGCACCTTGCGATTTCAATGTGATGCCTCTGTTGATGCAGCCAAAGACTGCATTTGCCTTCTTTACTGCCTCATTGCACTGTCTGTTCATATTTCATTTACAGTCTCCAAGTACCTCTAGATCTCGTTCACACACACTGCTACCCAGAAGTGTATTTCCTATCCAGTATGCATTCTTTTCACTTTTCTGACCCAGATGTAGAACTCTACACTTCTCCTTATTGAATTGCATCATGTTCTCATTTGCCCATTTTCCCAACATGTTCAGATTTCATTGAACTCTGTCTTCTGACTTGTTTGCTACTCCTCCCAGTTTGATACATCTGCAAATCCTCATTCAGATCACTGATAAAAATTCTGAAAAGTATTGGACTCAGTATCAAGCCCTGTGACACCCCACTGCTCACCTCTCTCAAATCCGATGTAAGTCCATGAGCTTACAACAAATTACTCTGCCCAAAACTGTGCAGCCTGTATAATTCAAATAATCTTCTGCTAGATAAGCAGTTGTGCTTTCTACTTTAGGAACATAATTACTTCCATAATGATGTACTTAACTGTAAATAAAGCAAATGTTACAAAGACACCATAATTCTTTAATGTTCTTTCATCCCAACAACCTGTACTTGCCGACTCTGGAACTTCTCAGTAGTGAAGTCATCTGTAACAATACAAATATATTTCCCATGTGCCTTTACTGTTTGGGCAGAATATATATTATTCTGCTAAAAACTGCATCTTTCTGCCTTCCTCCCCACCTGTTAAAGATGTATTCAGATAGATTTCTACTTCCTCTTCTTGTTTTGTATAACGTGTTTTTATGATGTCACTTATTCAGTACTTGGAGATCTAATTGAATAGCATCTTTGTCATACCTCACTCATAGAATTGGTAGCAACAACATAGGAGGTGGAAGAATTTAAAGTGGTCCTTCGTGAGCTAGGCATTCGGTACTCTGCTAAGCCTGCTTTGTTTAGCCATCTCATGGGAACTGGGGGTGGGGGTGGAAAGTAGCATCAAGTCACTGTCAGCTTATGGTGACCCCAAAGGGTTTTCAAAACAAGAGATATTTAGAGGTGGTTTGCCATTGCCTGCCTCTTTGAATCATCCCTTAGATTATTAACATACAGTATCCCTTTTATGATTTGTTAGCTGCATTGTCACCTTCGTTGTTGTAGAAAGCAAACAGAATTGCAATTGCCGGACCTATTTAATGCATTAGTTCTTTGTTTGGCCTCTTTAAATGAGAGTTTCCTAGCACATTAATTCTCTGTTAATCCACTAGTCTGCAGAATTTTGTGTGGATATAATGCTGTCACACTTTATTAAGAATCAATTTATTTCTCGTCAATTCGCTTAGAAGGCAGAATAGCTCTATAAAAAGCATTAGAAGATCAGTCAGCAAAAGACCTAGCCTGAAAATATGGCATTAAAAAGAAGACACCCTAATTATCCCAAAGATCACAGATAACATGGTAACTGGAGCTAAATAACATCTCTACTTTTTGTTGATTATTCAAGGCTATTATACATGAGTTTAGTAAGAACTGGGAAGGGAAGGTAGCATGGTATAGCCAGATCTCATATACTAAGCAGGGTTAGCCCTGGATAGTATTTGACTGGGAGGCTACCAAGAAATTCCAGAATCTCCATGCAGATGAAAGCAGAGAGCACATGAAGCTGCCTTATACTGTACTGAAACGTTGGTCCCTCAAGGTCAGGATAGTCTGCTTAGACTGGCAGCAGTGCAAAGCAGAGGCTCTTCCACTGGATCATAGCCCCTCTTCCTCAGCAAGCCACGTATGTTAGTCTCTTGCCTTGAAAACCCTATAGGATTGCCATAAGTCAATTGCGACTTGCCCACCAGAGTATATGTGAGTTTAGTAATGGAGGGGGCATGATATAGCCTCATCTCATGGGATCTCAAGCTAACAGGGTTAGTACTTGGGTGAGAGACCACCAAAGAAGACTCTATAGAGCAAGGCCTTTGCTTCTCACTTGCCTTGGAATCCCTTTGTGACTTGGCAGCACTTATATAACATACAAAGTAAGTCTTGATTAAAATATGATGATAGCAAGCCAGAAGATGTTACTCGTGCAGTTTGGTTTTTCCAGGCTGTGCTTTAAACCTGGCCGCTCTCTGTGCAAGTCCTGCCTCTTATGCACTTCCAGGTGGAAGTGGGGCCAGTGAGTTAATATTGAATGTGGAGTGCCTGCTGAAGTGCTGAACAGGAACATTTTTCTGGCCTTACTAGTCATATTGCCTATGGCTAGAAGTTTTAATGATGTATATGTATGTGATTTTAATGGTTTTAAAATATGGTTTTATCATGGATGTTTTAAATTTTTAGCCAAAGGCGGGATGTAAATTTTGTAAAATAAATAAATAAATCTTGATCTGCCAGAACAAAGACCTGGGATATCTTCCAATCATTAGGTATAATCACCATAGTGAAAATGGTTTGTGAATTGCCTTTGATTTTAAAAGAGGTGGGAGAGGCAAAATTCACATCTGCTTGATTAGTTGCTTGCAGCTGATCTTCAAATAAAGACCCAGCAATTTTTGAAGGCCAGTCAGAGATAATTATAAATTGGAGGGCATCTTGGCATGAAAACAGGCAGCCAATGTCAAAGCGACATCACTGCTAATCTCTTTCAATTATTATAGATTCTGTAAACATAAAATAAAAGTATTTTTGAGCTAACTTGTTACAGTTGGCAGAATGTCTTGCATATCTACTTTCACCCTTTCGCTTTGCGTACCAGTTTCCCATATGCTGGCTGTCCAGTGCATAATCTTCCAGAAATGTTATTTAAACAAGACTATAAAGTTGGCATATATAGTGCTTTCAACTGCTTTTAAGATTTTTTTTAACAAAGCAAGTTTTAGATTGCAAGGTATTCCTTCAAAATGCCAAAATACTTGGGTTTCTTACATTTTCGCTTCTTCTCATTCATAGGCATAGAAAATGGATGATTTTGTGTTTCCTTTTTGTGGTACCTAGATAAGTAAATGGAATGAACATGGAGAGGATGAGTTACCATTGTACATTCAAATAAAAATAATTCCATTCATTTCTTATTCAGGAACTGTACTGTTACAACGTTAATGATGTTATAATATTACTGATCATGCACACACAAAAAATGAGGTCTTGTCCCTGATGAAGTCAATGGCAATACAGCTATACAATCCCTTTTTAAAGGAAGTGTGGGACAAATGGGGAGGGTTGGTTCTGAGGTTTTAAAAAAAAATCTCCAAAATAAATGCCCTTTTGTGGAAGGGGTGTTGTAAAGTCGGAGCACGTGCTTTGGATTCAACTCATAGGGAAACAGTGCTAACAAAGATGGGTGATAGAAGAGTGCCTATTCTAAGGGGAAAGTGAACATGTCTAAAGGATTTCTAAAGGATTTTATATAGTGGTTTAGAATAAAAGGAACGTTTACTTTTCTTTCCTATCAAGTTGAAGTCACTTAGGCTCATTCCACATGCATTGGATAATGCACTTACAAAGCACTTTAGAAGCAAAAGAACATTTAAAGTGCATTATCCAATGTGTACTGAATGAGTGTCCAACCCATTCCACACCGTGGCAGCGGCACTGGGCTGCCACCAGTTCTTTGTGATGGGGAAGTTTGCCCCACCACTTCCTGTGCCCCTGTTTTTGGTGGCACACAATGTTTGCTCTGGATTTCAAATATCATGGCCATTTGGAATGAACCAGCAGAAACACATTTCTTGTTAACAGCATTAACGAGGAGAGGAGAGGAGAGGAGAGGAGAGAAATCAAATTACATGCCTGGTCCAGATACAAATTTAGCACAAATGAATGTTGTGTGATATACCAGGTGAAGAGCATATCAGAATAGGCTTGTGGACATCAAGTCCTAAGACCTAATCACAGCGACCAGGCAGAAAAAGCAGCCACCAGAAAGCAGGGAAGCTTTGTCTACTGCCTCTCAGCTTCTACTAAAGGTAAAGGTACCCCCTGTGCAAGCACCGAGTCATGTCTGACCCTTGGGGTGACGCCCTCCAGCGTTTTCATGGCAGACTCAATACGGGGTGGTTTGCCAGTGCCTTCCCCAGTCATGACCGTTTACCCCCCAGCAGCAAGCTGGGTACTCATTTTACCGACCTCGGAAGGATGGAAGGCTGAGTCAACCTTGAGCCGGCTGCTGGGATTGAACTCCCAGCCTTATGGGCAAAGCTTTCAGACGGCTGCCTTACCACTCTGCGCCACAAGAGGCTCTTAGCTTCTACTGCCTGTAGCCAATTAGCCTCATACATTCAACTCCTGTTTACAGCTGGCCCTGAAGATACTGACAGTTCTAACTTTTTCTTTGCAAAAATTCATGCTGGTTGTAAATTCTGTAAAATGCATCATGTGAGCCAGTGAGGAATACTCATAGGCCTATTTAGGCCCATGGGCAATGTGTGCAATCCATAACAAAAATACATCTCTACTGTTGTCACCAAGAGCCTCTTGTGGTGCAGTGGTAAGGCAGCAGACATGCAGTCTAAAAGCTCTGCCCGTGAGGCTGGGAGTTCAATCCCAGCAGCCGGCTCAAGGTTGACTCAGCCTTCCATCCTTCCGAGGTCGGTAAAATGAGTACCCAGCTTGCTGGGGGGTAAACGGTAATGACTGGGGAAGGCACTGGCAAACCACCCCGTATTGAGTCTGCCAAGAAAATGCTAGAGGGCGTCACCCCAAGGGTCAGACATGACTCGGTGCTTGCACAGGGGATACCTTTACCTTTACCTTTTTTAAGGTTAGAAGAATATGGCAAGAGTTATCAGCTTAGTCATTGGATTGCTGAGCAAGTTGGCTATTGGGCATCACTGCAGGTATAGGGATCTATGCCCATGTTTAAGGGAACATATGAATGGAACAGCAGTTAGTTTCTGGTAGTATGCAACAGATTTGATTCCATTTTGTTGGAGCAGATCTACCTACCTACCTACCTACCTACCTACTTACCATCTACCTATCTACCTATCTACCTATCTACCTATCTACCTATCTACCTATCTATCTATCTATCTATCTAATTACATGGGTTATCATAGACAGTATTATGCTATTGTTTCTATATTCTTTGTATTGTTTCACTTAGCAAGTAGGTGACCTCAGGCAAGCTGAGTGCTACAATTCTGTTGCTAAACTGCTTGACTCCTGACTTCTCATTTTGAGAACCACACATAATACAAAGCAATATTTTTAGAATAGCTTGTTTCTAATTTAGAGCTTGATCGAGACGGGAAAGCGGGTGGCATGCTTGCATTTCTCTGACTGATTATGCAGTTGGTTCCTTTTGGTATCAAGGACTTGGCACTCCAGGACAAAGGAGCTATTGTTCTAAGGTGAACTTTGACCAACGCCTCGACAAATCCTATTAATTCCTTACAATGCCATAGATCCAGTTTGTGACTTTTAACTTTTCCTAATGTAATTTGCTGGATTCAGAATGTTTCTAGGGAAATGTAGACTTTCCAAGAGAGGCAAAAGCAACAGGAGGGAGGGAGGGGGCAATTGTTCCTGCACCACACACCTGCAGAGTGGTCCATTTTCCTGCCATTATGAAGAACCAGTGCTCTTTCTTATTTTTCAGAGATGAAGGAATGGCTGTGTGGTACATATGTGCAATTGCAAAAACATGCATATGATGATTTTCAGGTCCTTTTAACTATAAGACTACAAGGCACATAGTTCCCATTGTCTTCTTGTCCCCTGACCCAGGGACTAGTGTATATGCTCCAGTCTGAAATTCTGTAGACTGTTATTTCTCTTCTTAGTAAGAACTAGGTAGCCTCATCCCACACTCAGAGATAAAGCTTGTTGCCGTGCTTATGTGCTTCCTTTGACCCTCTCCTCTCCTCATGCAGAGAATATGACTGAAGCCTTCCTGGGGAGGAAAGCCTGTTGTCAGGCTCCATTTCACCATGACATTTTTGTCAGGAATCAGGCTGAGCCCAGCCTGTGGAGTCCCAAGTGAAAGCACATCCGAAATCCAACAGCCGGTTGCAAATTTCCAAGAAGAGCTTTATTAGGCAAAGTCCACAGAAAGCTAAAGCAGGCCAAGATCTTCCTAAGCAAAGATCTTGATAATAACAAAGTACAAGCGAAACGGGTGGGGTAGATATAGGGTACACCAAATAAGGGGATTCGGCGGGAGAGTGGGTCGAAAGACAAAAAGGGGTCCTGTTCTCAGGCTACCAGATGGCCAGGTGCCTTATCGGGGAGATGGCACATTGTTGAGATTTGGCTGTCTCCGCAAGGACACTTACAGTGAGATTGATACAGTTGTTGGGCCTCCTCGCCCGCTGGGAACAGGAAGGGAGGAAACATCTCAGAGGACAGGTTTATTGCTTTATGGCCTTGGGTAGAAGAGGCCTGAGAAAGTAAAATATGCAAGAGCAGTCGGGAACAGGATGGCATGAACCAGGGGGGTCATGACACTCGCCTCCCCTTAAGGCCCCCCCCCGCACCCCTCGCCCTCAGGCTCCAGCAGCTACGGGGGAAGGGCCCGGCTTATCGGGGAAGCGGGAGTGGAATTTGCGGAGGAGAATCGGGGCGGCGACGTCCTCCGCGTCCACCCATTCGTTGTCAGAGTCAGGGAAGCCCTTCCAAGAGACCAAGTATTGTAATTGCTTGCGGAAAAAGCGAGAATCGACAATGTCGGATAATTCGTAGTGCGTTTCTTCCCCCACCATGACGGGGGGAGGTGGACGGGACTGGGGGTGCCACTTGTCAGGTGGGGGAGCCTTTTTGAGCAGGCTGACATGAAAAACCGGGTGAACCTTGCGGTAGGTTTTTGGGAGTTCCACCCGCACGGTGACCTCGTTCAGCACTTGGGTCACCTTAAAGGGGCCCACAAACTGGTAGCTCAGCTTCTTGCACGGCCGCCTGTTTTTGAGGTTTTTTGTGGAGATGTACACCTCATCCCCCACCGCATACGCGGGGGGGCGCTGGCGTTTGCGATCAGCCCACGTCTTGAAATCAGCCTTGGCCTTTTTCAGGGACTCCGTTACCTCCCCCCAGGCCTCCCGCACCCGGGTTGCCCATTCGTCCACCCCAGGCGGGGAGGCTGTGGGATCTCCCGGTGGTTTCACAAGAGTGGGAAAGGGGGGCGAGGCGTAGCCATGAACCACTTCAAAGGGGGCTTTCCCCGTGCTTGAGTGCGGGGCGTTGTTGTAGGCATACTCTGCGAGGGGCAGGAGGGAAACCCAATCGTCCTGATGGTAGTTCAGGAAGCAGCGGAGGTACTGTTCGAGCACCTGGTTAACCCTCTCGGTTTGACCATTTGTGGCGGGGTGATACGCGGAGCTTAGCCCCCTAGACACTCCCGCCAGGTCCATGAGGGCCCCCCAGAACTTGGCGACGAACTGTGCCCCCCGGTCGCTAATCACCTTGCGGGGGAAACCATGTAGGCGCACCACGTGGGTGACGAACAACTCAGCCAGGCGTTGCGCAGTGGGCAACCCTGGGCAGGGGACGAAGTGGGCCTGCTTCGAAAATTGGTCCACCACCACCCAAATCACCGTTTTCCCCTGGCTGGGGGGCAAGTCGGTGATGAAGTCCATGGAGATGATCTCCCAGGGGCGGTCGGGGATCTCCAGGGGTTTAAGAAGGCCCTGGGGTTTACCCACCCCCCGCTTGTGCGCGAGGCACACTGGGCAGCCCGCGACGTATTTTCCCACGTCACGGCGGGCCCCCGGCCACCAGAATTGGCGGCGAAGCAGCCCCCAAGTTTTTAGGAAGCCGAAATGGCCCGCAGCCTTGCTGTCGTGGCACAATTCCAGGATCGTCTTGCGCATCGAGGCGGGGACGTACAGGCGATCCCCTTTGTACCAGACCCCCTCGTGGGCACGAAGCTGCGAGCGGAGGTTGGCGAGTTGCGGGTCCGGACCCAGGGCCGAGCGGAATTCCGACAGGGGGATCGAGAGCGGCACCGTGGGGGGCCCTGACGGGTCTGTGGGGGGGCCCTGGGCCGGGCGCCCCGCCTTGGTCTGGCTGCGGGTTTGAGCCAAGAGCCCCAACTGTTTGGGGGTAAAGACCGTGTCCACCCGGGAGGGGCGGTGTTCTCCCGGAAACATGCGGGAGAGGGCGTCCGCCATGAAATTCTTGCGCCCCGGGATGTGGACGAGGGTGAAGTCGAAGCGGGAGAAAAAGTCCGCCCACCGAATTTGCTTCGCGCTGAGCGTGCGGGGTTTCCGCAGGGCCTCGAGATTTTTGTGGTCGGTCCAGACCTCGAAGGGGATGGAGGAACCCTCTAGGAAGTGCCGCCAAGTGGACAGGGCGGTTTTGACCGCCGCCGCCTCTTCCTCCCAAATGGGCCAGTTCCGCTCGGTGGGGGAAAACTTGCGGGAGAGGTAGGCGCAGGGCCGGAGCTGGCCCCCCTCCCCCCTTTGGAGGAGAACCCCCCCGACCGCCTCGTTGGAGGCGTCGACTTGCACCACGAAGGGCTTGTCGATCTCCGGGTGGGCTAGGATGGGCTCGGAGGTGAACAGGTGTTTGAGGCGTTCGAAGGCTTGCGTGCAGTCCTGGGTCCACGGTAGTGGCGCCAATCGTCCCAATCGATTTCGGGGCGGTGAAGGTCCATCCAGTCCATGCCGAGTAGGATGGAGAAGCCGGCAACGGGGGCGATCGTGAGAGAGATCCGTTCCCAGTGGGACCCCAGATTCAGGGCCAGGGCGCTGGTGGCGTGACGAATGGCGTCTCCTCCAACCGGGGCGCCGTCCACCTGGCGCATTATTATCGGCTTGGCCAGGTCCTCATGGCGGGCGGCGAGGGCCTGCGCGATTCCGGGGGTCACCAGAGACGTAGAACAGCCGGAGTCCACGCAGACCTGGACCTCCACCCGGGTGTCGGCCTCCTCGTTGATTAGTACCGCCGGGAGGAGGATGGGGGGTAGGATTCGTCTTGGGGGCGCCGGAGTGCCGACAGGGAGGGTCCGCCGAGGGGCGCCCGGCATGACGGACCGTCTTCGTTTCCCGAGCTGTCCGACTGGGAGGACTCGGGGCTGGTCTGGGAGGAAATTTCCGCCTCCGTCGCGGGGGAGACAGGAGCGAGGAGCGCCCGGGTCCCCCCGGGCTTTCCCGCCGATTTGTCGGACGGGCGTTGGCGGTCAGCCGGGCGCTTGTCCGGGGGGCGCTGGCTTCTATCCTGCTGGGAGGGGGTTTTGGATTTCGCCAGGCGCGTTGGGCACACCGAGGCGAAGTGTCCCTTTCCCCCACACTCGTGGCAAAGTCCCGATTGTTTGCGCCTCTCCCTGTCTGGCGCACTGGTCGGGGCAGGCTGTGAGGCCAGCAGTTTCGGGGCACTTGGGGTTTTGTCGGATCGTGACGAACGGAGCAGACGGGCCGCCTCCTGGCGACGCTGGTAGGCACGGTAATTCGCGAGGTTCGTTTCGATCACTCCCGCGGCGTCAATCCACTGCTGGAGGTCCCCGTCCTCAGGTGGCCCCCGGTTGAAAATCCCGTCGGCCACTGGGCGGTCTAGGCCATCTAGGAAGGCGTTGATGATTTGGGTCTCGTTTAAGGTAGTGATCCGGTCCGAGATGGCCCGAAAGTCAATCACATAGTCCATCAGGGGTCTCCCCCGCTGTTTCAGCTTGGTTAGGGCCTCCGTCGCCTTCCGTTCACGGAAAGGGTCGCGGAAAGCCGTACGGAGGGCGGCCCTGAAGGATTCTAAAGAGGTGGCTGCCGCCGTCCCCCTCTCGTACTGGGTGACCCACCAGTCCATTGCTTTGCCCTCTAGGTTGCAGCCCAGCGTGCGCACTAAATCGGCCTCGTCCGTAAACGTATCTCCCCATTCCGCCAAGAAGCCATCCACCATAATCAAAAAATAGGTGATTCTCTCCGAAGTACCATCGAACTTCACCTTGAATTTCCGGCCCCCCAAATTGTCGTGGCGGCCGCCGCGGGCGGTCCCGTTGTTCGGCTGATTGGGTGGCTGCAGGGGGACCGGCGAGGGTGGCGGGGCGAGCGGCGGTTGAGGTTGGGGCTGGGGAGGTGGGGCGGCTGCGGCAAGCGGAGCATAGGTCCCCCTCCTCGGGGCTGTCGGATGAGTCCAATCCTCGGCCAGGTGACGATCGCGGAGCGGCGGGGCCGGGTTCGGGGGAGTGGGGGTTCTCGTCGGGGGTTCCCCCCAGGGGCCCGACAGAAACGTGACGGGGTCCTGGCCCCCCGGCCGGGAACGTAATGGTGAGGCATCCCTCCTCCGACGACGAGGTTCGTGGTGAGGGGGGATCTCTGCGAAGGCTGCGCCCCGATCGGGTCCCGGCTCGGGCTCGGGTCCGGTGTCGACATCTTCCTCCTCCAGCCAGGTCATGGCTCCGTCTGGACGGGAGTAAGTCAGGTGTTTGGGGGGTGCGAACGTCGAGATCAGACCCGTGGTCGCGGTCCCCCCTAGGGTGTCTAGAGTCCCGTACCCCAGAGACGGGGTGCTGTGGTGTTTGGGCTTGACAGCGGGGCCCACAGGGGGGCGCATAGCAGCTCGGGTGGCCTGGACAGCTGGATTGCCTGGTAGTGATGCGGGAAGGGAGAGTCGGCCTCTCTTCTCCCTCTCGGAGTCGGGGGGGCGCTCCAATGCTCCCGACGGGACTCGGCTTGGCGCAGGGCCCGGCGAAGGGCTTCGTTTTCTCGTCGCTGGTCCCCCACGCGTAGCATCAGGCTCTCGAGTTCTTCGACCGGGACAAGTTGCTGGGGTCCTTCTCTGGTGAAGTCGACCCCCACCTGGCGCCCCATTTCGACCAGACGGTCCGCATCTCCTGGGTCGCTGGGAGGGTCCTCGTCCTCTTCCTCGAGGGAGGGTGGGGGCGATTTCCCCGCCGCACTCGCAGACTCCTTCGTGGGGCTCTGGCATGGCGGGGATCGGTGGTCCTCGGTGTCGGGGGGGGCGTCTCCGGCTCCGGCGTCTGGAGGGGTGGTCAACGGTACCGTGGTGGCACCGTCCTCCGCCCGCTCCTCGATGGGAACGTGGATGATCAGGCGTCGCCGGCCCCCGTCCGGGGACTGTTCCACGATGTCTAACCCTGAGTCCTCCGGGGCTGCCGCGGCCATGGGAAGCGAGGCGCACCAACGGATGGATTAACAGGGAGAAGTGGTTATTATCAATTTGTCAGGAATCAGGCTGAGCCCAGCCTGTGGAGTCCCAAGTGAAAGCACATCCGAAATCCAACAGCCGGTTGCAAATTTCCAAGAAGAGCTTTATTAGGCAAAGTCCACAGAAAGCTAAAGCAGGCCAAGATCTTCCTAAGCAAAGATCTTGATAATAACAAAGTACAAGCGAAACGGGTGGGGTAGATATAGGGTACACCAAATAAGGGAGGGGCGCTCAGGGGATTCGGCGGGAGAGTGGGTCGAAAGACAAAAAGGGGTCCTGTTCTCAGGCTACCAGATGGCCAGGTGCCTTATCGGGGAGATGGCACATTGTTGAGATTTGGCTGTCTCCGCAAGGACACTTACAGTGAGATTGATACAGTTGTTGGGCCTCCTCGCCCGCTGGGAACAGGAAGGGAGGAAACATCTCAGAGGACAGGTTTATTGCTTTATGGCCTTGGGTAGAAGAGGCCTGAGAAAGTAAAATATGCAAGAGCAGTCGGGAACAGGATGGCATGAACCAGGGGGGTCATGACAATTTTAATCTGGGCAAATTCATGGTTGTTTCTTACCTGAGAATCAGGATTCTAAACCTCAGGTTAGTCCTGGAGGGTAAATAGCAAGCAGATTCTGATACATCTCAATACAAATATCATGGCCATTTGGAATGTTCTCAATTTAGGAAGCCTGTCATACTCTGCTTATAAGAGAGGAAGAAAGAGCATACAATCATGGCAATATGGAGACAAGCATGACCCATGACTGGCAAGTCTGTACCATATTCTGATGAGAGCCCTCGGTCTTCTTCAGGGGTTGGGAAGACGCGGAGACTTTTCCCAACTCTTTGCTGAGCTTCAAACAGCATAATCCTAAACAGAGTTGTACCCTTCAACGTCCATTGAAGTCAGCAGGTTAAGAAGGGTGTAATTCTGTTTAGGACTGCAAAAAGCATGAGTCATCACAATCACTTCTGAATTTCTGTGAAGCTCAGCGTGATAAGGACAAGCCCTGTTCCCATTATCTTGCCTAAAAGTAGTGAGGAGAATTTGAACTCCTTAAGGCTTAGGGCATTATCCCTTTGGCACAGGGGGACCAGTCCCGCAATAATTACATCCAGCATCCTCAGTGGGCAAATGGCTCTCTCCTTCCACATTTTGTGGATTCTCTGTAAAACTGCAGAGGCACAGAATATTGCTATAGGATTTATATAAGAGAAAGTGGGTTGTAGCCGCTCCTTTGAGTTACCTGACTTCTCGATGGATCTGACAGTATCTTCTACTTGCAGTTGCCCATGTAGCAGCAGCAGTAGCAAACCATGTTGTTACACAGTCCAGGGTTGGCTTTCAGATCTCACATGATGCTTTAGGTTGCAAGTTGCTACAACTTGAAGTAAATTGATGTTACTGCAACATTCTGGATTAGGCCATGAACCAATTTTTGGGGCAAGGGGATGTTTCCCTTCTGAAAAGCAATTAATGGTGCTTTGGTATTTAATGGGGAAAGAATTGCTGAAGAATCATCTCTCTGTGGGTATTCCTTTTGGCAGAAAGAAACTTTTAAAAGGGACTCTTTTTTCTGGTTTCTAAGTGGGTGCATGCCCGTCCTTTTGTGGCTCATTAATGGATAGCTAATGCTCATCTACATTTGGAATGCACCTACCGTTTTTATAGCATGCTGTCTCAAGATTGCTTTTGTCCTATATGAATGGTATGAATTCCAGTGAACAAAAAAAGAGGCCATATCAAAGGATTGGGACTGTCCAATTAATTTTATGTAATTAAAGCTTGATTGGGAGGCATGAAGAAACCAGAAGAAAAAAACATAAAGCAAATTTCAGGCTGTGAATACCAGGGAGGGTTTTTAATTCAGAAGTTCCTTTCACTTGTTAATTTTTGATGCCATAAAAACTGCATGCACCATCCATAAAATTTCCAACTCACCAGCTAAATAAACCTTAATTTGTAGGGGAAACTCCGATGTAAAAGGATCCTTTTTTATTCACTCTCCTGTAAAGGGCTGCCTTTGCAGCTATAAAAACAATTCATAAAATGTACATACTATGCCCTCCTTTGTGTGACTTTTTTTGGGGGGGGGAGGGGCTGTTTCTAATTGATGCTTCCATAGTTTATGTTCTGAATTCCTGTATTATCTGAAGACTGTTTGAGGCCTAGGTCTTTGAGCAAGAAAAAAATCAGCATAAGAGACTGACCTTCCTTCAGTCAGTAACCTTTTATTGGCATAAAATATGTATAAGACATATAAAAATAGGGTTTAAAATTTCAACAAAATAATAAAATAGGCCATGGGGTTACATAACCAAACATATCTTAAAATGATTAAATAAACTATAAAAGATAAAATACAAGGTAGGCAGCATATTATAAAAGCATCTTAGTTAAAACTCTGGCAACTAAAATGGTTACCTCGGGGTCTTTGTCAGAGAGCAGAAATTACAAGGTCATAGATTTACTTACAGAAGGCTTCTTTCCCAGCAAAGCAACAAAGCTGTCATCCCGACACTGCTCATATAAGGGGAAATCTAACAAAATGTGTGAGACAGAGTCAGGGCAGCCAGAACCACACGGACAGAGTCTCGCATGGTATGGGATACGGTGGAATCTTCCCTCAAGGACTGACCTTCCCTGCCACTATTCAGGGCAGGGCTATGTAATTTTTTTTCTCAATATTTTTTGGTTCAGGTCTAGTGGAACCAAAAATATTTCAGGAATTACAAAAAAAAAAACCCAAAAGTATTCAGATCCAGGATTTTTTGGGAAATCCCTAATTTTTGGGCGGTCCAATAGACACGAACTGAAAAATCCCAAATGTTGTAATTCTCTTTGGTAGTTTGATCAAACAGCCCAAAAAAACCCCAGGTGAGGCAGCAGGGGGAAGTGCCTCCCCCAGCTGTTTTGGGGCTTTCTTCTGCATAGACATGAATGATGTCATCAGGAAGGGGTAGTCAAGTTATTGTGCACCCTTGAAACTGTTTGCAATCACGGGCACGGCATTGGTCTTTCCCCATGGTTTTCGCATTAATGTATACCAGGAATAAGCAAAAATATATTGTACAATGTTTAAACTGAGCTGAATTACAGCTTAAGTAAACAGACCAAAACTGTCAGTGAAAAACCCCTCTGTACAAAGAGTTCTGTACTCAGGGTCTCTTTGCAAAAGTCCTGTGTGTAGTGTTGCATTTTACAGCCTTTATTCATGGTGCTGCCATTTGTTCAGTTCCCGACACTGAGAACATTTTCAAATGCTGTCTCCTGTGGCAGCAATGAAACACTCCTGGAATCTGATGCTCTTGGAATAGTTTGTGGCAGTTAAGGGAAGCAACGTTACTATCGAACTCCGCTTGTTCGGAGTGAACAAAACAGGCCAGGCTTGTTTTTTCCTTTGAATCATCTTTGGAGGATTTTAAGAGAATAATCTTAGAGAAGTTTTACTAAGAACAGAATGGTGTGAAAATGTATTAGTTGTTTCCCACATTCCTACATATGCCCTTATTGTTTGCCTTGTTTTTCCCTAACAGGGTTTTATTATAGGCTTATTAACCAGACGGAACAAGCTTCTTAATGCTATTAGGGAGATAACATTTTTGAGGAGCTAGGGACTATCTTTCTCTCGGCTGCTGTCAGGAATTTTTCTTGTTAGTGTGATCCAAATTAATCCCCTTTAGCCCTAAAAAAAATACCACCCAGATTTTAGGGGCCATTTCAGCTTGCCACCGCAGGAAGCAAGAGAATCATGCTCTGTAGGAACTAATCCCTATATCACCGAAGAAGTCAATTTCGATCAAACCAAATAAAATCACCTATGACAATGGCTAAGAACAATATTGTCTCAGCCCCACAAAAAAGCCAAAACCCTGCAGTCTCCATAAGAATAAAAACAAACATTTTCAGGGACCTGCCATCTCTGCCCCTCTTCTCAAATCAGGTTGTTAGGTGTACTGCACAGCAGGCAACAAACTGCAGACAAACACAGCCATAATAAACATGGATGGGATGATCCGTTGTAGCATTTCCTTCTGCCCTAGGCAGAAGGATTATACCTGTGTCCTTTCAAGGATTATACCTGTGTCTGGGTCATGTGGTGACAGTCCTAAGACTTCCCTCAAAACATTCACCTAAATGGCTGTGCGATAGATTCATCAGCTTTTGGAGTAGGGTGCCTGTATCTATACACATGGCTGTTCCAAATAGTGTGATTATGACAGAAGCTTATGGCAGCTCAGAAGTAAGAGACTTCCTTCAAATCCCAGCTCCTGCTCATGTGGTGAATGGCTGGCTAGGATGGCACTTGCCCTTGTTACTGACACTGCCTTGCCTGTTTTAGCACCTAAAGGGATAAACACAGTCAAAACAACCTCAGTAGCTATAGGCACCTCCTTGGCCTTAAGAAGTTATCACTCGGTCTCCTTTCAGCTGCTACTTCATTGCTTGCTTCCTGTTTGTTTGTGTATTTGTTTTGAATGCCATGGAGCATTAAGTGTCCAGACGGAACACCTCAGATTCTGAAACCCTTCCAGTTTCCGGGATTGATGTATTTATAATTTGCTTTCAATGCATTCTAAGTATCTGGCAGGCTCTGTAATGGGCCTGATGCGGCATTCATCGTGCTTGGTGATTTTTAAAACCTCAAAAATCCATTGGTTCAGGAGAAATGATCCTTATAGTGCCTGCAGGAATAACCACTTAAGACTACCATCCAGAGCCAGGGAGCAACTTAAATGTTCATTTTGTAAAATCTATCTATTGCTTCTTTGTATATTTTATTTAAGCAATAAAAAAATGTATTTCTCCCCTCAGTGCATCTACCTGCTTCCCTCCCCCCCTCTTTTTCTTTTTTTCTTTTTAGCTAAAGCCCATTTGACTTTTGGGGAAATGAGAATTAGCATGCCAAATGTGTTTATCTTTTCTATTCCACAGCAAAAGTTTTTCAAGCAATGCATAAACATTTGGGAAAAAATGTTCTGGGATATAATGGAAGCACTGATTAACTTTCTATCAGGGATACAAGCCCCAAAACCAGACAGCCCCCAAACTCCACGTAACCTGTCATGTATAACGATAAATTAATAGGGGTTTTGTTTTGTTTTGTTTTCTGCAGAAAAACTAGACTTCTTCAGCAACAACTCCAAAGTCAAAATGAATACAGGTATGCAATTTCTATGACTGGCTGGGGAATATGCCACATTTTAAAAATGGCTTTAAGTAAATTGTTTATATTCATACTAGGTTTACCCTAAACTTATTCAGCTAGGCTCTTTAAAATATATGTATATGTGTATGATAATTATATGTTCTTATTGCTATAGACAGGGGATAAAATGTATAAATATATGAATTTATACATGTGTATATATGTATAGATGTTCCATTTCAATATATTTTACATGTTCAGTAAAATATATTGGTGACAGTACACATATACATAGTTTAACACAATGGCATATATTGCAAGAGATTTGTGCTTACAGTTATTGAATACTAATAATATTTTATTGTTCATTATTTATTCTGCTTATTTACTATTACATTCTTACCTAGTTGTTTTTTAAAACATGCTGCAAAATATAGGTACACGTATTCAGTATTACTATTGGTTTTGCAAAATTATTGAATTAAACAGTTATCAGGGTTTCACTGTAGCCGATGTTGGGGTATGAAGTGTTCTGTTTCATGACAAGGTGGAAGAGGCAGGCATTCCCCCTTTTCAGAACATGGAAACAATATCAGACTGTCCAGTATTTGAAATATTTTGTAATGTCCTGTAACTAATGTTTTTAGTGGAGTTTTATTGGGGTTTTCGTGTTGATGGACTATTATTGTAACCCGCCACGAGCTGGTTCTCAGGAGTAGCGGGAAATAAAAATTAATTAATTAATTAATTAAATCTGCACTGCTTTTGAAGAGTGTGTTGGCTAGTCTGAATGATTCAGTCAGCCACCTAAAGGGCCACGTAATCCTTATGATAGAGCTCTTATGTGTGCGTAAATAATTTTTATTCAACAAAATTCTATCCTGCCCTTCCTCCACAAAGCTTGGGGGGATAAAGATTTGTTTCTTCCTTCTCCTTTGTTTTGTTTATAAGTCTACTGAAGTCACTGAGCTTAAAAAGGTGAACTGCGTTTAGACCTGCACTGTAAATTTGTTAACTGAATCCTGGACAGAGCCTGTTGCAAAGGTCGAGCTTCACCAGGCTCTCAGACATGAATCCCAGTAGCACAGTATGTTTGGTTGAGGGATTTGATCTCTTCCTCTCAGGGTTTGGTTCTCTAGTAGGAAATAGAATTGCACCCACTCTGCTTTAGGAATGCACTGTAACTCTGTTCTTTACCTTCCAGAATTTCCAGTGCTTTTTGCCAATGGCTTTATTTCCACCAGCCTCCTCATGTATATCTCTCCGCCATTATTTTCTTCCTTTGCCAGTCTTTAAGAAAAAGCCAGTGTGTAAAGTAGGGTTTAGAAATTCAGACTAGGGCCCATTTTAGGTGGCCATACAATGTCTCTTTGCCTAACCTACCTCAAATGGTGTAAAGACAAATGGAGGCAAGAAACACCTGAGCTCCTTGGAGCAGGAGAAGGATAAAAATATGACCAAGCAGCAAGCAAAATCAAAACCTGATTCTATCTCTCATGCTGAGAAGAAATTCCATGGTGCAGATTGAAATTTTGTTTTGGAACCAACCCATATATTGAGGCAGGCTTGTTTACCACATAAATGCCTTTACAAAATGCAGGTTTATTTATTGCATTTTCATATATGGATAATTAATGAGTCAGAGTTAATATGCTAAAATGGATCCTTAGAGTCCTCCCATAAATATTTTAGGCAAGAATATACATGGATAATGTATCTGATAAATTCATCTAATTTAAAAATGATCACGTCAAGTACCTTGCTTTTTAATGAATGGGAGCTATAAAGATAAATAACATTAAAAACACGCACTGCCTAGGGAGAATGTTATGCTCTATAAGTCTTAAGTTTCTTAATATTAAATCATTGCAAAAAAATGGGGAAGCAGTTATCTGATATTTTTCTATAGCATGCAAGTAGCTAAAGAGAAATACCGTGCTCGTCACAGTCTATTCGGAGTAGAGATTCCTAAAATTAACTTTATTAGTACTCCTAGTGCTATGTGATCAAATTAAATTTCACAGGTGAGGTCCTCTTGACACACAGTATTGATGGACCATAATGTCAGTGACAGTGAGCATACCAGGTGATCCAAAACATTGGAAAATAAAAAATTGTTATCCAAAGTTGCTTGTCCCTTTATCTTGTGGAGCCTGTGTCTAAACTGTAAAATGTTTGTGGTAGAAATGAAAACATGCTCTTCTTTCACCTCTGTATTACATTTTTAAGAGTGACATATCCCCTTCTTGGAAAATTCAGAATTTTCTCCAAATTTATAGCCACTGATTATTATGTTAAACCTTCCTGTGAATGCTGGCAACACCAACTGTTTGGATTAGTTTTGGTTTAAGGACAAGAATTTGTTTCATCTAGAATTTTCCTCAAATTTGTTTCCCCTGACATTACAGGCAACACCCCCTACCCATGCTTTTAAATTTTTTTCATGCTTGAACAACAGTGTTCCAAGATTGGAAGGACAGTTGA